>NC_054375.1:157749020-158371832 GCF_017654675.1 Xenopus laevis
CTCAAGGAACTCACACATTCTGGGAACTGAATCTTTCAGTATGAACTATCTCTCCTGAATTTGAGATTCTTGCCCTGGACTCCCATTAGGATGATTGCATCCAGTTACCATTTATGCTACAGAGTCCCTAGCAGATATTGCATCTTGAACCCTTTGCTGTTTTCCCTGTTGTGGATGTGTAGTTCCCTTGAGAACTTGTGCCCACAGTATCCCTAAATTGTTGAGGTTCCCTTGAGAACATCTGCATCCACTTCAACATTAAACTAACCAGCTGGGTAGCCCTCTGTTCCTTAAATATAGGAAATCTGGAGGTAAAATCTAAGAAATAAATATAGTAAGGCATAGCTATAAAGAGCAGCCTTGTGCACCACCTAAGGATTGATAGCTGGAGGTATCTCTACCTTAAGCATAAATGGCCTAAAGTGAAGAAGCCATATTGCTAAAAGGGATTAATGGTTAGAGTATTACTCTCTGACAATTCCACTGCAGGGTATCAAGACTACTACCTAGTAACCTAAAGTTGTGTCTTGAACCTACAAAGCATCTCCACAGTGATGTCACACTGCATTGCATTTGCCTGAGCAATTCTACCTCAAAGGAGCATGAGTACTGTTATATCTTTGACAATAATCAGTTTGTTCTGTTATTCGAAAATCTCAGGTATCCCATCTACTTTATTGGCAGCAGCAGAGCAGTGTCGTTTCACAGCACCCTCTCTGTTCCTCTTTCACTTAAGTCCCATCTGGGAAAAAGAGCCTGTATGACCCATGTTCTACCATTAAAGCCTGTTAATGTACATTTTGGGCCAAGACAGGATTACAGGACAGTATTCTGAAAGTTCCAATGGGCAGGAACATATGTGAATGATTAACTTTCACAATAGAGAATCAATAGACATGTCAGCAATATATAACAATAAAGTTCATCGGAAGGAATATGTAACCTTTGGTCAGAAAGGATGTTTGTGTGATTTAACAGAATAAAAATGTATCACAAGGAGATTTTGCATACATTTCTGTAGAGTAATTTTAATCTCATTGTTTCTCAGGCTGTATACAATTGGGTTGAAAAATGGTGTTCCAACTATATATATAAGAGAAAGCATTTTATTCATATTGACTTTAGGTCCCTTGGATGGTACCATATAAACTGTTACCAGAGTCCCATAGTATGTGCAGACAACAATTAAATGGGAGCTGCAAGTGGAAAAGGCTTTGTGTCTTCCATTGGTGGAGGTGATCCGGAGAATGGCAAGACCAATCGAAATATAGGTAAAAATGATGAAGCAAACAGGAAAAAGAGCAAAAGCCATGCAAAAAATAACATCTGTTAGTTGCACAACTTTGATGTCTGAGCAAGAAAGCTCAAGAAGAGGAGAAAAATCACAAAAATAATGGTCTAATATTAATGGGCCACAGAACTGCAAATTACTTATAAGTATACTGAAAACTAAAGCCACCATAAATGATAAACTCCAAGACCAAAGACTCATGGAGAGACAAAACTTGAAGCCCATAATAGAGCCATAACGGAGTGGATTGCAGATGGCCAGAAATCGGTCGTAGGACATGACAGTGAGGAGAAAACATTCTATGGATGTGGAAACACAATAGAAGAAGAACTGAGTGAGGCAGTCACTAAGATATATTTTGCCTCCTCCACTTAACAAAAACCGGAGCAAATCTGGAGTAATGTTAGTAGTGAGCAAGATATCAGACAGAGACAACTGGGAGAGAAGGACGTACATGGGGGATCTCAAGGCTGGAACTGTTACCACTAATATTATAAGAAGAAAATTCCCAACTAAGGTCAAAATATAAATCCAGAGAATGATAATAAAGAACATTGTGTTCACTAACTGATTATTCTGGAATCCTAAAAGAAAAAACGATACAACTGTTGTTTGATTCATCCTGAGCATCACCTACAGACATGAGACTAAAGTAAAGGATTAATTATTGTAAAGCTGCAGAATATCTTACCCTGAACTTATTCTTATCATATCATATAATGAATGAGGTACATTCTAGATCAGAGCAATAGACTTAGACTCGTTGGCAGGTCAGTTATGAAGATCTTTCCATTTACTGCAATGCCGACTAGGAATACTGGAACTTTGACTGATTTGTCTGTGAGAGCAGGAGATAAAAGCAATACTTAAAAACAATACTTCACAAAAGAGCAAGTTACCTTTGTAAGGAAGTTTTAATATAAGGGAATGGCAGATTCAAGGATATTGAAGGTTGTAAAATGTTTTAAAATTCACTTAACGGACAGGAGTAGAAATAAGTATATCCTACTTGGATAATGGAATTAGCTATACAGAGATGAGGGTTTTATACCTTTAGAAATTAAGCTAATGGCATTTCTCTTACTGTCACCTGGGGACTATATAACAGAAAGAACCAGTAAAGGGCCCCTTGGGAATAGAGCTTGTTGCAAACAGCAATTGTTCAATATTTTTAATGCTAAGGGCCACTGTTGTGCTTAGTTATACAGTAAATGACAAGGAAATAAACTGTTCAGGCTGTTTCCCCTATAGTTGGACACCTAAGATTGTCCTCAGTAAGCCCTGGGTGATCATTTCCATTTCCAGTGTAAAAGTGATGTAAGAGAAATCCGGTGTTTGTTCAGTAGGTGGTGGTGTTCCAGTATAAAAGTAGAGTACCCCTGGGTAGGTGAAAGGCCTAGTCAAGATTTAGTGTGTAGTTAGTTTATGGTTATAGTCACTCTATAGAGAAAGGTAGGCTAAAGGGAAAGTTAGCTAAGCATTCCTTCAATTACCACCCTCCTGGCCATGGAGGTACCTTTACTGAATGTTGTAAAGTAAATGTACCACATCCCATCCTGAAGTAGCCCCACGAGGGCAGATTCTCTAAATTACGAAGTGGCCGTCACTAGCGAAAATTCGCTAGAAATCCAATGAGCAAGGGAATCGCCAATTCACAAACAGGCACAGACGCCAATTCTCTAGCGAATGGGAACTGTTGATAGCGTTCATTTGCACTCTATCACCAGGCGACTTTTTGCTCAGACGAATGGTTATTGATCAGTAAATTCACTAAAGTGCGGATTTTACTGACTTCGCCACCTCAGACCAGACAAAGTGCTAAAATGAAGCCAGATCTTCCTCAATCGTCTTTCACTTACATCATATCCTGTCTGCCGAAAATGCATTAAAGTTTAAAAAAACGCTGGCGACTTTTCCTTTTTTTAATCAGGATTGCCTACAAAAGTCCTGACTTTAACTTTTTTACTTTGACTTTATGTTTTTAACTAGACATTTGAAAACATAAGGAACATTCATTTTACATGTGTAGGGCATCATATTAACTCTTTTATCTTTATTAAGGTTCCTTGGACATTTGTAAAAAAAAAAAAAGTGGTAACTTCAAGTATTTGCACCAACATCTCTAATAAAGACGTCCATACAACTTTAATGTACCTGCCCTATTCAAATTGACCTACAGTAAGTGTAAGATCACTAGTGACGTTTCGCTAGGCACAAACAAACACTAATGCATCTTCGCTAGGTAATGCTCACAGTGCCGAAGTTATGCTATCGCCCAGGACGCAACTACACATATTAGTTAATTAGTGCAGTGGTAACGAATCGTCGCCTGGCGAAGTGGTGCGAGCTGTGCGAAGTGGTCGCTGGCAACATTTCACCCTTTAGTGAATCGGCCCCTTAGAATCTGTTGACAAGAGCTCTTGCAAATACAGAGTTAACAGAGAAGAGAAGGTCCAAGCTATGCGGGGGGTGCCAAATGTTAGGGCACCCCCCAAGGATTTTAATGATTCACCTGATACCCCATGCTGGTGCTCCCGCTAGCAATAAGCTGCACCTCCGGGGATACATGTGAGCGAGCGGCCCTCTTCCTCACGTCTTCTTTCTTCAAAACCCAGTGGACGATACATACACAATAGAGCAAGAAACCCATCTTTAACTCTACAGCACATGTGCACCCATGGAAAGAAAGAAAGAAGGAAGAGGATTGCTTGCTCGCAAGTACCCCAGGCCAGAACAGTTTTCTGCTAAAAGGAGCAACAGCCCAAATTAAAATTTTTAAAAATGATTTACTGTTTTTTAAAACAGTACCTTGATCCTAACTAATATATAATTAATCCTCATTGGAGGTGAGACAGTCCTATTAGTTTAATTTGATTTTTACAAGACTTATGGTATGAACATCCAAATTATGATCTCATTTAAACTTTGGCCCCATTTGGATTAAAAGAGAGCTTCCTTTCTCATTTATCCTCAAAAAATCTGGACATTCTTGATATGTGACATACTCTTCTTCTGTATTGGTATAATATAAACTTTTGTTATGCACTCACAAATTCCTTTGGTTACCCACCAGTTATGTTTGGACATATGCTCCAGATCAATATGAAGAAAATATTTTGTTTATACATGTAAATGTTATTTGACAGTTGGATAATCTATTAGGCTCTATATATTTATATATACTGGTAGGAATAACAGCAGGAGCTTCTCTGTGTCCATAGTTCTAGGTATAACCTGGTAATCAAAGTTCTCCTATAATCTCACGTGTGAGTGGTTCCCATAGAAGCAGGAGGGAAGTCTTGACTGTTTCCAAGGGATACGAGATGCAAGTGACGTAAAACACAAATGACGCAAGATGCAAAAGATGTGTGATGTCATGATGCGTTAAAGAGGGAAGACTTAAGGGCCTCTCGCCTTTGACAAAGCTATTCATGAAGCAAATCACTCTTCAGGCAGTTGCGTAGCCTTCACATTTTTTTAACATTTTGACACATAAAGTGCGTGAACTTTTTTGGCAGCTTGAAACTTGGAGACAATTCAGACGGTGGCATTTTTGGCAGCTTGTATATATACACAAATTGGTATTGCATGTTTGTTTAGACAGATAGAATGGGACGTGGCTTGTAAGCACACTGGGTGCAAAAGGGTAGTCTTTATATATTGAAAGGATCGGCCTTCCTCCCATTCCATGGGTCAACCTGCATTTACCTTCTCTTGAGCTGACAATAACTGACTCATGTCTGGTTATATATACTTAATTCACATATCTGAGATCATGAATGCCAGTTTGAAGTTTTATTTCACAATTACCATACCCTTCCCCCCCTTTTTGGGGGGAATGTCCCAATGCACTTATTGTGGGTTTTTTTTTCAAGTATTGTGAATTATTGATAAATGGGTTAAATTTGTGTATGTGAGTTAGTAAGTTGGGGCAGATTTATCAAAGGACGAGGTGAATTTTTGAATGAAAAAAAAAATCGAATTTCAAGCTATTTTTTGTGTACTTCAACTAGGGAATAGTCCAAATTTGATTCGAATTTGAAAAAAATTAAAAAATTTGAATGTTGAAATTTATCATGTACTGTCTCTTTAAAAATTCGACTTAGACCATTCGCCATCTAAAACCTGCCGAACCTGCCTGGCGTTAGAGTGCGAAGTTGCGCTAAAGTCCATCTCCTTCGCTAGTCTTTTCGCCATCGCCCATTAGTAAATAGGCGAAGTATCGAACTCACTTAACGCTGGCAAATTTTGGCCAGCGTTCACCACGTCGCACCTTAGCGAATTTTCCCCTTGGAGTCAATTAGTGTACTTTGAAAAATCAACGTTTTTTTGAGAAAAGCTTTGAATCGAATTCGATCGAATGTGCTATTCGTTCGATTCGTATGATTTGAATTCGGCCGAATACGGAAGTATTCGATCGAAAACGGACCTATTCGACCAAAAATAACTTTGACTTAATTTTGTTTGGTCTTTTTGAATTAGAATTTTGAAGTTTTTTCAAATTCGAAATTTGACCCTTGGTAAATATGCCCCTTAGTGTTAGCAGGATCCAATTTACATGTACATTGGGATGGTGCACTGAAACTGAATTATCTTGAAGGTTTCTGTTCCCATCACATTGTATATTACCCACACAGGTAAGTACACGCACTGGGAAGCATCTGAAGAGCCGCAGGTAAGTAGCTACTTCACTACTCAATTGGGGCATGTCATACTACAAGGATAAGACAAAACAAGGTCAGGCCGTGATGATTACTGAATAGTTCTCAATCAATTAGCAGGGAAGCCAGATCATACACAAAATCACCCAGGTAAATTTGCACTAAGATTCATATCACGGGAGGCTACAGTAATAATATCAAAGCGGCTTTATTGTAGCAACTTAGTGGTAAATCCTGTAGTGGGTGTGCAAAAACTAACGCGTTTCATGTCCTTGAAACCTGACACTTCCTCAGAGTTCTGAACCAAGTCTTCTACAATAAAGCCGCTTTCATATTTGTAATAAAATTACCTGGTGTGCGGCGGCGTGGACGGCCGCCATGCTGCCGCGCTCCTGGTCCGGCACCATCTTGATTCTTCTAGGGCGCGCGTGGCGTGCCTGCGTGCCTCTTAAAGGTACAGGCGCGCTGGCGTGATTTTGGCGCCAATTTCGAATGTATATAAAGCCCATTCTGACCCCCAGCAAGTGCCCATGATAGAATCAAGATTCTGGTGGTTCCTGAAGCCTTGTGCTGTCTGTTCCTGTGTATTTTGTATCTGCTATTCCTGTTTTGATCCCTGCCTGTTCCTGACTATTCTGATATCCGAATCCTGACCTTTGCCTGCATCTCGACTACTCTTTCTGCCTGACCCCATCTGTTTGATTACCCGGTTTGACCCTTGCCTGCCTGACGATTCTTGATATCTGCCTGCCTCGATCCTGCCTGTCTGACGATTCTCTTGCCTGCTCCATTTGTACTGTGACCTTCGGCCTAAAAGACTATCTACCTGCCGTGCCCCTCTGCTAGCCAGAACATCTCGCCTTGTACCCCTCGTTAAGTCCAGGTGGCACCCAAGTAAGCTGAGGGCTCCTCCCGAAGCCCAACGGTGGTCACACTATTGGTGAAGCCGAGCCGAGACAAGGGTACTTGGCACCTGTTCTGGTATTGGGTGCCGGCCGTGACAATATTATTACTGTTGCCTCCCGTGATATGTTGGCCAGCGCTGACAGTGGGTAAAGTACTGCCTGTGAATTGAAGTCTTCGGCGGAAGTTGCCGAAATCCGGCGATAGCTGCGTTGAATGAGGAGAGTCTGACAGATTGGGCTGAGCTCTTCCATTTTCGCGTCTCTTTATTCGTCGGTTTATTTTGCACTAAGATTCATGTTTGTCAAAATGTAAGTTTTTGAATTTTCACTTTTATTAATGTGAAAAAGCCTCGCCAAACATTCTTATCCTATTTATTAGGATAAGAATCTCAAAAACGTGATCAACTAAAAACATGAAAAAAACCTGATGCAGCAAAATTGCATTCTGCTCATAATTTTCAACGAGTTATCAACTTTTAAAAAAATTGTCAAAAAACTTGAATGAAAAAAAAAACGCAAACATTTTGCCCAGGACAACTCCCATTCACTTTTACATGAATTCACCAGCTTTTAGATGCGCTTAATAAATATCGAACATTAGAGTTTCAGAAACCCTAATTGAGGTTTATGATGACGGTAATCCAGAATGTTCGGGACCTGGGGTTTTCCGGATAATGGTTCTTTCTGTAATTTGGATCCCCATACCTTAAATCTACTAGAATATCATGTAAACATTAAATAAACTAATAGAATGGTTTTGCTTCCAATAAGGATTAATTATATCTTAGTTTGGATCACGTACAAGGTTATGTTGGATGAAATGGAATCTATGGGAGATGTCCTTTTTGTCTATTGGAACTTTCTGCATAACGGCTTTCAGGATAACTGACCCCATACCTGTATACAGATGCAGCCACTTTGGTTTGTCTGTTTGACACAGAATAACTAAACACAGATATCCCATTTATCTCATTTAACACAGAAAACTGCGTCACAACATCCCATCTAATTAAAGCATTCACCATTGTTCACAATGGTGCTTTGGTATGCTAATGGAAGGTTAAATGCATTAAATGAGTTAAGATGACTTTAGATAACACAGTTTCTTCAATTAACCCTGAGTCATGACACATTTATCTCACAAATCCAAGTGGCTTCATCTGTAAGTTGTTCTGTTGAGTCTGAATCTGAAATAAACTAAAATATGGAGATGCTTAAGGTTTCTAAAATAAAACAACAACTTAATAACTTTTACTATATAATTATTGTAAAAAAATAAAATACAATTGTGTCTTGAACCTACAAAGCATCTCCACAGTGATGTCACATTGCTAAGCTTTGCATTGCATTGCAGTTGCCTAAGCAATTTAACCTCAAAGGATCATGAGTACTGTTGTATCTTTGACAAAAATGATTTTTTTTTTCTGTTTTTTGAGAATCTCAGGTATCCTTTCTACTTTATTGGCAGCAGCAGAGCCGTGTAGTTTCACAACACTCTCTCAGTTCCTCCTTCATGAAAAGCCTGTTTGACCCATGCTCTACCATCAAATGCTGGTAATGTACATTTTGGGCCAAGACAGGGTTACATGATTTTATACTGAAAGCTCCAATGGGCAGGAACTTATGTGAATGATTAACATTCAAGATAGAGATCCAAATGACATGTCAGCAATATATAACAATTAAGGTCATCATAAGGAATATGTAACCTTTGGCCAGAAAGGTTATTGAACAGAATGGAAATGTATCACAAGGAGATTTTGCATGCATTTCTGTAGAGTATCTTTAATCTCATTGTTTCTCAGGCTGTATACAATAGGGTTACAAAATGGTGTTCCAACTATATATATAAGAGAAAGTATTTTATTCATATTGACTTTAGGTCCCTTGGATGGTACCATATAAACTGTTACCAGAGTCCCATAGTATGTGCAGACAACAATTAAATGGGAGCTGCAAGTGGAAAAGGCTTTGTGTCTTCCATTGGTGGAGGTGATCCGGAGAATGGCAAGGCCAATCAAAATATAGGTACAAATGATGAAGCAAACAGGAAAAACAACAAAAGCCATGCCAAATATAACATCTGTTAGTTGCACAACTTTGATGTCTGAGCAAGAAAGCTCAAGAAGAGGAGAAAAATCACAAAAATAATGGTCTAATATTAATGGGCCACAGAACTGCAAATTACTTATAAGTATACTGAAAACTAAAGCCACCATAAATGATAAACTCCAAGACCAAAGACTCATGAAGAGACAAAGCTTGAAGCCCATAATAGAGCCATAACGGAGTGGATTGCAGATGGCCAGAAATCGGTCGTAGGACATGACAGTGAGGAGAAGACATTCTATGGATGTGGAAACACAATAGAAGAAGAACTGCGTGAGGCAGTCACTAAGATATATTTTGCCTCCTCCACTTAACAAGAACCGGAGCAAATCTGGAGTAATGTTAGTAGTGAGCAAGATATCAGACAGAGACAACTGGGAGAGAAGGACGTACATGGGGGATCTCAAGGCTGGAACTGTTACCACTAATATTATAAGAAGAAAATTCCCAACTAAGGTCAAAGTATAAATCCAGAGAATGATAACAAAGAACATTGTGTTCACTAACTGATTATTCTGGAATCCCAATAGAAGAAATGATACAACTGTTGTTTGATTCATCCTGAGCATCACCTACAGACATGAGAATAAAGTAAAGGATTAATTATTGTAAAGCTGCAGAATATCTTACCCTGATCTTATCCTTATCATATAATTCAATGAATGAGGTACATTCTAGATCAGAGCAATAGACTTAGACTCGTTGGCAGGTCAGTTATGAAAATATCCTTCTAGGCAATGCCGACTAGGAATACGGGAACTGTGACTGATTTGTCTGTGAGAGCAGGAGGTAAAAGCAATACTTAAAAACAAAGCAAGTTACCTTTGAAAGGAAGTTTAATATAAGTGAACTTAACTTAAGTGAATTTGACAGACAGAAGTAGAAATAAGTATATCCTGCTTGGATAATGGAATTAGCTGTATATAGATGAGGGTTTTATACCTTTAGAAATTAACCTAATTACATTTCTCTTACTGTCACCTGGGGACTATGTAACAGAAAGAAATAGTGACGGGCCCCTGTAGAATAGAGCTTGTTGCAAACAGCATTTGTTCAATATTTTCAATGCTAAGGGCCACTATTGTGCATAGCTCTGCAATAAATGCTAAGGAAATAAACTGTTCAGGCAGTTTCCCCTATAGTTGGACACAGGGCCTCCATCAGAACATTTTCTGTGCCCCACTACAAGTAAAAAAAAACCCATTGGTGGCCACCCCCCCTACAAATTAAAAAAAAAGCCAATTGATGGTCAGGGCCCCCCTAACATGTAAAACAAAAGCATTGGTGGTCAGGGGGCACCAATTATAAAAACTTTGATGGCTAGCCCCCCCTTGCAAGTTAAAAAAACATAGATGGACAGGAGCCCACAGAAAATTTAAAAAAAATGGAGGCGATTCATGACAAGGTGGAGAAACCATCCCTGAACAGAGGCGGGGGCCTTCAACACCACGGGGCACATTAACTTAGCTCGAGTGAAGTATTAGAATAAAAAATACTTCGAATTTCGAAGGTTTTTTTTGGCTACTTCTACCTTCGACTACGACTTCGACTTCGAATCGAACGATTCAAGCTAAAAATCGTTTGACTATCCGACCATTCGATAGTCGAAGTACTGTCTCTTAAAACCTACCAAGCACCAATGTTAGCCAATGGGGAAGGTCCCCCTAGGCTTTCCTAGCTTTTTTTGATCGAAGGAAAATCGTTCGATCGATGAATTAAGATCCTTTGATTCGAAGGATTTCATCATTTTCCTACGATCGTTTGAACAAATTGCGGTAAATCCTTCGACATTCGATGAATTTTACTTCGATAGTCGAATATCGAGGGTTAATTATGTGAGTTAAACTGACTTTGTTTCAATAAAAAAATTAGATAAATTCAAGCTTTAGTATATACCCCCCATAGTGTTAACAGGATCCAATTTACGTGGGATGGTGCACTAAAACTGAATTATCTTGATGGCTACTGTTCCCATCACATTGTAAATTGCATTTTACTCATTATGTTCAACGAGTTTACCAACTTTAAAAAAATTCAAGTAAAAAAAGAGTTTTTTTGAATTGAAAAAAAAAAAACGCAAACGTTTTGCCCAGGACAACTCCCATTGGCTTTTACATGAACTCATCAGCTTTTAGATGCACATATTAAATCTGGAACATTATAGTTTCAGAAATCCTAATTCAAGTTTATGATCATGGTAATCCAGAATGCTCGGGACCTGGGGGTTTCCAGATAATGGATCCATAATTTGAAACTTCAAACCTTAAGTTTACTAGAAAATCATGTAAACATTAAATAAACCCAATAGGCTGGTTTTGCTTCCAATATGAATTAATTATACCTTTGTTTGGATCAAGTACAAGGTTCTGTTGGATAAAATGGAGTCTATAGGAGATATCCTTTCTGTCATTCTGAACTTTCTGCATAACGGGTTTCTGGATAACTGACCCCATACCTGTATAAGTTGTTCTAAATCTGAAATAAACTTGTAGTAAAAAAATATTGTAAAAAATAAAATAAAATAAAGTTTCACACCTGACTGAGTAATAACAACCCCCAAATGAAAAACTACAAGGATTATGATGATGATACATAAAGATCTTCCTTTAAAATCATGGATCGGAGATACTTATTTGTTAAAGTTTACATAGCTGATACAGTATTTACAATAGCCATTATATATTTATGGAATTAAGGGCAAATACGATTCTCCTTCCAGCAACTTTTTAAAGCTCTATTCACATTCACCCAATTTAAAATATAATTTAGTTTTTTTCACTAATCGATAAGAAATTGTTTTTACCAGTTCAAGATTTATAACTGTAAAAAACATTAAAAACTCTAATACAAAACTTCAACAGGTAAAAATGTTTAAGGTTCTATAGAAGTCAAAGGGAGCTGCACTGATCCTATTTGACTGTTTTAAATCAATTCAAACTTTTAGAGGTTTTTGTATTTTTTTTTCACTAGGAATTGTCAGAAAAACTCGAATTTGTATATTTTAGTGCATTATTTTCCATTTGTACTTTTTTTATTCAGAACTTTTAATAAATGTTATGACATTCATGTATTCGAGCTTGTGAGATTAGTCACGGTTTCAAAAGCCTCTAAAGCCACTAAAATCTGACCATTGATAAATAGGCTTCCAAATATCATAAGCTGATGTTCGATGACTTTATCAAGCCAATATTGAGTCAGTTGACTTTAGAAGGAAAACTATTATAGAAATCAAATCCATAACCCTAACTCTAACTTCGGTGGGGTGTACCTGCCAGATGGAACCTAGGATAACTAATCATTCTACTTTCCTCATATGAGCATCAGGCTGCTCACTAGCTACCCTGATCCTAACTAACTCCTAGGGGCACATTTACTAAGAGTCGAATTTTGAAATTCGACCATTGAATTTGATACTTTGTTAGTCAAAGTATTTTCTTATGAAGTAAAAATCGTTCGATTTAATCCTTCGATGAGGAAACATCTGTTGTCTTGTATTCAAAAGTAATGGGACCACTGACAAATTATTACAAATGACTATACCACAACACACCACATCCGCAAGACCTATCTCAGTACCCAGAGCAGTAGTGGGAGGAGGGAGATCATCTGCTGGATCCAGAGGGAAGTCAAGAAGAGGTTTGTTAGGGGTACCTCTTATACATGGCTGCCCTTATGCAGAGATCCCTAAGAATTGATGCCCAAATCAGTAGCATCTGACCCAGACCATTATTGGGTGGCCACTATGCTAGACCTATGGTACAAGTTAAAGCTGAGGGAATTCCTTGTACATAGCCAGAAAGAGGGTTCTGTTCTTTGCTTTGGTGTTGGTTTTCCCACTCCACACATCCAGCAGAGATGGGGCCTAGCAGAATCAGTCTGCATAGGTGTGGTGGCGAACTAATGGATGTGTGGAGAAATTTCTTTAAGCTTCGACAAGCAGCAACAGGCAAATTCTTGGCCAATAAACAACTTGGTTGGATTTTGCTAGCAGGAACCAGTTTGCTGATTCTGACAGCACCAAAGAACACTAAACTAAAAGCAGTAGAAACTAAGGAATCTTCATAAAATGATTTAGTGACCGAATGGGTAAAGTGGATCAGCTGTTGCAAGATGTGACACCAGTCTGTGATTATTCCTCTTAATAACCTTCTTTATCTAACCTTTTAATGCCTAGAGTATAGAATGTTTTAAAGAAAAAGGCTGACTGATAAGTGCTTCTTCTCAACTGAAAAAACTATTACCTGGTGGTCCAGTGTGGGTGCAATGGGAACACGTCGACTGTATTCGGCAAGCCTCATGACGTCATTGTGGTTGGCGTGAAAATTCAAATATTTAAAGGCGCAAATGTTCCATTCTCATTGGCCAATGTAAAGGTCTATTCCTATAGTTTCTGGGTGCGTTTCTCTTGTCTGACTCGTGTTTCTGACCCTTGCCTGTTCCTGGTCTTGCCATTTTGCCGCCTGTACCAACCTCTGTCTGTATTCGACTGTCCCTTGGATTCCGATTTTGTACCTCGGTGTTGTTAGTTTGATCTTGGTCTGTGACCTTGACTACTCTCTGTCTTATGATTTGGTACAATGTAATTTCTCCTACCACACACCTGTAGTTCACCAATCCTGCAACTGGTGGTGCGTTTCTTCCGTTGACCCGGCAGGGTCCCTTAGCAACGTATGTGTATAGAAAACGGATCCGCACACACGCTGGTTAATGCAGTCGGGGAGTATCCCCTTTTATTTAGCCACCAAACATTCAATGTTTCGGGGGGAATGCCCACCCTTCATCAGGATGTGTGCGGATCCGTTTTCTATACACATACATTATGATTTGGTACTGCATTGCCAGGTATTGACCCTGTCTGCTTTATGTTTTGCTGACTGCTTCCACGTCTTTTCCGCCTACGTTAAGTTTCCTAGCCTGCTCAGAATGCTCTCCTTGGTCCTTTCAAATTAGGTATTGGTGGCATCTGAGTAGTGGATGGCTTCTCCTGAAGCCAAAGGTCGCTGCTATAGGCAAATGAGTGAGCCGTGACCGGGTCTTTGGAGTTAGTTCTGAGTTTGTGATTTCTTAAGTTACAGGCCCTTCATCCTAACTTTGAGAAGAAGCTAATCATAACCCGTAACCTCTGGCCTCATTTCCCAGATCAATGCCCTGCCTGAAAAACAACTGTTCCTTAAAAGCATTACCATGCTCTTTCCAAATGTCAAGTTTAAGGGATGTCCTGGCCATTTTCATAAATTGTTCTCCCCTAGGTAAAATAAGAAAGTTGTGCAGGTTGAGTGCCCCATGTCTCATGCCCCATGTAACAGTTACGATCTTTCTTGGAAAATATCTTTCCAAGAAAGATCATTCATTTCAAGCTGAATAGTCAGATATACAGTTAGAAACAATAGAATTCTACCGGTATCTGATGATTCAACACTAACAATGGCCGGGTCAAAAATTTCCATCCAACCCGATCGATGAGCCGACTGATATCCACGTCTTCTGCTGATATGGGTCGGCTTGTTTCCCACCATACACGCACCGGATATCATACAAAAAAATTTTTGTACGATATTATCTGTGCGTCTATGGTCACCTTAAGGCTAGCTTGTCATTGAATACTTCATTGTTCCATGTGCAAGTATGGCAACTGAATGACAGGAGGAAGGAGTGCCATACTACTATGTCCTCTCTAATTTACTTTGTTATGCAGATAAAATGGTGTGGATCTTAGACCCTTTCATAACCAATGATAGCTGTCTGCTTAACCTATTGGCTGTTTATGGCACACAAAGAATGATAAACATAACACACTGCATTTAGTGTAAAAATATTGTTGGCCAAAATCACATCACTCATGACAATCAAAAGCTTAACTTGAGGTCCACAGAGTCTATTTCAGGACCCAAACCAGATAAAAATGTTTTGCCCTAAGCAGCTGCCCTAAGAGCTAAATACTTCAGCATGACATCAAGCAGCTATAGGGAGGCACAATGCAGAATATATAAACTCTTAAAACTGGAAGCCCATGGACTGGCAGTCTTCATGGACTAAGAGTAGCTGATGCTGCCTCAGTATCAGATTGGCTGGAGAAAACTTACATGTGTAGGGGATAAAGAAACCAAACATAAACCCATCTCTAATTAGTGCAGCCTTCTATAGCTTGGGATACTGGTCTAACCACAGAGCCATCTTTATTACTGGGGTTCTCAACCCTAGCTTTGTTGGAGGGGTGTGGGGCACAGTGTGCTTTCTGAAGCAGTAGAGTGCCAATGTCGGACTGGACTGGTGGGATATGAGTAAAAAAACCTAGCAGAACCTGCCAACCCAGTCCTGCTCCCACTCCACCACACCCCCAATCTCAGCTGCAAGCATGAAGTAAAAGGTATGGCGTGTGGGGTTGGAGGCCTGTTTGTTGTGTGGAGGAGTTTGTGATTGGTGTGGAGGGGACCCTGAGCTGGCAATTCCTGTGGGCCCTGGACACTGTCTGACACTGCAGAGTGCTGAATGTGCTTCATCATAAAAAGAACAGTCAAAAGATTTGGCAAGGTTTTTACTGAAAACCAGCTCCAGGGGGTTGAGGGGCTGTAGCCTGGTGGTCTTATGTGCTGTGGAAAAGTACTGAAAGGGGTGCACCTGCTGAGTTGTCATTGAGTGCAGCCATTCACCTGGATGGCTTTACTGTCCCAGCAAAATCCTGGCTTCAATGTCAATCAGCTTCTAAATTCCTCATCAAGACCATATTTTTATTAGCACCAATAATACACTGAGTGTACTCATAATACAGCATAGAGCTACTTACAATTGACGTGGGCTTCCCCTATGCCCCTCATACATCTCACCCAAGTCTTATGAGACAGCAACAGAAGGACTGGCTGAAGGTACAGTATAGGAATGTCATTTAGAGTTCCTGGTTGATCTAAACTTGCTGAAATATGAAATTGTTTTTCTTTTTAAAGGTCTTTTACTGACCCATAAATTCAGAATAATCTGAAGCCACTGAATGCATTGCCAACAAATATGTTGAGTAAAATGCATTTAATAGTTTAATTAAGAGGGAATGTAGGGAATGCCAAATTATGAGAATTTTTGGGTGAATATCTATATGTTCTCCTAGAAGTCAAGCTGGGGTGAGATTTGGGTTGCTGCTTTTGATATGTTTAAAACTTTATCTGATACAGGAATGTTTTCATATTTATATGTCCTTGTAATGAGCAAGGTGGGGCCTAACTAGATGTCAGACTTGCTTTTGGTTGTGCCAAGTGGTTCCTGTAATAAATATAAATATGCTCAAACTGCATTTTATTTTGAAAACCCATACTATACACAGCATGTCACTGAAGGTACAGTGTATGTGTATGTAAGCTTCATTAATCTCTGTTCAATTTCATCTGATATTTTGTTGATGTATAAAGCTCTAAAAAGACTTGGATGTATATATACATAGCCTCCACATTGTGTTATCCATAAACACCCACAAATCCTTTTCAATTAAAGGGTGACTATCGCGAAAATGATGGGGGGGGGGGCTTACATTTATAGAAGATGTATTAGGGCTTTACTATGATAAATAACTGATTCCAGCACAAATTTTTCCATTTTCCACGTCTCTTTGTAATCTATCCTTTAGCTAGTTCTCTATCCAAGGAGAAATATGTTTCAGGCCAATATTCCTTCATTTTACCAGTAACCTTCTGTGTGGTACAGTATCAAATGCATCAGCAAAGAAGATCATATCCATTGCCATCTATGCCGTCTAGGTTTCTGCTCACTTCATCATACAATGCAATTAGAAAGATTTATTGCACAAAATATTGGCACAAACTCATAGTGATGTGCTATGTACAGTATTTAAGGATCGGATCTCTTATTACCCCTTCCCAGAGTTTTTCTACCACTGATATCAGACTAAGAGGACAATAGTTTTCAGGATAAGACCAGGAGTGTAGATAAAGATGTGAGTCACCAAAGTAATTTAATGTTTATAACATGGATCTGCACGTTAGTATTCCTAATTCGTACTATTTACACCACAACTGAAGTTGCACCTGATTTATTTCACAAAGATCATGCAAAACCAGTGACCTTCTAGCTAACCAGTTCATCTCAAGTATTACATTAAAAAAGTTATGTCTTAAGTAATGTAATACTTTTTTCCTTGATCTGAACTGGTTAGCTAGAAAGTCATTGGTTTTGCATGATCTTTGTGCAATAAAACCGGTGCAACTTCAGTTGTGGTATAAATAAAACCAGGATTTTTTTTAAATAGTGGCACTACATTAGCAATTCACCAATTTACCGGCACAATGCCAGACCTCAAAGAATCCAGTAATTGGCAATCACAGAGTTAAACTCAGTTAGTACTCTGGGATGAATACCATCCAGTACAGGACCTGTGTTTTAGTTTCTTTTGAATTTTTCTGAGTCGTCCATGCATCAATAGTTACCTTATTAGAATTGGGTCTAAATCTTCAATAGCTGGGTCCTCAGTTCAGTGTAGATGAAAATCTCTTATTCCCTGCAACCAACTGACCTCCCTATAATACTAAGGGGCCAATTCATTAACTTCGAGTGAAGGAATAGAAGAAAAAAAACTTTGAATTTTGAAGTGTTTTTTTGGCTACTTCGACCATCGAATGGCCTACTTCGACCTTCGACTACGACTTCGAATCGAAGGAATCGAACTAAAAATCGTTTGACTATTCGACCATTCGATAGTCGAAGTACTGTCTCTTTAAGAAAAAACTTCGACCCCCTAGTTCGCCACCTAAAAGCTACCGAACCCAATGTTAGCCTATGGGGAAGGTCCCCATAGGCTTGCCTGACTTTTTTTGGTCGAAGGTCATTGGATAAAAATCCTTCGAATCGTTCGATTCGAAGGATTTAATCGTTCGATAGAACGATTATTCCTTTGATCGAACTATTTTCGCAAAATCCTTCGACTTCGATATTTGAAGTTGAAGGATTTTCATTCCCCAGTCGAATATCGAGGGTTAATTAACCCTCGTTATTTGACCCTTGATGAATTTGCCCCTAAGGGTCTCGCCACTTTTTGCTTCTTTGTTTTACTATTTAATTTGTATAGCGTTTATAGAGTTTCCTCTATAACATAATCCCAAAGAAGACCATGTTATAATCACTAATCCCTAAATGCTCATCCACACAATTGCTAGAAATTAATTGGATATTTTTTATTCATTACCAGATCCAAAAGAAAGTCTTTCCTTGCAGGTTCCTGAACTACTCAAATACAAAGTTGTCAGTTAGCATAATTACAAACCTGCTAGCTTTTTCTGACTTGATAACTTCATTACCCCGGTCAATGTCTGGATAATTGAACTCCCATAAATAATAATAACTTGATCTAGTTATGAAGCTTACTCCATTTGTAAAAGTAGCTGCGCCTCATTCTTGTCACTGATATGGTTTGTCGCATACACCATGCATACGCCATTTTCTTTTAGCCCAGGTGAAATCTCTACCCAAAGGGTTACATCCCCTCCAAAGTGCTATATATGGTATTTTCCTTTTTAATTCTGGCTTTACATAAAAAACTCCTCTTCACTTTTTAATCCAACTGTCCCTCCTAAAAAGGGTGCAACCATATATCACTTCTACTCATAAATACAGATCCTCGGGCTGCTGTTGCTGTTAACACTCTATGTGGCCCCAGCAAGAGGATACTCATTAAATATGAATAAATTCTTGTCATTACTAAACACTGTTGTTACTCCAGTTTTCAATCCTATCATATTCAGTTTAAGAAACAATGAAATCCAAAAGGCAATGAAAAAACACACATTTACTAAAATGCAATACTTAATGTAAGGCTGTGTACTAGTTAATGTTTTAATTTTTGGGAGGAATGGAATAATCTGTGCCCTGAAAGAGTAAGTTATTTTTTTCATTGTCTTTAGAATATTTTGGGCTGCCATTTTCCTAGCTGATTAAAAGGTTTGTAATGCCATTAGGGATGTAGCGAACGTCGGAAAAAAAGTTCGCGAACTTGCGTCAAAAATGCGAACGGTTCGCGAACGTCGCGAACCCCATAGACTTCAATGGGAAGGCGAATTTTAAAAGCTAGAAAAGACATTTCTGGCCAGAAAAATGATTTTAAAGTTGTTTAAAGGGTGCAACGACCTGGACAGTGGCATGCCAGAGGGGGATCAAGGGCAAAAATGTTTCTAAAAAATCCATTGTTGACACAGCGCTGCGTATTGTGCTGTAAAGGGCAGAAATCACACTACATTTCTAAACCTGTGTAATAAAATGCTTTAAAACGTCCGGCGTCTACAAGCCAATCAAGTCGTGTAAAGGTTACAGCCTGTTCACACGCAAAGACGAAACGCGGCGCTTACTGCAACGCAAAAAAACGCAAAGAGCTTTCATGAATGATACCGTCAAGTGAGCAAATAATAGTTGTTAATTACTAGTTGCTTGTCACCTCCAGGATGTTCGTCCTGTTGGTGGCAATATTTCTGTAGTGTTGTGTTTAGCAGTCACCGTGCTTGTGCGCACGTGCACGGTCAGGCAGAGGTAATTCAATGTACAGTGAAGTCAACCAAAAAACACTGATTCTGCAGTGTGGGCCCAGTTTTGGTCTACTTTATTGATCACCTGCGGTGACCATAAAAGATGCGATTTTGCCACTGTTGCAGAACCCTGAAAAATTAGGCATGTGTACTTTCCTGAAAAATTATGTTTTTTTTGTCGCAGCCACTGAACCAGAAGTCCAGAAACAATATGCCATATAAATGCTGAAAATATTCATTTTTTTTTGTGGCAGCCACTGCAGCACAGAGGCCAGAAAAAATATGCCATATAAATGCAAACAATATTAATTTTTTTTTGTCGCAGCCACTGCAGCACAGAGGCCAGGAAAAATATGCCATATAAATGCTAACAATATAAAAAAGTTTTTGTCGCAGACACTGAAGCACAGAGGCCAGAAAAAATATGCCATATAAATGCTGAAAATATTCTGTTTTTTTTGGTCGCAGCCACTGAAGCACAGAGGCCAGAAAAAATATGCCATATAAATGCTGAAAATATTCATTTTTTTGTCACAGCCACTGAAGCACAGAGGCCAGAAAAAATATGCCATATAAATGCTGAAAATATTCTGTTTTTTTTGGTCGCAGCCACTGAAGCACAGAGGCCAGAAAAAATATGCCATATCAATGCTGAAAATATTCATTTTTTTGTCACAGCCACTGAAGCACAGAGGCCAGAAAAAATATGCCATATAAATGCTGAAAATATTCTGTTTTTTTTGGTCGCAGCCACTGAAGCACAGAGGCCAGAAAAACTCAGGATTTACCTGGATTCAAATTAAACCAGTAGGGTTTGCACCCTAGTTTGTAACGGTGGTGGAGGGAGGAGGACGCTAAAGGACAGCTGTGTGTGGAGTCATGAGGCGTGCAGAGAAGGACAGCTGCATGGGGAGTCAGAATCAGAAACTCAGAACAAGTCTTCCGGCGTGCAGTAACCCTCCGAGATCCACCCCTCATTCATTTTAATAAAGGTCAGGTAATCCACACTTTTGTGACCTAGGCGAGTTCTCTTCTCAGTTACAATCCCTCCTGCTGCACTGAAGGTCCTTTCTGAGAGGACACTTGAGGCGGGGCAAGACAAGAGGTTCATGGCAAATTGTGACAGCTCTGGCCACAGATCAAGCCTGCGCACCCAGTAGTCCAGGGGTTCATCGCTCCTCAGAGTGTCGATATCTGCAGTTAATGCCAGGTAGTCCGCTACCTGCCGGTCGAGGCGTTCTTTGAGGGTGGATCCCGAACGGTTCTGCCGCTGCCTTGGACTGAAAAACATTTGCATGTCTGACGTTACAGACTGGCCAAAGTGCTTTGTCCTTGCAGGTGTGCTCGTGGCAGGATTACTGGCACCTCTGCCCCTGGAATGTTGATGAGTTCCTGAAGTGACATCACCCTTAAAAGCATTGTACAACATGTTTTGCAGGCTGGTTTGTAAATGCAGCATCCTTTCAGACTTGTGGTATGTTGGTAACATTTCTGCCACTTTATGCTTGTACCGAGGGTCTAGTAGAGTCGCGACCCAGTACAGATCCTTCTCCTTAAGCCTCTTGATATGGGGGTCCTTCAACAGGCATGACAGCATGAAAGACCCCATTCTCACAAGGTTGGATGCAGAGGTATCCATCTCTGCTTCCTCGTTATCAAGGACTGCATCATCCACGGTCTCCTCCCCCCAGCCACGTACAAGACCAGGGGTCCCCAAAAGGTCACCACTAGCCCCCTGGGAAGCCTGCTCCTGTTGGTCCTCCTCCTCCACAAAGCCACCTTCCTCCTCTGACTCCACTTCTGACACCTCTCCCTGCGTTGCAGCAGGTGCCTGGGTTCGTTCTGGTGATTCCGACCAGAAATCGTGCGCTTCCAGCTCCTCGTCACGCTGGTCTACAGCCTCATCTGTCACTCGTCGCACGGCACGCTCCAGGAAGAAAGCAAAGGGTATTAGGTCGCTGATGGTGCCTTCGGTGCGACTGACCATATTTGTAACCTCTTCAAAAGGGCGCATGAGCCTGCAGGCATCGCGCATAAGCACCCAGTAACGGGGGAAAAAAATCCCCAGCTCTGCAGATCCAGTCCTACCACCCAGTTCAAACAGGTATTCGTTGACGGCTCTTTGTTGTTGCAGCAGACGTTCCAACATGAGGAGCGTTGAATTCCAGCGAGTCTGGCTGTCGCAAATCAAACGCCTGACTGGCATGTTGTACCGCTGCTGAATGTCAGCAAGGCGTGCCATGGCTGTATAGGAACGTCTGAAATGGGCCGACACCTTCCTGGACTGCCTGAGAACGTCCTGGAATCCTGGGTACTTTGAGACAAAACGTTGTACTATTAAATTCAGAACATGTGCCATGCAGGGCACATGTGTTAAATTGCCCAGTCTCAGTGCTGCCAACAGATTGCTTCCATTGTCACACACCACTTTTCCGATCTGCAGTTGGTGTGGGGTCAGCCACCGATCGGCCTGTGACTGCAGAGATGACAGGAGTACAGATCCGGTATGGTTTTTGCTTTCCAGGCACGTCATCCCCAAGACAGCATGACAACGGCGTACCTGGCACGTCGAATAGCCTAGGGGGAGCTGGGGGTGCACAGGTGTGGAGGAGGAGGACCCAGCAGCAGAGGACGAAGAAGAGGAAGAAGACGAGGTAGAGAGTGAAGGAGGAGTAGAGGTGGTGGCAGAACTGCGTGCAATCCGTGGCGGTGACACCAACTCCACTGTCGTTGTTGAGCCACACATTTCCCGCTTCCCAGCCATGACCAAGTTCACCCAGTGGGCAGTGTAGGTGACATACCTGCCCTGACCATGCTTGGAGGACCATGCGTCAGTAGTCATATGGACCTTTGGCCCAACACTAAGTGACAGAGATGCGGTGACTTGGCTCTGCACATGGTGGTACAGGTGTGGTATTCCCTTTTTGAAAAAAAATTGCGGCTGGGTACCTTCCACTGCGGGTGTCCCAATTGCTACAAATTTGCGGAAGGCCTCAGAGTCCACCAGCTGGTATGGTAAAAGCTGGCGGGCTAAGAGTGCAGACAAGCCAGCTGTCAGACGCCGGGCAAGGGGGTGACTCGCAGACATTGGCTTCTTACGCTCAAACATGGCCCTCACAGAAACTTGGCTGGGGGCAGATGACTGGGAATGGGAACTGGTGGTCAAGGTGGAAGGCGGAGTGGAGGGTGGTTCAGACGGGTCAAGGACAGCAGAGGTAGAGCAGTAAGATGCTGGACCAGAAGGAGGGTGGCTTTTAGTTTGCCTGTTGCCTTTGAGGTGTTGCTCCCAAAGTGCTTTGTGCTTGCCGTTCATGTGCCTTCGCATAGAAGTTGTACCTATGTGGCTGTTGGGCTTCCCAAGACTCAGTTTCTGACTGCACTCATTGCAAATTACAACGCTTTTGTCAGAGGCACACACATTAAAAAAATCCCACACTGCTGACCTTTTTGAAGCTGGCAATCTGGCGGTAACAGTAGAAGTTGGCGGCGTTGGCGGCAATGGCGGGTGCGTTGGCCGGCTGACCACAGGTGCCGATACATGTTGTTGCCCTACTGTTCCCTGCGAGCTGTCCTCCCTGCTTCTTCTAAGTCTTATTCTCCTCCTGCCTCTCTGACTCTCCGTCTCTCCATCTGAACTATCCTCCTCTTGCTCTCTTCTACTGGGCACCCACAAAACATCAATCTCCTCATCATCATTCTCCTCAGATGCATCAATTTCTTCTAACAGCTCACAGAAGGAAGCAGCAGCGGGGACCTCCTCGTCATCACTCATTATGTCCATCTCTGTTGTGTTCTCTGCCAGAATTAAATCTGGTGTAACGTCCTCATCTCCTTCATCTTCTTCTGCCAATAATGGTTGCGCATCACTCAGTTCAAGAAACTCATGTGAAAATAACTCCTC
Source organism: Xenopus laevis (assembly GCF_017654675.1). Classification (NCBI taxonomy): domain Eukaryota; kingdom Metazoa; phylum Chordata; class Amphibia; order Anura; family Pipidae; genus Xenopus; species Xenopus laevis. The sequence continues at coordinate 157,772,402 of NC_054375.1, forward strand.
TGACTCCAGTGAAGAAGGGGCGCCGGTGGTGGAGGAAGTGTTACGTGGGGTGCCCATAGCAGTGGAGGATGAGGATGTTGTGGTAAAGTTAGAAACGGTAGAGGATGGGGTGTGCTGTGTAAGCCAGTCAACTACCTCTTCAGCATTTTGGGAGTTCAGGGTCATTGCCTTTTTAAAACTGGGCAATTTCCTAGGGCCACAGGATAGCATAGCAGCACGGCCCCTAGTGCCTCTGCGTGGCGGCCTTCCTTTGCCTGGCATTATTTTTAAAACAAAAACAACAACAACTCAGGTGGTGTTTCTGGAGACGGTATTATTATTGATATTTAGACAGAATGTGAACAAGCTCACAGAGCTAGATGGGAGTTGTTTGAAAATGAAGAAGAAGAAGAACACACTGGGCAAACAAGGCCTACAAGGTCAACGTATACACTACTACAGCAGTGGATACGGAATATATTATTGCTGCCTGAAAAACGTCACTCGGGTGGTGTTTCTAGAGACGGTATTATTATTGATATTTAGACAAAATGTGAAAAAGCTCACACAGCTAAGTGGCAGTGGTTTGAAAATGAAGAACACACTGGGCAAATAATGCCTACAAGGTCAACGTATACACTACAGCAGTGGTGGATACGGAATATATTATTGCTGCTTGAAAAACGTCACTCAGGTGGTGTTTCTGGAGACGGTATTATTATTGATATTTAGACAGAATGTGAACAAGCTCACACAGCTAGATGGCAGTGGTTTGAAAATGAAGAACACACTGGGCAAATAATGCCTACAAGGTCAACGTATACACTACAGCAGTGGTGGATACGGAATATATTATTGCTGCTTGAAAAACGTCACTCAGGTGGTGTTTCTGGAGACGGTATTATTATTGATATTTAGACAGAATGTGAAAAAGCTCACACAGCTAAGTGGCAGTGGTTTGAAAATGAAGAACACACTGGGCAAATAATGCCTACAAGGTCAACGTATACACTACAGCAGTGGTGGATACTGAATATATTATTGCTGCTTGAAAAACGTCACTCAGGTGGTGTTTCTGGAGACGGTATTATTATTGATATTTAGACAGAATGTGAAAAAGCTCACACAGCTACTGTAAGTGGCAGTGGTTTGAAAATGAAGAACACACTGGGCAAATAATGCCTACAAGGTCAACTTATACACTACAGCAGTGGTGGATACGGAATATATTATTGCTGCTTGAAAAACGTCACTCAGGTGGTGTTTCTGGAGACGGTATTATTATTGATATTTAGACAGAATGTGAAAAAGCTCACACAGCTAAGTGGCAGTGGTTTGAAAATGAAGAACACACTGGGCAAATAATGCCTGCAAGGTCAACGTATACACTACAGCAGTGGTCTATACGGAATATATTATTGCTGCTTGAAAAACGTCACTCAGGTGGTGTTTCTGGAGACGGTATTATTATTGATATTTAGACAGAATGTGATGGCCACTGGGCAAATAATGCCTGCAAGTGCACTACTATTGGTGCACTACTATGAAGAACAGCAAACAGCACTGGACACCTTAAAGAACAGTAAGATAAGTAAAATAAAATAAAAAATTATATGTATATTAAAAAAAAAAAATATTCTCGGGTTGGTGCTGCTGAACTACTAGGAGCAGCACAGTAGCACACCAGTCCCACTCCCCAACACTGCTAGACTAATAGCACTTGGCTGTTAAAGTAGCAAAGTAAAACAACAAAAAAGAAAATAAAAGCAGTCCTTACAAGGACTATTGGGTTATTACAGCAGTCAGCAGATGAGATCAGAAGAGATCAGTGCTAGGGATGTCGCGGACTGTTCGCCTGCGAACTTGTTCTCGCGAACATCGACTGTTCGCGTTCGCCGAATGTTCGCGAACGTCGCGCGACGTTCGCCAATTTGGGTTCGCCTTAGCTGGCGTTTTTTTTTGCCATTTCTCCCCCAGACCAGCAGATACATGGCAGCCTATCAGGAAGCTCTCCCTCCTGGACCACCCCCACACCCCCTGGACCACTCCCCTTCCATATATAAACTGAAGCCCTGCAGCGTTTTTTCATTCTGCCTGTGTGTGCTTGGAAGAGCTAGTGTAGGGAGAGAGCTGTTAGTGATTTGAGGGACAGTTGATAGTAAGTTTGCTGGCTAGTAATCTACTTGATACTGCTCTGTATTGTAGGGACAGAACTCTGCAAGGATTTGAGGGACATTTTAGGTTAGGTAGCTTTGCTGACTAGTAATCTACCTTCTACTGCAGTGCTCTGTATGTAGCTGCTGTGGGCAGCTGTCCTGCTGCTGATCTCTCATCTGCTGACTGCTGCCTGTAACCCAATAGTCCTTGTAAGAACTGCTTTTATTTTCTTTTTTGTTTTTTTTACTTTGCTACTGTAAGAGCCCAGTGCTATTAGTCTAGCTGTGTTGGGGAGTGGGACTGGTGTGCTGCTCCTCCTAGTAGTTCACCACTACCAGCACCAACCAGAGTCAAAATTGTTACAAAGTATCTTATTTGCACCTGTTAGCTGTTCTGAGCTCTCTGCCAAAAGCTAATTAAGTTAGAAACTGTTTTTTTTCTGGCTGTTCAGTGCAGAGAAAAGAGGGACTGGTGTGCTGCTCCTCCTAGTAGTTCACCACCACCAGCACCAACCAGAGTAAAAATTGTTACAAAGTATCTTATTTGCACCTGTTAGCTGTTCTGAGCTCTCTGCCAAAAGCCAATTAAGTTAGAAACTGGTTTTTTTCTGGCTGTTCAGTGCAGAGAAAAGAGGGACTTTCCAGTACAAAAGAGGGACAGGGGGTTGAGTGGTCAAAAGAGGGACAGTTGGGAGGTATGCAAGTGCCACCTAGCTGTGTGAGCTTTTTCACATTCTGTCTAAATAACAATAATAATTCCGTGTCCGTAAACATCACCTGAGTGATGTTTTTACAGCAGCAATAATATATTCCGTATCCACTACTGTATACGTTGCCCTTGCAGGCATTGTTTGCCCAGTCTTTAACCAAGTGCCACCTAGCTGTGTGAGCTTTTTCACATTCTGTGTCCAGAAACATCACCTGAGTGACGTAGTGTGATTTCTGCCCTTTACAGCACAAAACGCAGCGCTGTGTCAACAATGTATTTTTCAGATACATTTTTGCCCTTGATCCCCCTCTGGCATGCCACTGTCCAGGTCGTTGCACCCTTTAAACAACTTTAAAATCATTTTTCTGGCCAGAAATGTCTTTTCTAGCTTTTAAAATTCGCCTTCCCATTGAAGTCTATGGGGTTCGCGACGTTCGCGAACCGTTCGCATTTTTGACGCAAGTTCGCGAATATGTTCGCAAACTTTTTTTCCGACGTTCGCTACATCCCTAATCAGTGCCCACAGCAGGCAGCTACATACAGAGCACTGCAGTAGAAGGTAGATTACTAGCCAGCAAAGCTACCCTAAAATGTCCCTCAAATCCCTGCAGACTTCTGTCCCTCCAATACAGAGCAGTATCAAGTAGATTACTAGCCAGCAAACTTACTATCAACTGTCCCTCAAAGAAATCAGTGAAATCAGTAACAGCTCTCTCCCTACACTAGCTCTTGCAAGCACACACAGGCAGAATGAAAAAACGCTGCAGGGCTTCAGTTTATATTTGGAAGGGGAGTGGTCCAGGGGGTGTGGGGGTGGTCCAGGAGGGAGAGCTTCCTGATTGGCTGCCATGTATCTGCTGGTCTGGGATGAGAGGTCAAAAAAAAGCGCCAGGTAAGGCGAACCCAAAATGGCGAACGTCGCGCGACGTTCGCGAACATTCGGCGAGCGCGAACAGCCGATGTTCACGCGAACAAGTTCGCCGGCGAACAGTCCGCGACATCCCTAAATGCCATGTGCTAGACATTTGGTGAGGCATCTGACAGGCAGGTAGGAGTCCTGAGGCTGAAATAGGTCCCACTTCTGGATTGTTAAGGTACAGTACTATGAACCTGTAAAAGAGGACTAGAGATTTGTGGATGGATCATGTTATAGTACACCATAGGTGTGTAAGGGTAAGTATATTAGGGTAAGTGAGCATGGACAGTTCAGTACCTCACCTTGATACTGTAAATGATAAGGATATTAGAAGTCACTGAGGGGTTGTTCTGTGACCATATAAAGGCACAAGGCTGCAGGCTGAGTTATACAGGGAACTCTGAGTATCACTCATGTATTATAAGGGATAATGTACCCCCTACTGTAAATGATAAGGATATTAGAAGTCACTGAGGGGTTGTTCTGTGACCATATAAAGGCACAAGGCTACAGGCTGAGTTATACAGGGAACTCTGAGTATCACTCATGTATTATAAGGGATAATGTACCCCCTACTGTAAATGATAAGGATATTAGAAGTCACTGAGGGGTTGTTCTGTGACCATATAAAGGCACAAGGCTGCAGGCTGAGTTATACAGGGAACTCTGAGTATCACTCATGTATTATAAGGGATAATGTACCCCCTACTGTAAATGATAAGGATATTAGAAGTCACTGAGGGGTTGTTCTGTGACCATATAAAGGCACAAGGCTGCAGGCTGAGTTATACAGGGAACTCTGAGTATCACTCATGTATTATAAGGGATAATGTACCCCCTACTGTAAATGATAAGGATATTAGAAGTCACTGAGGGGTTGTTCTGTGACCATATAAAGGCACAAGGCTGCAGGCTGAGTTATACAGGGAACTCTGAGTATCACTCATGTATTATAACAGATAATGTTCCCCCTACTAGTGATGGGCGAATAAATTCACCTAGAGCAAATTCACTGCAAATTTTCGTGTTTCGCCGCTGGTGAATAAATTTCCGAATCTGTGCATACAAAAAGTCTATCACATCAAAATATCAGTGTGTCATCTCTATTCGGGCGCTCATTGACTTTAACGCCTCCTTAAAAATTGACGCAAGTAACTTTTTGGACGCACAACCAAAATCAGAGGTAAATGAAGCTGCATTCCCTGAGGATGTAGTCAAGGCAGTACAGCATCTCCAGGCAGAAATAACTGACACATGGTCTGGATCTCACCCAGTGGAGGGGTCAGGGAGGAGAAGCTAAAGCCTGACACTCTGTCCACTGTTTCCCTTCACTGTAGGCAAATCTTACAGCCTGGGAAGCTACTCCCTGCTACACCTTCTTGATGGAGCACAAAGATGCTCTTTCTCTCTTCCCTCACTGTCTCACTCTCCTAGAGTGTCTATAACAATTATATTCCTGCCACTCGCTAGCCTCATTTACGGGGTCCCTGCTCCCTGACTTCCACACTAGAAGATAAGTTCCCTCTAGGCCAAACTGGCTTTACTGAGCCTTGTTGTACCCAGACTCCCTGGAAACATCCGGATTGGACAGACACCAGGAGCCAAAAAGGAAGATCCACGCCTTCTCACTCACTATACCAAAGTGTGACAGGAAGTGGTCACTGCACCTCCTAGCCAATCAACTGGGATATGTAAATTACAACTAGCTACACAGCCATCTGCCCAGCAACTAGGGAGATCAGGAAGTGTAGGGATTTAAAGCCATAGAGGCACATTAAGCCTAATAGTAAATCAATTCTACTCTATAGTCCACCCCTCATACAGTGGATGACACATTAATAGGAATATTGCCCAAAAACACATACATTACATATACAGTAACAAGTGGCATACCCAAAATGGCTATTTTTTTATAGTATGATTAGAATCTTCTGTTCTTTATTGCTGTTCCTCTAGGGCAGAGACTGAATGAAGAACAATCTCTAGAAATCTCTGCAATAAAATGATGGTGCAAGTTTATTTCAGAACTAAAATGTAAATGTACCCTAAAGGGTATCTCCACTGAAAAATGTTTTTTTTGTTGTTGCAGAAAACCACATCTTAAGCAACTTAAGCAATATACCTTAACCCTTTAACCGGCGTACGTGCTGGCGGTTCAGGGCTCAGGCTGCCAAGAACATACCATGTACGTTCTCCTGCAGCTGAGCCCTACTCTCTGCATCGGCGGCTTTTGCCGCCTCTGCAGAGAGTCAGAAGGGTTGACAGCCCCCTGGACAACAAGGCTGGGGGGCTGTTGAGTTGGATCTGCGACACGATTGTCGCAGATCCGACTTCAAAGTTGCAAATGCGCTGGAAATAGCGCTGCTGCGTCATACTCACCTTTTCCTTCCTGCACAGCCGCCCACACACTTCCTGCTGCGCAGTAACTCTGCTGACACGCTGTTCTGGCTGCCTCCATCGGTTCCAGCGATCCTCCTGCTACAAAAACGGTAAGTGCACGTTTTTTTACCCACTTACCTACACTTACACATACCTACAGTACATTTATACACTTACACAAACATTTTAGTAAAAATATGTATTTTTTATTTTTTTATTTTAGCAAACTTGGTCAATTTTGTACACTTATTTACACTTAATTACATGTATTTGCACACTCAGACAACTTTTATTAGTGCACAAATATGTATACACAAAATACATATTTTACTTATTCATTGTACCGTTTGTTTTGCCTAAAAACATGTTATTTTGACAGCGTGACTATTGGATAATCGATTTCGGCCACTAATTACGCTGTCGGATCAATTATTTTGTTATTTCATTGATTTACGCTATTTTGTGGTTTTATTGCAATTGTATCCCTGCATTATTGTTCCTTATGAATCTTTAGTATTGTTTTGCTGTTTGGTGCTTTGGTATAGAAAGATTTATTTTACTTAGTTTGATTCGCCAGAATATATGCTTTCCAAAAATATATAGTTTTCTGGGGGTCTTTTTACATTTTGTGGGTCTTACGGCACATAACGCACAGTTGGGGCTCTCTTTTCTGCAGCTTAGTTGGCTAGCGTGAAAATTCATATGCATGTTTTTCATTTGGGGTCCGTACACGCCACATACTTTGGTAAATCTTTGCATATTGGGCATCAAACTATTCAGTAGACCTCTGACGTCCATATTTAGGGTGATTTTTCTTTATACGTAAAACATTGTGTGCGATAAATGCGGCAAACTGCAACAATTTTAGGCGATTTTCAGAAATGTTGTAAAAACCTCTACATTTAGAAAAGCTTTGCAGTTTGGTAGTTTGGTGTAGAAAGACGTCTTTATCTTTGGTGGATTCGTCAGAATGTGTACTTTCCAAAAACATATGGTTTTGGGGGGTCTTTGCTGTTAGGAGGGTCTTGAGGCACATAATATGAAGTCAAGGGTCTATGTTCACAGAAGGCGAAAAATCATATGCACTATTTTCATTTGGGGTCATGCCAGATGCCTTGGTATATCAATGCATATTGGGCATCAAACTGTTCAGTAGACCCTTGGCATCAATATTTATGGTGTTTTACAATTTTATGCAAAAAATTGGGTGAGATAAATGCGGCCAATTGCAATATTTTTAGGCAATTTCAAAAAAATTTTATTGCCAAATTTAGGAAAGGCTTGCGACTTGGTACTTTGGAGTACAAAGTCGCGGGAATGTGTACTTTCCGAAAATATATGGTTTTCTGGGGTGAATGTGCATTTTTCTACCTTTGCTCCCCCCCAAAACTATGTATATGTGTTGATTTTGCAGTACCTGAAATGACAGACCATATGGGGGTCTTCCTTTTGGGGGCCCTATATGCCACGTGCTTGGGTACACCTATACATATTGGGCATCAAACTGTTCAGAGGACCCTAGGCTTTCATATTTGGGGTGATTTATCTTGATACCTAAAAGTATGTGGGGAAATACGATGCTGCAGGGTAGAAATTTTGAAGTGATTTTTGGAAATGTCACCAAATCACCAAATTTAGGAATGGTTTGCGGCTTGGTACTTTGGCGTAGAAAGACATGCATATCCAATTTGGATTTGTGGGAATGTGTACTTTCCGAAAATATATGGTTTTCTTGGGTGAACTTACTTTTTTCTACTTTTGCCCCCCCAAAACGATGTAAATGTGTTGATTTTGCAGTACCTAAAATGACAGACCAAATGGGGGTCTTCCTTTTCAGGCCCCTATATGCCACTTGCTTGGGTACACCTATACATATTGGGCATCAAACTGTTCAGAGGACCCTAGGCTTTCATATTTGGGGTGATTTGTCTTGATACCTAAAAGTATTTGGGTAATACGATGCTGCAGGGTAGAAATTTTTAGGTGATTTTTGGAAATGTCGCCAAAATCACCAAATCTAGGAATGGTTTGCCGCTTGGTAATTTGGTGTAAAAAGACATGCATACCCAATTTGGATTCAGAGGAATGTGTACTTTCCGAAAATATATGGTTTTCTGGGGTGAACGTCCCTTTTTTCTACCTTTGCCGCCCCCCAAATCTATGTAAATGTGTTGATTTTGCAGTATCTGAAATGACAGAACAAATGGGGGGTCTTCCTTTTGGGGCCCACGTGCCACGTGCTTGGGTACACCTATACAGATTGGGCATCAAACTGTTCAGTGGACCCCAGGATTTCATATTTGGGGTGTTTTACATTGATACCTAATGATGTGTGGGAGATATGTTGCTGTAGAGTGGAAGCTTTGAGGTCATTTTTCAAAAAATTCACCAATTTCTATAAAACATTATAACTTTAGGATACAATTGCAACTTGGTAGTTTGGAGTACAAAGATATTTTTACCCATTTTTGGTTCACCAGAATCTGTTCTTTCTAGTAATGGGTAGTTTTCTAGGGTAAACATACTGTTAGCGGAATGTTTGGCCTTGAAATCAGAAGTATGCCGTTTGGGGAGCGCTGCTTTGGAAATTTGGTTGTGTACTGCTTGTAGATTTTGAGCTATACAAGTGAGAAATCTCCATAAAACTATATATATTTGGTATTGGCGTTCAGGAGATATAGACCTTTCGAAATCGGCTGTGTTCTCGTACATAAAATAAATGATGTTTCTGATATATGTGATTGTTCTTCGTGAAACATGATTTTTTTCATTTTATTAGATACTTAGAAGCCTATATTTTTTTACAGAAGTAGAATTACACCAACATTCTTGCATATTGTGAAAGTTCAGGTTGTCCTGAAAAAAACAATATATTGTTTTCCTGGGTAAACTAAAAGACCACCCCAGGAAAGGCCCTTAAAGTGAAAGAGTGCAAAATATCTAAAAACTGCTTGGCAGTAGATGTTCGCATCTAGGACAAAACGGCTGGCAGGGAAAGGGTTAATCTATAAAATATCAATGGGTTTAATGTTATTGTAAATTAATTGGACCTCCCCGCCTCAGCAATTGCAGCATTTGCAGTGCATTTTTTTTATGTAGAGTAACCGCCTCCCTCAACTTCACTGGAATTTACAGCAAGTCTCTGGGGAAAATGTGTGTTAACTTTTATATATATATATATATAGGAAAACTGTGCTCATGCTCACCACTAATTTTTAAAACCATTAGGCGGGGGTGCAATGAGGCTGTGACCACAAAAAACATATAGACAAATACAAGAGTCCTCTGCACTCAACCCATTATCAATATATTTAAGACAGAGACATTTTGTGCATACTGCTACTGAAAAATGCCTTACCCTTTAAACAAAACAGGGATTGTTTGTCCATATATATGAATCAGATGAAAATTGAGCATAGGACTGGCCAGATATGGGATGACTGTGATGTAGTTGTACAGCTTAAATATATTGCAATATATGGACAAACAATCCCTGTTTTGTTTAAAGGGTAAGGCATTTTTCAGTAGCAGTAGCACAAAATGTCTCTGTCTGAAATATATTGATAATGGGTTGATTGAGTGCAGAGGACCTCTTGTATATATATATATATATATATTTTTTAGGATTTGTCACAATTGGATCTTATGGACACTGTGGGGCAGATTTACAAAATTCGAGTGAAGAATTCGAATGTAAAAAAATTCGAATTTCGAAGTATTTTTTGGGTACTTCGACCATCGAATTGGTTAAATTCGATCGAATTCGATCGAATTCGAACGATTCGAAGTAAAAATCGTTCGACTATGCGACCATTCGATAATCGAAGTCTCTTTAAAAAATACTTCGACCACCTACTTCGGTAGATAAAACCTACCGAAGTCAATGTTAGCCTATGGGGAAGGTCCCCATAGGCTTGCCTGTGATTTTTTGATCGAAGGATTTTCCTTCGATCGTTGGATTAAAATCCTTCGAATCGTTCGTTTCGAAGGATTTAATCGTTCGATCGAATGGAAAATCCTGCGATCGATCGATTGCAGGATTTGCGCAAAATCGTTCGACTTCGATATTCGATGTCGAACGATTTTAGTTCCCAGTCGAATATCGAGGGTTAATTAACCCTCGATATTCGACTATTGATGAATCGCCCCTGTAACTTGAACCTTTTTGCGAGACACATTGGTGACATCTTGTGAATGTTTTAATGTATTACAAGTATATACTTTTTAATGACAACACGGACACGGTTTTATCAAGAAAGTATTAAATATTTATTCACGTATTTATATTTTTACTAAACATGTATAAATGCATATATAGTTGACATATGAATGGCAAATATAATAGTGTCACTTTTACCACAAATAATCACTTGCTATTGGTCAGCAGATGTTTAATCAAACACATGATTTGTATTGAAGTGTTAATCACAAGAGAGCACTGATTGGCTTGGGTTTATGCACTATGTTATTTAATGTGAGTTTTTTAATGTTTGTATCATCCTTGAAAAAGGTCCCAACAGGGACCGAAACGTAGGGCATTGATACGGTGTAACAATAAAACAATTGATTCTTAAAATTGGGAGTGCTGGTCTGAGAATAAGTGGTATATATATATATATATATATATATATATATATATATATATATATATATATATATATATATATATATATATATATATATATATATATATATAACAAATAGGGACATCATCCAGCCCAGTTACAGACTGGAGAGCCATCCGATTGGCTGGGTGCAGTGCATCCTTGGGAGAGAGGGGGGTGTGTCTGACTTTGGAGCCATTTGTACAGGGTTTCCAACAGAGCTTAACAGGGGTTGTATGCTGCAACATCCAGCCAGAACCAGTTCTTGTGTGACTGTCCAAGCTGTGGGAATACAGAAAGAGCCCATCCTGTTCCCTGCCAAGCTGCTAGAGACTCAGGAGGTGAAAGGTGTCACTGGTGAGATTGATCCTGTAATCTCCAGTGTGACTGTCTCTGAGAGCACCCTGGTGAGTGAGTGACCCAAGGGAGGATACTGACAAGGATACAAATGTGGGGCCCCAATTTGAGGACAGGTCTTGTGCATTTACCAGCTACGTGGAAGCAACTGCTAAGTTCCAAAGGGAGAGGTACTTTTGGGAAGGGTAGCGCTACCTGGGGTATAAGAGCTCTGGGGATGGGACAATTGAACTGAACTGTGTTGTTATTAACCCCTTCCAGAGGATTCGGACTTTGATAAATAAAAGGACTGTGTTAGAGAAACAGTCAGGTACCTACCTAATATTGAGATAGGTAGGTAGGTCCCACGAGTCCCCAGTGCAGGAGTGCATTGTGTATTAGATTGCCCAATTTCTTTCACAACTGTTTTATAAAAAGTTTATATTTGTTTAATTTGCAAATTGTGTGTTTTATTTTTCCTAGCGGAACCCCCCTGAGGTGTGCTCCTTAGTGTTCCATAGGTGGAGGCACTGTGCTGTAAATCCGAGTTCCCAGTACTTTTCATATGCAAAAGGGACTCGGGGCCCCTGGATTGCCAAGGGTTATTTCTATTTAAAGAGACAGTAACCAAATTAGGGTTACATATACAGTTATGGTCCATAAATATTTGGACAGAGGCAACTTTTTTTCTAATTTTGGTTCAATACATTATGACAATGAATTTTAAATGAAAGAACTCAGATGCAGTTGAACTGCAGACTTTCAACTTTAATTTAGTGGGTTGAACAAAAAGATTGCATAACAATGTGAGGAAATAAAGCTTTTTTCAACACATCACTTCATTTTAGAGGCTCAAAAGCAATTGGACAAATTAAAAACTGAAAATAAAATGTTAATTTCTAATACTTGGTTGAAAGCCCTTTGCTGTCCTTTTTAATGCTCTGCCAGACCTTTACTGCAGCAGCTTTCAGTTGCTGTTTGTTTGTGGGCCGTTCTGTCTGAAGTTTAGTCTTCAACAAGTGAAATGCAGCTCAATTGGCTTCAGATCAGGTGACAGACTTGGCCATTCAATAATATTCCACTTCTTTGAAATCTTTTCATGATTATAAAGATTTAATTTGAATACACAGTGTGTTTGTGTGTGGCTGTGTGTGTCTTTATTTTTTGTACAAGTTAGGGCCAAAATCAGAGGACCCCTTCTTATGTAAAATAGTGCAATAAAAGTGAAAAGTTCCTACAGTATCATCAGTGTGTGGATTACATTCTGTAAGAACAATAGGCTGAATAACAATTTCTGCTTAATTGAATTAATCTTGTCAAGTTAAAATAGATATTTAATTGTTTGGACATATCATCCTCAACAGGTGTACACCAAACAATGTAAAAAAACAGCTGCTGAGTGCAAGAAAAATTGTAAAATGAAAAATAGGCGGCAAAACTATTTCTGCATGCAGGGGTCCCTAAAGTGCAAGAGTGTTGAATAAAGGTTTGGCAGTTGATGTGTGACAGGTAGTGAAGGGGTTAAGGAATTTTGAAAATGTGTATTATAACAGGTGGCAGGAAGTATCAGGGGCCCCTTCCTGATGTAATAGGGTGTCTTATAGGCAGAAGTGAAAACAAAGCCATGATATTGCAGTATCACTGGGACTCGGTCACATTCTGTCAAAACAGTATTTTTGTGTAATTTAAAGAATCATGCCAAGCAAGAGATTTAAACTGACAGTGAAAGGACAAACATTTGAAATAAAGAGAATTTTAAGGATTTTAAAATGTAATACAAATCTTTTTGCTTTTATTTCACTTTTTCCATTAGTAATTTCAGGCTGAATCATGGAGTGAAAATATTACAAGATGATATGCATGTCAGTTAGATAACACAATTTTAGTACTGAGCTATACATAAAAACCCTCAATTGACATTGAATTTTCTCAGAGGACAATTGTAATCCGTGGAAACCTTTAATAAGCAATTACTTTAATTGGCAACATTTTTCTGTGTTAACAAACAAATTAGTCATTATAATTGTCAAAATAAACTGAGATTCCCAGCTGATATTTCTGCAAATCTATAAGTTAGCAATACAACTGGATTGCTGCATTTTATACAAGAAACTTGGAGAAAAGTGACTTGAAATTTTCTCTTTCTTATTAAATAAAAAGGGAAAGTCTTTTTATAACTTCTGAGGGTGATATGTCAGTTTATTATACATTGTTAATGTTACAGCTTTGTCTGCTTTGTCTCAGCCTCTTGGAAAGGATCACATGAAATTCTACAAAAACAAGATTTTGTTAAACTTTTTATTTGAACATTGACAAGTTCTAGCAAAGCTTCTGAGAGACGTCTATTGAAAACAATTTTATATTAACATAATTAAAAAAGTATGAAAACACGTACTGACATCAATGTCATTCACAATCTGGTAAGTATAATGTTGTTTTCTAAAAGGCAATGCAATGTTTTGAATTAACGTTAAGCTAAAAATATTTTTAAGGGCAGATTTACTAAGGTTTGAATGGTAAATTCAGATTTGTATTTTTGAGTTGGTTTTTGGTCAAAACTCACATTTTCTAGTTGAAAAAAAAAAGGCAAACTGGAATTTGAATGTGAGATGTATCATATCTCGACCCTGGAAATAGCTCTAATTTGATACTTCACCATCTAAAACCTGCCAGGTTCATGTAGAAGTCAATGGAAGAGGTCAGCTGAACCATTTAAAGATGTTAAGAGTCTTTCCGAAATTTGAGAGTTTTTTAGAGGAAAACTTGATTTGAGTTTTGTTCAAATTTGATTTGAAATTGATTCGAGTTTCCAGGTCATTCCTATTCAATTGTATTATAGGGTTTTTTCACAAATAAGCTCCCATTTGAGTTGTGACTCAGAACTTGTGAGTACAATCGAGTTTTTTAGAATTACAAAACAATTCACATAACTCTAAAATTCGACCGCTGATAAATAACCCCATTAAAGTTAAATCACCTTTTAAGTAATAGCAGTGCAAGTGAAATTTTATAGAAATTAGAGCTTGATGCAATTAAATTATATTCAAAAAGCTATTTTTTTCTTTTGTGACATTACCCTTGCATGAAGAAAACAATTATCATTATTAACATTTATTTATATAGTGCTAACATATATCAATCTATTTACATCAATCAGTGTCTCAGTTGAGCTTACAATCTAAGGTCCTGTTCAGATTCAAACACTAGGGACAATTTTATCAGGTGCCAATTCACCTGCCTGTGTATTGTCGGAGGAAACCAACGCAAACATTTGGAAAACATGAATAACCTCTTGCAGATAGTGCCCTGGCTTTAATTGATCCCAGGATCCCAATGCTGTAAGGCAATGCTGAACCACACGCAGTCTAATTTTTAATTGATTTTAATAATTTTATATTATTGTATTTACCTTTTTATTTCTGCTATTATTATATTTTCAGGAAATTTCAAGAGGCAACAATAGTATGATTGAAGAATTTATACTAGTAGGATTAAAAGATCTTTACCATTTTCGAATCCCAGTCTTTCTATTAGTTATTATTGCCTATGTTGCCACAATACTTGGGAATATGCTGATCATTGTATTAGTATCAACCAACCATCATTTTCAGTCCCCAATGTATTTCTTCTTAAGTCATCTTTCTCTCTGTGATATCTTAATTAGTACAAATGTTACCCCAAACACTCTACAAGTTATACTCAGAGGAGAGAGTGTTATTTCTTTCAGTAATTGCCTCACACAACTGTATTTCTTTGGTGCCTCTGCCATACAAGAGTGCTGCCTTCTCACAATAATGTCCTATGATCGATACTTGGCTATCTGTAACCCATTGCTCTACACCTCTATTATGAAGCACAACCTTCCTCGTTATTTGATTCTTTGGCCATGGTTGGCTGGTTTTCTGCTGTCTATGATAACAAATATACTTGTATTTGAGTTATACTTCTGTGGTCCAAATATCATCAATCACTTCTTCTGTGATCTCGCTCCTCTACTAGAACTTTCTTGCTCTGATACATCAGCTGTGGAAATTCATGTATCGGTTGTGGTAATTGTTATGGGTATTTCTCAGATGTTATTTGTAATAGCAACATATATTTGTATTTTTTATTCCATTCTCAATATTTCATCTAACATTGGAAGACAGAAGGCTTTCTCTACCTGCAGTTCTCATCTAGGTGTGGTATCTACATATTATGGAACACTTATTGCTCTTTATTTGGCCCCAGCAAGGGGATATTCATTGACTTTGAACAAAGTCTTGTCACTGCTCAACACAGTAGTTACTCCTTTGTTTAACCCCATTATATACAGTCTCAGGAACAAGGAAATTAGAATTGAAACTGTTAAATTATTATCTAAGGGCAATTAATAGTTTTTTTTGCTTTGTATTCAAAAAGATCTAATGTTATAGACCTATAATTTTTTTTATCTTAGATATTCAGTTTTATTTATTTATTGTAAAGGGAAGATTTAGAAATTATTCACATTTTATTAAATGAGAACTATCATGAAAACAATAATCATTTTAAACTTTATAATTATTTAAACATTTCTGTTCCTGAAATAATCAAATTACATTTCAGTACCCCCTCTCAGCTGATTATATTTTGAAATTTTGAAATGTTTAATAATTCATGTTCAATATTTCATTTTACATTTGTTCCAATCATGGATTGGTAAAGTAAGGGGCAGATTTATCAAAATGTGAGTCCATTGAGATTGTGGCTTGCCCTGTCAGATGAAGTTGTGATAGCAGATTCAATGAATGCCTGTAATGTATGGGTATCCCAAAACCCAGAGTAAACCCCAAGGTCCTGGTCACGGCTCACACTTCTGCCTATAGCGGCAACCTTTGGTTTTGGGAGGAGACCTCTGCTACTCGAATGCCACCAGGACTTAACGCAAGAGGCCCAAGGGGAAAGCTCTAGGCAGGTGATGGAACCGTAAGGTATAACTGGAATGGAAAACAAGGAGCATGGTCAGGGGACAGGCAGGGTCAAAACCAAACAGACTGTATGGTACCAATTCAGGAAGCAGAAGCGTAGTCAAGGTCAAAGGCCAGGGTCATACACGGATCAGAAGCACAGTACCGAATCATAATCCGAAGAATAGTCAAACACAGGCAGGGGTCAGTTCAGGTAGCAGATTGGCAAGGTCAAGGTCATGCAGTGGTCAATAAACACAATCAGATGATATAATGCACCCATGAACTATGGAACATAGACCTACTGTATACTTGGCAATGAGTTATTGCAACATAAGGGGTTTTATAGCCAGTCAAATATCTTACCCAAATCACCTGTGGCCAGATTGGCAAGAGGTGAAACAAGCCATGCTTATCAGCCATTATATCAGCCAAGGACAAATTGAACCAGCATAAATTTCTGTTACGTACCTACCTAACCCCTAATAAACTAGTCAAATGGGTAAACTGGCAGAACCCAGATTCCCAAAATCGGAACTACAGGACAGTTCCTTTTTGCGAATGGTATGGGCCTGCCCAATTATAGTAAAATATTGGAGGGCTATCTGAACATATATATAGACCTTTGAGCTAGCAAATCTGTTGAGCTACAAAACTTTATTGTCTGAGCAAGAAAGCTCAAGAAGTGGATAAATATCACAAAAATAATATATATATAGTCCAATATATATGGAGCACAGAACTGCAGTTGACTTACGAGAAGACTGAAAATTAAACCCACCATAAATGCTAAACCCCAAGAGTAAAGACTCATGAACAGACAAAGCTTGAAATTCATAATGGAGCCATAGCGAAGTGGATTGCAAATGGCCACATAACGGTTGTAGGACATGGCAGTGAGGAGAAGACATTCTATGGCTGCACAATAGAAGAAGAACTGAGTAAAGCAGCCACTAACAAATATTTTGTTTCCTCCACTTACTAATAACCAGAGCAAGTTTGGAGTAATTTTGGTAGTGAGCAAGATATCAGACAGAGACAGCTGAGAGAGAAGGACGTACATGGGAGATCTCAGGGCTGGAACTGTTACAACTAATGAATTAATAAGAAAATTCCCAGCTAAGGTCAAAGTATAAATTCAGATGATGACAACAAAGAGCAATGTATTCACTAACTGAATATTCTGAAATCCCAAAAGCAGAAATGATACAACTGTTGTTTGATTCATCCTGACCTCTACCTAGAGATATGCATAAAAAGTAATGGATAAATGATTGTAAAGCAGAAGAATATCTTACTCTAATCTTCTACTTATCATATCATACAATGAATGAAGTACATGCCACTTATAAGGTCAGTTATGAAAATGTCTTTCCCATTTGCTAGAGACACTGTACTTGTGATTGATTTATACGTGAGAGAAGAAGATAATATCAAATAAAGTGTTGATTTAAAAGCAATACTTCAAAAAAGATACAGTTACCTTTTTAGTCAAGCGCACAGATAACAATCAAATAAATAGATTTTTTTTGAAATTCACTTAACAAATAGAAGTAGAAATAACGAGATCCTGCTTGGATAAAGGAATAAGCTGTACCATGACGAGGCTTTTTATACCTTTAGAAATTAACCTAGTGGTGTTTCTCTTACTGTCACTTGGGGCTTATGAAACATAAAGACTTTAATACTTTTAGTATTAAAGGGACACTGTTATGTTTAGATTTACAGTAAAAGCTAAACATCATGGCTCACTATGACTTACAAAATAGGTATCATTTTATTAAACAAAATGGCTACTAATGAAAACAATACAAAAATATTTGTAAAGAGGGAAATTGTTATTCCCTTACTGGGAATGAATCACAAATATCTGCATTTCTCCAATGAATGTGGCACTGACTGTATTCTGCATGGCAGCATTCATAAGGGTCAGGCTGGGGGAACACATACGAATTCTCCATCCCGCCATCTATCTTGTGCAACATTCATACCTGCAAAAAATAAAGCAGTGGTGGGCATGAGGTGCAGCAGAGCCCTGTATTTACCACCTGCCCATTACAAGGCTGCCTTGTATCCCAAGCTGCGGCATGCACTGCATCTTGTGCCTGAATTTAAATTTCTCTCAAGATACAACAGATCTGCTACTAAGCACACAGAAGTGTAGGAACCCATAGGGTTAATGTGTTCCTATGGCTTTAAATCCCTACACTTCCTGATCTCCCTAGTTGCTGGGCAGATGCCCATGTAGCTAGATGTAATTTGCATAGTTGTGTTATTGGCCAAGAGTTGCTGTGACCACTTCCTGTCACACTTTGGTATAGTGAGTGAGAAGGGGTGCAGCTTCCTTTTTGGCTCCTGGTGTCTGACCCATCCGGATGTTTCCATGGAGGAAGGAGGGGTAGCAGGGAGTAGTTTCCCAGGTTGTAAGATTTGCCTACAGTGAAGGGACACAGTGGATAAGGTGTTAGGATTTAGCTTCTCCCCAGTGGAGGGGTCAGGGAGGAGAAGCTAAAGTCTGACACCCTATCCACTGTGTCCCTTCACTGTAGGCAAATCTTACAGCCTGGGAAGCTACTCCCTGTTATACCTCCTTGATGGAGCACAAAGCTGCTCTTTCTCTCTTATCTTCCCTCACTGTCTTACTCTACACTAGCCTCATTCATGGGGTCCCTGCTCCCAGACTTCCGCACTAGAGGTTCAGGTGCCCTCTAGGGCAAACTGGCTTTACTGGGCCTTATTGTACCCAGACTCCCTGAAAACATTCAGATGGGTCAGACACCAGGAGCCAAAAAGGAAGCTCCACCCCTTCTCGCTCACTACACCAAAGTGTGACAGAAAGTGGTCACAGTGTCTCCTGGCCATTGACTGGGATATGTAAATTACAACTAGCTACATGGGCATCTGCCCAGCAACTAGGGAGATCAGGAACTATAGGGATTTAAAGCCATAGGGGCACATTAACCCTATGGGTCCCTACAAGCGTATGATTATACAGTATATAAATAAATATAAATAAATAAATACATTATTATTATTATTATTATGTCAAGTTCTAATTAAAAATTGGCCACTTATTTCATAATTATCTCACAATTATTTACTTAAATTTGCTGTGTAGGACGACAATTTGTGTTTTTTTGAGGTTTAGCTAGTTTCTCCAATAGAATAGGGTAGGTAAATAATGAGACCACAGTCCCGGTTACCCTGTCTTCTCTAAGCTTTGTGGTGTCCTAGGGATAAAAATGAATAAGTTAGTGGAAGTCGGGACAACTCCACCATTCTTTATTTCATTTTCCTATTCATGAATTCAAGTTCAGTAAGCAATTGACTTAAATAATTCATTCATAATTCATTTTTGGTTACTAATTAATTCTCTGCTATTGATAATATGAACTGTGAAACAAACTCATTAAGTGATAATTTATTGCTCTGCACTTTATATTAATATAAGCTAAAGTACATTTACCTTTCAATTAATTATAGTTTAAAAACCAATCAATTGATTATTGGGAATCATAGGAGGCTTGGGAATTCATTTCTTTTAAATTATTTAAATGTAGGAATTCTAATTTATTGCACTTTAATTAATATGATTGAATAAGTCCTGAGGACAAGTAGTGAACGAATTGGTTGTTAAACAGATTGAATAGTGAATTAATGACTTATCCTACACAGTAAATTTAAGTAAATCATTGTGAGATAATTATGGAATAAGTGACCGATTTTTAATTAGAACTTGACATAATTGGGGTTCTCTCTTTCTAAATATGAGTGTTATTCTTGTTGGCAGAGGTGGTCTTTATGATGATCAGCAACAAAGATTTGCCAAACACCGCAGGCTAGTGTAGCGGGGATCTCCCCTGCACGTTTATTTCGTCAAGTGATGTAACGTTTCGGGGGTGTGCCCCTTCATCAGACATCATGATGTCTGATGAAGGGGCACGCCCCCGAAACGTTACATCACTTGACGAAATAAACGTTCAGGGGAGATCCCCGCTACACTAGCCTGCGGTGTTTGGCAAATCTTTGTTGCAGATATTGTTGGGAGAGGCGCCGACCCCTCCAGCCAGCACTGGGCAATTATCATCAGGAGAGACCCAGGGGAAATTAGGTAATTTGTTTTGCTGCCTTTATGATGATCACACAGGGAACACTCAGCACAGCAACTTGGAAAAGGATTTACTTGTGAATCACTCAGGGATAATACAGAGCACATTTAACAGTGTGAAAGATCAAAACCAATATGGTGGAGACAAAAGAAAAACAACAGAGTGCAGAAAAAACAACAGCAAAGATCAGCAAGAACACCCCTTCTCAACAGTGAAAGGCTTAAACTGATAATCCACTCTTCTTTAACAGTTCCAAGTGTCTCTTTGCGTGTAGAGGCTTGGTAAGCATATCTGCAACCATGTCCTCAGTTGGACAATATTTTAAAGTCCTTATTTAGAGCTTGTAGTAGTTTGATGTGATCCCCTTCTTCCTCAAAGCATACTAACAGATCATCCACGTATATGAGTACAAAGATCCACCTACCAGTCAGTTTCTTAGTA
The DNA here is from genome assembly GCF_017654675.1 of Xenopus laevis. NCBI lineage: Eukaryota > Metazoa > Chordata > Amphibia > Anura > Pipidae > Xenopus > Xenopus laevis. The sequence continues at coordinate 157,792,959 of NC_054375.1, forward strand.
TACAAGCAGGGATCTGCTTTGCTCCTTTGAAATTTTTCTTTTGTGAGCACATCATTAATTTTCATATTCCATGCTCTAGCTGCCTGTTTGAGGCCATAAAGCCCTTTCTGGAGTTTGCACACTAGGTCTGGCTTTTGTGGATTCTCAAATCCCTGTGGCTGTTCCATGTAGATTTCTTCTGTTAGCTCGCTGTGTAAGAAAGCTGTTTTGACATCAGAGTGCTTTATCTGCATTTTCTTTGCAGCTGCTACAGTGAGCAGAGTCCTAATTGTAGTGTGCTTAACTACTGGAGCAAATGTCTCATCATAGTCTTCTCCATATTTTTGCGAATATCCTTTGGCTACTAGTCTTGCTTTGTATCTCTCAACTGTACCATCAGTGTTATACTTGATTTTAAAAGTCCACTTACAGCCAATAGCTTTTCTTCCTTCTGGTAGTTCTGTAAGCTTCCAGGTGTGGTTATTATGCAGAGATTTTATCTCCTCTTCAGCAGCCTTTATCCACTTATTGGCTTCCCCTTCTGGAAGTTGTGATATGTCTTTCCAACATGTAGGTTCACATATGCAGGCTGTATTTGCTTTGTATGAAAGTCGAGCAGGTGGCTTGCCTTTATTCTCTCTTGTTGAATGCCTTGGTTCATTGTCAGTGCTTGGTTGTGTCTGCTCATCTGTGGTGTCAAATTCAGTGCCAACTTCAACTATTTGTTCTGGAGATGTACATGTTACTTGTTCAGTATCTTTCACCTTTTCTCGTCTTTGTTCTAGTGAAGTCATTACACCATCTCTTAGGTCTTCAATAAATGTTACACTGTTACTGATCACCACCTTGTCAATCTTTGGATCCAGAATTCTGCATCCTTTGGAATTTTCTGCATATCCAACTAGGATACCTTCCACTGCCCGATTTTGCAGTTTGCTGCGTTTCTCTTCTGGAATGTAAGCAAATGCTTTGCACCCAAAAACTCTGATACAGATGGAGCCAGAAAGAATTGTACATCTGGCGCGCTGTAACGGATCAAGATAAATGCGCTAGTCGCGTCACATGCAGGCATGGGCGTCCACAGAGGGGGGCAAGAGGGGGCAGTGCCCCCCCCTGGCATACCCCCCAACAGTCCCGTTTTTGGCTGTCTGTCCCGCTGTCCCGTATAGTGGACTCAAATGTCCCGCATCCCTGTGTCTCTCTCGCTCTTCCTGTGTTTTTCGCCGAAGTCTCGCGAGAAGAGACTTCGGTGACGTCATAAATCTCATGAGACGCGGAGAAGAGAGGGCCGTGAGCTGAGGAGCGAGCGCAGCCAGTGGTTTGGAATTGGGCGGGAGTATTTGTAGCAGCACAGCGCGTGGGGGATTGGTCTGCACGAGGAGCACTGAGCACATATCATTTTACAGCCTGCATGCGCTCTTGTGCACTGGAAAACTTTAGTGCCCGATCCTTCCCCAACGCTGCTGGTTCAGAAATGAGTTACATTCTCAACACAGTCGCACTCGCATCACATGCCTTCTTCTTTGACTCTCGCCCCCCAGAAGGGTATGTCAAAATGCAGATTTAGTGGTCTGTTTTTTCAGTGTCTGGGGAGTTGAAGCAGGAGAGAGCTGAAGTTGTGTGTGGGGAAGGGGGGGGGGCGTGGAGGAGCACAGAAAGAAGTATTTAATCTCACTTCACTAGACTGTATTTAGGTGGTTAAATTGAGGAAAAAGGTAGCTTTTTTTATGAAACATTCTTTAATCATAATTTTTCTACAGTTATCATTAGCCATGATTTGCCTGCCTAGCATGTAGCTGCAGTGCTACCAGGGCTGCATTAAATGTGTGTTTCACCTATAAGTTAACTTTAAGTATTTTACAGAATGGCTAATTCTAAGCAACTTTTCAATTGGTCTTCATTATTTATATTCTATGGTTTTTTTAATTAAATACCTGCTTTTTCTGACTCTTTCTAGCTTTCAAATGGGGGTCAGGTCACTGACCCTATCTAAAAACAAATGTTCTGTAAAGCTGCACATTTATTGTTATTGCTACTTTTTATTCCTCATCTTTCTATTCAGGCCTCTCCTACTCATATTCCAGTCTCTTAGTCAAATCAGTGCATGGTTGCTAGGGGAATTTGGACCCTAGCAACCAGACTGATGAAATTGCAAACTGCAGAGCTGCTGAATAAAAAGCTAAATAACTCAAAACAAACCAATAAAATAATTAAAACCAATTGCAAATTGTTTGAGAATATCCCTCTCTACATCATACGAACAGTGAATTTGAAGGTGAACATCCCTCTTTAATATATAGGCACCTAAAGGCATGTGCCTAGGTCTGTGGCTTTAGGGAAGTGGCTCTTGTTTGCCTATATAACTGTTTCTTTGACAGCTTAACTCTTGAATCTGATATTCTGACCACTGACAGTGCTGTTATATTGTTTTTTCATTGAGTTTCACAGAGACACTGAGACTTGAAGGCTGAGTATCGTAATTGGAGGGGTAGATCTAAGCAAGGTATGCAGGCAGGCAGTGGCGTAACTAGATATTACTGGGCCCCATAGCAAATTATTTTTCAGGCCCTGAAAACGTTTAGAATTTGTGTTTTACCAAGTATTATTATAATTGTATATGAATTAGGGCCTCATGGGGCCCTATAAATCCTGGGCCCCCTGCAGCTGCAGGGTCTGCTTCCTCTATAGTTACGGCCCTGCAGGCAGGATAAAGGAGTGAATAGAGTCTTATCTAAAGGGTAACAAACATACCAAGCTGCATTTTTGTGAATGTTTTTGTTAAATGGGCGTGACTTATGGGGGAGTGGCCATAAAGTGGGCATGGCCAAAAAATTTTGCGCGCGCGGCAGAACCTTCTGTCCCTCTTTTTTAATCACAAATGTTGGGAGGTATGCCCCTGGGACTGTGCACATAAGTTTCCACCTGTTCGTGCATTGGCCCCAGCTTACTGTGGTTTCTGTCGCGATCCCTCGAAGATTTTTCTTCTGTGCAGCAGAGTTTTCTTTTAGCTCCTTCCCTAGCTGCTCGCTCCCCCCTCCCTTGTCATGGTGCTGCCGGATCGTATTACTTCAGCTGTGACAGAGAGAGAGAGCAGCCAGGGAGCATCTGATTGGCCAGGAGCACAGATTGCAGCGCGGGAGAAAACGAAGGAAGGAAAGCCCTATATCTATTGCAGTCTGCAGCCTTGTACTTGTGAGTTCTGGGGGTATTTATACAATTACTTGCCCCTGTACCATCTGTTTGTGAGTTCTGGGGGTATTTATACATGTACTTGCCCCTGTGCCATCTGTTTGTGAGTTCTGGGGGTATTTATACATGTACTTGCCCCTGTGCCATCTGTTTGTGAGTTCTGGGGGTATTTATACATGTACTTGCCCCTGTGCCATCTGTTTGTGAGTTCTGGGGGTATTTATACATGAACTTGCCCCTGTGCCATCTGTTTGTGAGTTCTGGGGGTATTTATACATGTACTTGCCCCTGTGCCATCTGTTTGTGAGTTCTGGGGGTATTTATACATGAACTTGCCACTTTGCCATCTTTGTGTGAACTAGGGTTGCCACTTGTCAGACAACCGGTATTTTGAAGGGTTGCCCGGGTCAAAACTTCCTGGATGGTTTTTCAAATTAGGGAAACTGTGCAGGATTCCCTTGATTGACCTGGCGATCGGCTGATCGCCGTGGCATAGCTCCACCCCCTGATGGCAGTGACACACCCACCTATCTCACAGGCCCGCCCACAGATGCCTCCTTGCCCCACCCTGGAAAATTTTCTGCGGACACCCATGCATGCAGGGAAACACGATGCCCCGACGTTCTCCAAAGAGAGGAGCATAAATTAAAATAGGCGCAATTACACAAACGGCACTTCATTTACAGTGTACATCTTTAATACACGTCTCCCTCTCAGATCCATTTTTACTTTCTCCCCGATTTTTACTTAATCTCCTGTGTCCATCTCAGACCAATATTATATCTGTCCCATATCTCTATTTTTTTCATCTGCCTCAGGGTATCTTTCACACTACAAACAGAGCTATAGCCATATTGTAGTGAAGTGTGGTTAGGGTGCTGCTTTTGGTAATTTAAAGTCATAGTTTTGAATCCCCCCTCTGCCTAATTTTCACTTTATCTCCTTTGTCCCTCTCTCAGCCAATTTTTATTTTGCGCTCTGTCCCTCTGCCTCCCCAATTTTTGCATTATCCCATGTGTCCGTCTCAGCCCGAACTTACATTTGTTCCCCGGTCTCTCTATTTTCCTCCTTGTATCTTCTGCACCAAAAGCTATAGCCCAATAGTAGTGTAGTGGTTAGAGGATTGGTTTTGATAATGGAAGGTCATAGGTTTGAATCCCCTCTCAACCTGATTTTTACTTTATTCCCTTTAAACCTCTCAGCCCAATTTTTTACTTTATACCCTTTGTCCCTCTGCCTCCCCAATATTTACTTTTTCCCTGTGTCCCTGTCTCAGCCCGATTTTTACTTTATCCCTGTGTCCCTGTCTCAGCCCGATTTTTACTTTATCCCTGTGTCCCTGTGTCAGCTCGATTTTTACTTTATCCCTGTGTCCCTGTGTCAGCTCGATTTTTACTTTATCCCTGTGTCCCTGTGTCAGCTCGATTTTTACTTTATCCCTGTGTCCCTGTGTCAGCTCGATTTTTACTTTATCCCTGTGTCCTTGTCTCAGCCCGATTTTTATTTTAACCCTGTGTCACTGTCTCAGCTCAATTTTTATTTTCTGCTCTTTCCCTCTGCCTCCCCAATTTTTACATTATCCCATGTGTGCATCTGTCCCCCGGTCTCTCTACTGTGATCATTTTTCTACGTGTATCTTCTGCAAAGAAAGCTGTAGCCCTATTGTAGAGTAGTGGTTAGGGAATTGGTTTTGATAATGGAAGGTCATAGGTTTGAATCCCCTCTCAACCCGATTTTTACTTTATTCCCTTTAAACCTCTCTCAGCCCAATTTTTACTTTATTCCCTTTAAACCTCTCTCAGCCCAATTTTTACTTTATCCCCTTTGTCCCTCTGCCACCCCAATATTTACTTTTTCCTTGTATCTCTCTCTCAGCCCGATTTTTTTTCTTTATCCCTGTGTCCCTGTGTCAGCCCGATTTTTATTTTCCGCTCTGTCCCTCTGCCTCACCAATTTTTAATTTATCCCATGTATCCGTCTCAGCCCAAAATTACATCTGTCCCCCGGTCTCTCTACTTTGATCATTTTTCTACGTGTATCTTCTGCAAAGCAAGCTGTAGCCCTATTGTAGAGTAGTGGTTAGGGAATTGGTTTTGATAATGGAAGGTCATAGGTTTGAATCCCCTTTCAACCTGATTTTTACTTTATTCCCTTTAAACCTCAATCAGCCCAATTTTTACTTTATCCCCTGTGTCCGTCTCAGCCCAAAATTACATTTGTCCCCCGGTCTCTCTATTTTTCCATCTGCCTCCATGTATCTTTCTCACTACACATAAAGCTGTAGCTGTTGCATAGCAGTTAGACAGTTAAGGCCCCCATAGACGCGACGATTCTTCGTTGGCGAACGACCGATTTCAGCGCAGCCCGACCGATCCGTCAAATTATCGTGAGGTTAGTGGGATTCGAACGATGGAACATCTTACGATTTTTCGTCCGACATCTGTCAGGAAATTGATCGGCCAGGTTAAAAAATCTTTGTCGGTCCCAGTACAATCTATCTGTGTTTGCAGGGCCAAGCAGGCGGCTCCCCTTTGTTTTCCTGGCAAATTGGTCGTTTTAGTTGATGGACAATTCGAACGTTTGTACGATGGTTCTCAGAAGATCTTGGTCTCACGATGAGGATTGGATCTGTTAAAAATCTGTACATCTATGGCCAACTTAAGTTTTACAAACTTAAAAAAGTACATTTTAATTACATGTCACTGAGCTACATTAAAGTAAATGGATGTACATTTCAAACTTGGCTTAGCTACCCAGATAAAAAGCTACTAGCAGCAATTACTTGCCATGGATACAAAATACACAATAGTGATAGCTGGTAAAAGTGTCTTACTTAATGATCACTATTGTCTTTTTTATAGTTGTGAGAAGTCGTTGGTACTAGTAATTCTCTTCACCCTTCACTGTTTTCTTTGCAGAATCCACAAATAAGTGTGTCAGTCCAAACCCTTTGTTACATTTAAGTGGTGCCAATGATGTGTGAATGCTCAACTAATCCTTGTGCTTTAAAATGCTAATTAGCTGTGGTTCTATTCGGCTACCAAGATCATCTGAACAAGGGCAGACGGAGCTTGATCTCTGCTAAACAAAAGCTATTTAAAACAAGGCAAATGGTTTGCAAAATGGATGTATATACAGTAGTTCCAGTACATGAAAGTAATACTGCTGTACAAGCCCTTTGGGCCTCTAAGACTAAATAGATGAGCCAAAATGGAGGTTCTTTAGTTAAATGTTTATTCAAACTACACAGACAGTACAAGCCCAAAGGGCTTACTAAGTGAAGGCAGACTTCCAACAGGCACTGGTTCAGAGTAAAAGTTTTATTGTGTCCACAGCCTGATGCGTTTTTTGTTTTTTGTTACAAACACTCATACTGTAGGCTAATTATTTAACAGTGTCATTTTTAAAAAATCTTCTTTTATAGTGTTTTGGTGAATATCACTCTGTACTAGTGTGCAAAAAAATAAACAATTTTCATTTTGGGAATATATTTTGTTTCCAGTTTATTCACACGACTAGGGATTCCATAGTTCTTGCACATTGCCAGCCAGTGGCGGATTAACACTACATGAGGCCCCTTGGCTACATTTTCGGCAGGGTCCCCCCGACCCCTAGTTAGTTTTTTAATCAGTTCCTTGGACATAATTATACAGAGGAATATTAGATAAACATTTGTGAACAGATGTGCAAAGCCTGCCATGCCCCGCATATATAACGGGGTATCGGTACCATTTTGCACATACAATGAAGTGTCTCATGGAGAGTGCTGAGTATCTTATGCCACATGGGTGCCAGATGATATCTCAGGCCTGTATAGATCAATTCCTTATAACATTTAACTTTTGGATGTTTCAATTTTAATATCACTTTTACCACTGTGTGTTACAATGTTTTTTGATACATTTTAATTGGGATACAACTTGTGCAACTGTATAATGCCATACCAACAGAAAATGATATTTTTGATAATGGTTGCTATGGACTATGAATCACGGAAACACAATATGGACACTGTGAACTTTGACCTTGGGGGAGGGATGAGAGGCGTGACTACACCCCTCTTCCACTATAAATGTTTGGCACATGTTTACACCAATAGGCTTGATAAAGGGCACAGTGGAGGCCCGAAACGTTGCCGTTTTTTTATGAGATGAATAAATACTAACCACTTTTTCAATTGCAACAGTTGTGCCGCAGGTTTCTTGTTTTGTGATACACAATTTTTGGGCTTTTTGGGCAGTATTGAGCCCGACACCTGAAGGCACCTGATACCAACCCGGTGATACAGACCTGTGACAGCACTCCAACCTTGGGATTTCCGCATATATAACAGAGCATAGATAGCTAGAAACTCAGCTGCCATAAAGCAGGACAGGACTGCTGCTTACAATGGGGATCAGACAGGATCTGTGCAGCCACTGGGACAGAATGTTCTGTTATACAGATAGCTAGAATCTCAGCTGCCATAAAGCAGGACAGGACTGCTGCTTACAATGGGGATCAGATAGGATCTGTGCAGCCACTGGGACAGAATGTTCTGTTATACAGATAGCTAGAAACTCAGCTGCCATAAAGCAGGGCAGGATTGCTGCTTACAATGGGAATCAGATATGATCTGTGCAGCCACTGGGCCTGAATGCTCTGTCATACAGATAGCTAGAAACTCAGCTGCCATAAAGCAGGACAGGACTGCTGCTTACAATGGGGATCAGATAGGATCTGTGCAGCCACTGGGACAGAATGTTCTGTTATACAGATAGCTAGAATCTCAGCTGCCATAAAGCAGGACAGGACTGCTGCTTACAATGGGGATCAGATAGGATCAGATCAGATAGGCTATAGCCTATGTTAGCCTATTCATTAACCCGCCCCTGTAATGCCAGCATCTATTGAGTGGATTAACAGTATAACTGTAACATACTATGATCTTTTATGAATAGTGAAACATTGTGCTTTACACATTGCCAGTGTCTATTGAGTGGATAGAGACAAACATTGTGCAGGTCCATGTCTTTCCCCTTCCCCCTCGAGTGTCAGCAGACACTGGCAATGTGTAAGGCACAATGGTTTAGCTCAGTGCTGTAAATTAAAAAAAAAAGAGTTTAAACAAAAAATGCACTATCAGGTCTCAAACCTATGATGTTACGTTTGTAAAACTAGATGTCTAACTGCTATGCAACAGCTACATGGAGGCAGATGGGAAACATAGAGAGACCAGGGGACAGATGTAATATCTAGCTTATTGGGACACATGGGATGAAGTAAATATTGGGGAGGCAGAGGGACAGGGCAGAAAAGTAAAAATCGAGAGAGGGACACAGGGTAATATAAAAATTGGTCTGAGAGAGGAACACAGGGCTAAAGTAAAAATTAGGATGAAAGGGGATTCAAACCTATGACCTTCCATTATCAAAACCAATTCCCTAACCACTACACTACAATAGGACTACAGCTCTGTATGTATGCTGGAAGATACATGGAGTAATATGAAAAAATAGAGAGACATGTGACAGATGTAATGGGCTGATAGGGACACAAGAGATGAAGTAAATATCGGGGAGACAGAGCAGATAATGGACTGAGAGTGACAGAGGGGATAAAGTAAAAATCAGGGAGACAGAGGGTGAAAGTAAAAATAGGTCTGAGAGGGGATTTGAAGCTATAACCTTCCATTATCTAATCCATTTCCCTAACCACTATACTACAATAGGGATACAGCTCAGTCTGTAAACTGGAAGATACACGGAGGACGATGAAGAAATAGAAACCAGGTGAGAGATGTAAAATCGGACTGACAGGGACACATGGAATGAAGTAAAAATAGGGGAAACAAAGGGGCAGAGCTAAAGGGCAGATGAAAAAACGAGCTGAGAGATGGACACATGGAATAATGTGAGACACTGGGCAAAGAAAATTCAGGGAGAGGAAGAAAGACATGAAGGTGGCTGAGAGAAAAAAGTCAGTGAGTATGACATATAAATCGTTTCAGTTCTTAGTATAAATTAGAGGGGGAGTAAGTTATATTAAAATGGGGATTGAACACTAAACTCCTTGGTCCAAAATGAAGCGCTTAATCCGTTAGGCCACCACTTGAAAAGCTTAAACATCGTTTCTACATTGCCTTGTGTTTGGCGGCCTCTAGTGGCAGAAACTGGTAATACATGCCTGTAAATGCACTAAACGCAACTAGGCTTCGTGACACATCGCGCTTGCTGCAGCTTATCTAGCGTTATAGCGCGATAAATGTACAAAACAGAGTGACTCCATCTGTATGTTTAACACTGGGTTTTTCACCATGCCACAGTTCATATGGTGTTTTCATGACAGATTTGGAGTACAATCTGTTTTGCAGGTAAGTAGCTGTCATTGCTGCTTCACCCCAGTATTTTTCAGATAGTCCGGAATCAGTCAGCATACATCTGATCATTTCTGTTAGGGTTCTATTTTTCCTTTCAGCTACCCCATTCTGTTCTGGTGTATATGGGACAGTCTTTTCATGCTCTATCCCAAGCTGTTTTGAGAAATTCTGTACTTTGTGTCCAGTGAATTCTCCTCCATTGTCACTTCTGAACACAAGTGGTTTTCTCTGAAATTTGTTACTTGCCTTTGTCACATAATCTTGCAGTTTTTCAAACACTTCTGATTTGTTTTTCATTAGATATGTGACTGTGTATCCTGAATGGTCGTCTGTAAAAGTCGCTATATATCTGTTACCTCCTGGTGTGGGCACTCACATGGGACCACATACATCACTGTGTATAAGGTCAAGCGTTTTTGAAGCTCTGTTCTACCTTTGGAGGAGTTGCTCTTGTAGCTTTGGCTTAGATACAACACTCACATCTCACGGTAGTTGGACAGGCTGACAATACTAGATCTTTTGTCAGGTTCTTCCTAATCAGTTCTTGTATGTCATCTGGATGTCTGTGACCTAGACGTCTATGCCACATGTGAATGCAGTTGTTGTGCCCCTGTGTGCAGAGTCGTGCCTACTCCTTTACTGTGTCCAGTCGATATAGATGCTTATCCACTATGGCTGTTGCAATTACCTTTTCTCCATTCTGGATTGTATACTTGTCACCTTGGAATTTTGTGATAAGTCCTTTGGATCCCAGTTTCCTTACAGATAAGAGCCCACCTTCTAGTTTTGGAACATATAGCACATCCTTTATTGGTATAGGCAATCTGTGTCCGTCAGCATTGTGACATATAAGAATACCATGCCCAATTCCTTCAGCTGTAGTGCAAGGTAAATAGTTTCTTTGTTATTTGGATCAAACTCTGTAAAGAAGTTTCTGTCGCTTTTCATGTGACTTGTTGCTCCTGAATCTATATACCAGTTCTGGTTTGAAAGGGTGTTTGTTACTTTAAAAGTTCCGTGCCACTGATCTCTATCATTGTCATTCACTGTAGTTCTGACTGTTTGTTTAAAACTTCTTGGAAATTTTGCCCTTTGCTCTGCCTTCCATATTGAACAGTCTTTCTTAAAGTGTCCTGGTTTCTTGTATCTGAAGCAAACTTTGCTCTCTTTCTTATGTAGCTTTGTGTCTGTGGCTTTAAGAACTGCCTCGGTATTACTTTCTGTATTGTCAAATGTTTGCTCCTTTCTGCGCATGTATTCATCTATGAGCCGGGTTTTGACAAATTCTAGTGTTAGTTCAGCTTCAGGCCTTGTTTCCAGGGCATTAATCAGTGCACTGTATGATTCAGGTAAATTTCACAGAAGTATGGCTGATACGTGGCTGTCTTTTATATCCTCTCCAATTGCCTGGAGTTGTGCCATGACCTGCAACATTGCATTTATATGCTCCTGCATGTCTTTTCCTGCACCTAATCTCATCTGGTATAGTTTTCTTAGCAAGAATAGTTTGTTATTCAGGCTGGATCTTTCATGTCGTTTTTGCAATGCATCCCACATGCCTTTAGCAGTATTCTGATGCCTTATATGAATAAGCTGTTCATCTTCCACTAACAGACTTATTGTTGCCCGTGCCTGTCTGTTTTTCTTATCCCATTCCTGGTGATTAACATCTGGTCTATCTGTAGTTATAGCTTACCACAAGTCATCTCTGGATAGCAGCATTTCTACTTTAAACTTCCACAGTTGATAATTCTCATTATTCACTTTAGCCACTGCTAGTTTAAGTTCTGAGCTACTGGCCATGTCTGCCTCACTTCCTTGACTGTATAAAGCTGGGATTCTTACTTGTGCTTTGTAGTTCACAGAACCTCTGGAATATCCCTTGTGCCAGTCTGTTCACTGAGTTGGATTGTGCCTGGGCCCAGAACCTGTTGGCAGAGTTGGTCTTTATGATGATCACACAGGGAACACTCAGCACAGCAACTTGGAAAAGGATTTACTTGTGAATCACTCAGGGATAATACAGAGCACATTTAACAGTGTGAAAGATCAAAACCAATATGGTGGACAAAAGAAAAACAACAGAGTGCAGAAAAAACAACAGCAAAGATCATTGCAATCATACATTAACAATATTCACAGCGCCACCTTGTGACCATTTTAATACTCCAGTGTTTAAGCATGAATGCTGTTGCTTGTATTCCAACAATTCTAACATGATGCCTAGTCCCTAGCAATGAAAAGAAGCATCAAAATATGATGATATGTTCAAGTACCATGTTGGTTCTTTTACTTGTGCAGTGTAAAATTTGGAGCTTGACCCTCTCATGATTATAAAGATTTAATTTGAATACACAGTGTTTTTGTGTGTCTGCGTTTGTCTTTATTTTTTGTACAAGGCAAAACGATTTCTGTATGATGGGGTCCCTAAAAGTCCATAAAGTGCAAGAGAACAAACTGTTGAATAAATATTTGGCAGTTGATGTGTGACAGACTTTTCAAAATTTGTATTATAACAGGTGGCAGGAAGTATCAAGGGCCCCTTCCTGATGTAATAGGGTGTCTTATAGGCAGAAGTGAATCCTAAGCTGTTATATTGAAGAATCAAGTAAGAGATTTAAACTGACAAACATTTGTGAAAGGACAAACATTTGAAATAAAGAGAATTTTAAGGGTTTTAAAATGTATTACAAATCTTTTTGCTTTTATTTCACTTTTTTCATTAGTAATTTCAGGCTGAATCATGGAGTGAAAATATAACAAGATGATATGCATGTCAGTTAGAAATGCCATTGTGGACATAAAGTAACACAATTTTGGTACTGAGCTATACATAAAAAGCCACAAATGACATTGACTTTTCTCAGAGGACAATTGTAATCCTTGGAAACCTTTAATAAGCAATTACTTTAACTGGCAACATTTTACAAATTAGTCATTATAATTGTCAAAATAACCCGAGATTCCCAGCTGATATTTCTGCAATTCTATAAAATAGCATGACTTGAATACAACTGGATTATTGCATTTTATACAAGGAACTTGGAGAAAAGTGACTTAAAATGTTCTCTCTCTTATTAAATAAAAAGGGAAAGTCTTTTTATAACTTCTGTTCAGATACTTCTGAGGGTGATATCTCAGTTTATTATACATTGTTAATGTTATAGCTTTGTCTGCTTTGTCTCAGCCTCTTGGAAAGGATCACATGAAATTCTACAAAAACAAGATTTTGTTAAACTTTTTAGTTAAACATTGACAAGTTCTAGCAAACCTTCTGAGAGACGTCTATTGAAAAGAATTTTATATTTTTAAACATAATAAAAAAGTATGAAAACACGTACAGACATCAATGTCATTCACAATCTGGCAAGTATAATGTTGTTTTCTAAAAGTAAAAGAAATGTTTTACGGTTAAGCTAAAAATATGTTTTAAGGGCAGATTTACTAAGGTTTGAATGGTAAATTCAAATGTGAATTTTTGAGTTGTTTTTTGGTCAAAACTCACATTTTCTAGTTGAAAAAAAGCCAAATTCAAATTCGAACCTTGACCCTGGAAGTAGCTTAAATTCGATACTTTACCATCTAAAACCTGCCGAGTTCATGTAGAAGTCAATGGAAGAGGTCAGCTGAGCCATTTGAAGATGTTAAGAGTCTTCCAGACATTTGAGGTTTTTTTAGAGGAAAACTTGATTCGAGTTCTGTTCAAATTTGATTTGAAATTGATTTGAGTTTCCAGGTCATTCCTATTCAATTGTATTATAGAGTTTTTTCATACACAAGCTACCATTCGAGTACAATCGAGTTTATTAGAATTAAAAAAAATTCACTTAACTCTAATATTTAACCTATGATAAATAACCCCGTTAAAGTTAAATCACCTTTTGAGTAATAGCAGTGCAAGCGAAATTTTATAGAAATTAGAGCTTGATGCAATTAAATTATATTCAAAAAGCTATTTTATTCTTTTGTGACATTACCCTTACATGATGAAAACAATTATCATTATTAACATTTATTTATATAGTGCTAACATATATCAATCTATTTACATCAATCAGTGTCTCAGTTGAGCTTACAATCTAAGGTCCTGTTCAGAATCAAACACTAGGGACAATTTTATCAGGTGCCAATTCACCTGCCTGTGTGTTTTCGGAGGAAACCGACGCAAACATTTGGAAAACCTCTTGCAGATAGTGCCCTGGCTTTAATTGATCCCAGGATCCCAATGCTGTAAGGCAATGCTGAACCACATGTTGTCTCATTTTTAATTGATTTCAATAATTTTATATTATTGTATTTACCTTTTTATTTTTGCTATTATTATATTTTCAGGAAATTTCAAGAGGCAACAATAGTATGATTCAAGAATTTATACTAGTAGGATTAAAATATCTTTACCATTTTCGAATCCCAGTCTTTCTGTTAGTTATTATTGCCTATGTTGCCACAATACTTGGGAATTTGCTGATCATTGTATTAGTATCAACCAACCATCATTTTCAGTCCCCAATGTATTTCTTCCTAAGTCATCTTTCTCTCTGTGATATCTTAATTAGTACAAATGTTACCCCAAACACTCTACAAGTTATACTCAGAGGAGAGAGTGTTATTTCTTTCAGTAATTGCCTCACACAACTGTATTTCTTTGGTGCCTCAGCTATTATAGAGTGCTGCCTTCTCACAATAATGTCCTATGATCGATACTTGGCTATCTGTAACCCATTGCTCTACAACTCTATTATGAAGCACAACCTTCCTCGTTATTTGATTCTTTGGCCATGGTTGGCTGGACTTCTGCTGGCTATGATAACAAATATACTATTATTTGAGTTATACTTCTGTGGTCCAAATATCATCAATCACTTCTTCTGTGATATCGCTCCTCTACTAGAACTTTCTTGCTCTGATACATCAGCTGTGGAAATTCATGCATCCATTGTGGTAACTGTTATGGTTATTTCTCAGGTGTTATTTGTAATAGCAACATATATTTGTATTTTTTATTCCATTCTCAATATTTCATCTAACATTGGAAGACAGAAGGCTTTTTCTACCTGCAGTTCTCATCTAGGTGTGGTATCTACATATTATGGAACACTTATTGCTCTTTATTTGGCTCCATCAAGGGGACATTCATTGACTTTGAACAAAGTCTTGTCACTGCTCAACACAGTAGTTACTCCTTTGTTTAACCCCATTATATACAGTCTCAGGAACAAGGAAATTAGAATTGAAACTGTTAAATTATTATCTAAGGGCAAGAAATAATTATTTTTGTATTTAAAAAGATCTACTGAGACAGAGCGATCCAAATTTTAACTCATATATTCAATTTTATTTCTTTATTGTAAAGTGAATGTTTAGAAATCATCCAAATTTTATTAAATGGGAACTGTCATGAAAACAAGAATCTTAAACTTTCTAATTATAATATAATTTAAGCATTTTGTTCTGTTCCTGAAATAATCAAATTGCTTTTCAGTACCCCCCTCAGCTTTTTTAACTGATTATATTTTGAATTTTTTTTATAATTCATGTGATATTAAATCCTTCTTATCGTCACAATATTTTAATTTTACATTTGTTCCTTAGAAATTTAAACGGAATTGGTAAAGTTAAGGGCAGTTTTATCAAAATGTGAGTCCATTGTTAAATACGATTTAAAAAATCTCATAGGAGTGAATAGAAAGTGGGTGAGTTTTTCTGTGCTGCGCTCTGAACTCACATATTGATAACATTTCACATTGGAATGAGGTATTCGTTCCAATAAATCAACCCATAATTTGCACAGAACCAGGACAATAAATGTAAAAATTGTGCACAAAATGCAGCAAATTACATTAAGGGGCACATTTATCAAAGGGCATGTAAGTTTATTATTCAAATTTGAATTTCGTATCAAAGTTTTAAAATGTATTATTGATAATATGACAGTGGGAGTTGGACAATTCGATAATCGAGTTTGAAAAATTTGAAAATCTTTTTTTTTTCAATTCGACTGTCCAATTATTCTATTCGAATTAGACTATTAGAATTCAAAATTAATCAATTCGAAATTTACCAACATTCACTCAAAGTTTTTTTCAAAATGTTTTTTTTACCTACTTTGACCTGCCAAGTTCCCTGTCCCACTTTGAAAATGTGAATATTCGAATTGGTATAATTTGAACATTCTATTTAGCCTATCTATTATTAGGGTTCAGTAAATGGTTAAAGGCTCCATGAAATGCTGAGAAACATTGGATTACCAAATAAAAACCTACACCTGATGCTATTTTACCCAGGCTCATTTTTTGCCCTAATTCCAGGCAGAGTGGATAACATTGAAGCAGGGCTTTTTCCTAATTGGACAATATCCTAATACCCTAATACCCTTCTGCATGCATATCATAAATCTGAGATCTGTCTTTCCTGGAAATGTCCATGATGCCACTCAGCTCTCCATCACCTCTTCACCCAATGACAAATTCCCAAGGGCTGGCTTGTGGGTAAGTTATATGTTACATTTTCTACAAAGCCATTTCAAAGATTCCTTTAAAGGAATGTGCATGCATTTTGGCATTGACTAGCTACAATCGTGCTACAATAAATGCACTATGCATCTTGGGACTTTTTACTTCAATTAAGTGACTTTGCCAGGTATTATAATTATTGGCACATCATTGACTTAGAAGTTGGATTTGTGTTAATCAATTAAATAATAAGGAAGGGAAGGCATGTCTCCTACCAAGTTGGTGATGAAATTGCACTTACAATGCCTTTCAGTCACTGGGGGTGCTTTGCTTTATTGCCCCTGGATGGTTTCACACCTCAGCATTGTCTTTGCCATGTTGCGGTGCAGGATGGTTTCGCACCAGATATTAAGGAGGATCCGGAACCCCAGATTGATGGGTATTTTGGCAGATGTAGGGATAACCAACCACAAAGAAGAAGAGTGCATGAGATGCTCATCAATGCACACATTTGTTGTAAGTTTAACAAACCACAAAAATAGTTCATTTCTAACATCAAAGGAGTGCAAAGCCAAAGAAGGTCACATATTTTGTTGGGCCCTTTTTCCTAAGTCCAATTTGTGATTCTTTCCAATATTTTCACTTACATGGTTATATGTCAGTTAATGAGGCTCTTGCTCCTTAACATGTGTTATATGATTGATGTGAAATGACATTGTTTTGAATGGATATATGGAAAATAAACAAACTTTTTGTTTTATTTTGTTACATATGAAGAGCCTACTGATGGTGATGTGTTTATAGGAGCCCATAGGGTTAATATGCCCCTATGGCTTTAAATCCCTACCCTTCCTTATTTCCCTAGTTACTGGGCAAAACCCCATGTATCTAGTTTACATTTCACCTATCCCAGTTATTGGGAAAGAGGTGTAATGGCCACTTCCTGACATGCTTTAATATAGTGTTTGGAAAGGGGTGGATCTTCCTTTTTGTCTCCTGCTGTCCTAACAATCTGGATGTTCCCACTGAGCCTGGGTACACTAATGGCCAGTAAAGCCAAGTTGCCCTAGAGGGACCTGAACCTCTAGAGAGACAAGTCGGAGAGCAGGGAACCCATGAACGAGGCCAGCTAGAGACATTATTAGAGCTGTAATAGTAATCTCAAGGAGAGTAAGATAGTGAGGGAATATATAAAGAGCAGTTGTGTGCTCCACCAAGGAGGTATAGCAGGGAGTAACTTCCCTAGGTTCTAGATTGCCTACACTGAAGGGACCACAGTGGATAGGGTGTCAATATTTAGGTTCTCCTCCCTGACCACTCCACTGGGAAGGATCGAATCCACTTTTGAAGTATATCTGCCTGGAGGTCTGCCTTACTACTTGACTACATCTTCAGGGGAGTCACATTCAGCTGTCTCATCAACCTTTCCTAGTGTGCTGATAATATATTCTGCATTCTGCATATTCTGCATATTCATTGTTGTAAGTAAACCCCGTGGGTCATTTGTCTTGGACAAATAAACTATCACTTTGTTTTACTGCAAGAACCTCCTGGCATCCATTATTTTACATTTTTATTCCACAGTAGCCTGTGGGAGTTGTAGCTGCACTACACCACACCTTTATTCTTCCCCTTAGTGAAGGCTCTGCCTTAAGTGTTAGAGTCACATGTAACCCATCACTAGCTGGACATTAACTCCATTTGGTCTAAATAGCCCAAAATAGACACTCAAAATACATCAAATACCCAATATTTGGCTGCAACATCTGTAGATATGCAAAGGTCTTATGACACAATAAACTGGACTCACCACCTGGATAGAAATGGATAGAAGTGTTGAAATGACAGCTGTTTGGATCATTTGGAACCTACAGGGAGTCTTACCTTCAGAAAACATTTTCTCAGTAAGTGGCAGTGTTTAGCAATGACTGGATTTTGTGTGGCTACTTAAAAAGTAATATTTTGGTTTATCTGTTTTTCTTGTTTAATCTACAGTCATCCCTTCTTCTGTTGTCCGACTTGAAACTGAAGTGTTAACTCTGCAAAAAAGGGTTCGGTATATACCCTGAAAAATGATGTACCTGAGCTGTATGTTTCAAATTATTTTATCCATATGTATATATAAGAGACTCTGTCTCTTTAAGGATTGTTTTGTTTTTTCTCTCTCTTTTTTTATTATTTGTGTTTGATTGGTTGTCTCTTGTATAAATGCTCATATCCTGTGATTGACATCAGAGCCCATGACTAAGTGCCCTAAGTGGGTGTGAAGTACGTAGGGCAGATGGAGATGATACATATACTTTTTAACTTTGTATAAATAAAAATATTTTTTTAACCAATCTGTTCTGGTCCTGTGGATCCGTCTGAGTGCCGGTTGGCTCTGCTTCTACTTATACTGTGCTGTACCATTACAACAAAATGACAAATAAATTACAACAAAATTCTAGCATATTTTAAAAGATTAGGTTGTCCTGAAAAAAAATATCTTGTTTTCCTGGGTAAACTAAAAGACCCCCACAGGAAAGGCCTCTAAAATGAAAGAGCACAAAATGTTCAAAAATGGTCTGGCAATAAAAGTACCAACTTGGCCAAATTGGCTGGCAGTGAAAGGGTTAAAGCAACACTGCACTAGTGATAAATACACAATAAAAAGTGTAGTCATATGCTTGTAATGATTGAAATTCATTGACCCTTACATTTAAAATTTTTTGG
Organism: Xenopus laevis; assembly: GCF_017654675.1. Lineage (NCBI taxonomy): Eukaryota > Metazoa > Chordata > Amphibia > Anura > Pipidae > Xenopus > Xenopus laevis. The sequence continues at coordinate 157,811,649 of NC_054375.1, forward strand.
CCAAGTGAATGTGTTGGGCAACACTGCAGCATCGCTATAGAAATATGTTAGAGCAAATGCACATTTAGATGTTTGTAAGTGTTTTTCCACATGTTATTGAAAAGGGCACCAAACAGAAGGACCAGGGACTTGACCCTCAGCAGAGACCTCTGGTCGGTGAGGATGGGCTGCCAAGGCTGCTGCTAGGTCTTAAAATCTATGAAGGATGATCACATTGATGTCACGCAAGTGGCCATACATTTGAGCCATCCATCGTCTCATCCAGAGATCCTGGAACTTCTGCCATAACCTCTAGGAGCCCCAGTTGCACCACAGGTCTCTTACCCGGCCGCTGTCCTTCCTCCAGTGGTCACCCCCAATTGCTGCAGCAGCGGCAGGACCTACAAAAAAAATCAAATATAAATATAGATAGATATATGCATAACCCATAACAAACAAAAGGTTGTGAAGGAAGTTGGCAAAGCTAATATCCAGGTTAGATTGGGTGTTTACATGTTTGGGGGGTGGGATGGCAAAAATATGACGTTAGAGTGGAAATTTAACATCAATATGTAGTTTGAACAATATGTTTTTTTTTCTTTTTAAATCACTGTTGATTGTTTTAAGGGCATACATGAAATTAAAATAAGCAACACTTCTAAAAAATCATTCATTTGAAAAGCTACAGTTTCTGATTATCATTGAAGAGGTCCTCCCAATAAGAAAGAAGCCTGAATAAGGGTTAATGTGCTTCTCATCTTTGGTGACACCCACGACAAATAAATGAAGGGGTTAATAAACATTGGTAATGCTCTAGACAAGTTGAGGAAGCAGCTACATTGGGCACAAACATTAAACATGTCTGTACCTTGGGCTCCATCACTATCTCCAGCCTCACCTTCTTCCTGGGGTTGCTGAGCGGCATCATCCCGGTCCTGGTCACTGTCCGAGTTTTTGTTGTAGGCCGATGTTTGCGGCAGGGCTGCAATTGTGAATAAATAAAGAAAAAAGGTATTAAAAACTGAATCATATGAAACTGCAAGTGTACTTGGTTAGTAGCCTGGTGTAAAGTTCTTGAATGGCAGCACAAGGGAAATGGTTAAACTTTAATCTGGAATAGCAGAGCTATGGAATGGAATGGTTAACTTAAATACACAACACAAAGCATTATTTGCATGTATTGCTTGACACTTCACTTTGCACATTGCAGCAACATTATCTAAGGGATTGCAGTTACACACTTCAAATAACAACCATGTGTATTTTCTTCTACAACTTGTTTTGAAACAGTAAAATCTATCATTGGCTATGATGGATTGACTATAAAAACAGTGGAAATAAAACATATACAGGTATGGGATCCGTTATCCAGAAACCCATTATCCAGAAAGTTCCAAATTACGGAAAGGCCGTCTCCCATAGGCTCCATTATAATCAAATAATCCAAATGTTTAAAACTGTAATAATAAAACAGCAGTTTGTACTTGATGCAAACTAAGATATAATTAATCCTAATTGGAAGCAAAACCAGCCTATTGGGTTTATTTAATGTTTACATGATTTTGAGTAGTCTTAAGGTACGAAGATCCAAATTACAGAAAGAACCATTATCCGTTGTATGTTTCAACTTTGTCTCAGCCTCTTAGAAAGGATCACCTGAAATCCTACAAAAACAACATTTTATTTATTAGGTTCTATCAAACCTTCTGATAAAAAAAATCTCAGTTACTATATAACATGTAGTGAAAACTGAAGTAAAACATAAAAAAAAGGACAACATTTTGGGCCAGCTGGGACATTTATGAAGCCTGTATTGAGGCTTGAGCAAAATTTGATGCACCTATATTAGCTGTTCTGAAGAAAAAGGGCAGCAATGGAACCCCATCATGAATCAACATTCCATCAATAGTATTAGTAACTATACTCACTTGCAGAAAATGCATCCAACTCTTTATAGAAAATAATATACCTACTAGTACGAACAGTGTATGGCAAGATTTCCACAACTTCATAGCCATCAATTTAGTAAACCCTCAACCCTAAACCCTAAACCACCTTAAGAAAAAAAACATTCATCTTATCTCAAGAATTGCCCTTATGTGCTCTAAGCTGAAAAAGGAAGAGATAAGGAGAGATCATTTTATACACCACCTCTTCTCTAATGTGAACAGTCACTTCTTTATTATTACTGATATTACTGATATTTTGCATAAGATTTTTATTGCATGCAAATTTTATTGTACAGCATATTCTAGTGTAAAGTGCTAAATTACTGTCCTATAAATCTATTCCCCTTTTGATACGGAGAAAAAACATTGCTGTGTCTTCATGCTGAATACTGAAATTGCTTGCTACGACTATTTTATATTTTATATATATATATATGGAATTCAATTATTTCTTTGTACTATTAAGGTTATAATATAACGACATCATTTTATATTCAATTGCATGACCATTTTTGGATTAAATCTCATCTGAAAAGATCACCAGTGTGTTAAGATCCCCCTGAAAGGCATCACTGGATGGATTCAGTTGTTATAACTTTGTGTTGTCAAAAATGACAGATACTATAGTATCAATTAACTCCTCCATATATGGAAGAACACATTTAAAAGACAAAGAAAATTCATTGAGAGTGACAATGAAGGTATGTATCATCTTTGACAAATTATCAATTCCCTAGGAAACATTTTCTGAAAGTCAGGAAGTGTTGCTAAATGTGGAAAATATCAAACTGTTAGAAATCCTTCAGAATTACTGAATATGAAATGTGGGTATTTTGCACTATAAAGCTCTAATTACATATCAGCCTGGAGAAGACTTTTGTCTCAGAGGAGGAGACCTGGAGAATGGTTTGACAAATAGCAGCATAGGTATTTATTTATAATGAACCCAAAGATAAAAAAAAACGTGTGTTGGAAATTCATAGGACATAATATCATAGATTTTAGCAGGCCAAACAATATAATTACATGAGTAGCAGGTATTGTACACACAAACAGAGGAAGTTTACTTTGAGAAAAACATTTTAAAAACAGTCCAGATAATTATAACAAAATCTAAGGCCTAAAACATTAAATATAGTTATGGATCAATCAAGTCCATTCAATCTATACAATTTCTTGGATTTATAATGACAAATAATAACTTAGACAGGATCAGATAGAATTATACTGAATTAGAACATTACAGATTTCTTAAATAACAACATGGACAAATTAGAGCTTAGGGCTCACCACAGAACTATCACTCCTAGGGGCTGTTTCATAAATAATCATATTAGAGCTCACCACAGCTTAATTTTTATGGGATTTTTAGAGGTTTATTTATTAATGCGTAAATGTTAGAGATCACCATTTTATAAATATGCCTCTAGAAATCCCATAGAAATAAATAGAGAGCATGAGAATTTTACTGTGATGAGCTCTAATTTCGACCGCTAGGAGTGATAGCTCTGCAGTGAGCGCAAATCTCACCCCCTAGTGTTCTCTAGGCAGTCAATTAGTTCAATTCAATTAGTTCAGCCTCTTGTATGAAAGACATGGATGACATAAATAAATGACTAATTATATAATAAAATATTAATAAAAACAATAATAAAGTTTCATCATAAAGCTTATCTGTGGGAGTGAAAAGGTGTCATAACATTAGACACACATTTAAATAGAGCTGTTTTAATATCATTGTTTCTAAGGCTGTATATAATAGGATTGGAAAATGGTGTTCCTGCTGTATAGAGAAGAGACAGGGCCTAGCTCATATTAAAAGCATGTCCTTTGGATGGTACCATATAAACTGTTATCAGAGTCCCAAAGTAGGTGCAGACAACAATTAAATGGGAGCTACAAGTGGAGAAGGCTTTGTGTCTTCCTTCATTAGAGGAGATCCTGAGAATGGCAAGGCCAATGGAAACATAAGTGTAAATTATAAAACAAAAAGGGAAGACAAGGAAAGGTATGGTTAAGATTATATCAAGTACTTCTATTGTTTTGTAGTCTGAGCAAGAAAGCTCAACAAGAGGAGAAAAATCACAAAAGTAATGGTCTAATATAAATGGGCCACAGAATTTCAAATTCAACACAAGAATTTCTAAAACTAAAGCCACCATAAATGATGAACTCCAAGAAAAGAAACTCATGAAAACGCAAAGCCTGAAATTTATAACAGAACCATAACGAAGTGGATTGCCGATGGCCAGATACCGGTCATAGGACATAACTGTGAGAAGAAGGCATTCTATAGCTGTGGAAACACCATTGAAGTAAAATTGAGTGATGCATCCAGTAATAAGTATCCTTCCACCACCGCTCAGTAATAGCCAGAGAAAATTTGGAGTGATATTGGTAGTGAGCAACATATCAGACAGAGCCAGCTGGGAGAGAAGGACGTACATGGGAGATCTCAGAGCTGGAAACTTTACCACTAACATAATAAGGAGAAAATTCCAAGATAATGTCAATATATATATCCAAAGAATGACCACAAAGAGCAATGTGTCCACTGTCTGATTATTCTGAAATCCCAAAAGCAAAATTGATGTTTCATTCATCCTGAGAATTTCCTAGAGACATGATAACATTGAAGTTAAATGATATAAAGCAAGATATGCCCACTCATATGCCCAAAATATGCCCCAAGCTTTCCTCTTTAGCTCAGAAGATGCATGAATTAAAATCTACTTTAGTAAATCTTAAGGACATCCAACCTTGCTTTGACCTATATTGCATGAACTATATAAGAATAGACATGTTTGTGTTTCTGTGTGAGTGATATTTAAAGGTGAAATATTCTATATTTTTATACAGGCATGGGACCTGTTATCCAGAATGATCAGGACCTGGGGACTTCTGGATAATGGATCTTTCTGTAATTTGGATCTTCATACCTTAAGTTTACTAGACAATCCTTTAAACAGGCTGGTTTTGCTTCCAATACAGATTAATATCTTAGTTTGGATCAAGTACAGGCTACTGTCTCATTATAACAGAGAAAAAGGAATTTATTTAAAAAAAAAATGGATTATATAGAGTCTATGGGAGACAGCCATTCTGTAATTCAGAACTTTCTGGACGACGGGTTTCTGGATAACGGATCCCATACCTATACAATGTACTTTTTTATTATTACAGAAAAAAAGTTACTGCATAACTTGTTGGTGCTATATAAAGAAATGATGATGACGATGATATTTTTTTAAAAAAATATTTCTAAAAATGGAGTCTATGGGAAATGACTCCTCCAATGTAACTCCTCCAATTGTCTTCTGTATGTTATATGTATGAGCATAGTTAGTAAGTGGGAATGGTGGGATGAGAAACACTCAGAAACAAAGGTCCCTCACCATTTTGTGTTAGTGCTGCTCCCAGTACTTTGACATATTGTTAATTCAAGTAGGCTGCGCCTATCATCATCATTTATTTATATAGCGCTGTCAAGATACGCAGTGCTTTACTGCAGTTAAAGTGGTGGATAACAAACAAGGATTACAGAGTACAATAGGGTTAGAAGGACCTAGAGATTAGAGTTTACAAACTAAAGGTTAGGGTACAATTGAGACATTAGGATTATATAAACACTTTGTCATTTTTGATACAGCAATGATTAATTAAGGTACATTGAATAAGCCTCTTTAAACAGGTGGGTCTTTAAGGAGCACTTGAAAGTTTGGAAAGAAGGAGAAAGTCTGACAGCTTGTGGCAGAGAGTTCCAGAGAAAAGCAGAAGCCCGAGAGAAGTCTTGTAGATGAGAATGGGCAGAAGTGATGAGAGGAGAAGTGAGGCGAAGATCAGAAGCAGAGCGAAGGTTTCGTGAAGGAGAGTATTTGGAGATGAAATATAGGGAGGGGTTTCATTATTAAGGGCCTTGAATGTGAGTGTAAGTAATTTGAATTTGATTCGAGAAGAGATTGGGAGCCAGTGAAGAGACATACATATGGGAGCAGCTGATGTTGAGCGGCGAGCTAGATGAATGAGTCTAGCAGCCGCGTTTAGAACAGATTGGAGTTGTGAAAGGTGACTTGTTGGAATACCTGTGAGGAGTAAGTTGCAGTAATCAAGGCGGGAGATGATGAGAGACTGAATCAGTGTTTTAGTTGATTCTGAACTGAGATATGGTCTTATTCGAGCAATGTTGCGCAGTTGAATACGGCAAGATTTTGCAAGTGTTAGAATGTGTGGTGAAAAAGACAGATGTGAGTCTAAGATGACTCCTAGGCAGCGTGCCTGTGTGGTGGAATGAAAGGTGGTGTTGTTTAATGTGAGTGATATCTGAGGGACAGGGGAAGATCTTGGAGGAAATATAATGAGTTCTGTTTTTGAAAGGTTCAGTTTCAGGTGGCGCTGTGACATCCAGGAGGAGACAGCAGAGAGACAGTCTGTGACTTGGGAAAGGACAGAATTAGAAAGATCAGGAGTAGACAAGTAGAGTTGGGTGTCATCACCATAAAGGTGATACTGAAGTCCAAATGACTGAATAAGTTTTCCTCGTGAAGTTGTATAGAGCGAGAACAGCAGGGGGCCAAGAACAGAGCCTTGAGAAACTCCAACAGAGAGTGGGAAAGTAGTAGAAGTAGAGTTAGAGAAGGAAACTTTAAAGGAACGGTCAGACAGATAAGATGTAAACCATGAAAGAGCAGTGTCCCGAATGCCAGCTGAGAGTAGAATGTCAAGGAGGAGTGTGTGGTCAACTGTGTCAAAGGCTGCAGAGAGATCTAGAAGGATTAGAATGGAATAATGACCTTTAGACTTCGCCAATAGAAGATCATTGGTTACTTTGGTGAGTGCAGTTTCAGTCGAGTGTGATGGGCGGAAGCCAGATTGCAAGGGGTCAAGGAGGGAGTTGTGAGTGAGATGCTGGATCAGGCGTTTGTAAACAAGCCTTTCTAGTAATTTGGATGCGAATGGAAGAAGGGAGACCGGTCGATAGTTAGTGGGAGAGCTGGGATCAAGGGAAGGTTTTTTGAGGATAGGAGTGATTAGTGCCTGTTTGTATAATGATGGAAAGGTACCAGTAGAGAGTGAAAGATTAAATAGGTGGGTAAGTGCAGGAGAGAGTGTATCAGAGATTGGGTGGAGGAGGCCAGAGGGTATGGGGTCAAGGGAGCAGGTGGTGGGTTTTGAGCTGGCTAGAAGATTGCTAACTTCATCTAGAGTTGCAGGGGTGAAGGAGTGCAAAGTAGATGTGAGTGGACTGCACGTTGGTCTGAGATTGATGTCGGACGGTATGCTCAGCCTAATGAGATCGATTTTTTCATTAAAGAAATGAGCAAGGTCTTGGGCAGTAACATTAATAGGTGGAGGGGGGCATAGGAATGAGTTAAATGTGGCAAACAGCTGCTGTGGTTTGGAGGACATAGTAGATATTAGATAAGAGAAGTATTGTTCTTTGGCTAATGATAGAGCTCGGTTATAGCAGGAGAGCATGAATTTGAAGTGGATGAAGTCAGGATCAGTTCGTGACTTTCTCCACCGTCGCTCAGCTGATCTACTACATCTTCTGAGATACCGAGTTACACTAGTGTGCCAGGGTTGGGGTTTAGCTGGCCGGCTCTGACGGGTGGTAGAAGGTGCAAGGGAGTCAAGTGCTGTTGAAAGGGCATCATTGTAGAGAGAAGCTGCCATATTGGGACAGGAGAGAGTATTAATATGAGATATGGATTGTGCTGATACTGTTGATAATTGTTGTGGATCAAAGGCATTAAGGTTTCTGTACGTGTGGGTAGAGAGAGATGGTTGTGAAGGTGCAGGTGAAAGCAGTATCTGAAAGGAGAGTAGATGATGGTCAGACAGAGGGTAGGGAGAGTTAATTAAGTTGGATGGGCAGCATGAATGGCAGAATATAAGGTCAAGAGCATGACCCTCAATGTGGGTAGTTGAGTCGGTCCACTGAGAGAGACCAAATTAAGCTGTTAGAGAGAGAAGTTTAGAGGTGGCAGCAGAAGCAGAGAATCTATGATTAACTAACTTAGAATAGGAAGGAGAACTTTGCAATTCTAGTGTCATAAATGTAGAAAAAGTTTTTTGATGCAAAGTCAAGTAAGCATTAAGGAACCCAAGTAATCCTTAAGCAATAATAAAAACATTTATGGTTTAATCCTTTTTAGTGCAAAAATGTACAAAAAGGTATAAAAATGTACAGCATGCTGCAGCGTTCTTTACATTTACAGCAAATATTATTGAAATGTCATTAAATAATTACAGTAAATCTATTCATGAACAAACATTGATTAAATATATATAGTATAGATTTCCCTTTAACATGGAAGTGAGCAGGTTTTTTTTTTGGTTGTTGTCACAATTTTGATGCCACACTTTTGACATAACCCCTGCAGTATAAATTATTTATGCTGGAAAATCTTGTGGAAAGTGGTATCAGATAAAGAGTATGATTTGATGTTGTGCATTGTGTTTGCGGAAATTATCAACAAAATGGTTAAAGAGTGTATATTTCTATTTAAATTGCCTAAGCACTGTATTGTAAAGCTTTACTTTAAACCATCTAAGACCTTTCATAAGCCACTAAAGTCAAAAGTCAGGTAGCAGGTTAAAGTCAGGGTGTAAAGAACATGGAAAAACAGTGATGACACCACTTTTTACACCTCATGTTCCAAGTGACTGCTGATTTTTTCATAAGAAGACAATATATAAAAGTGTTAGAAATTTAGAATTCATTGAAATTTGCCAAGAATTGGAAGTTACTTTGGAGGTTAGTTGAATTCAGCTGAAAGATTACTAACAGCATAAAATTGATCAGGATCAGTTGAAGCATGAGGTATGATCCCAACTTCATTCAAACAATAGCCGACTGTAGACATGACTATATGGGATGTGAATGACTGAATCCTTTGGCTTTACAGAGCCAAGGCATTTATACCTTTGGAAATGAACATAACATCAATTTGTTTACCTGCCACTTGGGGAATGTAGAACAGAATATAATGGGAAGGACCTCGGAGAATATGGGGAATCTTGTTTCATGAAGCCATGTATTTGCAATGTTCATGTGATATTTTGGGACAAATGGTGTGCAAGTATTTTTGGTGAAACAATTGGAATATTCTGTTTTTTTTTTAAATAAGCTATGATTGAAAAAAAAGCACAACTGCATAGAAAAGTTTGTAGATTGTAAACTGCAACTATTTTGTCTGCCATAAGGGGAATAAAATGGACTATGTTTCCCAAAAAGGATAGAGAAATTGTGCTAAGTAAAATATAGTACAATGAAAGTGTGATTCACTAAGAATTATTTTAGATTTCGTGATGTGTATTTTTATGGTGAGTCTTGCTAAAATATTTATATTTATAATAAAATATTTAATATTTATGAATAATTTTCATGCATTCTAATGATCTTTTCAACAAGTGTTGTGCTTTATTTTTAAAATAAACGACTGCTTTCTAAACTAAGGTCTGTTGGGCTTAATGAAGTAATTTGCACATGGATAGAAAACTGGCTACAGGATCGGGTACAGACGGTGGTTGTTAATGGTACATTATGCAGGATGCGGCATTCAGGGTCAGACTGGTGAGTGCAGTGCCCACCAGGGTTGCCACCCCAGGGGCCACCAGAACCCTCCAAGAGGCCCACCCCTTACCTACACATCCCCCTACAGGGGCTGCTGCCACCCACCCTCCTAAGCATATGTAAATTAAACCTTCCTTCAGTGTGTCAAGGGAGGGAAATCAGGGGCCATGGGGATTGCCATCGGGGTTCGGGTTTGGCCAAGTCTGACCTGGCAGCATCCTTGCAACAGGATCTTGACAAACTGGCAATCTGGGCAGCTAAGTGGCAGATGAGATTCAATGTTGATAAATGGAAAGTCCTGCACCTGGGATGTAAACGTATGCAAACTGCATACTGGGTAAATCCATAATAGATAAGGACCTTGGAGTACATGTAGATAATAAACTTGGCTATAGCAAGCAATGTCAGTCAGCAGCTTCAAGGGCAAGTAAGGTCTTGCACTGTTTCAAAAGTGGTATAGATTCGTGGGAGGAGTGATTATTCTACCACTGTATAGAGTACTGGTAAGGCCCCATCTAGAATATTCCGCACAGTTTTGGTCTCCATCACTCAAACAGGACATTATTAGAGAGGGCCCAGAGAAGGGCAAGTAAGCTAGTAAAAGGTATGGAAAATCTAGGCTATGAACACTTGCCAAAATGGGGATGTTCAAGCTGGAGAAGAGGCACTTATGAGGTTATATGATAACTATCAATAAATACATAAGGGGATCATATAATAATCTCTCTAATGCAGGGGTGTCCAACCTTTTGGCTTCCCTGGGCCACATTTGAAGAAGAAAAATTTTCTGGGGCCGCACATGAAATACACAACACTTTTGATTTATAAAAATAAAGGAAATACACAGAAATTAACTACAATACCAGCTAGATAACCAGATTGAGCTATACACTGGAATATGGGACAAATATAGAGCAACCTTCACAGGGTTGCCAGGTCTAATTTTCAAAACCAGCCCAAAACTAGCCAAGTGGCACTTCAAAGGTAGCCCAAAAATAGTTCAATATTTGCAGTAAAAAAAAAGTCTAAAAAAATAAATGAATGTATGTGAAAATATGCCTTTTTTAAATTTTCACTGTTTTGCTAATTTTCCAACAAAGCAAAATGGTAGGTACAGACTTAACCATCACCAGGGGCGTAACTAAAAGAGGCCCAATTTGTAACTGGCGTATTTTCATAAAAAATTATTTATTTCACTGCACATATTGTGCTATGTTTGGGCTACTTTTGAAGTTGAATAAACAATTTATTTATAATTCATTTTTCAGTTACAAAATGTATTCTCTATTTTTGATACTATGAACTGTGAATTTAATTGCAATGCACTTATAAGCTATTAAATTCATTTACCTCATAATTAATTATCTTAAAAAACAAATCAATTGATTATTGGGAATCACAGGGGGCTTGGGAATTCATTTCTTTTTAATAAATTTTTATATTAATTCTAATTTATTGCACTGCTCTTTAATTAATATGATTGAATAAATAAGTCCTGTGGACAAGGAGTGAACAAATTGGTTGTCAAATAGATTTAATAGTGAATTAATGCCTTATCCTACAGACCTACACACAGTGAATTTAGTAAAAATAATAATTCCAGAAAATTATGGAATAGGTATATGGCCCAGGGATGTTATTACACAAATCCCTACTTCCAAATTTATCATATCAAATGCAAAGCACTAAGCCAGACTAAAACAGTAAAAAATTCTGTACCTGTAAAAATACTGTGCAGGTGTATTGTGCTGAACCAGGGGAGCTGAGGTAATCATAATTGGTTGCTGTGGAGTGCAAGAGTGCCAGACTTGCCAGTAAGCTGCAGGCTGAAGCTAGCCTTTCATTAGGCAGGAGAAGAGCCACATAGTTTTGGGAGTTGCTCTCTCTCTGTGCCTTTATCACGCTGCCAGACAAGAGGGGGCAGGGCCCAGCAAAGCCAGGAAATTGGCGCCAAACTCTAGCTGCTAGTCAGCAGCAGCTAGCAGCCGTTGGGGAGACTGGTGCGGAGAACACAGGCGGTGACGTCATACGCAGAGCGCCGGCGCTGATGTCACACGCAGAGCGCCGGCGGTGATGTCACACGCACCGCGCGCACAGTAGAGAGGCTGCAGCCAGTCCAGCAAAGCTGTGTGGAGAGGAGGCGTGCCTTTGCTCTGACGCGCAACATGGCAAACAGATTGCTTCCTGCTGGGCCGCAGGGATCTCCATTCCGGGCCGCATGCGGCCCACGGGCCGCGGGTTGGACACCCCTGCTCTATATGATCCTATAGTGTACCCCATACCATCTGAAAAGGGCCTTCGCCAGCCTTCTAAACAGATCATCTATCTTTCGTTTTCAGCAAGTTTTCATGTTCTCTCGTGTGTGTTTTGTATTTTAGATTGAGGTTTTATGTTTGTGTGGCAAAAAAACTCACATCTAAACAAATATATTTGTAACATCCATCATCAACAATCAACAATCCAAACAAATATATACTTACTTATTTAGAACCATTTACCGGCCATGTCTACTTTTTCACTTAGTTCAAGTCTAAATAGCATTCTGAAGGTGCATTTAAAGGGTTAAATCACCCCATCACACATTTTTGTGGTGTCAGTTGTAATTTTTAAGTTTCTAATTAGTTTATGGTTTATGTCCATTTCTAATACTATACTAGACTGCTGGTTGCTAGGGTAACGTACTGTAACAGCTACATAGGTGTTGTTAGTAAAAATAGCAGTGGCTATCATGCTGCACAAAAATAGAGTCAATGATCAAAAAAATTAAGCAAAGCATTATCACCAAATCAAAAAAAAATTTCTTTTTGTAGCCAATGCCATTAGTTGATGTTTATGTCTCAAACGCCGAAACATATTTTTTTCCCCATAGATGCCAAAAAATTTTGAAAAATTTAATTGAGCTTAACACTGTCCACGGTGGCCCCCAATAAGACAAACCCATATGGTGATGTTATTAAACGTGAAATCAGGTCACCTATCACCTCCAGATGTGGCTCATGTAGTTCTATTAGAAGAACAAGAATTTCTTCTTCAAACCAAGTCAATTCACCAAGGCCAGAAGTCAACATCCATTCAGACCACATGAATGTCAACCCAGTGAATGATAATGATAGGCAACGAGGCCACAGGTTTAGCTCTGAACAAAGTTTTGCACTTATTACAGCTAGCAATGAAAGATATGATGATCTGTTTGGAACTGGCAAAGTCGGTACATCCTATTCCCAAAAATCAGCCTGCTGGAATTAAGTCCCAGCATCAGTCAACAGCATAAGCAGTGTATACAGAAGCACTAATGTCATCAAAAAAATGCCTGCAAAAGACTAGTCAAAGAAAAAAAGTCGGAAGAAGCCCTTCAGGCTAAAAAACTAGAGAAAGACCATATCCGCTGTTCAGTTCTCTGCACGAGAATCGTTGCTACATGAAAAAAATTCAAAATTGCTCATGTTTAGGGTACTTGGTGGCATGGATATAGAAGATCCTTTCACTTATCACCTGGTAATTTTTATTACCAGGAGTACTTGTCCTTAACCTTAACATGTAAAGATTGCTTTTTATTGACACTTTGCAACTGGTATTGTTGTTGTATATATAATATATATAATAACCTTTAGTATCAAATCTCCTATTTTTACTGTTAGCATGTATCTGGTTGCTAGGGTCAAATGGAGCCAGTGTTTGGGAACAGAAATCTTCATATGGCTAGAGGATGTTAGTTTAGTCGCCCAGCATCGGAACGCATCAAAATTGGCCGTGTAGTCCTACCCTAAGGCTGATTAGTAATTAATACACATAATTACTACATGGCAGCACAGAAACCAGTGCAATTAGCATCAGAATTTAATAATCAGCAAACCTGTAGCATCAGCTTATATTACAGGTAGGGTTGCCACCTTTTCTGAAAAAATATCGGCCTTCCTATATTCTTACCATTTTTCCCAATAATAACATTGGCATCAAGCATCGTTTTTCCTGGCTAGGCCAGTAAAATACTGGCCAGGTGGCAACCCTAATTACAGGGGAACCTCATTTTCTGATGGATAATTTGTGATGATAGACAATTTGTGTTGTTTAGAAATTTAGTAGAAAATTAGTAGAAATGTGCTAAACACAGTGCCAGGTATGGAAAGTGTGAGACTTTCAAATGAAAATCTTGAAGGCCTTCCCACAAATCCAGCACATGCCCTAGACCAGGGATCCCCAACCTTTTGAAACCGTGAGCAACATTCAGAAGAAAAAGGAGTTGGGGAGCAACAGTAGCATGAAAAATGTTCTTGGGGTGCCAAATAAGTGGTGTGATTGGCCATTTAGTAGCCCCTATGTGGATTGTCACCCTACATTGAGGTTCTGTTTGGCAGTACATCTGGTTTTTATACAACCAAAACTTGCCTCCAAGCTAGGAACTCAAAAATTAGTACCTGCTTTGAGGCCACTGGGAGCAACATCCAAGGGGTTGGAGAGGAACATGTTGCTCATGAGCTACTGGTTGGGGACCACTGCCCTAGACCCAGGTCTTTGTGGCCTCTCCATAAATCCAGGCCTGTGCACCCTTGCTCTTAGTGTGTTACCATTGCCACAAAGCAGAGCAGCAGGAATGGGGCTGTTGATGGAACAGCCCCAACCAGCCCACTAAATAATAACTGTCTATGGGAAATTACAGCAGCCCCTTTGGCATTTGTCAGAACTCATAGATTGCTATTCAAGGCCTGCTGGGTGACATCTGTCATTAGCCTACTAGTTTTTTCAGTGTAGCTGGGGCCTGCAAATATGTCAGCTGGTAGGGGAATAATATGTTCACAGGTAAGATGGAAGGCTCCAGTGGTACTTTTGTGAGTTTTGAGATTGAGTGCAAATTGTTCTAAGTCTGTCTCAGTCTCCGGGACTCCTTGGAGGTAAATTTTGACTCTTCTGGGCCTATTTTATAAGTCTTTGAAAAGACATAAAAGATTCACGGCTGTCACTAATCTCTCGGTGTGGTCCTCTAGGGCACTCATCAGTTATGGAGAGCACACGGAGCGTTAGCTCTGCTGCTTCCTGGCTGCATGTTTTTTGCAGTTTGCAGGCTAAGAGAAGCAATGGAGCTCCCTGCCCCAGCTCTTCTCATCTGTACAGCTTGTGCTTGTGTATAGAAACACACAGGATGTGAGCCTGAAAATAACTACTTTCATGTTTTCAGGTCAACCCAGTGGCAGAACTACCGGGGGAGCAGGGGGTGCTATTGGGCCAGGGCCCCCTGGCAGCTGGCGCTCCACTGATTTCCTGGCACAAAATAGCATATGGAGGGGGGTGGGGTGACCCGGCTGTATGTCCTGCACCCCCCTCTAGTTACGTTACTGGGTCAACCCACGCTCCGCTGTTTACGCATTGGAGTGTATTAAACATTTTATGATACAGTACTTGAGGAAATAGTTGAGGGAATGATGGGTGAAATATTTTGCCATGAAAAAATGTTGATAGACTGTAATATACAGTAAAAAAAAGTCAAAAACCAAAAACTTTGCATATGTAAATATAAAAGACTAGGAGAATAGAGAGGTTGAGTGAGGAGAGGAGGAATAATAATTTGGAAAGTGGGCCCTCAGTCTAAGCTTTTCTGGTGGCCCCTGGTGTCCCAGTCCGACACTATCAGCAGCGCTAACTAGTGCACCACCTCGAAGCCTTCTTATGGGATGGACTATCACAGATGGTCTTCTTATGCTGGGATGTTAATGTTGCATTAATCAAATATGGACTTTTGTGTAGCTGCATCGGTGTATAGAAATGTTATACTGTGGAATTAAAATACTCAGTTGCTTTATCTATTGTTTTAAATTGTTCTATGATGCAAAGGTAGAGAATAAGTTCTGTGATTCACCCAATGCAGCAGATTTAAAACTACATTAATTCAGAAATTGTATAAATGACCTAAACATCATAGGTCTAAAAGCAAGGACTATGTGTATGTATGTATGTCTGCTGTACAACTACAACTTCCAGCTCAGTCAGGGCATGAGAAGGGATGTACATACCTACTGTACAGAACTAATAATGTTATCCATGACACAAGAAAGTGTTTGTACTCAAGCTCATGCTTTTTATGGTGAATTAACAAACTGAAAAACTGTTATAAATAGTTTAAAATAGGGGCAACTTAACCATTGTGTAAAACTCCTTATAAGTAGAATTTATTCTGCATATACTTTTGAAGAACAACTTTAACCTCATTGTTTCTCAGGCTATATACTGTCGGATATTAAAATGGTGTTCCAACTGTATAAAGAAGAGACAGCATTTTATTGATATCAAAGTTATGTTGTTTGGATGGTATTATATAAACAATTGCCATAGTCCCATAGTACATACACACAACTATTAAATGGGAGCTGCAAGTGGAGAAGGCCTTGTGTCTTCCTTCAGTAGAGGAGATCCTGAGAATGGCAAGGCCGATAGAAATATAAGTAAAAATGATTAAGCAAAAAGGGAACAGCATAAAAGGTATGAGTAAAATAATATCTGTTAGTGTCACAACTTTATAATCTGTGCAGGAAAGTTTAAGAAGTGGGGTTAAATTACAAAAATAATCATCTATGACAAATGGGCCACATAATTACAAATTAAATGTCAGAAGAGTCATAACCAAACTCAATATAAGAGCTATGCCCCAAGAACAAAGACTCAGATAGAGACAAAGTCTGAATGATGAAGTGGTATCGGTCGTAGGACATGACTGTGAGAAGATAAAATTCTGAAGTTGCTGAAACACAACACAAGTAAAACTGTGTGATACAACCAGTAGCAGATATTGTGCCTCCTCCATTCAGTAACAACCACAAGAAATTTGGAGTAATACTGGTACTGAGCAAAACATCAGATACAGACAGCTGGGAGAGAAGGACGTACATGGGAGATCTCAGAGCTGAGACTGTTATTAATAATATAATGATAATAAAGTTTCCAGCTAAAGTAAAGTTATAAATCCAGAGAAACAGAACAAAGAGTAACTAATCTAATCTGAAATCCCAAAAGAAGGAAAGAAATATTTGAAGACTCATTCATCTAATGTATTGCCTGCAACCATACAACATAGAGGTTAGAATATATACTGTAAGTCAGAGAAATTCAAAATAATTTACTAGCATTTCATTTCATTTGCAATTTCTGTGTGTACATTTGTGAGAAAAATTAGAAATAGAAGAGCTGATACCGCACAATCCAAAAAAAATCTTGAAAATCAGATTTTTTCCCACACAGCAAATTTTTGGGAAAATATAATAAATAAGTGTAAAAAAACAGAGCGTATTTGATCTGAGTTTGTAGCAGAAAATATTGAGATAAAATCAAACTTTAATATATAAGCCCCTAAGTGTTTGTTTTTTCAATACAAGTTTTTTATATTTATTATATTTTGAGTAATTTTTTGTAACATTTTTGAATATACTCTGAAGAATACAGTAGCATGATTATAATACAAATTCAAGTTCTATAAAAGCAAGTTTTTAAAAAATAAAAAATGCTAAAATTCACAAAATAGACCTCTAACAGTAATGTGATACCTGTTTTTTTTAACACGTAGACAATTGAGGCAATATAGCCTTTTTGTAACAAAATCTTACCCTGGTGGTCTAGTGGAGGGATGGCATGGACCCCTGCAGCCCCCTCGGCGGGGACACCAGCCGCTCCAAACCTTTCCATCGCAGGCGCCGGTCTATTAGGGCGCACGCGCGCATCTCTCCCTGGTTTGTAGCACATGCGCACTGACGTGATGGCGTCAGCGCGCTGTGGCGCGAAATTCAAATAGTATTTAAAGGGACTTCAGTGTGTAATTCAGTGCCTGTGATAGGATTTGTTCCTGGTGCAATTAGCTTTTGCTATTTTGTTTGAAATCTGATTACCTGTTTTGACCCCTGCCTGGCTTTTTACGATTCTACATTCTGTATCCTGACTCCTTGCCTGATTACCGACTTCGATTCTGCTTAACCCTCTATTTGACTTCCTGGTTTGACCCTTGCCTGCCTGACTACGATTATTCTCTGCCTGCCCGACCCAACCTGATCTGACTACTCTATTGCCTAAACGCCTTGTACTACGACCTTCTGCCCAAAGACTTTGCTCTACAGTCGTGCCCCTCTGCTTATCCAGAACCTCTAGCCTTGCACCTCTCGTTTAAGTCCTGGTGGCATCCAAGTAGCTGAGGGCTCCTCCCGAGGCCAAAGGTGGTCACACTACTGGTGAAGCACGAGCCGAGACCAGGGTGCTTGGCATTTGTTCTGGTGTTGGGTGCCGACCGTTACACTTTTATTTGAAAGTGGTGCACCGCAAGAAAGGGCTAAGAATTCATATTTTCTCTTTTTTTATATTTTATTAATTGTATTTGCTGTTGTATCTTGATCTGTATTGCATTTACACATTTTTAAAAGTATTTTAAAAATACTGCTACTTCTACAACTAATAATGCTAATAATATACTAAGAATGTTAAAATAATATTTCTGTGGAATTTTGCTAATAAAAATTACAGGGGTCACTAGCTCAGTCTCTCACTTACTATGCAGACAGGCTAGACTAGTGCAACAGCACACCAAAGACCAACCAACACTAAAAAAATCCACAAAAAAACTTTCAGCCACCACTCTTATAATTCTCATCCACTGGAGATACCAGGCACTATGTAGAAAAAGGATTGCTATAATTGAAACACACACTGTTAGTATATTTGAAACAAAATAAACAGTTTATAAAATAAACTGCTCCAAAGTATATCCAAATTCTAATTCAGAAGAGCTGACTATTTATCAATGATTCAGAGGCTTCATGTTACTGGACATTCCCTTCCCTCAGGATTGCAACAAGGGTAGTGGCTCCAGGACACAGCTTGAGTTTTTTATGATCTTTTGTAAGTATGGACTGGACCAATAAAATAGTTACCATTACTCCTTAGAGGAACATCGTAGAGAGATGACTATATTATTGGTCATGAATTTTCGTGTTGATTCTATAAACACCAAACATCAATGCTGTTCCACCTGCCTATTCTAAGATATTCCCATCTGATGAACTAAGTGCCAAACCTAGTTATGCTTGGACTTGTTTTATAGCTAGGGGGTTATATACTAAAATAAAAATTTAGCTCATATTTTATTTAAAAAAAAACCCAGACCAAACTCCCATGCCTGATTTTAGCTTATTAACAGATTTTAAAAAAACTCAATAAAATTGAGCAAAAACTAAAATTGTTCTAATTTTCCAGGCTTTTTTCCCGAATAGTTTTTGTCCTAAAACCCTGAAAAAGTAAAATTTTCAGACTAAACCTGGCACAGACCATGAAAAATTCAAATTGAGACAGGTGCCTTTCCCATTGACTTATACAGAACCTTGACAGGTCTGATGTGTCAGATTTTCAGATTTGGGTTTTTTTCAGCATCAAGGGATAAAACTCGAAAAAATTCTATTCAAATGAAAAAAAGTGACATTTTTTTCGAGACTTTAAGATTTTTTTTATAATTATTTATTATTAATGAAAATGCAGTACAGTAAACATGAATATTCATAGAAATCCATACCAGGATGATGTAGGTAAACAAAAGTTAATTAACAAAAAGTATAAACAAAACAAAAACTTAAATGATTAAATGAGAATATATTAATGAGTTTCACTTGCTTGAGTAGACTTATGGCCTTATTATGTAGAGTCCTGTGTTGGATTGGAACTTTTAAAAATGGCTTGTATTTTAGTCCTTTCTGTGTCATTTAGATTATGTAGAAATGTTTTCCATTTAGACGTGAATTTGGAACTTTTTTTAGAATTATAAAGTTTGTAGGAAATTGCTTCCAGAACGCATAGATCTTGTAGTTCAGTTATAGTTTCATTGAATGTAGGAGGGTGAGGTAAAATCCAATTTCTTAATACTACTCTTCGAGCAGCAGCCAGTAATAGTTTTAAAAAATTTTCTTTATGTGGATCAATTTGTAGAGTATCCATATTTAATGCTGCAGGTAAAATAGTTAGTAGTTGGTTTAGATTAATTTGTAGTTTGGTTGAAGAGTTGAAATAACCCTCAATTTCTTTCCAAAATGATTTAATCAATGGACATTCGCAAATATTGTGAACAAAGCTTGGTTTAGGAATAGAACATTTAGGGCAACTTGTAAGTAGATTCTTGTTTTTAGAGTTATAGTTAAATCCTTTATAGGCTAGATGGATTAGTCGAAAGTTTTGGTCTCTCCAGATTTCTGATGATATTAAATTATCGAAGTCTTTAATGGAGGATACTAAGATCTCAGGAGATATATCCATATTTAAATATGATGACCATTTTAGTGCAGTATCTTTCATTGGATGAGGGTTAAGAATAGGATTTAACCAAAGATAATTCTGAGTAAGTCTTATATTATTTACCACCTGAGATGATATAAATCTATCAAATTCAGTTGTGAGATTAGTCCTCATTAGTGTGATATCCAGATTAGGATAGTGCCTCTTGACCCAATGAGAGACTTGGTAAAAATGAATCCTGTCTTTATTAGGGATTTGGTATTTCATTGAAAAATCTTTCCAAGTGAATAGAGTTCCAGTCGTCGGATTTAATAAGTCTTGCAAACAATTTATGCCTTTTTCTTTCCAGGTGGTCGAAAATGGTGGATGGAATGAGCTTGGCAAACTCTTTATATTTTGAAGAGGTAAGTAAGAGGTTATTTGATAATTGGTTTTATAAAGCTTGTGCAGTGTCTTCCAGACCATGAATGTATCTCTGTATATTGGATTAAGTTTGATTTCTGTTGATTGAAGCTTCCATGGTAGGTGTTTTAAGTATAATATATTTTCCTGAGAATCTGTTTTTAGTTCTAGATTCGGATTTGTGTATTTACTAGACTCTGAGAACCATTCAATAATGTATTGAGTCAAAGCTGAAAGATTAAAGGTTCTATAATCTGGAACATTAAGTCCACCATTTATTTTAGAGTTTCTCAGTTTCTTTAATGCGATCTTTGGAGATTTTCCGTTCCATATGAATTTAGTCAGTGAAGAGTCAAGAAGATTTATGTCGGTATGTTTTAGAAGTAACGGCAAATTGATCATTGGATAGATAAGTTTAGGAAAAGCTATCATCTTGTAAAAGGCTATCCTACCTTTCAGGTTTAGAGGAACATTTTTCCATTTGTCACAGAAAGTTATAATGCTTTTTATTAAAAGAGGGTAATTCATAGAATATAATCTGTGTAGATCTGCTGGTAGATTTATTCCAAGATGTTTTATAGAAGATTTTGATTTTTCTATCCCAAGGTTGTGAAGTAAATTAACAGAAGTATGACCATAAATATCCATGTATTCAGTTTTTTGTATATTAATTGAGTAGCCAGAAATTGAACCATAATGTTTCAGACAATCAAAAATATTCTGAAGATTATCATTTGGATTTGTTACTATCAGGAGAAGATCGTCGGCAAAGGCAGTTAATTTGGTAGCAGTGTTGTTTATATCCATTCCAGGCAAACTGCTTGAATCTTTCAGGTATCTAATTAAGGGTTCCAATGACAGATTAAATAGTAGTGGAGAAAGGGGGCAACCCTGTCTTGTTCCTTTGCTCATTTTAATTGGTCGGGACATTTCTCCAGCTGCTATGACTTGGAGAAGAATAAATCAATTTTATAAAATCAATGAAGGAGCCCATAAATCCAAAAGCCTTAAGTGAGTCAAATAGATGATCCCAATGTATTTTGTCAAAGGCTTTCTCTGCGTCAATTCCGACTAATGAAGCTGGAACCTTATTTGATTTGGCTGAATAGATGACTTTGATAAGAGTTCTTATATTCTTAGTGCCAGATCTACCTTTAATAAAGCCTGCTTGTTCAGGTGAGATTATCTTCGGAATTATTGTAGATAGCCTGTTTGCTATTATCTTAGTTAGGATTTTGAAATCTTGATTAATTAATGCTATTGGCCTGTACGAACTGACAAGAGTGGGGTCCTTTCCTTGCTTATATATTACCTTAGTTAGAGAGTTTAGACTAGAAGGCAATTTGTTTTTATTTTGTATGATGTGGTTAAATAATTGAGTCAAAAATGGAGAAATTTCGTTTGACAAGTTTTTATAAAAGGGTCCTGTGAGACCGTCAGGTCCCCCCGCCTTGAATTGTTTTAGTGAAGAAATTACATATTTGACCTCTTCTTCATATATAGGAGAATTCAAGTAATCTAAGTCTGCTTCTGATAATTTTGGAAAATCTATGTTGCTAAAAAAAATTTTCCTCTGTTTTTTTATCAGAGTCAGTGTGGGAGTAAAGTTCTTCATAGTATCTTCTAAACTGTTCCACTATCTCCAGGGGATTGTGAACTAGTTTTCCTGAATCTGTTTTGATCATATTCATTGGGTTTTGATTTGTCCAGGTTTTAGTTAAGTTTGTCAGAAATTTATTGGATTTATTACCAAATTTAAAGAGTCTGGCTTTATAATAATCTTGGTTTATTTTTTCTCTTATGATTAGCCAGGTTTTCATTTCTTTCAGGGATTCTTCAAATTTAATACGGGTTTCCTTGGTCGGATTTGAATAAAGTATATGCTTCACTCTGAAGTTTACTTAATTACAAAATTTTTGTATTTAGTTTCTTTGTAAAACTTCTTTTAAATGCTGTAATCTCCCCTCTTATATAGGCTTTCCACGTGTCCCACTGTAGTGTGGGGTTATCATCATGAATAGCATTATTTAGAATAAATGTTTTCCATTTTTCTTTCAGAAATAATTTAAAATCTGGCCTGGACGCCAAAAAGGATGGAAATCTCCACGGGATGAAGGATTTGGGAGGACCAAAAGATTTAATGGAAATATCAATTGGAGTATGATCGGATAAAGAGAAAGTTCCAATTTTTGCTCTTGTAACTTGACTAATTAGGTTAACCGAAATAAATATGTAATCTATTCGTGTTCCCGTACCATGGGAGTGGGAATAAAAAGTGAAATCTTTTTCTGAAGGATGTAGGGTTCTCCAGATATCATTGAGGTTGGTTTGATGAAGTAGGTCAACCAAATATTTTGATTTAAAGGAGAAGGAAAGCCTTAAAAATAAACCCCCTCTCAGATGTTCATCTTAACCCCCTCTCCTGAAACGCTGCCTTATTAACTTTCAAATCGTTACCAATCTCACACAGTATTAGTTGAAAAATCCCCACTATTTAAAAGTTTGCCGCCGCCATATTCCTCTGTGCACGTCACTTCCCTTCCTCCACTGTAATGCTACTGTGCTCTCGCCAGAATTTGACCCCACTACGTCAGTTTGTAAATTGAATGCTGTGTTCGTACAGACGACTGTCAGACAGACCTGAATGCAGCTGATGTATCTCTGTGTACTGCTCCTGAGGAGCGCAGTAGCTTCAAAACTTATCTTAACTTCGGGGCGTCTCCATGGCAACGGGACAGCAGTAATCCTACTGGCGCTTGAGCTAGAACAGGCAGGGGCAGCGAGGTCAGCAATTCCTTTCAGGTCACGTGACATCTATATGCTGGGGAAAGCTTTCGAAGTTGTGCGCATGTACAGGGCACCTCAGAAACTAACTGCGCCTGCGTGTGCCCTGAATAGAAGAATTTCTGGACTGCAGCAGAGGTATACTTTGCAGAACAGCTTAAAGCTTTTTTTAAAATTGATTCCACCTTCAGAATAACTGACTAATTGTAGGAAAAAAATACTGATGGTTTGTATATGTACATTTTACGGCCAATGATTAGAGCTTTGTTTATTTTTAGCCTTTCCTTCTCCTTTAATGTTAGCAGATTTTTGATCAGGGCTACATTTGTCCAACGCCCAGATGTGCGATTCATTAAAGTCACCACCCACCATTAAATTATTTAAATTTAAAGAACAGCTTATGGTCATTAGGAGCATATATTGAACAAAAAGACCAAGGTCTATCATGAATCAAAATCTCTAAGTGGACAAATCTACCAAAATTATCTTTAGAGGTATTTATTATTTGATATCGTAAATAAGTATACAAACACCTCCTTTTTTATTAACCGCTGCAGAATAAATATTTTCTCCAACCCAAGAGGTGCATAGTTTTTTATTTTCCTCTTCTGTCAAATGGGTTTCTTGTAAAAGTGCAATATCTACTTTGTTTTTCCCTAATTCCTGAAGAATCCTTTTTCTTTTTATTGGAGAGTTTAAGCCATTTATGTTCCAAGAGTATATATTAAGATTCGACATTCTTGGAGAGAAATTGATATGAAATCTGGGTAGTAAACCATTGGAAATCAAGCCATAGATAAATTATAAAAGCAAGTGAGGAGATCTTAGTTAGCAAATAAAACAAAAAAATAAAATCAGTTATATATAACATGTGAAATATTGCAACCACAAAATTTAATAAACAAAATAACAATTATAATACTTAGGCTGTTAACTTCGCTTTTTTTCTAAAATATCCTAGAAACTAAATAAATTCTCTTAAGAATTCAACCAATACAGTCCCATTCCAGTCTCCCTTTAAAGAGATTTCGGTTTTGCATTAGTAAGGACAAAGGCCTGTAAATTGAATCAGTCGTCTTATTAAGTAACCATATCTGAATTTTCAGATGAATTGCTTCTTGTAATGTGGGGAGATCTTGATCTCTGACGTTCGCTTTTGGAGTTGCTGTCCCTCTTTTTGAAAGGACTGACCTTTCTACGTATATTTGATGGACATTCTTGGATTTGGTTAACTATAGAAGAAATTTTTGGTGTAGATGATTGAGTATCAGTGTTTCTTGAGTTATTTGTAAATTGATCCTTAGATTTGGTAGAAAGAGGCTCCAATTTGGCTACAAACTGTTCTGCAGCTTTGAAGTCGTCAAAAGTATGCGTGCTTGTAGGTAGGAAAATTTTTAGGATTGCTGGATATAGCATGGCAAATTTAATTTCAGATTTAAACAATATTTGGCACGTGTTTGAAAAGTTCTGTCTTTTTTTGGACAGTGTAGCCAAAAAGTCTTGAAAGATTAGGATCTTTTTATTTTCCATAAATAAGGTTTTAGATTTTTTATATGCTTGTAGAATTTTGTATTTATCTGCATAGTCCAGAAACCTTACAATGACCGTTCTAGGTTTTTGAAAATTGTTGTCAGAAAATGGGCCAATTCTGTAAGCTCTCTCAATTTTTACTGAAGGAATGTCATTTTGTATACCAAGCGCTGATGGGAGCCATTGAGATATTAATTGAGCAAGAGACTCCTGCTTGTGGGTTTCAGGTATTCCTATAAAGCGTAAATTATTCCTCCTAGATCTTTTTTCTAGGTCTTCTGTTTTTGTTTCTAGTTCAGCAACTCTTTTTTGCAGAAGGAAAATCTTAGTATTAACTGTGGAAGAATTGTCCTCAATGGAGGAGATTCTCTCTTCAATTTCTGATATTTGGGCATTGTGTGAGGAGAGTTGTTCTGACAGTTTATTTATGTCAGCTTGTAGTTTAACTGAAACCCTTTCCAGTGACTTTTCAATAGTAGGGTTAATTAAACTGGCCACTTCTGAGGCTATTTGTTTGTATTTAAAGTCGCTTAGTGATACATTTTGCAACATTGTGTGAGGTGAGGAGGAGGGTACTTGCTCTGTATTTTGAGATCCGGTCGCCATATTTGAAGCTGCGTGAGGAGCGTCCTGCTTCCCCTTGACCGAGTTATGGTTAGCGGTTTTTGCCTGCTTTTGCTTCTTAGGTGAGTCTTTTGCCATTCACAATGTTTGTTAAGCGGGTTTCGCCGCTTTCAGTTAACATGCGCTGGTGCTGTGCGGGAGAGTAACGGAGGGCTGTATTGTGCGTCTATTTACTCAGGCGCCATACCGGAAGTCTGTATGGATTCCTTGAGGATAAGTGTGTTTGAATTTCTATTATGGTTGACATCCACTTATGAGGAGTTTTGATGTGAACTTTAAGGGGGTTATTTATCAAGTAATATATAAGTCCGAATTTATCTCAATATTTTCTGCTGCAAACTCCGATCAAATCCACTTGGGTTTTTTACTCTTATTATTACATTTTCCCGAAATTTTGCTTTGCGGGAAAAAATTTGCTTTCCATTCAATTTTCAAGATTTTTGTGATTTTTGACCCGAAAACTTTGAAAACTTCACACATCAAAAAATCATTGGTACTTCTCCGATTGATTTATATGAAATCTCAACAAGTCGGAGATGCCTGATTTTCTGATTCAGACATTTCCACCCTCGGGGTTTAATAAATTCCAAAAAAATTGGGATTTTTTTAAAAGTCCGATTTTATAAAACAAAAACATAAATTTTTCATTACTTTTGCATTCAGAGTATAGTAAATAACCCCCAAAGTCAGCCTACATGGGCTTTCACTCCCCCCACATGGCAGGGCTCTCATCATTCAGGGCTTAGAGCAGGGCATCACATGTGTTTTATACACGGCTGACACCTGACCTTAGTGATCAAAGTCCTGCTAGCTATCGGTTTCTTGTACTGGCAGAATGTTTTTTAAATACCTTGGCCTGCTTTAGTAACTCTTACAAGCTCATATCATGACATATACTTTTAAAATATTGTTTTTATCAAGTAAACTCCAGTGGAAGATCTCAAACTAACACTACTATAAATAATAAACAGACAAAGCCTGAAATCCATAATAGATGAATGGTCAACATGTAATGACTGTGAGGAGAAGAATTTCCATAGCTAGAAAAACACAATAGAAAAAAATGGAGGAAATTATAAAAATTTGAATTTTTAAAAATTGTTTTCCCCTTGTTTATAAAAAAGTAAGAAACTGCATCAGCTTAGAAACATGAAAAAACAACTCACCCACCATGAAATCACATTCTACCCTTTGGTATCAATTAGCCAAATTTTGAATTTGTCAGACTCAGACTCAAATTAAAAAAATAGCTTGATTTTTTAAACATAACTTCAATTGACTGCTACATGAACGCATCAGCGTTGAGATGCCCAATTGTTTTATTCAAGTTGATTACCTGTAATAAATGTCAAATATTTGAGTTTTGAGTTTAGCTTTGCTACTAATATCTTTATCTGTCTAAGGAGCTGTTCAGGCACCATACATGGAAGAAATTGGCAACATGAAAGCCTTATTTCTCTTCTATGAAGAATAGTGGTAGTTCTAATGTAAATGTTATTGCAAAACTAAAAATGCCTTAACCACAATGTCATTTTTGATTCTCATTGATTTCAATGCATTTGCTGAAATTTCAATTAAATCTTTAAATTTCATGAATTTTCCTGCAGCTTTTCCACAATTTCTTAATAAAGTGTAATAGGCCAGATTTGCTCCTCACTCATATGTAGTTTATTTAACAATACAAGCATAATTTCTCTTTGTTTCTTCGCTTACCCACCAACCAATAAATTGTCCCATCAGATGCATGGAAGACTTAAAACTAAATGGCAGGCAAAATAAACTTGAATCACACAGAGAAAGAGAAAATCAAATCAAAGAGTACAGTGGAGGAGAGGGGTGCAGATTGAAAGAAGGTAGGTGATTTTTAGAATTTTTTATGAGTCTAAATTATCTTTTTATTAAGTTCTCCTCTTCTGTCTGAGCTTCAAAAAAACATTTTAAAAAATCATTGTATGTCATCTTAGAATAACGCCATTGAGGTCCTACTAAATTAACATCCCTGTGTATGTTGAGCTGCTTTAAAATCCTAGCAAAATCTATTGAAATGTAAATTCTAAAATAAAACCTTATGTATTTCTCTATAGAACAGTAATTCTTTTGACAGATAGAAGGGACTCCCACGGCTGTCTCAGTAGCTTTTAATAGCTGTGTAAATCCCTCACCTGCGTGACACCAGCCTATACTTCTTCTCAGTCACTCCATACAGTTTGAGACAGGACTTCTGGTTGGTGCATTCTAGGCAATTATTCTGAAAATTATCTTTTTATAAGGAGATTCCATTTGACATCAGTTTCAGTAGAACAACTTTAATTTCATTGTTTCTTAGGCTGTATACAATTGGATTGAAAAATGGTGTTCCAAGTGTATATAGAAGAGACAAGATTTTATTAATATTGAATTTATTTCCCTTGGATGGTATCATATAAACTGTTATGAGACTGCCATAGTATGTGCACACAACAATTAAATGGGAGCTGCAAGTGGAGAAGGCTTTGTATCTTTCCATGGTAGAGGAGATCCTGAGAATGGCAAGGACAATGGAAACATAAGTGTAAATTATGAAGCAGAAAGGGAGTAGAGTAAAAGGTATGCCCAAAATCATATCTGTTAGTTCCACAGGTCTATAATTGGAGCAAGAAAGTTCAAGAAGAGGGGAAAGATCACAAAAATAATGATCTATAACAAATGGGCCACAGAACTGTAAATTATACGTGAGAAGATTTATAACCAAACTCCACATATGGGCTAAGCCCCAAGAGCATAGACTTGTGTAGAGACGAAGTCTGAAATCCATAATGGAGACATAATAAAGTGGGGAGCAGATGGCCAGATATCGGTCATAGGACATGACTGTGAGCAGAAAATATTCTGAAGTTACTGAAACACCATAGAAATAAAACTGTGTGAAGCAACTTGTAGCAGATATTGTGTCATCTCTTGTCAGTAATAACCAGAGCAAATTTGGAGTAATACTGGTAGTGAGCAAGATATCAGCCAGAGACAGCTGGGAGAGAAGGACGTACATGGGAGATCTCAGAGCTGAGACTGTTACCACTAATATAATTATAAGAAAATTTCCAAATAATGTCAAAATATAAATCCAGAGAAACAGAACAAAGAGTAACTCATTTATTATCTGAGAGTTCTGAAATCCCAAAAGAAGGAAAGTTATATCTGATGTCTGATTCACTTTATCCATTGCCTGGAACCATTAAAAAGACAAGTTAGAAGATAAGCTGAAACACAAGGATATTTAGTCTTTTGATTTTACATATGAAAACTCTCTGTGTGCTAATGTGATGCACACGGTGCGGGGCCAAGCTGTCCGGCCCCCCAGGCAACCCGGCCAGCCACTTTGCCCCATGCTGCGGGTGTGCGCTACCTAGGACATACGTGTGGTCATGTGCATCCGCTGGCTGGCATGCGGGCTACTGCGGGTACGCATGCACAACTGTGGGCGTGAGCTGCTGTGCACAACCGATGCCTCACAGTGACTCAGAGTTCAGAGTTGGACTTTTTTAATATAAATAATGAGATAACTTTGGACTTTGATAAATAACCCCCTATTCTATTGACCCTGTCCACATTATAATTTGGCAATGGAAAGTCCCATCACCAGTCTGTGAATAAACTGAAATGTGAACATGCACAATTTTCCCAAATAACTTTCAGAAAGACAAAAAGGGTTTTATTGAATATTTTTTTCAAAAAACCGAAATGTCTATAATAGGGAAATCCAAGGAAAAAGCATAGTTTGGTAGATGAACCAATTAGTTAGAGAACTGAGAGAAAGCAAACGAAGAGGCAGAACTTGCTGCTAGGTGCTCTTTATTGCAAACAACATGTTTCGGGCCAAAAGCCCTTTATCAAGTGTGGAGCGGGGGTGCCCTACTGAGATCGGGAGCACAGCTGCCAAATCCCCAGTCATCCCAATATATTGTCCATAGTTTGGTAGATGGCATTACTGAATCCTCCTCTACACTATCAGCATGTCAAAAGCCATCTTTACTTACCTACACTAGATTGAAAGACTTTCTTGACAGAGAGCAGAGCAACAAAGATCAGCACCAACATTTAGCCATGGAAGGAGTATATAAGAGTGACATGTGCAGCACTCAAAAACCAGCCATTTTTTTGGCACAGTGATTAAACTCCATTGGGGTTCATTGCTTGTGATATCCAAACACTGATAATAGCAAGAGAGATAGAATAAAAATCCTATAGTCCTTCCCTAAATGACCACATGATATTAATTTAAGTAGTAGTAAAATGAATGTGTAACGCACCAACATATTCTGCAGTGCTCTCCAATAGAAGCACATATACATGGAAGATACGGATAACATACAAAAATGCAACTAATAAGTGATACAAGAGGTGAAGAGGGCCTTACCTACTGACATATGACAGTTAATAAAGGGAACATGTAAAGTCAGTGAGATTTATCTCATAAAGTAACCTTTGAGGTTTGTTGGAAACTGCAAACACATAATTAAAGAATAACGTAGGATGAGCAATGTCATTCAGAGCAGCCATAATTCTATACTGCATGAATAATAGAATCCATTTGACATTACAGAGATGAGGTTTTTATACCTTTGGAAAGGAACAGAACATCAATTATGTAACTGTCCCCTGGGACTTGTGTAACACAGACACTCACAGGAAACTCCCTGGAGGAGAAGCCTGAAGATGTTTACATTGAAAATGAGCAACAAGTTGTTCATAATATTTTGCAACCCAATCCTTAAAAAGCAATCAGTATTTCAATTTCTGAGTTCCAATATGATCCAAGATTTCTATTTTCATTTTATTTTTCAAAACAACAAATATTTAACTTTTTCAAAGTTCATTTGGTCACTATTTGCAAAATGTAAAATTCCCCCCATGTACTTTAACCTAAAATTGTCTGCCTGATCTTAAAACCATTCCCATCTACGACAAAGAGCACCAGATTTTTCCAGCATTCTATTAAAATATGAAAAGGTGAAAAAAAAATTTGTTATAGAAAACAATTCTGAAAATTATTTGTAGGAAAATATTTTTATCACGTGGAGAAATTTATTTGATAGTTAATTGTGGAAACATAGCAAAAAGGCTGACATTTTTTCTGAATATTTGTTGCTGTTCTCCATAGTTTTGACTTGTGCCAATATTTTTGTTATTGGAGACTGTCCCATCAGGTTTTTCAGCGTTGAGGGAAAGAAGAAATGCACACACATACGGTACCTACAGAAGGCAACCCCTGTATACATTTTCATTCAAAGGTCCACACTGTGATGTCATTAAACACAGAATCTTACATTCTAAATAACAGGTCAATGCAGATGACTTTACGGGGCACATTTACCTAGGGTCGAATATCGAGGGTTAATTAACCCTCGATATTCGACTAGCGAATTGAAATCCTTCAACTTCGATATTCGAAGTCGAAGGATTTAGCGCAATTCGAAGGAACGATTTTAATCCATCGATCGAAGGATTATACTTCGATCAGAAAAACCTTGAAAGCCTATGGGGACCTTCCCCATAGGCTAACATTGGCCTCGGTAGGTTTTAGGTGGCGAACTAGGGGGTCGAAGTTTTTTTTAAAGAGAGAGATCGAATGGTCTAATGGTCGAATATTCGAACGATTTTCAGTTTGAATCGTTCGATTCGAAGTAGAAGGTCGTAGTCGAAGGTCGAAGTAGCCAAAAAAACCATTCGAAATTCGAATTTTTTTCCCTCTATTTTCCTCTATTCCTTCACTCGAGCTTAGTGAATGGGCCCCTACCTGTCCACTAGCAGAACACCCTCATGGTCATAATATTATTATATAACTGGGACTTATTAAATTCAACTAGTGTTCTGACCTGAGGTGTGTTACTTGCGACAGGTTAATTTTTTTTTACCAGGTATCATAATTAAAAACAGCCATATACTCCAATGTATTGTAAAAAAAGTTGTTCAGCTTGGAAGAGGTCCCAGTAAAAAAAGACAATTGACTTTAATGAGTTCTGTGAATTTTTAATTTCATAGATATAGGTAATAGGTTGACACTGTTTTGTCATAGTAAGGTTTGTGGAAGTTGAAGAGCTACCATGAATGAAACAGAAATACTAGGGACAAAACAAACATATGTTTTATATATTAAATCAAACAATATTTATTGCAATTTCCTTCTGAAATAAAAAGAGGACAAAATAAAGCTTCCCATACTACCAAAAAAAATCATTCCCCTATCAATTACTATTGCGCTAAAGTTCATTCAGGACTTTTAATTAGAATAATAAGTATGTTTTAAAATATAACATTGCATTCAATTATCCTGAGTAAGACTTTTTATGAAGGTGGTTATTATCTGCCCTATCCTTTTGTACCACTTTCCTAAGTAGAAAAATAAACTCATAGCACCATCTACATCCTTTACCAATGCAAAAATCTAATTCTAACACCAAAAAACAGTATTAGATGTTGGTAGGTAGCATTAGGCTCTATTGTATCTCTCTCTTAAATGGATCCTGTCATCGGAAAACATGTTTTTTTCAAAATGCATCAGTTAATAGTGCTACTCCAGCAGAATTCTGCACTGAAATCCATTTCTCAAAAGAGCAAACAGATTTTTTTATATTCAATTTTGAAATCTGACATGGGGCTAGACATTTTGTCAATTTCCCAGCTGCCCCAGGTCATGTGACTTGTGCCTGCACTTTAGGAGAGAAATGCTTTCTGGCAGGCTGCTGTTTATCCTTCTCAATGTAACTAAATGTGTCTCAGTGGGACATGGGTTTTTACTATTGAGTGTTGTTCTTAGATCTACCAGTCAGCTGTTATCTTGTGTTAGGGAGCTGCTATCTGGTTACCTTCCCATTGTTCTTTTGTTTGGCTGCTGGGGGGGGGAAAGGGAGGGGGTGATATCACTCCAACTTGCAGTACAGCAGTAAAGAGTGATTGAAGTTTATCAGAGCACAAGTCACATGACTGGAGGCAGCTGGGAAATTGACAAAATGTCTAGCCCCATGTCAGATTTCAAAATTGAATTTAAAAAAATCTGCTCTTTTGAGAAATGGATTTCAGTGCAGAATTTTGCTGTAGCAGCACTATTAACTGATTCATTTTGAGAAAACTTTTTTTCCCATGACAGTATCCCTTTAAGGATGAATCTCAAGAGAACAAAAGTGCCTCTTGCTCTTCATTTTACACACTAGAAGAGCAACTTGACATTTACATTTTCAGTGGGGCATATGTAACCTTACCATCCACATTAAGACCAAATGAGCAAAAAATTAACATCCCTGTGTATGTTGAGCTGCTTTATAATCATAGCAATGTAAATACTAAAATAAAACCTTGTGTATTTCTCTATAGAACAGTCATTCTGTTGACAGACAGAAGGGACTCCCAAGGCTGTCTCAGTTGCTTTTAATAGCTCTGTAAATCCCGCACCTGCCTGACACCAGCCTATACAGTATTTCTTATTGGTCACTCCATACAATCTGGGACAGGACTTCTGGTTGGTGCATTTTAGGAAATAATTCTAAAAATAATCTTTTTAAGACCTTATAGTGACTATGTCAGCTTCTGAAATGAGGCTGATGTGATGAAACATTGAGTAGCACATATGACTTCCAATGATTTACCAAGCATCTAACTTATATTAGACTTGATCAAATGAACTTAAAGTAATACGTCTGTCCTAAAATATTGTGTTTTGGAGTGTGTAAATATAGGGTGAAAATGCCACAAGGATATGAAATACTAATTCTAATACAGCAACTTTAGTATTGTTTCTGTTTCTTACATGGTAAAATACAACTGTATAAGGAGATCCCATTTGACATCAGTTTCAGTAGAACAACTTTAATTTCACTGTTTCTTAGGCTGTATACAATAGGATTGAAAAATGGTGTTCCAAGTGTATATAGAAGAGACAAGATTTTATTAATATTGAATTTATTTCCCTTGGATGGTACCATATAAACTGTTATGAGACTGCCATAGTATGTGCACACAACAATTAAATGGGAGCTGCAAGTGGAGAAGGCTTTGTATCTTTCCGTGGTAGAGGAGATCCTGAGAATGGCAAGGACAATGGAAACGTAAGTGTAAATTATGAAGCAGAAAGGGAGCAGAGTAAACGGTATTGACAAAATCATATCTGTTAGTTCTACATGTTTAGAATTGGAGCAAGAAAGTTCAAGAAGAGGGGAAAGATCACAAAAATAATGATCTATAACAAATGGGCCACAGAACTGTAAATTATACGTGAGAGGATTTATAACCAAACTCCACATATGGGCTAAGCCCCAAGAGCATAGACTTGTGTAGAGACGAAGTCTGAAATCCATAATGGAGACATAATAAAGTGGGGAGCAGATGGCCAGATATCGGTCGTAGGACATGACTGGGAGGAGAAAATATTCTGAAGTTGCTGAAACACCATAGAAATAAAACTGTGTGAAGCAACTTGTAGCAGATATTGTGTCACCTCTTGTCAGTAATAACCGGAGCAAATTTGGAGTAATACTGGTAGTGAGCAAGATATCAGCCAGAGACAGCTGGGAGAGAAGGACGTACATGGGAGATCTCAGAGCTGAGACTGTTACCACTAATATAATTATAAGAAAATTTCCAAATAATGTCAAAATATAAATCCAGAGAAACAGAACAAAGAGTAACTCATTTATTATCTGAGAGTTCTGAAATCCCAAAAGAAGGAAAGATATATCTGATGTCTGATTCACTTTATCCATTGCCTGGAACCATTAAAAAGACAAGTTAGAAGATAAGTTAAAACATAAGGATATTTAGTATGATGTACAGTAGATATTGATGTTGACATGGTTTTAAATTATTTCTTATTTATGTTAATGTAGTACTATTGAGGACAATAGGTAATACCCTGTATTACATGGAGATTGATTACCTTTGCACATGGCTAGCAAGTTACAACTCACTGCAATTCCCAGTTCAGCATGGGTTACATACAATGCTTTCCTCTCAGGTGGGCCCTAATATTGTGCTGGTGGAGTGTTAACCACAGTGGTTCACAAAGAGCTCAGCTATAGCATAATTATTGCCTTACATTGTTAGAAAAGCTCCTTTCTAGTAAGTTATAGCTGTCTTTTACAAACAAAGAGGCCCCATGTTGCCCACTTCTCCATCAATATGGTAACATCTAGATATTCTTTTTTTCCAGTTGCTGAAGACATAAACTCTCCAAATTAGCATCAGAAAAACCTCCTAAAAGCTGCAGGTCTTAAGTGTGTGAAAGGCAGGCACCTCTGTTCCCATTTGTTCATTTGGATGGCAAGGAGATTATAATAATGATGTCCACATTTTTCCCCAGTTAAATAGACTTTGTGGTGGTGGGGTTGGTGAATAAGACCACATGTTGGGGATTCACAAATAAAACATAATTGCTGCTGATTAGGGATGTCGCGGACTGTTCGCCGGCGAACTTGTTCGCGCGAACATCGGCTGTTCGCGTCCGCCGCAAGTTCGCGAACGTCGCGCGACGTTCGCCAATAGGCGTTCGCGTCAAAATCATTCGACCATTCGATCGCTAAAATCGAAGGATTTTCGTTCGAATCGAACGATCGAAGCCATTGGATTGAATGAAATCATTCGATCGAATGGCTTCGATCGTTCGATTCGAACGAAAATCGTTCGATCGAACGATTAAAATCCTTCGATCGTTCGAATCGAACGATTTTCGGATGTTCGAAGTTCGCGAACTGTTCGCGAACTGTTCGCATTTTTTGCCGGTGTTCGCGAACGGCGTTCGCGAACACATTATCGGCGGTTCGCTACATCCCTACTGCTGATAGAACTGCAAAGTTTGCGTAAAACTGTACCTTGGACCTGCTTATCTTTATACATGGCATATCTTGAGTGGCTGCTTTGTCTTTGAAGTTACTACCTGATTAAATCCCTGGAAAGGAGAGCAAATGTCCTACATAAAATGTATTTCTGAAGAGCTGCCCTCCCAAACTGCACCAGTTTGCTTACCCCTATCCCATTGAGATGAAACAGAGTAGCACCATGGGATTGAAATGCATCATTGACTCTATCAAGTGATTGGAGAAACTTAGCATGCACAGTGGAAGACCTACTCAGCCTCAACTGCTGAGTATCAGTGATTGCATACAGCAGAATATTTAGTGGTGCAAGATGGTGTCCTTCAATCCAACTGTGCTACTCTGCTTCTCTTCTAGGATAATTACTGGTGGGTGAAACTCGTACAGATTAGAAGGGGGTTATCCAGGGACACTACCTTTCATGGTTCAAGGTTTTTTTCTCATTTAAGTGCCACAGAATACAATGGACCAGATTCAATTCAGTGAGAAAAATTTCTCAAGGCTTATGCGATGAAAATTAATGGATGAGATTCAATTTGGGGAGAAAAAACTTTTCTCCTAATTCAATTATAGTTTTTTCCCATAGAGTTTTCACATGATAAACATAACAAAAAAAATAAACAAATACAAAAAGTATTGTAGAAGTGATACCTATATTGGCTAACATTAAAAAAAAAATAGATTGCAAGCTTTCGGAGCACCAAGGCCCCTTCGTCAGAATACAAATGAAAGGTAGAAAGGCACAGCATATATTCTGTTAGATCAGTGAAAGGTATTCATGGACGTTACATACAGATAGAGATCAAATGTAGAGATAATACAATGAATTAGGGTGGGTTGTAAATAATCCAGGAGTCTGGATTCAGTCAGGTCACATAGTGTCACATGAAACCTGACCCTAAATGAAGGCCCTGTCTTATTGTGTTAAATAACTCCATACATTGAATTCATAAATCGTCCTTCTCCGTTCAGTTTTAAAGTTCCCTTTAGAATTAAGACCTGCATGTCCTGAAGACTGTGATTTTGACTGCAGAAGTGTTGCCCCACTGTTGTATCACATGATTTGCTGTTGATTTTATGTCTGTGATGGTTCATCCTTGTGCACAGTTTTTGTCCTGTTTCACCAATGTATCTGCCTCCTGTAGAGCACCTAGTACATGTAATCATATATACCACATTGGATGAAGCACTCGAATAGTGCTCCAGAATGTTTTGTGCTTCACATGATAAACAGTGAACTAAGTTTTTCTGAATTGAATTGCATCTCAAACAGTGATCAGTGAATTTGTCCCATTTTGCTTTGCTGAAAAATGCATGAAATGCAAATTTTTTATGCCCGTGGCAATTCTTGTCAATTTTGAGGCGGATGAAAGTTTTGCGAAATGTATTCGCAATGGCGAAACGCAGAAATTTGCACCTGGTGAATTTATTCGCCCATCATTAATCTAAAATTGAACAGCAGACATATGACTTTACTCCTTCAACTCACCAAAACCATCCTGCCACCATCTTGGGTCATGTGGTGATCCTCCATCACATTCAGCAGGCCTTCACATCCTTCCATGTATGTCATTCATTTTGTACCATATACTTAGGGGGTTATTTATCAAACTCCGAATTTATCTCAACATTCCCAGAAATAAACTCCGTTCTGATCCCCATGGGTTTGTTTCAGCATATTAATTATTAAATTATTATTAGATTTTTCCTGAAAATTAGCTTTGTGGGAAAAAATCTGATTTTCCCAATTTTTTGGGATTTTTCACCCAAAAACTCCGATTTCTTATGCTTTTTACCCAGCGCACATCAAAAAAACATTGGCACTTCTCCCATTGACTTATATGCAACCACGACAGGTCTAAGATGCTGGCTTTTCTCTTTTGGACTTTTTCCATCCTCGGGGGAAAATAAATTCTGAAAAATTTGTGATTTTTAAAAAGTCTGATTTTATAATAAAAAATCACAGGTTTTTGGGATTTTTGCATTCGGAGTTCAGTAAATAATCACCTTAGTATGCAGTGACCCTATTCATATTGGGCATCAAACTGTTTAAAAGCAACCTGAAATTTTTGGTGTTTTATCTTTTTTTTTAAAAAAAAAAAAACATATTAGAGAAACACTTTTGTAAATCAGACAGATATTCAGGAATTTAGCAAAGCTCTTCAGTAGTGATGGGCGAATAAATTAGACCTGGCATTGATTAATGGCAAAAATTTCACTGCGGCAAAAATTTCAATGCAGCAAAAAATTCACAGCAGCAGCAAAAAAAAAAAAAAAGAATAATTGTGAAGTGTCAAAATTGTCACGCTCATAAAATTGTTGCGCATCAAAATTATTTCGGACGCACAATGCTTTTTGCAAATTTTTTGCTGTTTCACAAATTTTTGGGCAAAGCAAAACAGGACAGATTCAACCATCACTGCTCTTCAGAGTAGAAAGGCATCTTTACCCATTTGGTTTTGAAATTTGGTAATGTGTACTTTTCGTAAGCTGTGCATGATTCCCAGAATACTAAGGGGGTTATTTATCAAACTCCAAATACAAAAATCACAAAAAATTTGGATTTTTTTTTACACTGTTGGGGTCCGGTAGAAGTCAGTGGCAAAGATCACATTTCAATATCATGATCCGTGCTGAGTTTCAGTCAAAAAACAGATTTTTCCAGATTTTGGCACCAAAAGTCAGATTTTGGTGGAAAAATCTGATTTTTCAATGATAAATAAGGTTCAATCTGCAATTCGGAGTTGGTCAGACTTTTTTAATAGAAATAATGAGATAAATTCAGACTTTGATAAATAACCCCCTATTCTATTGACCCTGTCCACATTATAATTTGGCAATGGAAAGTCCCATCACTAGTCTATGAATAAACTAAAATGTGAACATGCACAATGTTCCAAAATAACTTGCAGAAAGAAAAAAAGTTTTTTTTGAATATTTAAAAAAAAAAAAAATTTAATGTCTATAACAGGGCAAGCCAAGGAAAAAACATATTTTTGGAGAAGGCATTACTGAATCCTCCTCTACACTATCAGCATGTCAAAAGCCACCTTGACTTACCTACACTAGACTGAAAGGCTTTCAAGACTGAAAGCAGAGCAACAAAGAGCAGCACCAACATTCAGCCATGGAAGGAGTATATAAGAGTGAAGTGCAGCACTCAAAAACCAGCCATTTTTTTGGCACAGTGATTAAACTCCATTGGGGTTCATTGCTTGTAATATCTAAACACTGATAACAGCCAGTGAGATAGAATAAAAATCCTATAGTCCTTCTCTATATGACCACATGATATTAATTTAAGTAGTAGTAAAATGAATTTATAACGCACCAACATATTCTGCAGTGCTCTCCAATAGAAGGACATATACATGGAAGATACAGATAACATACAAAAATGCAACTAATAAGTGATACAAGAGGTGAAGAGGGCCTTACCTACTGACATATGACAGTTAATAAAGGGAACATGTAAAGTCAGTGAGATTTATCTCATAAAGTAACCTTTGAGGCTTGTTGGAAACTGTAAACAGATAATTATAGAATATTGTAGGATGAGCAATGTCATGCAGAACAGCCATAATTCTATACTGTATGGATAATAGAATCCATTTGACATTACAGAGATGAGGTTTTTATACCTTTGGAAAGGAACAGAACATCAATTGTGTAACTGTCCCCTGGGACTTGTGTAACACAGACACTCACAGGAAACTCCCTGGAGGAGAAGCCTGAAGATATTTACATTGAAAATAAGGAACAAGTTGTTCATAATATTTTGCAACACAATCCTTAAAAAGCAATCAGTATTTCAAATTTTGCTCACTTTTTGCAAAATGTAAATTTCCCCCCATGTACTTTCACCTAAAATTGTCTGCCTGATCTTAGCTAAAATAAACCATTCCCATCTATGACAAAGAGCACCAGATTGTTCCAGCATTCTATTAAAATATGAAAAGGTGAGACATTTTTTTGCTATAGAAAACAATTCTGAAAATTGTTATCTGTAGGAAAATATTTTTATCACATGAAGAAATTTGCTTAATAGTAAATTGTGGAAACATGGCAAAAAGGCTGTCATTTTTTCTGAATATTTGTACCTCCATAGTGCTGACTTGTTCCAATATTTTTGTTATTGGAGACTGTCCCATCAGGTTTTTCAGCGTTGAGGGAAAGAAGAAATACACACACATACGGTACCTACAGAAGGATACCCCTGTATACATTTTCATTCAAAGGTACACACTGTGATGTCATTACACACAACACAGAACCTTACATTCTAAATAACAGGTCACTGCAGATGACTTTTCTTGTCCACTAGCAGAACACACTCATTCAATTCAATTCAACTAGTGTTCTGATCTAAAGAGCATTACTTGCTATAGGTGAATTTTTTTTACCAGGTTTCACCATTAAAAACAGCCATATACTCCGATGTATTGTAAAGAAATTTTTAATTTCACGGATATAGATTATAGGCACTTTTCCCCATACTTCCAGCAGGAATGTAGTCATAATGTAGTCATGCACATAATCCAATTGCGGCTAATGCATCAAAGCACTTTCTATTGGGCTTTCACTGTGAAACAAATTGGATATAATTATGCTGAAATTTCAGATGTTGTCAATTCTGCTGCTCTACGTCAAAATTCTGCATGTGTCCAATTCTTTAGGCACAAGATCACTATGTCAGTTGACATAGGCCGCTGTGGGAACCCTAGAGCTAAAGGCACCTTTGGAGGTGCAGTAGCTTCAGGGTTCCCCTGCATCAAGGGATGCATTGCAAAAAATTCAGGAGCTCAGATTAAATTAGTAGCATCAAGGGCAACAGAGCTGGGCCAGGCCAGCCTGGCCAGTCACAGCACCATGCTGCTCGTGCACACATACGCAGAAACACAAAAGAAGAGGAGATAGAACCCAGTCTGGGAGAGAGGAAACCAGACATGGGTATGCGATAGAGAAGGTAGGCTTTGTGCCCTAGGCACGTGCCTATTCTGCCTACCCCTAGTTCCGACCCTGAAGGGCAACTATATGGAAGTGCAAGGAGTGGCTTTGGACACACTCAAGTACCAATAACATATGGAAGATAATATGCTGTAAACTAAAAGTTTTAGGTTATTTTATTTTAGCAAAACATTGCAGGTTGGTAGAGAATAAAGATATATTTTGTGTTCTTGGAAATGTGTTCTTTCCAAGCATGCAAGGTATTCTCCATTAGATCTACTGTTAGTGGGATTTTGACTTGTAATCTCAAGTATGCAGATTGTTAAGAGTGGTGCTTCAGAAATGTAGAGGAGTATTGTTTAGAGTTTTTGACCATTTCATAAAACTCCATAAAACGACATGAATTTGTTACTGTCACATTCAGGAGACATGAAGCTTTCAACTTAATGGTATTTTTCCACATAAAATAAAATGTGCTTCTGATATATGTGTCTTGAAAATTATTTATTTTTTCATTTTTAGCCATATATCTTGTAACAAAAGTGGAATTACACAAAAGTTGTGCATATTTCGAAAACCTATGTTGTACTTAAGTAAAATAAAAGTCCCCACCAGGATATGTACTTAAGTAAACTTAAATTTAAAAATGTTGAGTGTTGAAAAGACACCTTCTATGGACTTCTAGAGAAGAAGATTGCTAATTAAGTTGTTTTTTTCTTTCAAGTTTTCGAGAGTTTTAATTTAAATGTTTAATTGAAATAATCTGAAATTTTTTCCCACTGTGTTATGTTATGATAAATCTTAAAAACTAGAGTAGAGAAAAATGTAATTTAAAATAAAGACTGCTTATTTGCCAAGATTAACTTGGCAAATAATGTAGGTAAATATACATGGAAATGTAGGTAAAAATGATGAAGCAAAAAAGGAAAATAGATAGTTCGACAACTTTGATGTCTGATCAAGACAAAGCTAAAGAAGAGGAGAAAAGATAAT
Organism: Xenopus laevis; assembly: GCF_017654675.1. NCBI lineage: Eukaryota > Metazoa > Chordata > Amphibia > Anura > Pipidae > Xenopus > Xenopus laevis. The sequence goes on from NC_054375.1 coordinate 157,852,520, forward strand.
GGCATCTGGTTGGTTTTTAAACAGCATGTATTTACAGACACTCTACTGTTTACTTGATCTAGACCTTTACTTAGTGGCATAAGAATTAAAAAGCTGATAATAAACAGATAAATTATCTTCTATCAGTTTATCTGGTGGAAGGGGAGAAATGTAGTGATGGGCGAAAAAATTCGCCAGACACAAATTTGCACCAAATTCATTTGTGAAACTGCGCCGTCAATTCACAAAAAAAAATTGGCGCACATCAAAATTGCTGTGCGTCAAATTTATTCGGACACCCTTTGACTTTAATGCATTTGGACCAAATAGTCACGCGTATAAAAATTGTCAATGTGCTTTACACATTTTTTGCCATTTCACAAATTTTTCAGCAAAGCGAAACTACACAGATTCCCACATCACTAGAGAAATGTTCATCTTTACCAGCTGATGGAACTTGAAGAAACCTGCCCTGATTTTTAACTTCTCAGCCCAAGTCAAGCTTTAGGAGAAGCCCAATAGATGAAAGATATGGGTAAATGAATATATGTGGTGGTGGCCCAGAGATTAGTGCTGCTACTCTCAATTCTGAAGACAGGTTTTACGTTTGAGTTGAACTTTTTTGCTAAAGCACTGTATGACTTGTTAAATGACTAATGATGATACTCCTGATAATTACATCTAAGCAATAACAGTATTTGGAACATAATTTGTGATGCATTTAAACAGAGGGCAAAAAAAGCATTACAGGGAGATTTGATAACAATTTCATTACAGCAGCTTTTATCTCATTGTCACTTAGGCTGTATATAACAGGATTGAAAAAAGGTGTGCTAACTGTATATAAAAAAGACAGAATCGTATTCATATTTAATCCGTGTACTTTGTATGATAATATATAAAGGGTTATCAGAGATCCAAAGTAGGTGCAGACAACAATTAAATGGGAGCTGCAAGTGGAGAAGGCTTTGTGTCTTCCACTGGTAGAGGAGACCCTGAGAATGGCGAGGCCAATGGAAATGTAAGTAAATATTATGAAGCAAAAAGGGGTAAGAATGAAAGGTATGGTAAACATAACATCTGTTAGTTGCACAACTGTGACGTCTGAGTAGGAAAGCTCAAGAAGAGGAGAAAAATAATGGTCTATTACAAATGGGCCACAGAATTGCAAATTACTTATTAAAAGATCTAAAACTAATGCCACCATAAACGCAAAGCCCCAAGACCAAAAACTCATGGACAGACAAAGCTTGACATTCATAATAGACCCATAATGAAGTGGCTTGCAGATGGCCACATAGAGGTCAAAAGACATGACGGTGAGGAGAAGACACTCTAGGGCTGTAAAAAGAACATAAAAGAAGAACTGTGTGATGCAGCCAGAAACATGTCTTTTGCCTCCTCCACTTAATAGAAACCAGAGCAAATTTGGAGTGATATTGGTAGTGAGCAAGATATCAGACATAGACAACTGGGAGAAAAGGACGTACATGGGAGATCTCAGAGTTGGAACTGTTACCACTAATATAATAAGGAGAAAATTTGCAGCTAAAGTCAAAATATAAATCCAGAGAATGACAACAAAGAGCAATGTGTTTATTGTCTGATTATTCTCAAGTCCCAAAAGAAGAAATGATGTAACTGTAGTTTGATTCATCCTGGCATGAGAATTAAATTAAGGTCATCAAAATGTGTCTGTCTTTTGATGAATGCAAAGTAAAATTAAAATAAAAGGTATTTGAAAGGGGAGAAATGGGAGAGTCCAAATATGGACTCTCCTATTTCTCCCCCTTCCTAAAAATAGTGTAAAAAAATCTCTAAATTTTCTCTAAATCTCTAATTTTTTTTCTAGGGATGGGCGAATTTTTTCGCCTCGTTTCGCCGAAAAAATGACGCCCATAGATTTGTATGGAGATGTGCGTCAAAAAAAAAAAACGCGCGACAAAATAATTTTGCCGCGGGACAATTTTTTTTGACGCCCATAGACTTTAATGGGCATCTGCGACATTTCACCAGCGGCGAATTTTTGGCGAAACTAAACGGGTCAAATTCGCCCATCCCTGGGAGGCACATCGGGCGTCCCTGGTCTGAGGTGGCAAAGTCAACTCTGGTGAAAGGAGTAACGTTCAGTAAAATTTGCACTTTAGTGAATTTGTGGATCAATGACCATTCACCTGAGTGAAAAATCGCCTGGCGAAAGAGTGTGAATGAATGCTAGTGACGGTCCCGTTTGCTAGCGAATTGGCGTCTGTGCCTGTTAGTGAATTGGTGATGTCCCTGTGGATTGGATTTCTAACAAATTTTCACTAGCGATGGCCACCATTCGGTTCGGGATTCGGCCAGGATTCAGCCTTTTGCAGCAGGATTTGGATTCGGCCGAATCCTTGTGCCTGGCTGAACCAAATCCGAATCCTAATTTGCATATATAAATTAGGTGCGGGTAGGAAAATCACATGACTTTTCGTCACAAAAGAAGTTTTTTTCAATTTTTTCCTTTCCTATCCCTAATTTACATATGTAAATTAGGGTTCAGATTCGGTTCAGTATTCGGCCGAATCTTGCACAAACGATTCGAGGATTCGGCTGAATCCCAAATAGTGGATTCGGTGCATCCCTACACTTCGTCCTTTAGTGGATCCTCCCCCTTATCTGCATCTGTAAACAGGGTCTTCTGCTGGATGAGATTGAGGATAATTGATTCCCATTTACTGTATGCTTTATTAAATGTCCTATGGTTTTGCTGGTTTTCTTGATCCTTTGGGAATTGTGCTAGTCCCCAGTGGCTGTAGTCTAGTGGCCACCATTCCTAATCATGTATTGGTTTCCTTATGTCCCCAGATCAAGGGGGTTATTTATGAAAACACAAATGTTTTTTGTCAGACTTTTAAAGGGAAAAACTCAAATTTTCTGTGGAAAAAATAAAACTAACCTTTTTCAAGATGTATTATACCCCAGGGCTGCTAAAAGTCCAAATCTGAAAATACTAAAACCTGAATCCAAATACTTTCAAACCTACTGATCTCATGTAAGTCAATGGCAGATGTCCAATTTGATATTGTGATCTGCGCTGGGTTTCATATGATAATCCAAAGAATTAAGGCATTTTGGGTGATATCACAAAAAATTTAACAATTGGGACGTCAAATCCAAATAATTCATTACAATTTTAATTTTTCACGATTTTATCGAGACTTTTCACAAACTGAATTTTTTTTTTATTGAAAAATAAAGCAAAATCGTGAAAGGGAGTTTGGTCAAGTTTGTTTTACTAAAATAATGGGAACAATTAGAAGTTTAGTAAATAACCCACCCCACAAGACTTTTTAAACTGTCATATTTTGCCTAAACATTTTTGTTGTAGAAGAACCAAGCAATACCCCCAAAGCTTATATACCGTATATACTCGAGTATAAGCCGAGTTTTTCAGCCCCCAAAATATGCTGAAAAACTCTACCTCGGCTTATACTCAGGTCAAGAGCAAAAACGGTCGCCGGCGCCTTAGAATAGTAGCCGGCGCCTAAGAATATTCGCCAGCACCTTAGAATAGTAGCCGGCGCCTAAGAATAGTCTCCAAGAATATTCGCGGGCGTCCAAGAATGGTCGCCGGCATCCAAAAACGAGATTGAAACTTACCAGAAGCTGCTGCATTTCTCACCCTCGGCTTATACTCGAGTCAATAAGATTTCCCAGTTTTTGGAGGTAAAATTCGGTACCTCGGCTTATACTCGGGACGGCTTATACTCGAGTATATACGGTAGGCTTTATTTGTGATATTCGCATGTCTAATCAAAAATATATACAAAATGGTTTTCTTCTATCTGCTTCAAGGTCGCTGTCAAATCTAATAGAAAGTATTTAGCGTCTGGAAAGGAAAGAGAGAACACATCTACATATTCACCTCTACAAATCTTGGCTTTTATTGCAGAAAGTGTAATCCTAATGGAGCAGCCACACAAATGATTGAATCTCTAAGACATGCTTCAGGTACGTCTATGATTTTTTTTTGTGTAGACAGGAACTATAGAATGCAAAGCAGAAAAAACATTATGAAAAGATATAAAACATCTTGGCCCAGAACGATTGTACCTGGCTGACTGTTTGAGCATGTGACATCTAAAGAAGGCAAAGAAGATGTGGGGTACAGGTGATGTGAGACAGCAGTCACAGGATAAAGAGAGGGAGTTATTGCTGAAGGGTGCTGGTTTGCATCACATGAGGGTGCTGGAGGAGACATTGTAGGCCAAACTCAGCAGGTTGCAGATAAGCTGTTTGAAGAGTTAGGCCCTTGTGCTGCTTTTTTTTCTTCTTCTGAAAACAATGGAAAAATGAAAAAGAACAATGGCATCTCAGATCACAGAACTTTAGAAGGAAGTGCATCATTCACAGAATCAACCATCGGCTTCAAATGCTTCTCCGCCACTTCTCCACACCATTGCTTCTCAATCCAGCTGAGGACTTGCTGCAGGAATGGGGTCTCTGCCAGAGGACCCATTGCTATTTTTCCCTTTAGAGATGATGCAAAGGTTTCTGGCAGAAACTCAGTGCCATCCCTGACCCCCATTGACCCTTACATTGCCACGCTGACTGTTTTCAACTTTTAAGCTGAATTAAAACGGTATCACCCAAGGTACTGAACTGGAGAACATACCCTAGTTCCCACCTTCCTTTGAGTTTCCAGGGTGTATTCTGCCCCTTATCACTCCATTTTTCAAAACTAAAATGAGAATGATACTTATAATATTATGAAGCACCAACATATCCAATAACATCCCATGGCATCAGATATGAGCAACTTTAGTGAGTGAAACATCAGAAGCATGACATAATAAATCAGCATTGGATCTTTACCATTAATACTGAAACAATAAACAACTAACATAAATATATCATTTAAACAATATATATAGAAGAACACGTCTGCAATGTTCGTTATTTTAACATTATGAAAACCCAAAAGTAGTAATGATTCAACTGCTTCTATATACATTTTGCATATTCCATAGAAATGTAAGAGTATGAAACAGGGAAGAGAGAATTGTGAGCCTTTGACACTTTTTTGCAAACTACACTTTCAACACCACTCTGTTGTCTCAATCAGTGCAGGGGGAGAATGATATTTCTACACCAGCTGCAGGGCTAAAATATTCATGTTGGTAAAGTTTCCCTTTCATCCCAAATAAAGTTTGAATGTTAGAGTTGTTTCATACCTCGAATGAACTCAAATGAACTCACAACTCGGTTTCTTATTTCAGAAAAAAATTCAATGCAAAAAAACTCTATTCAGTGAGTTTGAGTTGTAAACTCAAAAACTTGAATTAAACAAGGTTTCAGCAAAAAAAAAAAAAAAAGGTGAATGAGTTTTCAGGCTAAACCCTCTATAAAAAAGGCTGTTAACATCTTCAAATCGTTCAAGGGACCTCTCCCATTGACTCCAACATGACCTTGACAGATTTTAGATTTTTGGATTTGAGCTATTTTCAGACTTGAGGTATAATAAATCTAAAAAAAATTAAATTTTTTTTAACCCAAAAATGTGAGTTTTGACCAAAAAATAACCTTGAAAACTAATTACATTGAAAACATAACTCTAACCTTATCTAATCCTTAAAGTTCCACATGTATTAAAGGCTTACTGTATAAAGATAATGATGCCGTACGTATTGGTGATACCCATGGTAAAGAAATCCATATCAACAATAAAGTTTGCCCCAAAAGACTATGGGGCAAATTCACTAAGCGCCGAAGCGCCGAACGCTAGCGTCAATTCGCTAGCGTTGGGCATTTTCGTTACTTCGCAAATTCACTAACGAACGCTGGCGTAGATTCGCTAGTGTTACTTCGCACCCTTACGCCTGGCGAATTTTTGCTACAGACGTAACTACGCAAATTCACTAACGCGCGCAGTGTACTGAATGCTACCTTTTACGCTAGACTTCCTTCGCCACCTCAGACCAGGCGAAGCGCAATAGAGTAGATAGGGAAGTCCCAAAAAACGCTGGCGTGTTTTCTATATTATGGATGATAGGCTGAAAAAGATCGAAAAAAATTTTGGGGCTCCCCTCCTTCCCCCCTACATTTCCTAACTCATGGCAACTTAACTATACAGTGGGCACATGTGTAGGGCAAAAAATTTTTTTTTTGATGTTTTGAAGGTTTCCCAGGCATTTGTAGTGATTCTACGTATTCCTCCATTGAAATTTGAATTTGGTGCTGTATGCAAATTAACCTTCGCTAGCGTAACTTTGCTTCACTTAGCGAATCAACGCTAGCGCAACTTCGCAACCTTACGCTACCCCTGTGCGCAACTTCGGATTTTAGTGAATTTGCCCCTATAATTTTTGGTTGGGGAGAGCAAAAGGCAAAACTGTCTTAAAAAGATTAAATACATATTTTAATTAAGTAACTTTAATATTCTTTCTGTTTTTTAAACAGAGTGAAAAGGCCTCATAAATTTAGAATCCATTTTATCAGAGTAACTCATTGGTTCTCAGACTATAAACAACTGGATCATAGAATGGTGGCCCAATCATACATAAATACATCATACATACATAAAATTGTATCATTTACCTATAGTATGTGCACACTTCAATTTAGGGGAAGCTGCAAGTTCAGAAGGCTTTGGGGCTGATTAACTAAAAGGCGAAGTGGTCGTCGCTAGCGTCGATTCACCAGAAATCTCATCCGCAGGGACATTGCCAATTCACTCACAGGTGTTTGTTTACACCCTATCGCCAGGTGACTTTTTGCTCTGGCGAATGGTTGTTACTCCGTAAAGATAAGAATTTTACTGAACGCCAAAGTTTACTCCACTACTTCAGACCAGGCAAACTGATGAAACAAAGCTACATCTTCCTCAATCTTATGTCAGTGACATCATATCTTGTACCCTTATTTTAAAGTGAGATTTCCATCAAAAATCCAAACGAATAATATAAGATTTATATGTGAACAATTTTTTTTTTTAAACGAATTTGAGGGGCATGCCACATTTGTTTAAGGGTGGGCTCATATCTAGGGCATTAGAGGATCTCTTCTGTCTCCATTATCGCTCATTGGATGTGTTTGAAAAAGTGGCCACTTTAAACATTTGCACCAACATTACTAATAAAGACGTCGTCCATATGACTTTTAGGTATCTGCCCCATTCAAATTAACTAGTGCTAGTAAAAATTCACAAGGCAGAAATGAACGCTAGTGAAAATACAAATGCTCACCCAGCCGAAGTAATGCTAATGATAATTCACCAGCGCTCAGCTGCTGAGGAGCAGTGGTAATGAATTTTCATCTGGCGAAGAGCCGCGGAGTGTGGTGTATCAGTTTCTGGCAAAAATTTGCCCTTTGGCGAATTTGCTCCTTTGTGTCTACCATTGAAAAAATAGATCCTGAGAATGGCAAGGCCAAGAGACAAAGTGTAAATGAGGTCAAATGGAATAACACAAAAGATATGTCTGAAATCAAATTTGTTCGTTTCACAGCTTTAATAGGAACATTTAAGATGTGGGGGAAGATCACTTATATGGTAGAACGCGGGACTAGAACTGTTAATCATACGAGTACAAAGAAAAATTGCAACTGACGCTAAAATATAAATCCAGAGAACATGGGAGGATTTAAATTTGCATCTTATCAGCCTGTGTGTGATGCCCTCCAACTGGCCTTAAATCCAGTCTGGGCAAGGACCGCATTGGCTCTTTCATATGGTCCTCACCCCCCCCCCCCATGGCCTGTATTCCTATTGCTTTGATGACGTTGGAATAATCAGATCAGCCCAATATCACCCACATATCTCATACTGGAGAAAGATACGCTCTTCCTCAAAGATACGCTCTTCCTCAAGGCAGACAATGAGATCACTGCAATGGGGCTCTGTCCTTACTGCCTGCTCTAATGTGAGGACAGGGCTGGGGTGTGCCCACTGATATTGCTTTTTGCATGCAGTGATAAATTTTTTGATTCATCTCTCCATGCAAATAGCAGGAAGTCTGCGCATGCTCTTTTGCCCTTAAGTGCTATTGCACTTGTGCCCTCTTGGGTGGTAAATGATAATGGTGTCCCACCCGGCAGGCCACCCATCTAGTACTGCACAAGTAGCATAACTTTTTTTCTCAACCACAAGACATTTGTAATAAGGAATATCTCCACATTCTGGTCTTTGGCTTTAGTGAGGTTTGGTCTCCTCAAGACTTAATGAAAATCCACCCATGATTATAAAACAAGAGAACCTTCTTCCTCAGATGTTCCCCCTTGATTGACCATGGTCTATGTGAGCCACCTATGTGTTTTCTTTCTTCTAATTTGATTTATATGACCCAGGTTTGTGAATGTGATAGGCACACACATGTAAGCTCTACTGGGCCAGAGACTGATCTGAATGATGAGCTTTCTAAAATGCTATCTGGCATGTTGGCATTATGTAATTAAAGGTTAATGATAATTACTAACGTTGATAAGATAAGAAAACAACAATAATAATGTTTTTCTCAAACGATTGTGATTGTTGGTGCGCTCAAATATACTGTGAAAAAGCCTTACAAGGAAAGATGACATACATTTCTGTAGAGCAACTTTAATCTGTTTGTTTCTCAGGCTGTATATAACTGGATTGAGAAATGGTGTTCCAACTGTATATAGAAGTGACAGCATTTTATTCATATTAAATGTATAGTCCTTGGCCGGTACCAGATAAATTGTTATCAGCATCCCATAGTATGTGCAGACAACAATTAAATGGGAGCTGCAAGTGGAGAAGGCTTTGTGCCTTCCATTAGTAGATGAGATCCTGAGAATGGTAAGACCAATAGAAATGTAAGTAAATAGTATGAAGCAAAAAGGGAAAAGAATGAAAGGTATGGTAAAAATAATGTCTGTCAGTTCCAAAACATTTTTGCTGGAGCAAGAAAGCTCAAGAAGGGGAGACAAATCACAAAAATAATGGTCTAATACAGATCGGCCACAGAACTGCAAATGACTTATGAGAAGAACTAGAACTAAAGACACCATGAATGATAAAACCCAACACCAAAAACTCATGTACAGACAAAGTCTGAAAACCATAATAGAGCCATACCGAAGTGGATTGCAGATGGCCAGGTAACGGTCGTAGGACATGACGGTGAGGAGAAGGCACTCCAAGGAAGTAAAACTGCGTGAGGCAGTCACTAACATATATTTTGCCTCCTCCACTTAATAATAACCATAACAAATTTGGAGTAATGTTAGTAGTGAGCAAGATATCAGACAGAAACAACTGGGAGAGAAGGACGTACATGGGAGATCTCAAGGCTGGAACTGTTACCACTAATATAATAAGGAGAAAATTCACAACTAATGTCAAAATATAAATGCAAATAATGACTATAAAGAGCAATGTGTTCACTGGCTGAATATTCTGAAATCCCAATATCAGAAATGATGTAACTGTTTGATTCATCCTGACCATTACCTGTAGATATGAGAACCTGACAGAAATAAAAATATAGTAGACATATCTTTCTTGTTTTGTAAAATGTTGCATTTTTTCTATAATGATTCTTATGTGTTATTGTATCTAGGTCCATCTTGTATACAGGAGGTCATCTTGTTCATCTGGCTCATAACTTGGTTGTTGGCTCCAAATAAAGATTGTTTCTTCACTGGCATCATTGAATTATTTCTTTTTTAACTTTTTATCCTACTGCCAGCTCAGACATTGCACAGAAGGAGATGCACTTGTTGAGTGCCTAACTCTGATCATAGTCATATTATATCACATTGTATATGAGGTAAACACGGGTTGTTTTCTTTAATGCAGTGCTGACTGGAGACAATGTATCTGTGAGCAGGTGATTATTGCATATATAGAGAGAAGAAGAGTTAATTAAAAATGAATACTACCTCAAGTAGAACATTATCTTGTAACCTAGGTGAATATGAGCGATGGGGTAATGGTAAGAATATTAGGAAATGTTTCTAACTTCATTCAAGGAATAACCAGTAGAAGACATAAGTTTACGCTACAAGCTTATGGGAGTTATATTTGCTTTACAGAGCACAGCAACCAAAATGGATTCATGGGCCATTGACCAATGTTGATGAGCTTTTACATAGTTACATAGTTACATAGTTACATAGTTACATAGTTAAATCGGGTTGAAAAAAGACAAAGTCCATCAAGTTCAACCCCTCCAAATGAAAACCCAGCCCCATACACACACCCCTCCCTACTTTTAATTAAATTCTATATACCCATATCTATACTAACTATAGAGTTTAGTATCAAAATAGCCTTTGTATTATGTCTGTCCAAGAAATCATCCAAGTCCCTCTTATAGTCATTAACTGAATCAGCATCACAACATCACCCGGCAGTGCATTCCCCAACCTCACTGTCCTCACTGTGATGAACCCCCTACTCTGTTCCTTTAAATGAAACTTCTTTTCTTCTAGTCTGAAGGGGAGGCCTCTGGTACGTGATTCTCTTTATGGGTAAAAAGGTCCCCTGCTATTTGTCTATAATGTCCTCTAATGTACTTGTAAAGTCTAATCATGTCCCCTCGCAAGCACCTTTTTTCCAGAGAAAACAACCCCAATCTTGACAGTCTACCCTCATAATTTAACTCTTCCCTCCCTCTAACCAGTTTAGTTGCACTTAGTCTCTGCACTCTCTCCAGCTCATTTATATCCTTCTTAAGGACTGGAGTCCAAAACTGCACTGGATACTCCAGATGAGGCCTCACCAGGGACCTATAAAGAGGCAAAATTACGTTTTCATCCCTTGAGTTAATGTCCTTTTTTATGCAAGACAGAACTTTATTTGCTTTAGTAGCCACAGAATGACACTGCCCAGAATTCGACAACTTGTTATCTACAAAAAAAACCTAGATCCTTCTCATGTAAGGAAACTCCCAACACACTGCCATTTAGTGTATAACTTGCATTTATATTATTTTTGCCAAAGTGCATAACCTGCATTTATCAACATTGAACCTCATTTTCCAGTTTGCTGCCCAGTTTTCCAATTTAGACAAATCACTCTGCAAAGTGGCAGCATCCTGCATGGAACCTCTAGTTCTGCACAATTTAGTATCATCTGCAAAAATAGAAACAGTACTTTCAATGGCCACCTCCAGGTCATTAATAAACAAGTTGTAAAGCAAGGGACCTAGTACAGAGCCCTGTGGTACTCCACTAACAACACTGGTCCAATTAGCCAGTTCTCTATCCAGGTACAAATACTATGTTCCAGGACAACATTCCTTAATTTAACCAGTAACCTTCTGTGTGGCACTGTATCAAATGCTTTAGCAAAGTCTAAGTAAATCACATCCACTGCCATCCCAGAATCAAGGTCCCTGCTTACCTTCTCATAAAAAGAAATTAAGTTAGTCTGGCAAGATCTATTACGCATAAAACCATGCTGGCACACACTCATAGTATTATGATTTGCTATAAAGTCCAGTATCTTATTCTTTATTAACCCTTCAAAAAGCTTTCCTACCACTGACGACAGACTAACTGGCCTACAGGTCATTACAGGAGCTAGCACGTTTGTGCTGTCTCAGCAGTTAAAGTTATCAGGGTTAAAATATATATGTTTAATTGCTTATGTTTATATGCATACCCATTGTTATGCTGCCACCTGCTGACCAAGGTTGTATTGCAAGCTCTGTATTTCCTTGTTTGTAAACCCTCCTCCTATTCCTTCCTTATGTGTGACATCAGTTCCTCCCATCATCCTCTTGTGTTCCTGCCTTCCATGAGTGAGGAGCTACAGCTTAGAGGTTAGGAAGGAAATATTCTTTTTGACCTGCAGCACTTATTCATCCACTGCTACATTGTTTATCCACCTCAAATAAAGCAGCTTTGTGGACTACAAGTGTCTGGTGAGTTCAGCTATCTGGCAAAGATTGTCCTCAGTGGTTGTTACAGCTCCATACAGGCCCAGCAGGGAGGTCTCACGGGGATTCAGCCATTATTACAGCAATTGGAGTCAGAATAACGTTAGTTAATCCTACCTTACCTACTGCTATAATCCCACCATAGAGATATAGTGAATAAAGTACCCCCTCTTGTAAAATATAAGGATATTATAAGTTACCGAGGAGTTTCATGACCATATAAAAGTATGAGGCCGAAGGCTGAGTGTTTTTATACAGGTCATGGAACTCCGAGGTAACTTCTAATATCCTCATATTTTACAACTGGGGGTACTTTATTTATTATAATACACAAGTTTCAGTGAGTCATGTGACAGAAATGACATCACTACTCACCGTTTATAACTGATGACATCAGAACTTACTATTTATAAGGATATAATTTACAGGATATTCATGGCTTTTGTGTATTATATATATATATTGTGGTGAGGTCACTACCAGGATACCTGGGAAAGTTCAGGACGGAGCTTATTTATGCCCCAGGTTCCTAACAGAGTGGTTCCGGGACTGCTAGTCCAGCCCGGTGTTTTGAGTTGTCCTGAGGTATCTCAGGTGGTTAATTAAAAAGGCAGCTCAAGCCAGAGTGGAGAGTTCCTGGCTGGGAAAAGACACAGGAAAGCTGCCTGTGTGAGAGGGATTGAAATCACCAAAAGGTTTGGGATTTTACGTATTCCTGTATGTACTTTGTTTTGGGGAGACAGGCGGTAGGCCTTCTCCTGGTAGTTAGGAAAACTGACCTGTATTAGTTAGAAGCCCATTAAGTGGCAAGGAGTATATTTTGAATTGTTCATGTTGTTTTGCTGAAAGTGAAAATAAACTGCCAGAAAGAAACTACCCCCTTATGAATTCTGATTGTGCCGTGGGCTGCTTTTCCCCCAGAAAGCTGATCCCAGCTACCTAAGCCCTTACAATATATATCTATCTATCTATATATATATATATATATATATATATATATATATATATATATATATATATATAATTTATCAAAGAATACCACACTCACAAGTCTTAGCAACAAAACAAAAGTGTTTTTATTGAAATCCAATGTTTCAGTCTCATAAAGTGACCTTCCTCATAAAGCGAGAACTGCAAGTGGCCCACTCCTTAAAAACCCTCGGTGCAAAAAAAATGGTGCCAAAATTAAATCATGGCAAACGTAAAAAACCATAGAGACTGCCAGCTCTACGTTGCAATAAACTGCTCACTCTATGATACAGTTCACTATACATACTCTATGGTTTAATACATCCCAGACTCTAGGGTACAATGCACAAATATTGTCAATACAAAAAGGGTATAGAAAGTTAAGTGTTCTAATAATGTGTGAGCACAGAAGAAAAAAATGAGAACAAATTGTAAAAAGTTAAAATTATAAACAGCACTAAACGAGTTATACTGTACATCATGACAAGGTGGGTAAATGAAGTTTAACAGCTATGCATAAAGACCAGAGGCTCTACACCAACAAAATTTTCATCACCAGAGCTCTGCAAATCCAACATATGGGAATAGTTATCTCTATATGCATTGCTATGGGATGTTAGAAAGCATATTTATCAAAGGATGAACGTGAAAGTTCACCATTTGATAAAATTTAAAAATGCCATAGAAAAGTATGGAGTGATCACTGCAAAGACACTTAGAGGGCCATTAACTAAAATCTAAATGAATCTCTATTTCAAATAATATTTAAATAAAAATAACCATAACCAAACTCTAATACCTGATTTTACTTTATTTATTATTTAAAAAGCTCAATTTAATCAGTTTTGGTAACATCATCCTTACTTTTCCCTGCTTCTTTTTCCTTACTTAATGTCTCACTATGGGGTATATTTATCAAAAAGTGAAGTTAGAGATCTCCACAGTCCTCTAGAGTGAAATTCCGCCACTCTCTATTTATTTCTATGACATTTTGAAAGGTGTATTTATCAAAGGATGAACTTTCACTTTCACCCATTAATAAATACTGTTTTAGAAATCTCATAGAAATGAATGGAGAGTGGCAAAATTTCACTCTAGAGGACTGTGGTGATCTAAAACTTCACTTTTTGATAAATATGTCATTTCTGTCCAATTATGGTTCATACCATGTTCGTAGTGGGCGGTATACCACAAGCAGTTTGGGTAATAATAAAGGACTTTGCACTGTTTCACATGAAAGTTCAGTTCCTTAAGGCTAGTGGGGTGCTCTCTGGTTCTCCCATATATTCAAAGCTCTCTGCACAGACAACATCCTGCAAAAATCAGCATAAATAGAAACAGTACTTACAATGCCAATCTCAAGGTCATTAATAAAAATCAATAATAATTTAAAAAAACAAAGGGTCAATACCCCTGTAGTACTCCACTAGTTTGCACATATAAAATTATGTGTTTTATTTGCTCCCTTATAGTTGTCTCTGCAACATCAATACGTTCCATATCATCAGTTTTTATTAGATACAAAAAAAAAAAATATCTTTCCTAGAAGGTTACTGAACTGTGAAAAATAAAATGTTATCATAAAAACATGTTAGCCAGTGGCATAACTTTATAGTACTGGCCCCCCACAAAAAATCTTCAAGGGGGCCCCACGTGCCCTTAAATTCTTATTACCCCACTCCCTGCCACTAACATCTCCTGCTCCATGCTGGTCACTCTCTGTCATGGCTACCCCATTACTTCAGTCAATGTATGAACAATGGAAGTCACCTATAAAAACATTACCTAGTTATGAAGCCACTTCCTCAAGTAGATGGCCTTAATTGTTCTTACTTATATTGGGTAGCTTGTAGCAATACACCAATGATAATTTTCTTTTATTTCTTTTATTATAGTTAAGTCCAGCTAAAATCCGTAGCCAGCCAAAGTCAACAACAATGTCTCATTAGGCATCTCCAACAGTAATGTAATAGGTGGCAAAGCAGAAAGAGATGCCACAAGTTTACAGACGGGCTGGACAGTGTTCATTGTCCTCGTTGCATAGCTCTAAAATGTCTTGATTTATTATTTTATTCTTCAGTCCTTCGAGTAGTCCCCAAAACAGCTGATTTCCAAATGCTTGCGCATTTTCACTATGTGCATTCCCTTTGAATATAAAATATTAGATCTAAACAGTAAATGAAATACTGTAGAGGATTTGACTACCACCTACCAATACTGCATAACATTGAGGGGCCTTGCAGATTTAGGGGATCTGGCTGTCATGGAAACAGGACTAGGGCAGATTGATGGCATAATTAGCCAGGTTGGGGTGTAACTCAGTGGGGAATGGGTGGAAGGAAGAGGAATCACCACGAAGTACATTTCTGCTAAATTTGTTGTACTGGTCATACTGTACCTGGTGATTTACTAGCTAGACCAGTATGATTAAAAAAAAAAAAGCGGAAGCACGATATTAGAATTACATATAAATGAAAAATAAAATAAATTCTACACTGCACCAACATCAATGCATTTTCCTATAATGGATTGTTATGTTGAAGGTCTAACAACACTAACATTATTATGTTTGGCAAACTGAAGAAAATTGCATCTTCACTTAAACAATAACCAGTACAGGTATGGAATCTATTATCTGGAATTCTTGGGGCCTGTGGTTTGTTTTGGATCACCATACCTTAAATCAACCAAAAAACTTCTAAACCTTATCACCCGATTGTGTTGTTTTGCCACCAGTATGTATGAGTGTACTGTATGCCAGCTTGGCCAGGATCAAATACAAGGTACGGATAATTATTTCCTTTAAATCGACTTTAAGGGAGGTGACCTTTACATAATTCTGGATAATGGATTTCCAAATGAAAATTCCCATACCTGTAGTAGACATAATCTGAAAAACTAATATACACTCCACTCATCATTGCTGACACAGGTGCCACCCACTGCATCATAATATGACATTCTAGAGAGAATTCAATTTATTGTTTTTGAAACTCAAGTAAAAAGTTTTTTGTTTTGTGAGTGGAAGAACTTGATTGTCATTCTCAGAACCCTAATCTCAACCCAACATCTGTGGGATGAATTGCAACACTGATAAAAACTGGCTATGATCACCCAACATCAGTACCCCTTATTATTTTTGAATGGAAGCAAATTTTATTCAGTAGATGTTAAAGAAGCAGCAAAGTGGGAACCAATTTCATATTAATGGTTTTGGAAAAAAGATTAAATATGTTTAGCCTTATCACATGCCTGTTGTTTTATTGACCTTGAGAATTACCTAGTGACAGGAAAATATTAAAGTTTAGATTTAACATAAAGATTATGAGTATTTGTCGCAACCCCACTCCCAACATTTGGCTTTATGCAAAAAGGTTTTACTTCTTTACCTGTTGATGGGCTAAAGGAAACAAATGCTGATTTATAACCTTTCTTCTATAACCATGCAATAGTAGCAAAGACTTACTAGAAGAAATACATTGATGAATCCATAAATAAGGTGGTGGCATGGTATGGTTGAACATCAATTAGTTTGGTGCTGAGGACCTGGCCTTATACTAGCTAGGGCAATATGTGCAAGGAATTTGCTCTGCAATTTTCTGTGGGGGCTACCCTTGTGTACTCCCAGTTTCCTTTTGCATACTAAAAAATAAATAAATAAATAAGTGGCTGCTGGTTTCTATAACCATGTTTGAGTTGCCTTACATTGTAAGTTTGTAAGTTAATCTATATAACTGATGAACTTTACCTCTAAAGAACAATATCTAGTATAGGTCAATCTAAAAACAACTGGACTTGCTGAGTAATCAATGAAGACGTTTCACTACTCATCCGAGCAGCTTCTTCAGTTCAACTGACTGGTGTGGGAAGCAACCAACCAAGTTTGTTTGTTGCTAGATGTGTGCCTTAACACCACATACTTCAAGTACAAGAACCTTTTTTATAGACAGAAAAGAGTAGTGAAACGTCTTCATTGATTACTCAGCAAGTCCAGTTGTTTTTAGATTGACCTATACTAGATATACCATGACCTGGATGAATGAAAATCTTCATAGTCTAAAGAACAATGTGACATTCAGCATTAAATAAATTTCTGTAGGCCAACTTTAATCTCATTATTTCTCAGGCTATATATAATTGGATTGAAAAATGGTGTTCCAACTGTATACAGAAGAGACAGTATCTTATTCATATTAAATCTATGTCCCTTGGATGGTGCCATATAAAGGGTAATGATAGTTCCATAATATGTGCACACAACAATTAAATGTGAGCTGCAAGTGGACAACGCTTTGTGTCTTCCATTGGTAGAAGAGATCCTGGCAATGGCAAAACTAATGGAAATGTAAGTAAAAATTATATAACAGAAAGGAAAAACAACAAAAGGTAAGGCCAAAATAAGATCTGTTAGTTCCACAACTTTGATGTTTGAGCAAGACAGCTCAAGAAGAGGTGCAAAATCACAAAAATAATGGTCTAATATAAATGGGCCACAGAACTGCAAATTACTTATGAGAATAACTAAAACTAAAGCCACAGTAAAAGATGAACCCCAACACCTAAGTGACATTGAGAGACAAAGTTTAATGTTCATAATAGAGCCATATCTGAGTGGATTGCAGATGGCCACGTATCGGTCATAGGACATGACAGTGAGGAGAAGACACTCTGCGGATGTGGAAACACCATAAAAGAAAAATTGTGTGAGGCAGTCAGTAACACAAATTTGGCCTCCTCCACTTATTAATAACCATATTAAATTTGGAGTAATATTAGTAGTGAGCAAGATATCAGACAGAGACAACTGACAGAGAAGGATGTACATGGGAGACCTCAAGTTTGGAACCTTTACCACTAATATAATAAGGAGAAAATTCCCAGCTAATGTCAAAATATAAATCCAGAAGATGACCACAAAGAGCAATGTGTTCACTAAGTGATTATTCTGAAACCCCAAAAGCAGAAATGATGTAACTGTAGTTTGATTCATCCTGAGCATCACCTGTAGACAAGAGAATCTGGCTGTCGCATAAACTTCATATAAAACGTTTGTGTATGGAAGGTAGATATACACATATTGTACGGTATGTCTCATATTTTTGTAAAAGCATATACTTATTTTAAAATATATCTGCCAGATACTAGATTACTACAAGTGATGGATGTTATGTGGCATTGGATATAGGTATACAAACGGTTGGCTTGGTGATCTTTCTCACAACCCAGTTGTTGGCTCCACCGCTGAATAATAAAGAGTTTTCTGCTTTTTTTCTTTAATGTTTCTGGTATCATTGGAATTGTCTCTTTTTAGCTTTACCACTGTCAGCTCTTGCTCTTGGATGTTGGTATTTACAGCTGTGTAAGTAATAACTTTTCTGCATTGCCTTTTAATGGTCCTGGACTCACTAGAACCTTTTCCACTACCATCTGGTGTATAGAAGTATATGCACTTGTTGTACAAGCTGAATTCTTACATTGATACTAGCCATATTATATCACTTAGTATATGCTGTACATGTGGGTTCAGTACAATATTTTCAAAAGATGCAAATGAGGATCAGTTACTCTTTATAAGAAAGACTTTTTCACATTTAATGCAGTGCTGGCTGGATACAACATATCTGTGATGGCTTTATGTGTGAGAGCGGGTGAATATTGCAGATAAATCGAGAGTGCATATATAAAAGTAATACCACCTAAAACAGACAGTTACCTTTTAACTGAGATGAATATAACTGAAGGCCTATTGACAGTAATACAACCATTCATTGTAAATGGAATAATTGTCTTTGACTCCACTCAAGCAATAAGTAGTTGTAGACATAAGTATACTCTGCATGGATAAGGGATGGTGGTGGTTTTTATATATCTTTAGAATTAACCTAACCTAACCCTGGAGGATACAATTAAGCTTGCTATACAAAAGCTGTTTTCATCATTATAAAAATATTTCCCTTGACTGATAATGGATCTTTGCTCACTTGAGACTTATAAAATGATATTCGGTAAACAAGGACTATTGTCCATGAGAACCTACATGGAAGCTGAAATTGTGCTTGGGCCACTGTCCTTAGAACCTGTGGATTTTGCAGTGGCAATATTGCGTGGTTTTTTTTTGATTAGTAATGTACACTGTTTAATTGCTTTAACTATGTTATTATTTTTATTATTATTAACATTATTATTATTATTATTAATATTATTATTTTTAGAGCAACATATTAAGCAGCTCCAACATATTATCCTTACGTGTTTTGTGTTACACACACTTAGATGATTTGACATAATAAATACACATAATAAATATATTCTTACTTAATTCTATTGCCTGGTGGAAGATTACCTTTACTAATTTCTGGTTTGGACCACTCCCTTTGCTGAAGGCTCAGGGTGGTGCACCTGGGCCTCTTCCATTACTTGGTGAGTTACTATTTGATGTTGGACTACCATTCTCTGTTTAAGAGGTTTTTTTTGTGTCAACTTTTCTATGCAGAAAACATTGTAGTCTATGGGCGGTGACTTTTTTATGGCAATAATCTTTTCTGCAAATGTTTTCAGTGGTTTCATGAAAATATGTGCTGATTGTGAAATGCAGAATTTTGCAGCGAATCCATGTGACCATTCTGTACAAACCTCCCAAAATAACAAATATGGAAATTGTACTGCTGGACCGAATCCATTTTATTTACAATTAATTATTTTGGAAGGCTTTAATTTATCATGCAATGATTAAATACACCCAGGGCCACCATCAGGGGCCCGGGCCTGAAGGGGGGCCCAGAAATGCTGAACTTTTTGAAAGAGCTGGGCCCCCCCCGAAGCCGCGTCGCCCTTCCAAAGTCCCGAACAACCAAAATGCAGAAGTGCAGAAAAGCCGAACAGCCAAAGTCCCAAAGCGGCGAAAAGACCCGAAGCCACAAAAAATAGCCGAAGCTAAAGTCCCAAAGTGGTGAAAAATCTGAAGTCACAAAAAAAGGCGAAATTGA
Source organism: Xenopus laevis (assembly GCF_017654675.1). Classification (NCBI taxonomy): domain Eukaryota; kingdom Metazoa; phylum Chordata; class Amphibia; order Anura; family Pipidae; genus Xenopus; species Xenopus laevis. The sequence goes on from NC_054375.1 coordinate 157,872,333, forward strand.
AGTCCTGAAGCGGCAAAAAGACCCGAAATCACAAAAACAGCCGAAATTGAAGTCCTGAAGCGGCGAAAAGACCCGAAGTCATGAAAACAGCTGAAATGTAAGTCCTGAAGCGGCGAAAAGACGATAGGAGGCGAAGTTGAAGTCCTGAAGCCATGAGTTCAATTTTACTGAACACCAATGTGTGTTTTTTTTATTTTTTTTAATCCCCTGGCCACCAATGTATTATTTTAATACTCTATAGGCCCCTGCCACCAATGTTTTTTAAAAAAATATTCTTTGGGGCCCCAATTTTTTTTAACTTATAAGGGGGGCCCTAGCGCCAATGTTTTTTTAAAAAATATTCTTTGGGGCCCCAATTTTTTTTACATGTAATGGGGGCCCTGGTACCAATGTTTTTTAAAAAATTTTTTATGGGGGGCCCTGGTGCCAATGTTTTTTTTTAACTTATAGGGAGGCCCTGACCACCAATTTTTTAAACATGCATCACTCACTACATATGGCATATGTCTCAAGTTTTGTGATGATTTTTAGTCAACACATTGACTGCATTTTTGTGGGGTAAAAACACAGAAATATATTTTTTACCTGCCAAACTGCAAAGCAATGCTGAACCTAACGGTTTTTATAAAATTTCTGAAAATTGTCACAAAGCTTTAATTTTACCCCATTATATGCCCCACATTTCGTAAAGTATCCGCATAAACCATCCTAAATATGAACGACAGGGGTCTACTGAACACTTTCATGCCCAATATTCACAGATTTACCAAACTATGTGGCGCACAGAGACGCCCAATTGGATATATAGTAGATAAAATTTACAAGACATAACAAAATAATACAGAAAGTGTGAAATTCAAATAAATTACTAAAATCCAATAAAACCACACAAATCTATGCTTTTTTTTTTTCAGACTAGTGTAATCAGACATCAGAATTACAGTTTGAATATTTAAGCTTGGCAAAATAGGTTTTACGGACAGAATAAAGCAAGCAACAGTTATGCAGCGCTGAAAATGCAATAAAATGGCTAACAATGCACCACAATCCCCAAAATTTCAAAATAATCACCGAAATAACATACAAAAGGTATTGCACAGTACGGTTAGCGAATACGCTATTCGCAAAGGCAATAAAACATTTTTTTCAGCCAAAAACACAACGATGCAATATGGAAGAAAAAAAAAAAAAGCTACACAACAGTGTATGTGTGTGTGCATGTGTACAATTGGTAAATTGCATGTTATGTGCATGTGTTTGTGTGTGCAAGTGTATGTACCCCCCCAAGTGTGTGTGACCCCCCTGATCCCCCAAAAAATGTATGTGAGTGTGTGTAAGTGTAAATCTAAGCATGTATTAGTGTATAAAGTGTGTGTAAGTGTATTTTGTGTGTGTGTTACATTAACCTGGGGTTTGTAGCAGATCTGTGTCCATGATGGCAGGAGGAGTGGAGAAGCAGGAGGGAGTCGCCAGATCAGTTGATCCGATGCGTGGGCGTCGCTGGAGGGACCCGGAAGTGCAGGCAGCAGCAGCAGCGAGCAGACACGTGCGTCTGTTGCGTTTATGGGGCCCCTGGACGATCGCGCCCCAGGTGCCCCTTTCCCACCCGCTCCGCTCGTTGCCTAGGGGGTTCTGAGCGAGCGGGGAAGGAGCGGGCAGCATTTAAAGCCGCTCCTGAGCTCCCCCGCCCGCATATGCTGCAGAACGTAGAATCTACGTTCTGTGGCATTTCAAGATACTTTTCCACAGAACGTAGATTCTACGTTCTGTGGCACTTTAAGGGTTAAATTATCCACAGTTAAATTATCCACAGGTTAAAGTGATGACGTGCTAATCAGTTCATTTAGTAGGCACAAAATAGATTAAACCTAGCGCCCAAATTCATTGATTGCAGTATTGAAAAGGACATTAATAGAAAGTGGAGTTGTCCCAAAAGAACTAACTGTATCTGTTGCTGTCTAAGGGACGCCACAAAGTTGGAGTAGACAGAGAGTCAAGGACTGTGGTCTCAAAATTACCTTCCCTATCTGTGGTGAAGAGACTAGTTTCCCTGAAAAAACACAAATCCAGGACCTTGTAGAAAGTAGGAGAGAGAGTGTCACGATCGGCACCCAGAATCCAGAGCCAAGGCTAGGCTCCCTGGTCTCGGCTCTTGCTTCCACCTTTAACAGCCGCCTTTCACCTCGGGAGGAGCTCTCGGGTAATTGGATGCCGCCAGGTCTTAATAAGAGAGGAGCCAAACGAGGGTTCTGGACAAGCAGAGGGGCACGATCGTTTAACAAAGTCTTTTGGGCAGAAGATCACAGTTCAAGGTATAGACGTAAAGAGTAGTCAAAACAGGCCGGGTCAGTGCAGGCAGAACACAAGCGAAGTCGGACAGGCAAGGGTCAAAACCAGAAGATCAAATCAGAAGAGTCAAGCCAGGCACGAGTCGGATTACGGATTTCGGAATAGTCGGATAACAGGCAGAGGTCGGGATTACGGTAGTCAGCAAAGTCAGGCAGGCAGGGTCAAAACAGGAATCAGAATACAAACAGATCGCACCCAGGAACTAAGAAATGGAACCTAACAACGGGCAAACATTATAGTTACAAGGTCCCTTTAATACTATTTGAATTTGGTGCCTTTGCGCAATGAAGCCAGCATCAAATGCGTAAAAAACACGGAAATGCATGCCGAGCATGCCATAGAGCAAACCGGCAGCCAAGAGAGAGGATCAATGCGGCGGGTGTCCCCGCCGAGAGCGCGGCGGGCATCCCCGCTGGCCAACTAGCCCACCAGGGTGAGTCTTCACAGAGAGTAAGAGAAAACAATGAATTACAGGCTAAAAATTCAGACATATTATTAAAAAGAGTGCAAAGTTGATAATAAAAAATTGTTTTGGATATATCCTGTGTGTCAACGTGCTTTTCACATTAAGCTTTGTCAAGGCTGTTATATTTGTGTAGTACTGACTGCACTAGGCGAAGCTCACAGTGGTGTATTACCACAGGAATCTCTCTATCCCTGAGCCTGACCTCTTGAGTCCCTATACTGGCATCATTGACAGTCCCTTATTAGCCTTCATGTTGGAGCCTCTGACTGCTCTACTAACTACCCTCATCCTGCTTCTCAGTCCTAGACCGACCTATTGCAAAACTATCCTTGCACTTACTTCTGAATCTTGTTTGAGTTCCTGTTCCTGTACCTGATCTTGCTCCTATCTCCCTTCTCGACCCCTGCAATCTGGCTTCCGCCCATCACACTCAACTGAAACTGCACAGTAACCAATGATCTTTTACTGGCAAATTCTAAAGGTCACTATTCCATACTAATCCTTCTAGATCTCTCTGCAGCTTTTGACACCGTTGACCACCCACTCCTCCTAGACATTCTATACTCATACTATACTTTACGCATTCGTGACACTGCTCTTTCGTGGATTACATCTTATCTGTCTGACCGTTCCTTTAAAGTTGCCTTCTCTAACTCTACTTCAACTACATTGCCTCTCTCTGTTGGAGTTCCTCAAGGTCTGTTCTAGGCCCCCTGCTGTTCTCGCTCTATACTACTTCACTAGGAAAAGTTTGAACTTCAGTATCACCTTTATACTGATGACACCCAACTCTACTTGTCTACTCCTGACCTCTCTCCTTCTGTCCTTTCCCAAGTCACAGACTGTCTCTCTGCTGTCTCCTCCGGGATGTCACAGCGCCACCTGAAACTGAACCTTTCAAAAACAGAGCTCATTATATTTCCTCCAAGATCTTCCCCTGTCCCTCAGATATCACTCACAGTAAACAACACTACCTTTCATTCCACCACACAGGCACATTGCCTAGGAGTTATACTAGACTTGCATCTGTCTTTTTCACTACACATCCAAACACTTGCAAAATCTTGTCGTATTCAACTGTGCAACATTGCTCAAATACGACCCTATCTCAGTTCAGAATCAACCAAAACACTTATTCAGTCTCTTATCATCTCTCGCCTTGATTACTGCAACTTACTCCTCACAGGTATTCCAACAAGTCACCTTTCACAACTCCAATCTGTTCTAAATGCTGCTGCTAGACTCATTCATCTATCTCACCACTCAATATCAGCTGCTCCCATATATATATCCCTTCACTGGTTCCCCAATCTCCTCTAGAATCAAATTCAAAATGTTCACACTTACATTTAAGGCCCTTAACAGTGAAGCCCCTCCCTATATTTCATCTCTGATCTCCAAATACTCTCCTTCAGTTAACCTTTGCTCTGCTTCTGAACTTCCCTCAATTCTCCTCTCATCACTTCTGCCCATTCTCGTCTACAAGACTTCTGTCAGGCTTCTGCCTTTCTCCGGAACTCTCTGCCTCAAGCTGTCAGACTTTCTCCTTCTTTCCAAACTTTCAAATGCTCCTTAAAGACCCACCTGTTTAAAGAAGCTTATTCAATGTACCTTAATTAATCAATCATTGCTGTATAGTGATGGGCGAATAAATTCGCCTGTCACAAATTCACATTTTGCTGCCGGCGAATAAATTCACGAATCTCCCACGAAAATTCGCCTGTGTCAAAAAATTTTGGACGTGCGTCCAAAAAGTTGCTCACATCCAAATTGCTGCACGCCAACAATATTTGGACGCCCATTGACTTTAACGCCAGCGTCAAAATTGAAACAAGTGACTTTTTGGACACGCGTCCAAAATTGAACACAGGTGTCAATTTCGATTTTCGCAAATTTTTCACCGTTTAGTGAATTTTGCAGGAAATTTGTGAATTTTTCGGCGAAGCAAAATGGGAGAAATTCACCCATCACTGCTGCTGTATCGTAAATCCCAAAATTGTTTCTAAAGTCCTAATGTCTCAATTGTTCCCTAACCTTTAGTTTGTAAACTCTAATTTGTAGGGCCCTCTAATCCTATTGTTCTCTGTAACCCTTGTTTGTTATTCCCTGTTTGTTATAACAAAGGTAAAGCACTTCATATCTTGTCGGTGCTATATAAATAAATGATGATGATGAGCAAACTTTTTTGGCACAGGTACAGTTTTGCAGCAAAATTCAAGTTTTTGCTAGCAACTAATATTTTTTTTTTTTTTTTAAACTTGTTTTTATTAAGATTTCTTAAGCATGTCTTACAAATATTGGATCATAAGTATCCAGTTGGTGATTATCATTGTAAATGAAGAATGCATGCTATTTAATATAGTAAAGTTAAAGAGAGGAAAAAATAAACATAAATATAAACATAAACAAAGCTAGCATAACATTACAGTTCCGTTATTTTGCAACATTCGACTATCAAGTTTCTGAGAATGAGCATAAAGCAACTAATATTTTTTGAAAACTCATGGAAGAATGTCACCATGTGAGCAACAATTGCGTCCTGATTTTATTATTTCTTCTCACACAGTTCAATGTCAGTGTTGTCTGTACCATTGGTCTCTTGGATACCAGACTTCTTGATGTTGTTTATCTATAAGGTGTAGTAACAGGGTAGTCAACAGTGTAATAACATCTTTGGCAAGTTCAGCTGTTCATATACTGTTCTACTTACTGGATACAATTTATGGTAATACCCTCTTTGTACTCTTGTAAGCTCTCCTTATAATGTTGTTAACATGGAATCTGTATGGGAGACATATGATGAGATAGTACCCACTCTCCATCCTTTGTTATCCCATTCATTTGGTGTCCCACATCTACAGGAATCCATTCACATCTGTAGGCTATGGGTACAGACTCATTTCCAATTTACCTTTATCTGTGTCACCCAATACCAGAACAGGTGCCAAGTACCCTGGTCTCGGCTCGGCTTCACCAGTAGTGTGACCACCGTTGGGCTTCGGGAGGAGCCCTCAGCTTACTTGGGTGCCACCTGGACTTAACGAGGGGTACAAGGCAAGATGTTCTGGCTAGCAGAGGGGCACGGCAGGTAGCAGAGTCTTTTGGGCCGAAGGTCACGGTACAAATGGAACAGGCAACGGAATCGTCAGACAGGCTGGGTCGAGGCAGGCAGATAACAAGAATCGTCAAACAGGCAAAAGGGTCAAAACCGGGTAATCAATCGAAGGGTTAAACTGTAGAGTAGTCGTAAGCAGGCAAGGTCAGGATCCAGAATTCAGAATAGTCAAAATAGTCAGGCAGGGGGTCAAAACTGGAATCAGACAGGTTCAGACAGAATCAGCTAATAGCACAAAGCTCAGGAGCACCAGGAATACAATCCTATCATGGGCAAATTACAAGCAGCCACCCTGGGCTTTAAATGCTATTTAAATTTGCTCCTTTGCGCCTTTAAATATACAGGAGGCGCGCCGCGCGTGCCCGATAGAGGAGCCGGCGCCAGCGAAGACACGCTGGCGCGGCTAGAGAGGACGTGTGGCGGGCGTCCTCGCCGGTGGACGACCCGGCCGCACCACAGGTACCCTGACATTACCCCCCTCTCCAGGGGGGGCCACCGGACCCCCAGGCCTCCCAGGAAACTTTTGATGGAATTGCTTCCTAAGTTTATCAGCCTTGATGTCCCCTACTGAGACCCAAGAGTTCTCCTCAGGGCCATAGCCCTTCCACTTAATAAGGTATTGTAGCTTACCTCGTACGAGGCGGGAATCGAGGAACTCTTGGATCTCAAACTCAGGCTGACCTTCGACCAACACTGGGGGAGGTACAGACAAAGAACGAATAACAGGAGCAGGTTTCAAGAGGGATACATGAAATGAATTGGAAATCTTAAAATTAACAGGTAATTGCAGGCGGACAGAAGATGGGTTAATGATTTCAGAAATGGGATAGGGACAGATAAACCTGGGTCCCAGTTTGAGAGAGGGCACCTTTAACTTGATATTTTTTGTAGACAACCAGACCTGATCCCCCACTTTATACTGGGGTGCCTCTCTACGTGATCTGTTAGCAGCCTTTTTTTGAGCGGAAGTAGCTGCTGACAGGGATTCATGCACTTAGAGAATTGTTCGATAGAAGAATTGGCAGAAGGTACAGGGGAACCAGACCCAGAAAAGGAAAAAGCTTTGGGATGTAACCCATTTACAATAAAGAAAGGAGATTCCCCAGAGGAAGAATGGGTAGCATTATTGTATGCAAATTCTGCCCAAGGTAACAGTTCCGCCCACGCGGATTGGTTGTCAGATACATAACACCTGAGGTACTGTTCTAGGGACTGGTTTACCCTCTCAGTTTGACCGTTGGTTTGGGGGTGATAAGCAGAGGAAAAGGATAACTCAATCCCAACCAAAGAACAGAAAGCACGCCAAAACTTAGAGACAAATTGAACCCCCCTGTCGGAAACAATATTTTCAGGAAAACCATGAAACTTAAAAATGTGGGTAACAAATAGGTCAGCCAAAGTCTTAGCAGAAGGGAGGTGTGAAAGGGGAACAAAATGGCTCATCTTGCTAAACCTATCCACCACCACCCAAATCACCGTTTTCCCCTGAGAAGGGGGTAAATCAACAATGAAGTCCATTGATAAATGGGACCAAGGTTTTACTGGAATGGGTAAGGGGATTAACAGACCCTGGGAAGAATTTCGAGAAGACTTTGATCTTTGGCAGACTGGGCAGGAATTAACGTAGGCTTTAGCATCCAGTTTGAATGATGGCCACCAAACATGACGGGATAACAGGGACACAGTCTTAAAAATGCCTGGATGCCCTGCCATTTTAGAATCATGCACCTCCCTTAATATTGCTCCCTTAACTCCTGTGGTACAAACCATCTCCCCGAAGGGGCATCTGCAGGAGCAGATGTCTGAAGAGGGAGCAACAAAGAAGAAAGGTCAGATTCAAGGGTTGCTATGATCATTTCTCTGGGAATAATGGGAGTACACTCACTAGAGTCAGAAGAGATGGATTCAAAACTCCTAGAGAGTGCATCCGCCTTGGTGTTTTTAGTCCCAGGCCTGAAAGTCAAAGAAAAATTAAACCTTGTGAAAAATAGAGCCCACCTAGCCTGCCTCGGATTAAGGCGTTTAGCAGACTCTATATACAATAGATTTTTGTGGTCAGTATAGACCGTCACCAGATGTTTTGCACCCTCCAGGAGATGCCGCCATTCCTCAAAGGCCCATTTGACTGCCAACAATTCCCTGTTACCTATATCATAATTCACCTCTGCGGGTGAAAACTTCCTGGAGAAGAAAGCACAGGGATGTAACTTGTTGGTAGTCGGGTGCCTTTGAGAAAGGACTGCCCCAGCTCCCACCTCAGAGGCGTCAACCTCCACAATAAAAGGAAGCGCAGTGTCGGGGTGACGAAGGATTGGGGCAGAACTGAATTCCTTTTTGAGGAATTCAAATGCTTGAACGGCCTCAGGGGGCCACATGCTGGGGTCAGCGCCCTTTTTAGTTAGATTAGTGATGGGGGCCACAATGAGGGAAAATCTTTTGATAAATTGACGGTAATAATTAGCAAAACCAAGAAATCTTTGGGTTGCACGTAACGAAAGGGGTTGGGTCCAATCCAGGACTGCTCTCACCTTGCCTGGATCCATTTCTAGACCCTTGCTGGAAATGTTAAACCCCAAAAACTGAACAGAAGAAACCCCAAAAGTACATTTCTCTAGTTTCACATAAAGATTATTACCCCTTAGCCTTCGTAAGACTTCACGAACATGATTTTGATGTTCCTTCATGTTAGAGGAAAAAATCAGAATATCGTCTAGGTAGACCACTACGAAGATCCCCAGCAGGTCCCGGAAGATGTCATTAACAAACTCCTGAAACACTGCAGGGGCATTACAGAGGCCGAAAGGCATAACGAGATACTCGTAGTGGCCATCCCTGGTGTTAAATGCAGTCTTCCATTCATCACCCTCCCTAATACGGATCAAGTTATAAGCCCCCCTAAGATCAAGCTTGGAAAAGATTTTAGCATCTTTGACCTGATCAAAGAGTTCAGAAATTAAAGGGAGAGGGTAGCGAAGACCACCATCTTTTTTCCCAACAAAAAAGAAGCCCGTCCCCGCAGGGGAACTAGAAGGTCTGATGAAACCCCTTTCTAGATTTTTTTATATACTCTTTCATGGCCTGGGCTTCGGGCAATGAAAGAGGATAGGTTCTACCACGAGGAGGAGTTGATCCAGGGTCCAGATCAATTGGGCAGTCATACTGCCGGTGTGGGGGTAAGGTTTCTGCTGCCTTTTTAGAGAAGACATCAGCGAATTCTGCAGCAGGTAACCCTTCAAGCGATGTAGTTGCTACTACAGAGGGAACACATATTCCATCACACATAGTACCCCACTGAACCACCTCCCTTGAGACCCAGTCAATCAGAGGGTTATGCCTCTGGAGCCAAGGTAACCCCAAAATAAGAGGAGAGGAAGCACCTTCTATGAGATAAAAAAACTATCTCCTCACAATGCAAATTATTAATACACATGGAAAGAATCACTGTCTCCCTGGAAATTACACCTGACCCTAAGGGTCTTCTGTCCACAGCCATTATTCTCATGGGGGCACTTAGGGAAACTACAGGGATACAGAATTTAGCTGCAAAAGCAGTATCCAGAAAATTACCCTCCGCCCCAGAGTCCACAAATGCAGACACCCTGACAGAGCCTGTAGGCCAGGTTAGTTTAACCGGTAACAAAACCTTGGAGGCTGACTGGGGAGAGGAAACTCCTGCACCCAAATGGAGCTCCCCTTCTCCATTTAGGCTTCGGAGTTTCCCGGCCTATTAGAACATTGTTTCAGAAAATGCCCTTTTTCACCACAGTATATGCAAAGACCCAGAGTACGCCTGCGTGCCTTTTCCTCAGGAGTTAGATGGAATATACCTAATTGCATAGGCTCCTCCTGAGGTAGAAGCACAGAGGGGTTAGGAGATTTTACATGGGTCACCACATTATATCTTAAATTAGTAACCCCCGAGAAGCTTGTACTCCTCTCACCCCTTCTCTCCCTTTGCCTTCTATCAACCTGGATGGCGAAGGACATGAGGTCGTCCAGATTAGAAGGTAGGGGAAAATTAACCAAACTATCCTTTACAGAATCAGATAACCCCAAACGGAATTGACTCCTTAGAGCCAAATCATTCCACCCAGTTTCCACTGCCCACCGGCGGAATTCGGTGCAATACACCTCCGCATCCCTTTTCCCTTGGCGCAACTTACGAATCGCGGTATCGGCAGACGATGCACGATCCGGGTCATCGTAGAGAATGGCCATGCTGTTAAAGAAAGTGTCTAGGGAATAACGAGCAGGGTCTAAGGAAGGCAGCCTGAGGGTCCAAATTTGGGGGTCACCCAAAAGCAGGGTCATTATGAACCTTACTTTCTCCTCATCAGATTGGAAAGAATGAGGAAAGAAACTAAGGTACAGCTTACATGCCTCTTTGAAAACAAAAAATTTAGCGCGATCCCCACTGAACCTTTCGGGGGAACACAATTTTTGGTTCATGGGGTTTAGATGAGTTACCCCAATTGGCAGAGGAACCCACAGAAGGTGTTGGAACAGGAACAGATTGCTGCTGCGAAGCTTGCGTACCCTCCAGCTGTCGGGTTAGATTGTGAAAACCCTGCAGGAGGTAATTTTGCTTCTGTTCATGATCCTCCAAGCACTGTAACAGAGTGGTAAGAAGCACTTCGGTGGTAGTTGGAGGAGCAGCAGCGGCGGCAGCTTCATTGTGACTTTCGTCCTCCATGGCCAGTGATAATGTCACGGCCGGCACCCAATACCAGAACAGGTGCCAATTACCCTGGTCTCGGCTCGGCTTCACCAGTAGTGTGACCACCGTTGGGCTTCGGGAGGAGCCCTCAGCTTACTTGGGTGCCACCTGGACTTAACGAGGGGTACAAGGCAAGATGTTCTGGCTAGCAGAGGGGCACGGCAGGTAGCAGAGTCTTTTGGGCCGAAGGTCACGGTACAAATGGAACAGGCAACGGAATCGTCAGACAGGCTGGGTCGAGGCAGGCAGATAACAAGAATCGTCAAACAGGCAAAAGGGTCAAAACCGGGTAATCAATCGAAGGGTTAAACTGTAGAGTAGTCGTAAGCAGGCAAGGTCAGGATCCAGAATTCAGAATAGTCAAAATAGCCAGGCAGGGGTCAAAACAGGAATCAGACAGGTTCAGACAGAATCAGCTAATAGCACAAAGCTCAGGAGCACCAGGAATACAATCCTATCACGGGCAAATTACAAGCAGCCACCCTGGGCTTTAAATACTATTTGAATTTCGCGCCTTTGCGCGCTGACGTCATACGCCTGCGCCTTTAAATTTCCAGGAGGCATGCCGCGCGCGCCCTAGAGAGGAGCCGGCGCCAGCGAAGACACACTGGCGCGGCTAGAGAGGACGTGTGGCGGGCGTCCTCGCCGGTGGACGACCCCGCCGCACCACAGGTACCCTGACAATCTGTGAATAAGACTAAATAATAAAAAGGGATTGGAGGCACATAGTGTGTCTGCATATTTTAAAGAATATAATATAACATCAAGGTTATATGTTTCATATCTGATAAACTAATTGAATACCCTAAAGCCAAAAGGTTTAAATATAGACATTGACCAATAAAATATTGATCTTTAAAGTATTAATGTTAAACGAGTTATTTATGAAATAAAAGTATCATAATGTAAAATATTTGCAGAAATTATCTAAATTAAGAGTGCTACATGTCATTAAAGTCATAGTGGCCAAATGTCAGGCTTACTGGCTCAGGAAGGTAGAGGTAGGGACCAAGGAGAAAGCTGCTGGCAGAAATATCCAATTCACAGTGTCAGAAGGAATAAGAAAGATTGTAGTCGATTTCCAAAAAGATCAGGGCTGGCAAATAGTAGCAAAATCAGAGTAGAAGCAGGTCAAACTCTAGAAAAAGTATAGTAATTTAGAACAACCAGAAACTCTTAGCAAAAAGGACCTATATTCAGGCATTAAATCCAAAACTTTTATGCAAAGAGAACGAAACAAGCTGAAAATGAAATGATACAGGCACATTATATATATATATATATATATATATATATATATATATATATATATATATATATATATATATATATATATATATATATATATATATATATATATATATATATATATATGTGATATGGTAATATGCCCAAATGTTGGTCATTGGACATGACTGTGAGGAGATAAAATTCTGATAAAGCTGAAACACGATAAAAGCAAAACTGTCTGATACAACTAGTAGCAAATATTGTGCCACCTCCATTCAGTAATACCCAGAGCAAATATGGAGTAATATTTTTAGTGAGTAAGATATCAGACAGAGACAGAGAAGTTAGAAGATATGCTGTAAATTAGAGATACTCACCCTCTATCTAATACAGAAATAAAAAATTGATTATTTGCACAGTTATTAACTTCTCCTTATACATATACACGTGCCTGGTTGTTAGGGTACAATGGGACCCAGACATTCAGATAACATCTTCAATTATAAACTACAAATCTCTATAATACAAAATTATTGCAAATAAAATATTACTATCAACATAGTTGGTAGAAGTACTGTTTATAATAGATGCAAATCCTGTTTAATCAGCGGGAAGTCTGAAGAATGGCAACTTCTCAATTATTAAGAAATGTGCTTCTACTGGTGGTTCCAGTATGTCCTACTTGAAGCAATTATTAATTTGAGCATATTGACTGTAAAGGGATGTACTCTTTATTAAATGGAAGTAGGCGAATACTTATATTATTGGTGCTTTTTGAGAAAATGTTCTTAAATGTAATATGATTTCAAATGATTTCGATGAGTACATGTGTGCTGTTACTGAGATACAAAAGAGACGTGACTACACCTCCCATTACCGAGACTGAGGGTGTCACAAGGAAAAGGAAATCAATGATGAGAAAGTGGATAGAACTTTTCTTCCCTCAACCAAAACACTTTCATTCACTTCCTCAAGTTATTTCAGTCCCCAGATGATGGGCTATTGTGCTACCAGTGCAGTCAACATGGAATCATTGCTAGACTAGAAGAGTCATTTACAAAGTGCAGGGAAGGGTGTAAATGCCATCTTACTTACTTATCACTTACTGCACACTTACCATCTGTCATAAGAACAGAGCTAGCTTGTACCCACCAGTGCTGCATTCTGTATCTCTACATTAGGGTTCATAGTAAATTACCTCTGATTCCTCTAAAGGAATCAAAATATATTTTAAGTTTCTATTTTATAGAAGTACTTATGCTCTTCCTAGACCTGAGTTGAAGATATTCAAGTTTATTAATGAATGAGCACTAAGGGGAGAACTTTTGAGTCCCTTAGTGCTCTAGTACTTGAGTCCATTGTTAGTGAGTAACATCGAATGCCTCTATAGGCCAGAAATAGTATAGAAAATTGGAACATCTAGACCCGTAGTACAGGGATTCAATGGCCCTATACACTTGCTACCTTAAATGGTATCTATGGCCTTACTGAAGAGATCAAATAAATAAGGTTTACTGATAAGATATGAGAACATATGACAATGTAATTACCTTAATTGATGTAGCCAAGGACTAAAGGCTAACATTGGGAATGAGCAAAACTATAGACAGATGTTGAAGAAGGACACATATGGAAGAACTGGGACCAAACATTTTCTACATTAATATAATAATTTGAAAATAAACAACAATATATGAATTTAGACAAATATAGTATAGACAATCGTGTTTATTATTTTAATACTCTAAAAACTCAAAATCATAAATGTTTCTTCAAATAGTTTTTTCATTTTTCTTTAATTGCTTATAAACTTGAGAACAAAACTTTTAGTAGATCTAGGAGCATACATTTTTGGCACTATATCTGCTGCAGAACTCCACTGTTAAGCAACTCATTGTTAGTTTAGTCGGCAAAGAAGGAAAAATTTATTTCTTTGCCAACTGGAGTGAGAATGAGTCTTGTCCATAGTATAACCCTTTCATCCCAAAGCCTAAAGCTCCATATGTAGAAGAGAACTACTGGATGAAAGACAAGGGGCAAGTTCCAATGTGAGGAACCATAAAACCCATTATAAAGCAACAACTAATCAACAAAGTTTGTCTGAAATATATGTGATATTTTTGTGTAGGTGAACAAGTGGTAATAACATGTTATGAGGAAATTACACATTTTAATGAATCAACGTTCATCTAATTTCTGAGAGTATAAAGGTCTCATAAAGAGATTCAGTTTCATACATGTTTCAGTAGAAGAACCTTAATATCATTGTTTCTCAGGCTATATACAACTGGATTGAAACATGGTGTTACAACTGTATATAGAAGAGACAGCATTTTATTGATATTGAAATTATGCCCCTTGGATGGTACCATATACACTATTATCAGAGTCCCATAGTACATACACACAACTATTAAATGGGAGCTGCAAGTGGAGAAGGCTTTGTGTCTTCCTTCAGTAGAGGAGATCCTGAGAATGGCAAGAACAATGGACATATAAGTAAAAATGATGAAACAAAAAGGTAAAATTGTAAAAGGTATAACCAGTATAATTTGTGTTAGTTTCACAACTGTATAACCTGTGCAAGAAAGTTCAATAAGAGGTGAAAAATCACAAAAATAGTGATCTATAAAAAATGGACCACAGAACTGCAAATTAAGTATCAGAAGATTCATAGTCATACTCAATATAAGGGCTAAGCCCCAAGAACAAAGACTCATATAGAGGCAAAGACTAAAATCCATAATGGAGACATAATGAAGTGGGGAGCAGATGGCCAGATATCGGTCATAGGCCATGACTGTGAGGAGATAAAATTCTGAAGATGCTGAAACACAATAAAAGTAAAACTGTGTGATACAACCAGTAGCAGATATTGTGCCTCCTCGATTCAGTAATAACCGCAAGGTATTTGGAGTAATACTGGTACTGAGCAAAACATCAGATACAGACAGTTGGGAGAGAAGGACGTACATGGGAGATCTCAGAGCTGAGACTGTTATTACCAATGTAATTATAAGAAAATTTCCAAATATTGTCAAAATATAAATCCCGAGAAACAGAACAAAGAGTAACTCATTTATTATCTGAGAGTTCTGAAATCCCAAAAGAAGGAAAGATATATCTGATGTCTGATTCACTTTATCCATTGCATAAGATGCAGAGATGGTCACCCACTTGCACCTTGTCTAGTACAGATCTTATAGGGGTCCTCTAACCAAAAAGAATATTGTAGGCTGAGCAATGTCATTCAGCAAAGAGCAGCCATAATTCTATATTACATGGATAAGGAAATCCATCTGACATTACAGAGATGAGGTTTTTATACCTTTGGAAAGGAACAGAACATCAATTGTGTAACTGTCCCCTGGGACTTGTGTAACACAGACACTCACAGGAAACTCCCTGGAGCCTGAGGAGAAGTTTGTTACAAATAATTTCTTTCAATATTCAGTAGATGTTTACATTGACTCCTAAAACAAATAACAGAAACAATTTGTAACAAGATATTGTTGTACCCCCATCAAACACACATTTAATACTATTTTTTTTAGTACCCACAGGTAATGCGTGTTTTCTAAGATTTCTTTTTCATGTACTTTGCATTTTCTAAAAAAGCACCACAAGCAAATAATAAAAATAAATTGCTGGTGTTTTTTTTCATTATTCCTAATAATCAGTTCAGAGTCAATATAAGCAATATATATATATACATAACCACATCATACTGCTTGGTTGCATGAATTCAATTTAGGTATTTATGTATAACTTTATTTGTAAAGTGCTGTTAAGGAGCTGCAGTGTCGTAGAATGCATAAAAGTACAAAATAAATAAAAGTACAATAACAAGGTACACACAAGGAGGACAAGTCAGACAATAATTACAATAAATATACACAGTACATCTACAAACTCTTTTGCTTGTTGGGAAGAAATATTATATATGCTCAGTTTCTTCTCTGGTGGCGTAAGAGATGTTAGAGGAGATAGGAGAGGGTTGTCTTTACAAATAAATCAATTGAAACTAGGGATGCACCGAATCCACTTTTTTGGATTCGGCCGAACCCCCGAATCCTTCACAAAGGATTCGGCCGAATACCGAACCGAATCCGAACCCTAATTTGCATATGCAAATTAGGGGTGGGAACGGGAAAACATTTTTTACTTCCTTGTTTTCTGACAAAAAGTCACGCAATTTCCCTCCCTGCCCCTAATTTGCATATGCAAATTAGGATTCGGATTCGGTTCGGCCGGACAGAAGGATTCGGCCGAATCCGAATCCTGCTGAAAAAGGCCGAATCCTGGCCGAATCCCGAACCGAATCCTGGATTCGGTGCATCCCTAATTGAAACAATGTTCTAGCTAGTGCTTAAATGTAGATAAAAATGAATGCACATCATTAAGGTAGATGTATTAGTCACCACCATAGTAAAAGGAAAATGTTTGTAATATTCTGCATCTTAAGAAGGCTTCCTACTTCATAGTGGAACATACATCAGTGATCATTTCTTGGCCAGGGGACAGACATCAGGCAAGGAGGCAAGTGACATATTAGCCTCACAAGGTCACCTTGTGTTCCGGATATCTGGGGGCAGTGAGGTGTGGTGAGACTGTTCCAAATATTAGCAACTAGGGTTTCTTAATATCCCACTACAAATGCTCAATGTGACTATTCCACTGGCGACATTCCATGGTCAAATACAGCTTATAATCAGTTTATTGGGAAGCTGGAACTATATTTGAGTACGCTGTAAGTCTTGTACTGATTGTGGTACAAGGAAGGGTTAATAAGAGATGCTGTGGCCCCTTTAAGTGTACTAAACTATTACAGTCTAATACATGGTGAGCATCTTTGAGCCACAATCACAGCTGATGCATATGGGCAGCTTTATTAACATTTAGATTTACTACTGGAATTTCAGTTAAAATGGAGGGGAGGTTTCATGTTTGCAAAGGGCAAAGTTACTTCTTAATTTTAATAAGGCTCACAGTCACAATCTGTAGTTTCTGCCTAATGTAGGTGTAACAGGTAGATAAAACAAGGGACTGAGATTATCATGCCCAGCTAGATTCGGTTCAACTCCCAACAACTCTCAAGGGGGCCTATGTAACTATGTAACTATGTTATTAAAAATTCTTGTATTTCATTTTCTATGCTTTTTGTAAAATATGTATTCCAAATATAATTAGAATGGTGATCATTTTATGTCGTTGGTTAAAGATCCATCCTGTATTCAACAGGCCATCTTGGTGCTTTTTCTGATAAATTGGTTGTTGGTTTCACATATGGGTAATAAGGAACTTTCCTGGCCATCTCCCCATCAACATACAGAAAAGTAAATCATGGGTTAATCCCTCTGATTGTAGCCGGACAGAAAGAACTAATGTTTTAGCAAGGTATAAGGTCCTCCCCCTCCTGGCCCCCATCAGTCTTTTTTCCTTCTGTTGTAGCTCGAATGGTATGTACTCACCCTTCGTCGTAGATTACCGGGCACAGTTCTTTAGGGAGTTCTCTTTGCCCGAAGCCCTGTTCCATAATAGCAACTGCGTTGCTTTGGCAGGGGCCCTGGCGGCGGGGCTTTCATGCTGCTTGTGCGGCTCCTTTCAGTGCTGAAGCACTTCCTGAGGTTGGCTTCGGGTCATTGGCGTGTCCTTGCTGAAGCTTTAAAAGTTTTCGTGCCAGTCCTTTCCCTGCCCTGTTGCTGTTCTGACCTGGGAGTATGGACTCGGCTGCCCCTGTGAGAGCCACTTCCAAGACGAGGATGTGAGTCGGATCTTCAGGCCCCTGCGAAAAGTAACTCCCTGTAATTTACATTCACATTAATGTGTCTTGTCTCTTTCAGTGAATCTGCCCTTTCTGATGAATCGTCTAGAAGAAGAGACAAGCAGGAAGCGGAGAGACGCTGTAAAGCATGTTTCAAGCCTGCTATGAAGGATAAAAGGGTCTGTGAAGCCTGTTTTGCAGAATTTTTGGCTAAAGAGACAAATGCTGAGTCTGCTGCTTTACCTTCGACCGCTTCTGTGTTTCCCAGCCAACAAGTTTTACTTTCCTGGATAAAGGAAACTGTTGTTCAATCAGTTAAAGAGACAGTGCTCCCTTTAACTAAACAAGTTGTTTCTAAGGATAATGATATTTCCTTACAAGAAATTTCTTCGGATGAGGACTTGTCTTCAGAGGAAGGAGAGGACGATAGTGATTTGGCCTCTGTCTTTGATCAGAAGCACTTAAATCCGTTAATTAAAGCCATTAGGCATACTTTGAATAATGACGATTCTGAACAGCCTTCTTCATCTTTATTGCTTTTTTCTAAGAAGAAAAAACCTGTATTCCCTATTCATAAAGAAATCAAAGAGCTTATTCAGCTGGAATGGAATAAAATTTCTAAAAGAATTCCTGTAGAGAAAAAGATTGCAACAAAAGGTAATAGGTAGCACCTCCCATTGATAGAGAGATAGCAAAATAATGGTGTGCAGGGTCACATGACATATAGAATTGAAGTACAAGAAGGAAAAGTGTGTCCCATGTCATTGCACCATCCCATTATTTAGTCTGAGATCCCAACCATATAAGGTAAAACTTAACTTTTATTAAATCATCTAAATTAACACGAGAAAAAATAATAAGAAGAAATTAAAAGCAAGGTTAGGTAGGGTAGCTGTATAGACACGAGGTCATCAGCTAATGTACGATATATAAGATCGAGATTGTGATGTGGGTTTATGCTACAATAGCAACTGTTGCCCACCATCAATCCCAACTGCTGCCGTGCTGGCGTGCCTCTGTGCGTATGAGGGATGGATGGCGTTTGGAGTTATGTAGGCACATAAAAAGTAAACACAATGTGTACTCTGTAAACTCAAATGCCGTAAATGGCAGCTTCAACCTGAGAGTCCCCGTGTCAACTGTGAGGGTACTTGAACCTCGTCCCTTGTATCAGGGAAGAGGTAGTGAAACAATAGGAGGCGGAAGCAAACCTCCGCGATCGAGAGCACCCCTCGTATTTTTGTCTGGAAGCAGCCTTGGATTTAACAAAACTTTCAGCTCGCTCCCTAGCCTTTGCGATTTCTGCCCGTCGGGCACTTTGGGTTCGTTCCTGGTTTGCTGATACAGCCTCCAAGAATATGCTTTGCAAAATGCCATACGAAGGGAAGAGGTTATTTGGGAAATCTTTGGATGACATCATTTCCAAATCTACTGGGGGAAAGAGTAATTTTCTTCCCCCTTTTCTCTTTGGAGGGACCCTCCAAGAGACAGTTTGAAACGTTCAATAGGAGACGAGATGATGTTAGATCATTTCGTTCAGTGAGAGATTTTTGATCCTCATCTTGGCGTGCAGGACAGAATGCTCCCTTCAAGTCTGCCAGCGTTAAGGCTCCAAGATCTCCTAAACAACAGCCCAAATCCCAATGATGGTCAGCCTGCCCTACCTCCAGTAGGGGCAAGGCTTCTTGCCTTCTGGGAGGTTTGGGCAAAACAGGTCAAAAACTTGTGGGTCATCTCTATCATTCAAAGAGGATACCGATTAGAGTTTCAAACAAGACCTCTTTCAAGTCATTTTGTCTTAACAAATATTCCTCGAAATTCAGAAAGCCGCAATGTTCTCTTTCAATATGTACAAGAACTTCTTCTCAAAAGAGCTATATATCCAGTTCCACCTCAAGAGATGGGAAGAGGTTTCTATTCTCCTCTTTTTCTAGTCACAAAGGCTTCAGGGGATCTTCATCCGATCCTAGATCTTCGAAAGGCAAACAAGTTTCTCAAACATCAAACCTTCAAGATGGAGACTTTGGCAATGATAAAGTAGTTTCCAGGGATCCAGTCACTTTAACGAACCATCTCAGAATTGTCCAGGAGACACTCAAAAATTTTGGGTGGCTGATCAACGAAGTGAAAAGTCAGATCTCTCCATCTCAGAAAATAATATATCTTGGAGCCCAAATAGACACCCGTTTGTGTCTCTTTTCAGGACAAGATTCAGTGTATCATCCAGACAGGACAAGAGTTGTAGTCCCAGCAAGAGTTTTTATGAATATGCTCGGTGTTTTAACCTCAACAATAGGCCTAGTGAAATGGGCCAAGTGGAAAATGAGGCCTATACAGCTCTCCTTTCTGAGGCAATGGAGTCCCCTGATCCAAGATTGGTCTCAGACAATCAGGATCACCAGGTCCTGCAAGAGACATCTATCTTGGTGGATGAAGCCCAGCAACCTTCGCCTGGGTTTCGTGATAGAAGAACCATCTTGGACGGAGCTTTTCACGGATGCATCCGGCATAGGTTGCGGAGCTCATCTTCAAGATCTTTTTCTTCAAGGAAATTGGGAGAGAGATCTATCTCATCTCCCCTCCAATATCTTGGAGCTCAGAGCAATTCATCAAGCTCTCCTTGCCTTCGAAGATGTTCTAGTAGGTATGGCAGTTCGAATCAGATCGGACAATGCTTCCACTGTTGCCTACATAAAAAATCAAGGGGCAACTCAAAGTCAAGCTCTGTTCAGGGAGACAGTGTCTATAATGAAGTGGGCTCAATCTCATCTTTTGGATATAACAGCCCAGTACATTCCGGGAGCCCTGAACGTGAAGGAGGACTTCCTCAGCAGGTATCCCTTGCAGAAATGGGAATGGGCTCTGAATCCAGTGGTCTTCCTGTGGATAACTTCTCTTTGGGGTTGTCCGGAAGTGGACCTTATGGCAATGGAGGTCAATGCCAAGGTTCCAATTTTCTTCTCCAGAACACCTTGTCGGAGGACTCAGGCAACAGATGCATTTGGGAGAGTTGGGAGGGCCTGTTTGCCTACATTTTTCCACCGATCCCATTAATCATGAGAGTTCCGAGGATGATCCTCCTATCCTACATGGAGGCAATAGCTATACTTCCCAATTGGCCCAGGAGACCATGGTACCCATTACTGAGACGTCTTTCAGTGCAGGAATCTTTGGATCTGTCGCAGATACAAGAACTGCTAGTTCAGGGAATCTTCAAACACCCGAATCTCAAGAATTTCAATCTCATGGCCTGGAGGTTGAGAGGACAGTCCTAAAGCAATATGGGTGTTCAGATTCAGTTATCGAGACCTTGGTTAAGGCCAGAAGTCAATCTACACTCTCTAAGTATCATAAAATTCTTGGGCATCTCAGGGCATCTCAGAACAAAGTTAAATCTCTTGCTCCTTCAGTTTCAGAGCTGCTAGATTTTCTTCAAGGAGGCTTACAAAAAGGTCTCAGTTTGAGCACACTTAAAGGTCAAATCTCTGCCTTGTCTGCTATTCTTGAGAAAAAAATGGTCTAAGGAACCATTAATAGAAAGATTTTTTCAAGCTGTTCTTCGAATCAGACCTCCTTCAAGACCTATCTGTCCTTCCTGGTACCTGCCAATAGTACTGGATTCCTTAACTAAGACTCCATTTGAGCCTTTAGAAGATGCCTCCATCTGGATTTTGACCTTAAAAACCTTTTTTTTTGTGGCAGTTACTTCAGCCAGGCGCATTAGTGAGCTTTGGGCACTTTGTGTAGATCCACCTTACACAAACTTTCATGACAAGAAGGTAGTTTTGAGGACTATGCTGGAATGTCTGCTTAAAGTTGTCTCCAGGTTCCATATTAATGAGCCTATTGTCCTACCATCTCTGACTTCTGATTCTTCTCAAAGAGAATGTTTTACCCTAGATGTTAAGATGTTTAGAGATCTACATTAACAAAACTGCAGAAATCAGAAAATCTAAAGTTTTGTTTATTGTGCCAGCTGGTAAAAGAAAAGGTGAACCGGCAGCCAAGTCTACTCTGAGTTTCTGGATTGTGAAGGCCATTACCAAAGCTTATCAGGAGCAGGGCAGATCGCCGCCTAAGGGAGTTAAGGCGCATTCTACTCGGAGCATTGTGGTCTCTTGGGCAGCGGAGGCAGGAGTGTCATCAGAGGACATCTGCAGAACAGCAACCTGGGTAACTCCTAATACTTTCATCAAACATTATATGTTAGACGTAATTTCTTCTTCTCAATCCCAGTTCGGGCAATCAGTTATAACTTCTGTTTTAAAATTTCAGCATCAGGTTGTTTGTTTTCTTTCCCTCCCTATGTATATTTCTTGGGTATAACCCATGAGTGTCTTTTCTGTATGTTGATGGGGAGATGACCAGGAAAAAAGAAAATCATTTCATACTTACCGAGATTTTCTTTTCCTTGCCATCTTCCCCTTCAACATACCCTCCCCATCCTTTATCCTTTTTTAGCTTTATAATAGACTGACGGGGGCCAGGAGGGGGAGGACCTTATACCTTGCTAAAACATTATTTCCTTCTGTCCGGGCTATAATCAGAGGGATTAACCCATGAGTGTCTTTTCTGTATGTTGAAGGGGAAGATGGCCAGGAAAATAGAATCTCGGTAAGCATGAAATGATTTTCTTTTTTTCCGCACTTGCCTTCCAAAGGTTCTGGAATTACTGGAAGTAATAGACTTTCCCCTCTGAAGAAATAAGACTCTTAACATTCCACTAACAGCTCATCTGGTAAACAGAACTTGTAAAAAAGATTCATTAGAGGGTCAGTTACCCTAAAATAAAAGACACTTTCATATTTACTGTAATGCTGTCTGGATATACTGTACCTGTGACTGGTTGATATGTGAGAGAGAGTAGCACTAACTACAGTAACAAACTGGAATAATGAAGGACCGGATTTGTATTTAACTTCACACAATCAATAATCATTAGTGAACAAAACTACTGAAAACACTGCAACACTGCGGGCCTGATGGCATACACCAAGAGCTTAGTTCAGATTTAGACCAGCCCCTATTTCTGATTTTCTCAGATTCACTTTCATCTGGTATGGTGCCTATGGATTGGAGAAAAGCTGATGCCATTCCAATATTTAAAAAAGGATTACGATCTCAGCCTGGGCAAATCATTTGAAGGCTTGTTAAGGGATTACATTAAAAATTGTTAAAAACTGTAAAAAAATAAATAGTGAATGGCATTATGAGCAGCAATCAGCATGGCTTTATGAAGGATAGTTTGTTTTGAAGAAAGTTCAGTTCAATAGGCAAGAGGGTTGGATTAGGTTTGACTTTATTAGTATATAACTAAAAATTAAAACAAGAAAAGATAAAGAACCCAGTGTTCTCCTAGTTATTATATAAACAAATAAAACAAATAATTGTTGTTTATGTGTAATAGTTAATAAAAAATATATAAAGCCAATCACCTTTCTCATTCAATTGTTGTATATATATTCATTTATATTGTACTCATGCCAATTCTCGTGTAGCTTGATAACTTCTTAAAAATAGTTAATTAGTTCTAAAATTAAATTATGAAATAAATTAAATTGGATAAAAATTCACTGAAAGTGCTTGTGCCGTAGAAATTGTATTAAGTGTACGTTAAATGCACTGTATCTCTCAATACTGACAGGAGCTTAAAATGGTTTATTTTCTGAGTAAGATAGTAGGAGAATAAAGTGACTAAGTGCTAGTGCATACAAAATATCAATTTAAATAGTTCCTTAAATTATCCACAGGTTAAAGTGATGATGTGCTAATCAGTTCATTTAGCAGGATCAAAATAGATTAAACCTAGTGCCCAAATTCATTGATTGCAGTATTGAAAAGGAAATTAATAGAAAGTGGAGTTGTCCCAAAAGAACTAACAGTATTTGTTGCTGTCTATGGGACACCACAAAGTTGGAGTAGTCAGAGAGTCAAGGACTGTGGTCTCACAATTACCTTCCCTATCTGTGGTGAAGAGACTAGCTTCCCTGAAAAAACACAAATCCAGGACCTTGTAGAAAGTATGAGAGAGAGAGTGTCACAACGGCACCCAGAATCCAGAGCCAATGCTAGGCTCCCTGGTGTCGGCTCTTGCTTCCGCCTTTAACAGCCGCCTTTCACCTCGGGAGGAGCCCTCGGCTATTTTGGATGCCGCCAGGTCTTAATAAGAGAGGAGCCAAGCGAGGGTTCTGGACGAGCAGAGGGGCACGATCGTTTAACAAAGTCTTTTGGGCAGAAGGTCACAGTTCAAGGTATAGACGTAAAGAGTAGTCAAAACAGGCTGGGTCAGTGCGGGCAGAACACAAGCGAAGTCGGACAGGCAAGGGTCAAAACCAGAAGATCAAATCAGAAGAGTCAAGCCAGGCATGGGTCGGATTACGGATTTGCTCCCATCTCCCTCCTCGACTCCTTGCAATCTGGCTTTTGCCCATCACACTCAACTGAAACTGTACTCACCAAAGTAACCAATGATCTTCTACTGGCGAAGTCTAAAGGTCACTATTCCATACTAATCCTTCTAGATCTCTCTGCAGCTTTTGAAACAGTTGACCACCCACTCCTCCTAGACATTCTACACTCAGCTGGCATTCGTGACACTGCTCTTTCATGGTTTACATCTTATCTGTCTGACCGTTCCTTTAAAGTTTTAGTTCCTTTAAAGTTTTTAGTTTATTTCAGAGTAAAGATGAGTGACCAGTGACCAAGGTTCTTTGAGAAATGTGATTGGAAGGGGGAGGGAATTTATCTTGGCCTTTTTATTTCATTCAGTTTTCTAAATGAAAAAAACATTGATTCCTGTAGCATATACTAGAACCACCAGTAGAAGCATGTTTCTTAATATTTGAGAGGTTGCCATTCTTCAGTCTTCCAGCTGATTTTTGTATCTATTATATACATCTACAAACTATGTTGATAGTAATATTTAATTTGCAATAATCTTGTATTATAAAGATTTCTAGTTTATAATTGAAGCTTTACCTGAATGTCCATTGTACCCTAACAATCAGGCACTTGTATATGTATATGGGGAAGTTATTAACAATGCAAAACATCTGTTTTTTTAGTGATAGAGTGCTGAGAGGGTGAGTAACTGTAACTTACAGCATATCTTCTATATCATATTACTTCACTGTTTTTATGATCGAAGGCAATGCAACATATTGATATATATGTATCAACATATACAGCATATATTTCATTCTTTTGGAACATTCGTAATCTGGTAATTTCCTTATAATCATATTCATGGTAACAGTTCCAGCACTAAGATCCCCCATGTACATCCGTCTCTCCCAGTTACCTCTATCTGATATCTTGCTCACTGCCAATATTACTCCAAATTTGCTCTCGGTATTTCTGAATGGAGGTGGCACAATATCTGCTACTAGTTGTATCACAGTTTTGCTTTTTGTATTTCAGCTTTATCAGAATTGTATCTCCTCACAGTTATGTCCAATGGCCAATATTTGGCCATCTGCTACCATATCATATATATATATATATGCTCTTGTATCATTTAAGCTATCACATTTGCAGTGTTTTTTCTGCTTAAAAGTTTGGGAAGCCAATTAGCCAACCAGGACTCCTTTCTTAAATTCTGATTTCCTTGTATAGTATTGCTCTCATGACTGTGTATAATGTATGTACCTTTCAACCCTGCTGCTATCCCTGACCCAACACTGCTCTACCCACTGTGACTTTGATTGAAATGTAGCACTATTAACTGAGACCATTTGTGCAAATATTTCCTAGTCAAATATTATATAAAATATTTTCTCTACACATTTTAGGAAGCTCAATATTCCACTAAATTTCTCCATATTACGCTATCTCACTTCTATCTGCCACAAACCTAAAATCCTGGACAAACTGTTGTACAGACAACAGACATATGACCATGCACAAGGCTATTAATGCAAATTGATAATAATTATTATACAACACCTTGTTTACATTATGATGCTTTTATTCTTGTTAACATAAATAACTTGTTAAACATCAACACTTTATAGATCAATGTAAATATTTAAACCTTTTGGTTTTCAGTTTGTATATCCAATATGTTTCTTCTTATGATATCCTTTATATTATATTGCAATCTCTCCATTCTACTTTCTTGTGGCAAATCCTCATATATTTTTAATCATGAGTCACTATTATGATATTCTTTGAAATATGCAAACATACTATGTGCCTCCAGTCCCTTTTTATTATAGATAAGGCTACTTTTTATTGCATATAATGGTAAATTGGAAACAGGTCTGTACCGAAAGCCTTCAGATGTGAATGGGTTCATATATACGTGGGACGCTGAATGAATGTGATAACAAAGGACAGAGGGGGTACTATTGCATCATATGTCTCCCATCCGGATTTCATGTTAACAACATTGTAAGGTGAGCTGTGGACTGCTGAGATAAGGATCAGAGGGTACAAAGAGGGTATTACCACAAACTGTGTCTTTCAATCCAGTGAGTAGAATAGTATATGAAAATATAAATCAGTGGAGTGCACTCCAATTTTCTCTCAAAAAGGAAGATTTTTTAAATTAAATCATTGCAATAAGCCCCAATATAGGCCTCCATATAAGGCCTAAAACAGCACAAAATATTCAAATACGGGCTTGCACTCAAAAAAATGAACATACAAGGTGGTATTTTTTAAAAAGATTATATTAAGACAATAATGCAGAAATGTTACAACATTACAATACATATGAAAGTCAATTTGACCAATAGTATCACGAAGATCAATTCAATATGGTAAGTATTATAATACAGGTACATACCATCTTGGTGCAATCACAGGCTAAAGGAAGCGGATATACTGACCAAAGAATGAGAATTACCCCAACTTTTCAGCTAAAAGCCTTTCTCAAGGGGAATTCACCCCTTTGAATTCCCCTTGAGAAAGGCTTTTAGCCGAAATGTTGTAATTCTTATTTTCTCTTTGGAGTCCCATACTAATACAACAGCAGGGTACTGCAATGGGCAGTAATGTGGCACCAAGTTATGTCAATCTTTTTATTTCATATCTGGAAACACATAAGGTGTATGTACACTCCCTATACAATACCCATTGTCGGTTATATTTACGTTACATAGATGACCTGCTAATTTTATGGGAAGGCACCTCAGCATCATTAATTTCCTTTATTGATTTTCTGAATAACACGGGGGATTCAATTAAATTCACATTTACATATGACGCTAACGGTATTCATTTTTTTTGATGTGAATATCACCAGGAACAGAATGAAATTGGAAACCAATTTGTTTAGAAAGACAACTGACAAGAATAGTCTTTTACATTTTGATAGTTTCCACCCACAATCTCTCAAATGTTCCTTTCCATATACACAATTTTCACGAGTCAAAAGAATTGTATCCAACATACACAAATGCAAGGAAAGGATTGAAGAAATGTTTTAGAGAAAGAGGTAACCTGATGATGTTTTGGGGTTGTCATTAATTGAAAATAAGAGCCATGAGGAGTTACTGCATTCCTCCAGAAACAACAAAGATAATGACAATAGGTTGATCTTTGTTTCAAACGTCTCCACTGCCAGTAAATATGTCCATAGAATAATCAATACATACATCCCAATATATTCCAGCTGTCCAACTACTTGAAAGTTGTCCCCTTTCCGGCTACAGTCAGACTCTCTCAGTGCTTAATAAACTTCTAAAAATCCCTTAGAAATTAATAGAAAGTGGGTGAATTTTTCTCTGGCAAACGCTGATCTCTAGTGATGGGTGAATTTGTCCCATTTCGCTTCGCTGAAAAATTCACGAATTTCCTGTGAAATTCGAGAAACTGCAAAAAATCCTCGAAACGCAAATTGTTACGCCCACGTCAATTTTGAGGCCCACAACAATTTTGACACCCGCGACAATTTGATGCGTACCTATTTTGTCTAAGTGCATTAAAGTCAATGGGCGTCTGAAAATTATTCGGACACCCATTGACTTTAATGCATTTGGACCAAATCAAAATTGTCGTGGGCATCAAAATTGACGCGGGCAGCAAAATTGCAGAGGGCAATCAATTTATTTCGATGTTGCAAAATGTGGAAATTCGCTGCGAATTCACGCCTGGTGAATTTATTCACCCACCACTACTAATCTCACATTTTCATAAATCTGCCCCCTTTGTCACCGGGTAACTAATCTCCCTGAATCTGTTCATGCGTCTCTGCCCTTACTATTTAGAAAACTGGGATCTAAAGTTCTACTAGAAAAATGTCACTAGTCCTGTTAATGGTGTCCTTCATCTTTCTGCTTCCTCATGCAGCTTCTTCCTTTACTCTGTCTACTGACTGTCCCCACTCTATCTTAATATCTCCCTCTCTGCTCCATTCCACACACTGCTGCTCCTATACCTTTCATAGGTTTCTGAAAAATCTAGCACCTCCAACTAACACATAGGAAATTTAAATTTTTCTCCCACTGGCTCTCATTCTCTCTTCTACTGTTACTTGCTGCAGGTAATATCTCTCCTAATCTGGGTCCATATCCTAATCTGGGTCCATGCCATATACCTATCTCCATCGCCCATGGTTTGAACCCCAACTATTCAAACTCACAAATGCTGCTAACTTTTCTAACCTTATTGAAATTCCCATTCTCCTTTTTTTTTTCTCTTCCCTTCTTTTGTGCACTTCTTAATACCCGCTCTGTTACTAACAAATCCACTTTAATTCATGATGTCTTCTGCACTAAGTCTCTTCAGCTCTTTGCCCTAGCTGAGACCTGGCTCTTTTAGAATGACAATGCTATTGAGGCAGCTCTCTCTTATGGTGGTCTCTCCTTCTCTCATACCCCCCACACTACTGGCCATGGATGAGGAGTAGACATTCTGCTCTCCCCTCTTTGCTACTTTAAACTACTCTCTATACCTCCTTTCTTCTTATTTCCTTCTTTTGAGTGCAGTTAAACTGTTCTACCCTCTCGCTGCATGGAAAGCTGTCATTTACAGACCTCCTTCTGCTAAATCTCCTGCTATATTTCTCTCTGACTTTGAATCCTGGCTCTCTTTTTTCCTATGCTCTGACAGTCCTGCAATTATTTTGGGTGACTTCAATTGTCACATCGATGGCAAGTGATGAGCGGAATTTTTGTCCTGAAAATTACACCTATAGACTCCAATGGGTGAAAAAAATTTGCATGTGTCAAAATATTTTTGTTTAACATGAAGAATGTTGTCGCCCATAGACTTCAATGCATTTGGCAAATTTTTGCCATTACGCGGATAGTTGACAAAGCAAAGCAGGTCAGATTTGCCCATCATATGCCCTTGTATTGTTCCAGTTTTTTGTGGAGAGTGGCAATGCCATATTCAAATATCTTGTTGGTATTTACCCTTTTAATTATCTCCGCAAGGGAAGGTGTAATTGCAGTTTTCCATTTGCTTGCAATAGCCAATTGTGTTGCTGTGAGTATCTGGTTAACCAAGCTTTGGCCATTTTTAAAGAGAGATTTGCCAGGGGTTTCCCCAATAGCATTGTAGCAAGGTCCAGTGGAATCCGTTGAGTGAAATGAATTGAGTATGTTGTAAATGGTTGAGATTAGGCCCTTTTGTGGGGGCCCTTTCTTGCTAGGATTTCAAAAGCTGTTGGGGAATGGGTTTTCACAAATTTTGCATATGGTTGTACAAATTGACATCAAATACTTTCTTAATCAGTTGTTGCAATCACATATATAATGTTTACAACACCCATAGGTAGTACTGACTGCACTAGATGAAGCTCACAGTGGTGTATTACCACAGGAATCTCTCTATCCCTGAGCCTGACCACTTGAGTTCCTTTACTGGCAATATTGACAGTCCATCATTAGCCTTCATGTTGGAGCTTCTGAATGCTCTACTAACTACCCTCATCACTCCAAGACTGAGCAATTACAAAACTATCCTTGCACTTACTTCTGAATCTTGTTTGAGTGCCTTTTCTGTTTTTTATTAATAAATCTTGTTTAAACCTGTAGTTCTGGTAAGCAGTGAGTATTACTCAGCTAGTAAGTTCCTATAGGTTTAATCACCAGTTATTCAGTTATTCCTAACTTTCTGTTTGGTCATACAATTGGTAAGCCCCCAGTACATATTATTAGAGATAAGCAAACCTTTTTGCCCTGGTACAGTTTTGCAGCAAAATTCATGTTTTTTGCTAGCAGCATATTTTTGGAAATCCGTTCTAGAATGTCACCATGTGATCTGCATCACTGAATAAAAAGCAGTCTGTTTAGCTGGGAAAATAAGAAGCAGAAGTCATTATTACTGGCCCACAGCAACCTATGGTATCAAAGCCATTCCCCCATCTATATAAGGGTGAGTTAGGGTTGGGTGTGGGTCAACTTTTTGTCGACCAATATATCACTAGTGGAAAGGATTTTCTCTAACAAGGTAGGGCAATGTATATGCTATTGCTGAGCAAAATTTTTGTCCTGATTTTATTATTTCTACTCAAACATTTCAAAGTTAGTGTTGTATGTACCACTGGTCTCTTGGATACCAGACTTCTTGATGTTGTTTATCCCTAAGGTGTTGTAATAGGGAAGCTAAAAATGCAATATCTAAGGCAAGTTTAGCTGTTCATATACTATTTTACTCACTGGATCAAAAGACACAATTTATGGTAATACCCTCTTTGCACCCTCTGATCCTTATCTCAGCAGTCCACAGCTCTCCTTACAATGTTGTTAACATGGAATCTGGATGGGAGACATATGATGCCATAGTACCCCTCTCCATCTTTTGTTATCCCATTCATTCAGTGTCCCACATGTATCTGAACACATTCACATCTGTAGGCTTTCGGTACAGACCTGTTTCCAACTTACCCTTATCTGCAATAAAAAGTAGCATTATCTGTAATAAAAATGGATTGGAGGCACATAGTGTGTTTGCATACTTCAAAGAATATCATAAAAGTGACTCCTCATGATTAAAATATATGAGGATTTGCCACAAGAAAGTAGAATGGAGAGACTGCAATATAATACACAGGATATCATAAGAAGAAACATATTGGATATTCAAACTGAAAACCAAAAGGTTTATATATTTACATTGATCTATAAAGTGTTATAGGGATAGCAGCAGGGTTGAAAGGTACATACATTATACACAGTCATGAGAGCAATACTATACAAGGAAATCAGAATTTAAGGAAGGAGTCCCGGGTTGGCTAATTGGTTTCCCAAACTTTTAAGCAGAAAAAAACACTGCAAATGTGATAGCTTAAATGATACAAGAGCATATATATATGATATGGTAGCAGATGGCCAAATATTGGCCATTGGACATGACTGTGAGGAGATACAATTCTGATAAAGCTGACATACAAAAAGCAAAACTGTGTGATACAACTAGTAGCAGATATTGTGCCACCTCCATTTAGAAATACCGAGAGCAAATTTGGAGTAATATTGGCAGTGAGCAAGATATCAGATAGAGACATCTGGGAGAGACGATCGTACATGGGGGATCTCAGCGCTGGAACTGTTACCATGAAGATGATTATAAGGAAATTACCAGGTTACGAATGTTCCAAAAGAATGAAATATTTACTGTATTTGTTGATTCATTGGGTTCATCTTATGTATTTCCTTGGATCATAAAAACAAAGAAGTAATATGATATAGAAGATATGCTGTAAATTAGAGATACTCACCCTCTCAGCACTCTATCACAAAGAGAACTAAAAAAACAGATGTTTTACATTGTTAATAACTTCCCCATATACATATACAAGTGCCTGATTGTTAGGGTACAATGGACATTCAGGTAAAGCTTCAATTATAAACTAGAAATCTTTATAATACAAGACTATTGCAAATAAAATATTACTATCAACATAGTTTGGATAAAGGAATTAAGTAACAAAGGTTGTCTAAAAAAGATGTGCTTTTTGTGTGTGTGAACAAGGGATAATAACATGTTATATATATATATATATATAGTTATTAGGAAATTACACATTTTAAAAAAGCAATTTTCATCTCACTTCTGAGAGTATAAAGGTCTCTTAAAGAGATTCAGTTTCATACATGTTTCAGTAGAACAACCTTAATATCATTGTTTCTCAGGCTATATACAACTGGATTAAAAAATGGTGTTACAACTGTATATAGAAGGGACAGCATTTTATTGATATTAGAATTATGCCCCTTGGATGGTACCAAATAAACTATTATCAGAGTCCCATAGTACATACACACAACTATTAAATGGGAGCTGCAAGTGGAGAAGGCTTTGTGTCTTCCTTCAGTAGAGGAGATCCTGAGAATGGCAAGAACAATGGAAATATAAGTAAAAATTATGAAACAAAAAGGTAAAATTGTAAAAGGTATAATCAGTATAATTTGTGTTAGTTTCAAAATGTTATAACCTGTGCAAGAAAGTTCAATAAGAGGTGAAAAATCACAAAAATAGTGATCTATAAATAATGGCCCACAGAACTGAAAATTAAGTATCAGAAGATTTATAGCCATACTAAATATAATGGCTAAGCCCCAAGAACAAAGACTCATATAGAGGCAAAGCCTAAAATCCATAATGGAGACATAATGAAGTGGGGAGCAGATGGCCAGATATCGGTCATAGGCCATTACTGTGAGGAGATAAAATTCTGAACCTGCTGAAACACAATAAAAGTAAAACTGTGTGATACAACCAGTAGCAGATATTGTGCCTCCTCCTTTCAGTAATAACCACAAGGTATTTGGAGTAATACTGGTACTGAGCGAGATATCAGCCAGAGACAGTTGGGAGAGAAGGACGTACATGGGAGATCTCAGAGCTGAGACTGTTATTACCAATGTAATTATAAGAACATTTCCAAATAATGTCAAAATATAAATCCAAAGAAGCAGAACAAAGAGTAACTCATTTATTATCTGAGAGTTCTGAAATCCCAAAAGAAGGAAAGATAAACCAACTGAATGGTTCATCTTATACATTGCCTGGGAACGAAAAAATTAAGATACTGTTGAGTCAGAGATGGTCACCCACTTGCCCAATACGGAACTTATAGGGATCCTCTACCCAAAAGGAATATTGTAGATGAGCAATGTCATTCAGCAAAGAGCAGCCATAATTCTATACTGTATGGATAAGGGAATCCATTTGACATTACAGAGATGAGGTTTTTATACCTTTGGAAAGGAACAGAACATCTATTATGTAACTGTCCCCTGGGACTTGTGTAACACAGACACTCACAGGAAACTCCCTGGAGCATAAGGAGAAGTTTGTTACTAATAATTTCTTTCAATATTCAATAGATATTTAAATTGACTCCTAAAGCAAATGGCAAAAACAATTTGTAACAAGATATTTTGCTCCCCCATCCCATCAAACACACTCAATACTATTTTTAGTACCCACGGGTAATGCATGATTTCTTATATTTATTTTTTATATGCTGTGTATTTTCTTTAAAAAAAAAGCACCACATGCAAATAAAAAAAATAAATTGCTTGTGGTATCAATTTTCATATTTCAATATTCATAATAATCAGCTCAGAGTCAGGATAAGCACTAAATGTACTCTGGTCAGATCACTACCAGGATACCTGAGAAAGTCCAGGATGGAGTTTATATGTCTCCCAGGTTCCTAACACAGCGGTTCCAGGACTGCTAGTCCAGCCCAGGTGTTTTAGGTTTACCTGAAGCATCTCAGGTGGATAGTTAAAAAGTCAGCTCAAACTAGAATTGTTGTGCACAGCCAGGACTTTGTGGTCCCAGCATCAAAATGGGGAAGAGCATCCAGTGGTATACTTAAGTAGAAATCTTCATGAGTGTGAAAGAAAGTATGCCACAATTGAGAAAGAGTGTCTGGATGTAAAGTGGGCACTAGAGGCCTCAAGGTATTACTTTTTGGGGAGGCACTTTTACCTTATTACTGAACATGCACCCCTAAAGTGGATGGCCCAAAAGAAGGAGACCAATAGACAACTAAGTTAAAATATGGAGGGGGGTATGTGGTGAGGTCACTACCAGGATACCTAGGAAAGTCCAGGACAGAGCTTACATGTCTCCCAGGTTCCTAACAGACTGATAGTCCAGCCCATGTTTTAGTTTTACTTGAAGCATCTCAGGTGGATAATTAAAAAGGCAGCTCAAGGCAGAAGGATGAGCTCCAGTCTGGGACACAGGAAAGTTGCCTGTGTGATCTCACTGAGAAGCTTGTATTCACAATAAGGTTGTGTTTTTGCACATTTCTCTGTTTGGGAGACAGGTGGTAGGTCTACTCCTGGTTAGTTAGAAGACCATTAAGTAGCAAGGATTTGATTTTGAACTGCTCATTTTGTTTATTTGCTGCAAGTGAAAATAAACTGCCCTAAAGAGACTACTCTCTCCTGAGTTGTAATTGTGCTGTGGGCTGCTTTACCCCAAGAAAGCTGATCCCAGCTACTTAATCCCTGACAATACAGTACATAATCACATCATTGGTTGTATGAATTAAATTTAGGTATGTATGTAACTTTATTTGTAAAGCGCTATTAAGGAGTCACAGCACCATACAATGCATAAAAGTACAATATATAAAAGTACAATAAATATACATAGAGTTCATATAAGGACACAGAGATTAAGTGCTATGTGGTAAGAGGGAGTAGGAAGGAGGTCCCTGCCCTGTAGAGCTTACAGTCTAAGGGTGGGTGGCTAACATACCGGCACAATTTGGAGGGGGAAAAGTGCACAAGGAAAAGGCTACCAGGACTAGACTAATGTTCTAGTGCTCCTAAAGGCAGACTCTTCATTTTTTTCTTGAAGAGATTGAGAGATTGTTCCTTACAGAGGAATTCAGGGATGGAATTTCAGAGGTAAAGAGCAGCAAGATAGAAAGGTTTGAGACAAGAGGTGGCAGTGGATGTGGATGGTGTGAAGAGAAGGTGACTCTGAGAGGAGCAATGTACAATGAGACAAGTGAATAAATATAGGGAGGTGCAGAGGAGTGAAGGAATATGAATGTTAGCAGATGGATTTTTTATATTATAATAATAGCTTAATAGGCAGCCATGCTAAGGATTTAGTTGGGGTTGGACATGTTCCCTCTTGGTTTTGATTGATTGAAAGGGAGAGAGATGGGAGTCAGGAAGACCAGTTAGTAGGAGATTGCAATAATTTAAATAGGATAGGATAAGGGCATAGATATGTGTTTTGCCTGTTGTTTGTGAAAGAAAGAAGTGTTTCTTACTTATATTGCGAAGGAAGAAATGGAAGATTTTGGCAGTAATATTAATTTGCTTATAGAAGGATAGAGACTGGACAAAGATGACCCCCCCCCCAAATAACAAGATGAATTAACAGGGTAATGCTCATGCCATCAATAATAGTGATGAAAGTAAAAGATAGGCTAGGTTTGGGTGGGAAGACCATGAGCTCAGTTTTGATTAAGCTGAGCCTGATGTGATGTTAAAGAGATAGCTAGTAGGCAGTTTGCTATTTGGGTCCATATGTCAGTGTTAAGTGAAGGGGTGTCAAATAAATCTGGATGTCATCGGCATACAGGTGAGGCCAAATGAAGATATAAGGCCTCCTAAAGAGAGAGTGTACAATGAAAACAGCAGAGGATCAATTAAAGAACCCTGAGGCACCCCCACACTATAATGAATGGGGGGGAGATAATTTGTTAGCAAAAGTAACAGAGAAGGAGTGGTCAAAAAGGTAGGAAGAGAACCAAGATGCAGCTCGATCCTGGACACAAATTGAATGGAGAATTGGGCAACACTATCAAAAGCAAAAGACAAGTCCAGGAGAATAAGAATAGAGTAATGTCTCTTGGCCTTAGCAGTCTGGACATCATTTGCAACTCTACATAAGGCAGTCTCAGTGGAGTGTACAGATCGAAAGACATACTCCATGTGGTCAAGCATATTATGGGTGCAGAGGAAGTTAGTAATATGTGAGAAGATGAGAAATTCCAGAAATTTAGCTAGCCAGAAATTTTAGGCTAGCTATAAGAGTGTAAGGTAAAGGGATGGCTCAGGTTGCATCGTGGTGCGCATGTGTGAATGTGGCACATCGTTTGTGGCGCACACACACCAAAGTGTGCTTAAATAGATGCCACACCATTCACTTCCTTGTGAAGTGGTCACTGCCCACCACTATGACTCTGAGACTTCTATAATGAACTTCTGATCTGACTAACCGACTTCTGCCTGATCCTTGGACCTCTCTGCTTGGTTGTTGCCTATTGACCTTTGGCCTGTTCTTCTGGTTTACGATCCTCTGCTGCCTGTCCTGATCCTTGACCCGTTCTACAACTACAATTCTTGCCTGATGATTGTGTACCTTGCCTGGAAGTGTGGCCCTATAGCACTTCTGCCACTCCTCCATGCCATGGCCAGTCCTGTTTCACCTCTGGGTGCTGTTCCATTGTGGGAGGTGCAGGAGAGGCTTCTCCTCATCACAGCTCCAGTGAACTGTGAGTAGCTAACAAAGAAAGAGACAGGGCAGTAGTTCAACAAACAAGATGTGTCCAGGGTAGCCTTTTTTAGAATGGGCTTGACACGGGACTGTTTAAACAATGAGGGGAAAGTAGCAAAAGTTAATGAGGAATTTAATATGTGAGTAAATACTGGAGTAAGGACTGGGGTACACAGAGGTGATGGCTCAGAATCAAGTTAGCAAGTTGTTGATGGAGATGACAGGAGAAGTTGAAAAGGGAAAGAGGAGATTTAAGAAGAGTGACAACACCACCTCCATCGCCAAAAAGGCTCAGCAGCGTCTTCACTTCCTAAGACGACTGAAACAGGCCAGCCTTCCACCTCACACTCTCACAGTGTTCTACAGGGGCATCATAGAGAGTATCCTGACGAGCTGCATCTCCATCTGGTACAGTAGTGCCAGCTCTGCTGACTAAGTCTACAGCGGACTGTCAGAGCAGCTGGCAACATCATTGGAGTGGCTCTTCCATCACTGCAGGACATTTTCCACAAGCGCTGTGCAAGAAAGGCCTCCTGCATTGCACTGGACTCCACACACCCCTCACATGGACTGTTCATGCCGCTCCCATCCGGCAGACGCTTTCACAGCATTACAGCCCGAACAACCAGGCTGCGCAAAAGCTTTTTTCCACAAGCTATCAGACTCCTTAACTCACTGCCTGCCCTCCTACTACATTCCAGACACACCTGAACTGTGAACTTAACTTTGTGAACTGTTAATTTATTTGCACAATTCTAAAGGTTTACACATGCATATATCCAATTTCTGCCAATATATTGCACATTTCATGTTTACATATTTATTGTGTATTTTTAAGTGCCTTTTTGTAATATGTACTAGCTGGAGCCACGTCGTCTTGTCTCACTGTGTATTCGTATACTGCTGAGATAACAATAAAGTTTACTTTGACTTTGACTTTTTGAATATTGGTATCTGCAGGTGGAAAAATTGTTTTCGGATAGAATTGACTTTGCTTTTGAAGAAGTCAGCAAAGTTCTGTGTTCACCTGTTACTGTGTGATTTTTAGATGAGTAGTGAGTTAAATATGGAAAACGAGCATTGTGGGTTGGATTTATTATTATTTATGAGTGTACTATCCTTGTTTAGCCTGGGATAGGGCAGTACCAAGGCAAGACATAAGAAATTAAAGTGGAAGAAATCTGATTTTGTATGGAATTTCCTTCACATGCCTTTCGCATACAAGAACACAGAAATTGCATCTGAGAACTGAGTTGTAGATATTTAGCAGTAAATCAGGATCAGAGGAATTACTGATGGAGGACAAGCTAGAACTGAGAGAATAAGGCAGAGCAGTTATATCAACAGCGAGGGTGTTACAAACCAGAGGGGGAAGTATGTGAAATAAAAAAAGGGATAAGATGGTGATCTAAAAAAGGAAAGGATCACTGTTGAATGCAGAAAAATATAGATTTTTAGTAATGACCAGATCTAGGAAGTGACCATCCTTATGGGGTGCTATATTTGTCCACTGATGGAAACAAAGAAGGTGGTTAGATGGAGAAATTGTGATTCCCACAACTGGGAGGGGTTAACAAATATGATGGGCAAATCTGACCTGCTTTGCTTTGTCAACTATCTGTGTAATGGCAATAATTTGCCAAATGCATTGAAGTCTATGGACGACAACATTCTTCATGTAAAACAACAATATTTTGACACATGCAAATTTTTTTCACCCATTGGAGTCTATGGGTGTAATTTTCAGGACAAAAATTCTGCTCATCAATAGCCATCGATGTGACAATTGAAGTCACCCAAAATAATTGCAGGACTGTCAGAGAATAGGAAAAGGAGAGCCAGGATTCAAAGTCAGAGAGAAATATAGCAGGAGATTTAGCAGAAGGAGGTCTGTAAATGACAGCTTTCCATGCAGCGAGAGGGTAGAACAGTTTAACTGCATGCACCTCAAAAGAAGGAAATAAGAAGAAAGGAGGTATAGAGAGTAGTTTAAAGTAGCAAAGAGGGGAGAGCAGAATGTCTACTCCTCATCCATGGCCAGTAGTGTGGGGGGTATGAGAGAAGGAGAGACCACCATAAGAGAGAGCTGCCTCAATAGCATTGTCATTCTGAAAGAGCCAGGTCTCAGCTAGGGCAAAGAGCTGAAGAGACTTAGTGCAGAAGACATCATGAATTAAAGTGGATTTGTTAGTAACAGAGCGGGTATTAAGAAGTGCACAAAAGAAGGGAAGAGAAAAAAAAAAAGGAGAATGGGAATTTGAATAAGGTTAGAAAAGTTAGCAGCATTTGTGAGTTTGAATAGTTGGGGTTCAAACCGTGGGCGATGGAGATAGGTATATGGCATGGACCCAGATTAGGATATGGACCCAGATTAGGAGAGATATTACCTGCAGTAAGTAACAGTAGAAGAGAGAATGAGAGCCAGTGGGAGAAAAATTTAAATTTCCTATGTGTTAGTTGGAGGTGCTAGATTTTTCAGAAACCTATGAAAGGTATAGGAGCAGCAGTGTGTGGAATGGAGCAGAGAGGGAGATATTAAGATAGAGTGGGGACAGTCAGTAGACAGAGTAAAGGAAGAAGCTGCATGAGGAAGCAGAAAGATGAAGGACACCATTAACAGGACTAGTGACATTTTTCTAGTAGAACTTTAGATCCCAGTTTCTAAATAGTAAGGGCAGAGACGCATGAACAGATTCAGGGAGATTAGTCACCCGGTGACAAAGGGGGCAGATTTTTCAAAATGTGAGATTAGTAGTGATGGGTGAATAAATTCACCAGGCGTGAATTCGCGGCGAATTTCCACGTTTTGCAACATCAAAATTGCTTATTGATTGCCGTTAATTTTGATGAGCGCCTATTTGGTCCAAATGCACTAAAGCCAATGGGTGTCCGAATAATTTTCAGATTCCCATTGACTTTAATGCATTTAGACAAAATAGGCACGCATCAAATTGTCGCGGATGTCAAAATTGTTGTGGGCCTCAAAATTGACGTGGGCGGAAATTACAGGAAATTCGTGAATTTTTCATTGAAGTGAAATGGGACAAATTCGCCCATCACTAGAGATCAGCATTTGCCAGAGAAAAATTCACCCACTTTCTATTAATTTCTAAGGGATTTTTAGAAGTTTATTAAGCACTGGGAGAGTCTGACTGTAGCCGGAAAGAGGACAACTTTGAAGTGGTTGGACATCTGGTATATATTGCGATGTATGTATATATTATTCTATGTATAATCCAAGCTTCTCCTGCACACCGTTCACAGTTGTGAAAATCCGGGTGCCTCCACTACATGCTTCATCAATATATATCAAAAAGAGGTGGAGCACACCGGTATTACGAACAAAGTTAAAAAATATTTATTTTATTAATCCATTTAAAAACAGGCCAACGTTTCGGTCTCCTCCTAAGACCTTTATCAAGATCAGGTCTTGATAAAGGTCTTAGGAGGAGACCGAAACGTTGGCCTGTTTTTAAATGGATTAATAAAATAAATATTTTTTAACTTTGTTCGTAATACCGGTGTGCTCCACCTCTTTTTGATATATATTATTCTATGGACATATTTACTGGCAGTGGAGACATTTGAAACAAAGATCAACCTATTGTCATTATCTTTGTTGTTTCTGGAGGAATGCAGTAACTCCTCATGGTTTTTATTTTGAATTAATGACAACCCCTTATCCAAAACATCATCAGGTTACCTCTTTCTCTAAAACAATTTGTCATTTCTTCAATCCTTTCCTTGCATTTGTGTATGCTGGATACAATTCTTTTGACTCGTGAAAACTGTGTATATGGAAAGGAACATTTGAGAGATTGTGGGTGGAAAATGTAAAAGACTATTCTTGTCAGTTGTCTTTCTAAACAAATCGGTTTCCAATTTCATTCTGTTCCTGGTGATATTCACATCAAAAAAATGAATACCGTTAGCGTCATATGTAAATGTGAATTTAATTGAATCACCCGTGTTATTCAGAAAATCAATAAAGGAAATCAATGATGCTGGGGTGCCTTCCCATAAAATTAGCAGGTCATCTATGTAACGTAAATATAACTGACAATGGGTATTGTATAGGGAGTGTACATACACCTTATGTGTTTCCAGATATGAAATAAAAAGATTGACATAACTTGGTGCCACATTACTGCCCATTGCAGCACCCTGCTGTTGTATTAG
The DNA here is from genome assembly GCF_017654675.1 of Xenopus laevis. Classification (NCBI taxonomy): domain Eukaryota; kingdom Metazoa; phylum Chordata; class Amphibia; order Anura; family Pipidae; genus Xenopus; species Xenopus laevis. Next base: position 157,912,585 of record NC_054375.1, read on the forward strand.
TATAATTTCCAAAAAGATCAATGATAAATGTTTTCTAGGCTAAAGTTTAATTAGTGCTGTCCAAAAAATATTTGACAGCCGTTACCTTGAACAATTCTTAATTGAAGTGTATATTGTATTGAAATATGTGTGCTATACTCTGCCTTCCCTATGCTCCCAGTGTGTGTGCCATACTATGCTTGCCCTATGCCCCAAGTGTGTGCCATACTCTGCCTTCCCTGTGCTCCCAGTGTGTCATATTTGAATGCTGGTGAATGTCCAGCAGTTTGAAGCCTATATGCTGGGTAACCCAGATAACACCCATTTACTGCAGGATTTACAGCAGAAGCCATGGTAAAGTGAAAGAGGTTTAATAGTTTGAATGAAAACAACAATAAACAGGAGTGCAAACTGAAAAACCAGATACAGGCCTGGGTACAGACAGAAGACTGAGCGAATCCAGTAACGGACTGAGAAGGTCAGGGCTGGCAGAAGACTTAGCAATCTCCAAGTGGCAGGCTAAGTCAGTTGCAGGCAGCAGTCAAGCAGGGTGTAATAAAAATACCTGTGCGGCGGGGTCGCCCGTTCCAGCGCCGGCGCCATCTTGCCTCACTAAGGGCGCGCGCGCATGCCTCCATGTCCCTTAAAGGCGCAGGTGCGCTGGCGTGATGACGCCAGCGCGCAATGGTGCCAAATTTAAACTATAAATAGGCTGAAAGGGCTTCCAGAGGTTGCCCGTGATAGAATCTTGATTCTGGTGGTTCCTGAAGCCTTGTGCTGTCTGTTCCTGTGAAACTTATTGCTGTTATTCTGGTTTTGATCCCTGCCTGTTCCTGACAATTCTGATATCTGAATCCTGACCTTTGCCTGCCTCTCGACTACTCTTTATGCCTGACCCCATCTGTTTGATTACCCGGTTTTGACCCTTGCCTGCCTGACAATTCTTGATATCTGCCTGCCTCGACCCAGCCGGTTTGATGATTCTCTTGCCTGCTCCATTTGTACCGTGACCTTCGGCCCAAAAGACTCTAACAGCCGTGCCCCTTTGCCAGCCAGAACATCTCGCCTTGTACCCCTCGTTAAGTCCAGGTGGCACCCAAGTAAGCTGAGGGCTCCTCCCGAAGCCCAAAGGTGGTCACACTACTGGTGAAGCCGAGTCGAGACCAGGGTACTTGGTATTGGTATTGGGTGCCGGCCGTGACAATTTTTTTGTGCTGTTCTGGACATGTGATACAGCTGAGTGATTCAATTGGTTAGTTAACTGGCTGCAATCAGCTCTAATTTCTCAGTCCTTAATCCAGGAGTTGTCCAGACTGATCTCCCTATATGTTTAGACATCATTTGGGAAAGCAGCGCAAGCATGAATCATTCTCAAATTATCTGAAAAGGAGTTTAATAAGAGAAGCAACAAATGGAGCCATAGCAGAAGATCTGGTGACCTTCCTGTTTAGTAAACTGGGATCTAAACTTCAAGATCTACTGGCAGAATTTCACAAGTCCAGTTAATGGTGTAATTCATCTTTGTGGTTCCGAAGGTAACTTCTTCCTTTACTCTTCCTACTGACTGCCCCTCTCTATCATAATATCTCCCTCTCTGCTCCATTACATACACTGCTGCTCCTATACCTTTCATAGCTTTCTGAAAAATCTAACTCCTGCAACTAACACTTCATATAGGAAATTAAAATATTTCTCCCACCTGCTCTCACTCTCTCTTGTCTACTGTTACTAGCTGCAGGCAATATCTCTAATCCAGGTCCCTGTAAACCTAAGCCCTGGCTCAATGGGTTCCCCATCAATGACTTTCACATTTCCTCTAGCTTTTATAAAGGTAGGGTCTTTTAACTGTTCTGTACCAAAATTCTCTTTGTTTACTGTATGTCCACACCATTTTCATTATTAGCTGACTCACTGTTTTTTTCACTAGGGGTTGGAACATCTTCAGGCTCCTCCAACTGGGGACAGCTGGGTTTTCCTGAGGCAGATCCTCTGAACCTGATACCTCAGAATTTTCTATGGGTACATGACCTTCGAACACTGCACCAGAGTGGGGAGAAACTGATTGATCCCAGAGATCCCAAACTGGGAAAAATCCATCCCATTTATAGCATCATGCATCAGGTGTGGTACCAACCCTGCAGAGTGAGTCAGTGTACCAAGGCCCATTCACAGGATACTCCCATGTGTCACCATAAATACAAACCACAGCAATCCTTTTTGACTGAAAATTAACAGGGCCTACCGAGTCTAATTTTACCAAAGTGACTAGACTACCTGAGTCTAGCAATGCAAGCATTTGCTTCCCATTCACACTAACTTTACTCATTAGTTTTTCTTGAACCAGCATAGAAGTGCATGCAACAGTAGCAAACAGAGACTTGCGTCTATTCCTGGAAGAGAAATCACATTGCATGTGCTCATTAAGCAAAGGGCAATTTGCAGGAATATGACTAAAATCGTGGCAACGTAAACATTGTCTCTGAATTAAACTTAAGAGTCTCAGACTTTCCAGTCTTAGATTGCCAGACTTGACCAATTCCACAAGCTCATTTGCTGTTTTGGGGTATCCATGGGTCACCCATTTTCTAAAGTCAAGAGGAAGTGACCTCAGGTAGTGATCCTGTACTACCCTCTCAATGATCTCAGGTCTGGTCAGGGACTCTAGCTGTAGCCACTTTCTCACCAGGTAGATCAGGTCAAAAATCTGAGAGTGTGAAGGCTTGTCCGGGTGATAAGCCCAGTTGAAGACTCTTTGGGTAACACCAAGGCGGGCCAGAATTTCTTTTTTCAGTTTCTCATAATCCTTGGCAGTGTCAGGTTCAAGGTCAAAATATGCCTTTTGCAATTCACCTGTTAACAGAGGTGCCACAAGACCTGCCCACTGCTCTTTAGGCCAATATTCTCTATTGGCGGACTGCTCAAATGTAGTCAGATCATCCTCTGATGTCATCTTTTGGAGGAAAAGGCTCACGTTAATTATGGCCTTATTGCTATGGGCTCCTGTGCCAACTGTTAAACCAATCCCATCAGCATCTGCCAGTCTGCCCGTGCAACTTCTGCCAGCTTTTGAAACATGGTCATTGTCTGTTGCTGTGTATGTTACTGAGCACCATTTGTTGTCCTCTGTTTGGCTTGCTGAAGTTCAGCATTTGACAGCATGAACTGTTTCATGATTTTATCCATGCTGCACAGTCCTTAAGGGACCACCACCCCTTTAATTTACAGCCTCTTCAAAATTATACTGCCATTTATTGCTTTATTTTGTGCCAGAGCTCCCTCCACCATATGTCAGGGATTAAGTAGCTGGGGTCAGTTTTCTGGGGGTAAAGCAGCCATTGTACATTTACAACTCAGGAGAGTGTAGTCTCTTTTTGGTAGTTTATTTTTACTTGCAGCAAATAAACAAAATTAACAGTTCAAAATAAAATCCTTGCCACTTAATGGACTTCTAACTAACACAGGTCAGTTTTCCTAAATAACCAGGATTAGTTCTACCACCTGTCTGTCTCCCAAACAGAGAAATATGCAAAAACTCAAAGTCCCAACCTCATTGTGAATACAAGCTTCTCAGCGAGATCACACAGGGAGCTGCATCTTAGCTTACCCTCTGTTAAGAACTTGGGAGACATGTAAGCTCCACCCTGGACTTTCCCAGGTATCCTGGTAGTGACCTGGTCAGAGTATATATAGTGCTTATCTTGACTCTTGAACTGAACTGCCAGTTGATCCAGAGGAAGGCAAAAAAAAAACATTTGAAGCCTCTCCAATCTGCCTCAGAGGGGAAAAATTCCTTCCTGACTCCAAGATGCAATGGGACCAGTCCCTGGATCAACTTATACTATGAGCTACAGTATCTTCCATATCCCTGTATTCCCTCACTTGCTAAACACCATCCAACCCCTTCTTATACCTATCTAATGTATCAGCCTGTACCACTGATTCACTTCCCAGCTCTCCCTGTAACACCCCTTTCCCTCCTCTAATCTCATTGGCTCCCTCCTGTCTGCTGGGAGGAGCTACTGGTGAATAAAGCATCCGACCCTTCCTTGTACCTATCTAATGTATCAGCCTGTACCACTGATTCAGGGAGACAATTCCACATCTTCACAGCTCTCACTGTAACAAACCCCTTCCCAATATTTAGCCGGAACCTCTTTGCTTCTAATCGGAATGGGTGACCTCGTGTCAGCTGGAAAGACCTACTGGTAAATAAATCATTAGAGAGATTATTATATGATCCCCTTATATATTTATACATAGTTATCATATCTCCCCTTAAGCGCCTCTTCTCCAGCGTGAACATCCCCAATTTGGCCAGTCTTTCCTCATAGCTAAGATTTTCCCTTTACCAGCTTAGTTGCCCTTCTCTGTACCCTCTCTAATACAATAATGTCCTGTTTGAGAACTGGAGACCAAAACTGTACGGCTTATTCTAGATGGGGCCTTACCAGTGCTCGATACAGTGCTCGATACAGTGGATGAATAACCCCTTCCTCTATGCCATTTTTAATACAGCTCAAAACCTTATTTGCCCTTGATGTTGCTGACTGGCATTGCTTGTTACAGTCAAGTTTATCATCTACAAGTTTGGGGGTTCGGCCAAATTCAAAATAGTGGATTTGGTGCATCCCTAATTGAATCTCATTTGCCACTTAGCTGCCCAGATTGCCAGTTTGTCAAGATCCTGTTGCAAGTGCCACATCCTGGATGGAATTAATTGGGCTGGATAGTTTTGTGTCATCTGCAAACACTGATACATTACTTTCAATACCTTCTCCTAAGTCTAAGTCTAAGTCTCCTAAGTCATTAATGAACAAGTTAAATAAAAGTGGACCCAATACCGAGCCCTTGGGGACCCCACTAAGAACCTTACTCCAAGTAGAGAATGTCCCATTAACAACCACCCTATGTACCCGATCCTGTAGCCAGTTTCCTATCCATGTGCAAACGACTTCATTAAGCCCAACAGACCTCAGTTTAGAAAACAGTCGTTTGTGGGGCACAGTATCAAACACTTTGGCAAAATCCAAATAGATCACATCTACTGCCCCCCACTGTCCAGCATCTTACTTACCTCATCATAAAAAGAAATCAAATTTGTCTGACATGACCTATCCTTCATAAAGCCATGCTGATTGTTGCTCATAATGCCATTCACTAGGACAACATTTTGAATGTGATCCCTTAACAAGCCTTCAAATAATTTGCCCACCACAACTATTACTAATAGGAGTCAATATCTACTGAATATTGAAAGAAATTATTAATTACAAACTTCTCCTTATGCTCCAGGGAGTTTCCTGTGAGTGTCTGTGTTACACAAGTCCCAGGGGACAGTTACATAATTGATGTTCTGTTCCTTTCCAAAGGTATAAAAACCTCATCTCTGTAATGCCAAATGGATTTCCTTATCCATACAGTATAGAATTATGGCTGCTCTTTGCTGAATGACATTGCTCATCCTACAATATTCTTTTTGGGTAGAGGACTCCTATAAGTTCTGTATTAGACAAGGTGCAAGTGGGTGACCATCCCTGACTCAACAGTATTTTTTTTTTTTTGGTTCCAGGCAATGGATAAGGTGAATCAGTCAGTTGGTATCTCTTTCCTTCTTTTGGGATTTCAGAACTCTCAGATAATAAATGAGTTACTCTTTGTTCCATTTCTGGGGATTTATATCTTGACATTATCTGGAAATGTTCTTATAATTACATTGGTGATAACAGTCTCATCTCTGAGATCTCCCATGTACGTCCTTCTCTCCCAGCTGTCTGTATCTGATGTTTTGCTCAGTACCAGTATTACTCCAAATTTCTTGTGGTTGTTACTGAATGGAGGAGGCACAATATCTGTTACTGGTTGTATCACACAGTTTTACTTGTATTGTGTTTCAGCATCTTCAGAATATTATCTCCTCACAGTCATGGCCTATGACCGATATCTGGCCATCTGCTCCCCACTTCATTATGTCTCCATTATGGATTTTAGGCTTTGCTTCTATATGAGTCTTTGTTCTTGGGGCTTAGCCCTTATATTGAGTATGACTTTCAATATTCTCATATTTAATTTGAAGTTCTGTGGTCCATTTTTTATAGATCACTATTTTTGTGATTTTTCGCCTCTTATTGAACTTTCTTGCACAGGTTATACAGTTGTGAAACTAACACAAATTATACTGACCATACCCTTTACACTTTTACCTTTTTGTTTCGTCATTTTTACTTATGTTTCCATTGGTCTTGCCATTCTCAGGATCTCCTCTAATGAAGGAAGACACAAAGCCTTCTCCACTTGCAGCTCCCATTTAATAGTTGTGTGTATGTACTATGGGACTCTGATAATAGTTTATTTGGTACCATCCAAGGGGCATTATTTCAATATCGATAAAATGCTGTCTCTTCTATATACAGTTGTAACACCTTTTTTTAATCCAGTTGTATATAGCCTGAGAAACAATGATATTAAGGTTATTCTACTGAAACATGTATGAAACTGAATCTCTTTAAGAGACCTTTATACTCTCAGAAGTGAGATGAAAATTGCTTTTTTAAAATGTGTAATTTCCTAATAACAATATATATAACAACGTGTTATTATCCCTTGTTCACACACACAAAAAGCACATATTTTTTAGACAACCTTTGTTACTTAATTCCTTTATCCAAACTATGTTGATAGTAATATTTTATTTGCAATAATCTTGTATTATAAAGATTTCTAGTTTATAATTGAAGCTTTACCTGAATGTCCATTGTACCCTAACAATCAGGCACTTGTAACACCATTTCTTAATCCAGTTATATATAGCCTGAGAAACAATGATATTAAGGCTGTTCTACTGAAACATATGTAAAACTCACTTTAGGAGACCTTTATACTTTCAGAAGTGAGATGAAAGTGGCTTTATTAAAATGTGTAATTTCCTTATAACACATTTTCTCCCTCCAGTTGGTGAAGAAATATATTTTTTCCTTCTTCACTGGTTGAACTAACTGTGAGTCATTTACAAACGTTGTAGTTCTGCAGCAGCAACTTTAAATCTACTTAAGTTTATTTCTAACGCTTCTTTAGAAGTAATTAAAGAAAAATAAAAAAATTGAATAAACATTTCTGATTTTGGTTTTTCAGACTATTAAGATAATAAATATGAGAATCTTTGTTTCATTATATTTATTTTAAATGCATATTTTGTTGTTTACTTTCAAATTATTATATTAATGTAAAAAAGTTTAGGTCTTCCATATGCGGCCTTCTTCAACATCTGTCTGAAGTTTTGCTCATTTCCATTGTTAGTCAAGTAAATAATTTAACCTTCAAATGAGCCTTTAGTCTTGGGCTAAATCAGTTAAGGTCATTTCATTGTCATCTGTTTCATTATCTTATCTATAAACCTTATTTGACCTCCTCAGTAAGTCCATATATACAATTTAAGGTAGCAAGTATATAGTTCCACTGAATCCCTTTACTAGGAGTGCAGATGTTCCAAAATTCTATACTATTTCTTATCTATAGGCATTAGAGGTCAATTACTATGGCCCTAGATACAAGTGCTAGAGCTCTAAAGGGGAATGTAATATGCTTTGTTAGCGCACAAAATATTCGCAAAGACGCATGCAAATGTTAGTGACCATGAATGTACTATTTTTGACAAAGTAAGACCTCAAAGGCTTCCTTGCAAAAATTGTGAACAAATTGCTTTTTTTCACAAACCAATTTTTCTAATAAAATATCTAACAAAACGCCAAAGCAAGTTTTCCACTTGCCATGCATGAAGCCCAGACTATTTTTAAAATAAAACTCTCTTGTTATCAAAATTTTAGGAAAAGTTCAGTTCATCCACATTACTGGAAATCAGGGCTAATGATTGCGTTGTTTAGCTACGTTTATTGGTCTACTTTCACATGAAACACAAAAACTCACAGACTGGGCAAGGAGGGCCTTAATCAGAGAGGCAGCACAGAGACCAAAGTTAACCCTGAAGGAGTTGCAGAGTTCCACAACAGAGACTGGAGTATCTGTCCATAGGACCACAATAAGCCGTACACTCCAGAGAGCTGGGCTTTATGGAAGAGTGGCCAGAAAAAAAGCGACTCCCCAAATGTATGGAGGAAGGAGCTCTGGTCAGATGAGACTAAAATGTTACTTTTCGGCCATCAAGGTAAATGCTATGTCTGGTGCAAACCCCAAGAACACCATTGCCTCAGTGAAACATGGTGGTGGCAGCATCAGGCTGTGGGGATGTTTTTCAGCAGCAGCAGGGACTGGGAAACTGGTCTGAGTCAAGGGAAAGATGGACGGTGCTAAATACAGGGATATTCTTGAGCAAAATCTGTGTCAGTCTCCCTGTGATTTGAGACTGGGACTGAGGTTTACCTTCCAGCAGGACAATGAGCCGAAGCAAACTGCTAAAGCAACACTCGAGTGGTTTAAGGGGAAACATTTAAATGTGTTAGAATGGCCTAGTCAAAGTCCAGACCTCCATCCAATTGAGAATCTGTGGTCAGACTTGAAGATTGCTGTTCACAAGCGAAAACATCCAACATGAAGGAGCTGGAGCAGTTTTGCCTTGAGGAATGGGCAAAAATTCCAGTGGCAAGATGTGGCAAGCTCATAGAGACTTTTCCAAAGTGACTTGCAGCTGTAATTGCCGCAAAAGGTGGCTCTACAAAGTACTGACTTTAGGGGGGATGAAAAAAATGTTCTGTAAATGAAATGGTGCAAACTCTCAAACAATCCTTTTTAATTCCAGGTTGTGAGGCAACAAAACATGAAAAATGCCAAGGGGGTGAAGACTTTTGCAAGGCACTGTATACACATTGCATGCCATTAGATCTTGCAGGCTTATGCCAACTAACAGAAGGGTAATTTCCCCCAAATGCTTCATCTGAGCCGTCACACCTATCCTCTGCTCCTTGTAAACCTATATCCAGTCCTTAATATCTATGCTTAGGAACAATTAAATGCCATTCTAAATATGCCTATTGGCAACCCTAGAGTGGCACAGGGTTACACAGTCTCAGAACTACAGACAGTACAGCCCCCAGTAAGCCACAGCAATGAAGATTCTTATTGGGCTGATGTTTCAGGATGCCTTAAGCTTACTAAATACTCCCCCTGAGTATTCTGAAAGCAGAAGTCCTGATGGCCAAATAAATCATGGCCAGTTGTTTCAAACACAGAGGCACCCTAACACTGAAGTCAGAAAACGTAATGGTGCATCCAGGCAGACAGGGTATGACTGTTCTGTCCTCCCTATGTATTACCCTGGGGCAGTGTGTAGTTCGACATGCAGCTAAACCTCCCCACAATCCAATAAAGAGACTAAGCTTGGAGTCTGTAGATTTTACTGGATAAGCAAGTGGAATAGAGGGAGAATAGGGAAGGCAGAGTATTGCACATACAGGCAGAGTATGACACATGCAGGCAGAACAGAGCAGGAAACCTATCAGGACCAGCCTAATATCAACAGTTCATACTGTGCTACATTCAGTGACACAATGCTTGTGCCCCATTAGCATTTTGTATGAAATGTGGTAAACAATGTGGGCAGTTTCAGTCTGGATCTCAGGTGTGAACAGAACAGGGTTTTAGGGTGTAAACAATAGATGTGTTACATGTATGAACAATACAGGAGTTTATAATCTGAATTTAAGAATAGGGATGCCTTTTAAAGTTTACACAGGCAGTCTTTCACGTGGGGGCCACACATGTGTCCTGCAGACCACCAGTTGGACATCACTAACCTAGGGAAATCCTGACACATTGAACTGTCAAGGGACCTGTTTCCCCTCCCAACTGTAATATAGGCCCAAAGCTGGACAAGAACTTTCCTGGAGATTAAAGGTTAAGAAAACCTTTAACTCCCTGGTTTCAAACCCTGCTATATACTGGCAACTGATCCTACTGCTTGAGCACAAGAGCCACTGTGATTGCAGACTGCCAGCTTCTCTGTAGGCTTCACCCATCAGTATTTCCTGACCCAAAGCTGCAGACAATAGCCCAATTAAAAGGCTATTCAAGCTGCCTTCCCTATACTGTGGGGCTTGATCAAAAATAAGAATCAGAAGGCATTACTGACTCACAGCAACCTACTGTATGTTATCAAAGCCATTCCCCCATCTATATATAAGGGTTGGGTGTGTGTCCACTTTTTGTCAACCAACATATCACTAGTGGAAAGGAGCTTCTCTAACAAAGTAGAGCAATGTATATGCGATTGCTGAGCAAAATTTGTATTGTGATTAGTCAGTCAGTGTCACATGTACCATTGGTCTCTTGGATACCAGACTTCTTGATGTTGTTTATCCCTAAGGTGTAGTAATAGGGAAGCCAACAGTACAATAACATCTAAGGCAAGTTCAGCTGTTCATATACTATATACGTACTATTCTACTCACTAGATCAAAACATGCAGTTTGTGGTAATACCCTCTTTGCACCCTCTGGTCCTTATCTCAGCAGTCCTCAGCTTTCCTTACAATGTTGTTAACATGGAATCTGGATGGGAGACATAGGATGTGATAGTACCTCCTCTCCGTCCTTTGTTATCCCATTCATTCAGTGTCCCACGTGTATACAGTATGAACCCATTCACATCTGTAGGCTTTTGGTACAGACCAGTTTCCAATAAGACTAAATAATAAATAAGGAATTGGAGGCACATAGCATGTCTGTATTTTTTAAAGAATATCATAATAGTGACTCCTCGTGATTAAAATATGTGATGATTTTCCTCAATGCAGAAAATGTAAAGTTTGTACCTTTTATTGGCTAACTGAAAAAGTAACAATTGCAAGCTTTTGGAACACACAGGCCCCTTTGTTAATATGTTAATTTGTTACAGGGAAACCCTTTTGAAATAAAAAAAATAACAAGTGGTATAAAGGTGATCCCTTTATTGGCTAACTAATATAATCATAACAAGCTTTCAGAACATTTTAGTTCCTTCTTCAAGCTGATTACAATGAAGCTGTGGTGTTCTCTGGTATATATACAACATTCAGCTCATAGGTCAAATGACCAACAAAAAGGAATATCAATCTATGTGTGAGGTGTCAAAGTTATTTACGAGGGGATCTGCAAGAGACAAGCAGATAAGGTTTTGCAGATCCCCTCTTAAAGGACCGGTAACATCAAAAAATTTTAACAAATTTAAAAAATTTTTGTGATGTTACTGGTCCTTTAAATGACTTTGAAACCTACACATAGATTGATACAGGTAAGGGTTCCACTGAGTGGGATAACATATGGAACTAGAATTTATCCACTTCACACGTCCATACCAGATTGTAACAAATAAACTACAAATAGGAATTGTGACCAGTAGTGATAAAACAATACTTCAGCCCAGATATTGATAGGCCCCCCTAAAGCACTTTAGCTTTAGTCAACGAAGCAAACACTAGTACAATCAGCACCTTGTTGTGAGGTGAAGTCAATTTAAGGAAAGTGTTTTTTAAGATGTAGATCCTTAGCTGTGTTTGTCTTGTGCTGTGTTTTTTCTAGGTGTCATATCCCTTATTTAAAGTCATATCTGGACATAAAACTCCTGTCTCAGTTCAGGCCATATTCTTGTCAGGACTGCCAGAAGTACCCAACGGCGCTGTTCACATTCCCGGCGGTCACAGTGAAGATCCAAGATGGCGGCGCCCATGCTGAACACATGGCTGCAGCGTCGCTGCATGATGATGTCATCACTGGTGCCGGGATCTCGTCATAAAAGGGCACCCAAAACACTGTGACGGCGCCCAAGAATAGGATTTGCTGCCATTGATCCTGGGTTTGTGTTTCCTGATTCCTGCTCCCAGCCTGATTCCAGCCTGTTTCCAGCTCCCAGTCTGTTTCCTGCTCCTGCCTTGGTTCTGACCCCCTGCCTGAACTCTTGATATTGATTCTGATCTGCCTGCCCTCGTTAACTCCTGCATGTGACCACTACTACTGATTCTGCTTAACCCTTCAGATACCGTGACCTTGCTCCCTCAAGAGGGCTTCCTCCTTGATCCAGACTACCTCCCTGGAGGGAGCTCCCGGCTCCCTGACAATTCTATGGTGTTACAAGTTATCTCTGTCTATCTGTAACTTTCTAATTTATTGCCCTTTTTCAATGATCTAACAGTATATATACAATGTGCCTTTTCCAGCCTTGCATCTGTATTTTGCCTGATGAAGGGGCCTGTGTGTTCCAAAAGCTTGCAATTGTTACTTATTCAGTTAGCCAATAAAAGGTATCACCAAACTTTCCAATCTCTGCATTTTTTCAATGGCTAACACGTACAACATTTTACAACTATGGATGTGCCTCAAGAAAGTAGAATGGAGAGGTGCCAATATAATACAAAGAATTAGAGAGTAGAAACATATTGGATACAAAAATTCAAAACGTAATGCCAAAAGGTTTAAATATATACATTGATCTATAAAGTATGTTTAAATTAATATAATAATAACATGAAAATAAGCAGAATATGAATTTAAACAAATATAGTGTAACAAGGACTTCATGTTTATTATCTTAATACTCTGAAAACCCCAAATCAGAAAGGTTTCTTCAATTTTTTTTAATTTACTTCTAAACTTGAGAACATACATTTTATTAGATTTAAAGCTAGAATAATACATGTTTGGCACTGTACCTGCTGGAGAACTATAGCAGAAGAAAGTGGCTTGTCAGTAATGTTACCCTTTCATCTCAAAGCCTACAGCTCCATCTGAAGAAGAGGCCTACTGGATGAAAGACAAGGATCAAGTTCATATGTGATGAGCCATAGTACCCATGAAAAGAAATTAAGAAAGAAAAATGTTGTCCCAAAATATGTGCTTTTTTGTGTGTGAGCAAGGGGTAATAATATGTTTTAAGGAAATTACACATTTTAACAAAGCAACGTTCATTTTTCATTTCATTTCTGAGAGTATAAAGGTCTCCTAAAGAGATTGGGGCAAATTCACTAACCTGCGGAAATTCGCCAGCGACGGCTTCACTCACATCACCACACTTCACCCGATGAAAATTCGCCAGGACAAAGCTAATTCACTAAAATGCGAAGTTGCATCCAGGGCACCGAACGATTGTGAAATTTTGCTAGCGTTAATTTGGCAAGCAAAGTTGCGCTAGCGTTGGCTAATTTGCATACGGTGGGAAGTTAAATTTCAATGGACGTATATGTTGCAGCAAATACATTACACTACACAAGTCCAGGGAACATTAATAAAATAAAATAAAGTTGTTATAATGCCCTACACATGTGCCCAGTGTATAGTTTATGTGCCACATGTAAGGAAAGGGGGGAAGCCAGATACCCTAAAAAAAAATTACAATCTTTTGCAGCCTATCACCCTGAAAAACTGAAAAGTCGCAAGAGTTTTTGGGACTACTATCTATTGCACTTTGCCTGCTCTGAGGTAGTGAAGGCAAGTTTGGCGCAAGAGGTGACATTCATTAAAATCCACATCTTAGTGAATTTGCGTAGTTAAGTCCATTCACCAGAGCGAAAATTCACCTGGCAAAGTAGTGCTACATTCTATCTCCTTCACTAGCGAATTTACGCTAGAGCCCGTTAGTAAATCGGTGAAGTCCTGAAATGAAGTCACGCTGGTGAATTTTCGCCAGCGTTAGTCACTTCGCCCTTTAGTAAATTTGCCCCATTAATTCCCCCATATGTTTCAGTAGAACAACCTTAATATCATTGTTTCTCAGGCTATATATAACTGGATTAAGAAATGGTGTTACAACTGTATATAGAAGAGACAGCATTTTATCGATATTGAAATTATGCTCCTTGGATGGTACCAAATAAACTATTATCAGAGTCCCATAGTACATACACACAACTATTAAATGGGAGCTGCAAGTGGAGAAGGCTTTGTGTCTTCCTTCATTAGAGGAGATCCTGAGAATGGCAAGGCCAATAGAAATGTAAGTAAAAATGACAAAACTAAAAGGTAAAAGTAAAAAAGGTATGGTCAGTATAATTTGTGTTAGTTTCACAACTTTATAACCTTTACAAGAAAGTTTAATAAGAGGTGAAAAATCACAAAAATAGTGATCTATGAATAATGGCCCGCAGAACTGCAAATTAAATGTTATTAGATTGAGAGCCATACTCAATATAAGGGCTAAGGCCCAAGAACAAAGACTCAGATAGAGACAAAGTCTAAAATCCATAATGGAGACATAATGAAGTGGGGAGCAGATGGCCAGATATCGGTCATAGGACATGACTGTGAGGAGATAAAATTCTGAAGATGCTGAAACACAATAAGAATGATACAACCAGTAGTAGATATCGTTCCACCTCCATTCAGTAATAACCGCAAGGCTTTCGGAGTAATACTGGTACTGAGCAAAACATCAGATACAGACAGCTGGGAGAGAAGGACGTACATGGGAGATCTCAGAGCTGAGACTGTTATTACCAATGTAATTATAAGAACATTTCCAAATAATGTCAAAATATAAATCAAGAGAAACAGAACAAACAGTAACTCATTTATTATCTGAGAGTTTTGAAATCCCAAAAGAAGGAAAGATATATCTGATGTAAATGCACTTTATGCATTTACAGGAACCATAAAAAGAAAAAAAAAGAAAATAATGTCAGAGTAATGGTCACCCACTTGCACCTTGTCTAATACAGAACTTATAGTTGTCCTCTACCAAAAAAAGAATATTGTATAATGAGCAATGTCATTCAGCAAAGAGCAGCCATAATTCTATACTGTATGGATAAGGGAATCCATTTGACATTACAGAGATGAGGTTTTTATACCTTTGGAAAGGAACAGAACATCAATTATGTAACTGTCCCCTGGGACTTGTGTAACACAGACACTCACAGGAAACTCCCTGGAGGAGGAGGAGAAGTTTATTTTCTTTTAATATTCAGTAGATAACTTTTTAGTGAGTTTTCATTAACAACAAGAAGGAAGGAAGTAAAGAAGGAAGGAAGAAGAAGGTAGACATGGAGAGGATATAATGAAAATTCTCAGTAGACTTATTTGGTCGTTGTTGAGGGTGAATCCAGCCAACGAGACCATATTTTTTTGAATTTCTGTGAACAACCTCTGGCAATATACGTTCATTTATAAAGTTCAAGCTGGGAGTTAATGAGATTAATCCATTTTTTAAGCGTAGGAGCTGTTGGTTCCATGCAGTGTAGGGCTACCGGTTTCCTGGCATAGAACAAAAGTCCTCTCATCAATAATCTTGAGTGGATTCTGGGTACCAGAGCATCTGTTATGCCCAGTAGGCAGATAGCTGGGTTCAATACTTGTGGTAGAGTAAATTTGTCGGCTAAAAACTGCATTACTTTTTTCCAAAATTTCTGTATATCTGGACAATACCATATGAGGTGTATGAAATTCGCATCTGGGGAATTGCAGCGAGGACATCTGGAATGCTCTAGGCAGCCCATAAGTTGTAGTTTTTTTGGTGTCAAGTATGTTTGGTGTATAATTTTAAATTGAATGAGCCTGTCTCTTGTACTGATTAGAGGAAGATAGAGGCTGTCTTCGAACTCTTCCCAATCATCGGGATCTAAGTGAACTCCACTACTTTCCCACTTAAGTTTGACCCTGGGTCTGGGGTCATATTTTTGAGATACAATGTACGTATATGTTTTGGATACTAGTTTCTGTTTCCCTGGTGGGCTTATTATAGACTCTACAGTTGTTTGTTGTATTATGGGTGGGGTGATATGAAATTGAGAGTGGTATAAATGTTGCAGTTGCAGGTAGCTATACACCGACAGATCTGGTAATTTCGGAGTTTGTTGGAACTGCTCTAGAGTTTTAAAAATACCCGCTTGTGTTGCTTGACTCCTGCTCTTGCCCAAAAGCCCCCTCCTGTAAATTTGTCAAAGTTGCTTTGTGAAGCATTATGCCATAAGGGCATATCTGGTGAGAGGGAATTGTCTTTATTAGTAGATTTATACGTGTCCCATGATTTCTTAGTGGCATCTAATAATGGAATTAATATTAGTAAGGATTTTTTAGGCCTGTAAAAAGCATGGTGTAGTGATTCAATGGAACCAAAGTATAGAGTTTCTTATAGAGAAGGTAGGTTTTCCGTGTCAAATGTTTTCCAATTGGAGGCATGTAGTGCTTGTGTTGCTAGGTAGTATGATTCATAGTTTGGCATTGCTAAGCCTAGTTGCGTTGCAGGGGCATGTAGTGTTGTTCTAGCTACTGTGGGAGTTTTTTGGGCCCACACAAAATCGGCTTGTGTGCAGTCTATTGTTTGCAGAATTGATTTGGGTATGTAGCAGGGCGAATTAGTGAAGAAATATAAAAATTTGGGAAGAAATACCATCTTACATATATTAATCCTGCCAATTTGGGTTAAAGGTAAAATAGACCATTTCGCAAGTGTAATTTTCATAAGTTGTATAAGAGGTTGTATATTAAGGGAAATAAATATGGTTGGATCTTTATGTATTAAAATTAGGGATGCACCGAATCCAGGATTCGGTTTGGGATTCGGCTTTTTTCAGCAGGATTCGGATTTGGCCAAATCCTTCTGCCTGGCCGAACCGAATCCGAATCCTAATTTGAATATGCAAATTAGGGGCGGGGAGGGAAATTGTGTGACTTTTTGTCAGAAAACAAGGAAGTAAAAAATGTTTTCCCCTTCCCACCCCTAATTTGCATATGCAAATTAGGCTTCAGATTCGGATCGGTATTCGGCCGAATCTTTAGTGAAGGATTCAGGGGTTCAGCCAAATCCAAAAAAGTGGATTCGGTGCATCCCTAATTAAAATTCCTAAGTACTTGAATGTATCCACTGTTTTAAGGTTTATTGTAGGGTTTATTGACTGTAGCGCACGAATGGTAAGTTTCCCAAAGGTAGAGATTGTATCTAAAGTAATTTCCAATGAGTCTGCTGGGTTGGCTAAGTATAAAAGGATGTCATCTACATACATAGTACATAGTAACATAGTAAGTAAGGTTGAAAAAAAACACACGTCCATCAAGTTCAACCTTTTAGTTTTTTGTTTTTTTTTATCTGCCTAGCTGCCAGTTGATCCAGAGGAAGGCAAAAAACCCATCTGAAGCCTCTCCAATTGGCCTAAAATTTGGGGAAAATTTCCTTCCTGACTCCAAAATGGCAATCGGACCAGTCCCTGGATCAACTTGTACTATGAGCTATCTCCCATATCCCTGTATTCCCTCACTTGCTAAACACCATCCAACTCCTTCTTATACCTATCTAATGTATCAGCCTGTACCACTGATTCAGGGAGATAATTCCACATCCTCACAGCTCTCACTGTAACAAACCCCTTCCAAATATTTAGGCGGAACCTCTTTTCTTCTAATCAGAATGGGTGACCTTGTGTCAGCTGGAAAGACCTACTGGTAAATAAATCATTAGAGAGATTTTTATATGATCCCCTTATATATTTATACATAGTTATCATATCTCCCCTTAAGCGACTCTTCTCCAGTGTGAACATCCCCAATTTGGCCAGTCTTTCCTCATAGCTAAGATTTTCCCTTTACCAGCTTAGTTGCCCTTCTCTGTACCCTCTCTAATATAATAATGTCCTGTTTGAGCACTGGAGACCAAAACTGTACGGCATATTCTAGATGGGGCCTTACAAGTGCTCTATACAGTGAAAGAATGACCTCCTACTCCCGTGACTCTCTGCCCCATTTAATACAGCTCAAGCCCTTATTTGCCCTTGATGCAGCTGACTGGCATCTACAAGGACTCCAAGGTCCTTTTCCATAATGGATTTGCCTAGTGCAGTCCCATAAAGGGTATAAGTGGATATCCTTACATCCCAGGTGCAGGACTTTATACATTTATCAACATTGAATCTCATTTGCCACTTAGCTAGCCAGATTGCCAGTTTGTCAAGATCCTGTTGCAAGCACCACATCATGATGGAATTAATTGGGCTAGATAGTTATGTGTCATCTGCAAACACTGATACATTACTTACAACACCCTCCCCTAAGTCATTAATAAACAAGTTAAATAAAAGTGGACCCAATACTGAGCCCTGAGGGACCCCACTAAGAACCTTAATCCAAGCAGAGAATGTCCCATTAACAACCACCCTCTGTACCCGATCCTGTAGCCAGTTTCCTATCCATGTGCAAACGACTTCATTAAGCCCAACAGACCTTAGTTTAGAAAGCAGTCGTTTGTGGGGCACAGTATCAAACACTTTGGCAAAATCCAAATATATCTACTGCCCCCCCCCCCACTGTCCAGCATCTTACTTACCTCATCATAAAAAGCAATCAAATTAGTCTGACATGACCTATCCTTCATAAAGCCATGCTGATTGCTGCTCATAATCCCATTGACTAGGACAAAATTTTGAATGTGATCCCTTAACAAGCCTTCAAATAATTTGCCCACCGTAGATGTCAAGATTACTGGCCTATAATTGCCAGGCTGAGATCGTAATCCCTTTTTAATTATTGGAATAACATCAGCTTTTCTCCAATCCATAGGCACCATACCAGATGAAAGTGAATCTGAGAAAATCAGAAATAAGGGCTGGTCTAAAACTGAACTAAGCTCTCTTAGAAACTGGGGGTGAATGCCATCAGGCCCTGGAGCCTTGTTTACATTAATTTGTATTAAAGCTTTATGAATCACATCCTGAGTCAGCCACTGACTAGATTGAGCTGAGCCATTAGTGCAGTTATAAAGTGAGCCTGGGAACTCAGACTCCTCTATTGTATACAAAAGAACTGATTTAGCACATTTGCCTTTTCTGTATCTTTTACAACCATACTGGTACCATTATTTAATGGAACAACACTCTCAACCTGCATCTTTTTACTATTAATATATTTAAAAAACTTTTTAGGGTTAGTTTTCACCTCAGCAGCAATTAACTCTTCATTTCCTTTCTTTGCCGTCCGGATTGCTGATTTACAACATTTATTACAGTGTTTATATTCATTAAATGCAGCTTCTGTCCCAACAGATTTGTAGTTTTTAAATGCCTTTCTCTTCTTTCCCATTAACTTCTTTACTTCTGTATTAAGCCACACAGGATGATTCTTAGAGCTTCTACATTTACTTCTTAAGGGAATAAATTGAGAACAGTAATGATTTAATATGATTTTAAATGACAATGACTGTTCTGTGTTTTTATCTGAAAACGTAATGCCCCAATCAATACTCTGTAGGGCAGCCCTCAAGGCACTAAAATTAGCTTTTCCACAATTCATGGTTTTTGTTGCCCCAGTGTATATTTGTTTTTTGCACCAGACATTAAAAGATATAACATTATGGTCACTATTACTCAGGGGTTCAATGACTTGCACATTTGCTATAAGTTCTGGGTCATTTGAGATCACTAAATCCAGAATAGCATTTTTCCTGGTAGGCTCCAGAACAATAAGTTTATAAATGTGTTCCCATTAACTGATCTGGCAGTACCGTTGCTCCAGTCAATATCTGGGTCATTAAATTCCCCCATTATCATTACTTTACCCAAACTAGCAGCCTTTTCTATTTGCATCAGGAGCTTAGCCTCCTGGTCACTTACATTAGGGGGTCTATAGCGACACCTACAATTAGTTTGCTGGACTCTTTACAATTGGTGAAGAACTCCACCCATAAGACTTCTGCCCCCTCATTTTCTAACATAACCTCCTCCTTTATATAAGCTTTTAAATCCTGCCTAACAAACAGACATACCCCTTCTCCTTTTCTATTGCCTCTATCCCTCCGAAACAAAGTATAGCCACTGATATTAACTGCCCAGTCATTGACTCATTCAGCCATGTTTCGGCCAATCACATCATATTTTCCCTCCAGCACCAGCAGCTCCAGCTCTCCCATTTTACCAGTCAGACTCGTTGCATTTGCAAACATACATTTAATACTGGTACCATATTGAACATATGACATGTGGTCCTCCCTATCCTTAACAGTATCCCCAGCCAAATCTCCTCCGGCATTTTCCCTTTCTTTGCCCACTATCTCATCTAACCTGTTTTTCACTGAATCTTTTACTGAACCCCCCCACACCTAGTTTAAAATCTCCTCCAACCCTCTAGCCATCTTCTCTCCCAAAACAGCTGAAACCCTCATCATTGAGGTGCAGCCCATCCCTAGCAAAGAGCCAATCTTTCAGCCACGCATTAATCTCCTTACGCGCCCGCTGTCTCCTTAGCGTTGCTCGTGGCTCAAGTAATATCTCTGAGAAAATTACCTTGAAGTCCTCGCCCTCAACTTTACACCTAGTTTTTTAAAATCGTTCTTGAGGACTTCACTACCTCCTCTAACGTTGTCATTGGTACCTATGTGTACCCCAACCACCGGGTCTTCCCCGGCCCCTCCCAATAATCTGTCCACCACATGCTGAACCCTAGCACCAGGCAAACAGCAGACTGTTCAGCAGGTAGGGGCCTTACAGAAGATTAAACTATCCACCTTTCTAATAATTGAATCCCCTATAACTAGAACCTGCCTTTCCTTCCTTGCACTCCCTCCACCACCGTATTAGAGACACTGCCCCCCAGGGTGCTCCGAGAGTCAGCCTGCTCCATACACGCCAGTTCAGAGCTTTCCTCCCCAGTATCTTCAGCCAAAATGGCGAATTTGCTGTTTTGGACAAGCTAGGACCAGCCCCCCTACCCTTCTGTCCCCTACTTCCCCTCCTGACTGTCACAAACCTTCCTCCCTCATTAGACTCCACTGCCCATTTTCCTCCCCCCACTCCACTAGTCCCTGCCAGTGGTTGCTCTGTGACCTCCTTTCCTCCCCCCACGTTTGCCGCTGCTCTCAGTGCTGCAAGTTCCCCCCTTAGTGTCTGCAGTTCAGATTCCAAGATGAAAACCCAGTGACATCTCCCACATGTAAATACTGCCTGGAACTGCTGCTCCAACACCACATACATGTGACACACACTGAGTAATACCAGCAAACCCATTTGCACTCATATTTACACTGGTACTTACAGTCTCACAAGTGCAATTCCTCACAACCACTTTTTTGGTTTTAAACACCTTAAGGTTTTTAACGCTGCTTAACACTTAATTCACATGCAACACTCACTTAGCAGCTCCCACACTCGCTTTGAATTCACAAAGTTAAGGTTTCAACCAGAGCACACAAAGCCTGATCAGAATTTACCTGATTACCCCCTCCCCCTTAATTAGAAGAAAGAGGGCGAGAGGGAAAAAAATGCTATTTGCTACCAGCAGTAAAATAACCCCTTATTAACTTTTTTTTAAAAATGTTCCCCTTAGAAACTCTAAAGCTAAAACACAAAAAGAGAATAAATGCACTCAATGTAGCTACGAGTTTACCCAAAAGAGAGAAAAGAAAAAGCTGTTTGTCTCAGTCAGATAACTCACAGAACACACAGCAGTCAGTTATTTGCACTTACTCCATTCTTGCACCCAGCACTCCCAGCATGCACAGCAAACACCTTTACATTGGTCTGTAGAACTACTTGGAATAAAATGCTGAGCAAAGTCAGGGTCAGTTTTCTTCAAACAATTAAAAATAAAAGAGCTGACAATCACATGGTGAAAGCTTATAAAATGAATGTAAACTGCACTGCTGACAATTCAAATACTTGGGCAGAAGAGCAAAATTACTTTGAGTGTGAAACTAAAAATGCAATTACTTTTTTTTCCTTGAAAAACTGATCCAGGGTTTAAATAGTGAAGAGTAAAAGGTACATTTATTGTGCAGAATTGGGTGCAGAACATACAAAACATTGAAATTTTTCTGGCACAGTTTAAATTTAAATTACCCTTATTATTTGGAATAGGAGCTGACAATCTAAGAGCAAGGGCGCAGTTTGTTTTTGAGTGATGGTGGGGGATATGATATTGGTTTGAGATTCTGGAACAAAAAGTTGACAGTTGAACACACTTGCCAGGAAAGCTTACAGTCTAAAAGCTCCAGTGGGAGAATGTGTTAATAGAAGAACATTTCCCTAAACTGTTCCTAGAGTGCAAACAATCTCAAAGAAGACACAGGTGGGGTTTCTTTGCAGAAGTACTTAGAGTGAAGAGCTGGCAATGTAAAAGGGACATTTTTTTAGCATAGAATATCTAAAAGCTAAGTCACACATTTAGTTTCTAGCCAAACACTAGTTTATGGTGTAAAAGTACAACATATAAACTCTATATTACACCCCATAGTTATACAAATACAGAAGATAGAGACAGATAGGAGGGGAGATCAGTTCAGGTACATGTTGGAGAGACCAGTGAAATGTCCCCTGCTCAGATGCCAATGGCAGCAGAACTGGGTGTATTAGAGCTTTCAGTGTAAATATCAGAGCAAATCTAGTGCAGACTCAGGTTAGAAGATCAGACTGAGCTCAACCAAAACATTAGCCCATGAAGCCTCCCTTGTAAGAAACCTCCCATTAAACCCAGAGTTAATAGAAGTGTGAGGAACCTGAGAACAGTGGGAAGTAGGAGCAGTGAATAGCCGGTGAGAGGAAAGAAATGAGTTGGAATTAACAGACTGGCTGGGGAAGAGGGAACAATATGCAGCAGAAATACAGAACATGTTAAGAGCTGTTTTATGTACAGAACAGGATTTTAGTCCATTTTATTCCTACTGCAGCCGACCCAACCATTCTGTGTGTCAGTGGAGCATTGCTGGAATTAGCCAATTAGATCAGGGGAAATCAGTCAGTGACTTACAGCATGAGTGTGTGGTAGTTGCATCGGGAGAAATAATAATGTTGGGTTGAGGAACTCACAAAAAAAAAAAAAAAAAGTATATAAGCAGCCATTAGAGAAAATATTAAAGTGAAAAATGAAGCTATTTATTAAACATCCAGTGCAGTTTGGTGCATTTATATAATAGTGAATATGTTCTGAATATGGAAGGAAAGTGCAGATTAGAAGCAGCAAAATGTTGGAATCATAAGTAAGAAGAAGCATCAGATCAACCTGCTCTACATTGTAACAGACATTTATTTCTATGAAACATTTCCCAGAAGATTTAGCAATAATGTACTGACGTGATTTGCTCCTATCAGAATGGCACCGGCTACTGACTGGGAGGTGTTAAACTTGTCTCCTTTTTTTTACTAGATGCGCCAACTCAAATTCAAAAATAAAATAAATAAAATAATGCTAAAAATCATCTAAGCCTGTTATAACATCACACACTGTTACTGTTTTTGTTTGAATATTCAGATATTTTACACTTTTAGTTTTATATTTCAGAAATACTAACTTTTTTATTTAGTTTTTGTGTTTATGCACTTTTATGAAAAATCTTTTTCTTTTCAGTCATCTAAATTTTGTACAACAGGTTGCTGACTTTTTAAACTCTGAAAATTTGATTAGTTGATGCATTTCTTAACAGTAGGGACTAAAGGTGCTGTCGATAAATGTATAAATTAATGTACCAATTGTAACAGTTGCTGTGGAACAGACGTTAGTAAACTCCTGTAAGTAAATTAATCACTATAGAGACCGCAAGAAATTATGGTGTGGCCCCTCAGTCCTCTCTCTTGTTGCTTCTTATTCAGAGAAACACAATATGATTGAACTCCAATGAGAATCTTGGCACAAAGTAATGTATTAAGTGGAAACATTATTTTGCTCATAAGTCTTCACATTAAACCATTAGTTTATTAGAATGCACAGCAGTAGCATCGTGTGGTAGAAACATGGGTGTATATTTATCCTCTAAAGTGAAATTCCGCCACGCTCCATTCATTTGTATTGGATTTTGAAAGGCATATTTATCAAAGGATGAACTTTCACTTTCACCCATTAAAAAATGCTCTTTTTAAAAAATGGAGAGTGGCGGAATTTCACCCTAGAGGACTATGGCGATCTCTAACTTCACTCTTTGATAAATATACCTCATAGATCACAAGATATTTTCTGTGTTTTTATTGTCTTGGGGCACATTTACTAAGGGTCGAATTTCAAAGTTAAAAAACTTCGAAATTCAACCATCAAATTTGATAGTTTGATAGTTGAACCATCTATAGACTGGTATAATTTAAATGGATAGTACCATATAGAATAGCATGGCAACTTTCACTGTGAAACATGAATTTATGCAGATGAAACAAGATCATTATAATTTCTAATGACATCATGATTTATTGACAATGTACCAGAAAAAGTCAAAGTGTTGGTTTAAATTTAATAAAATGTTCGTTATTGTATAATATTTTTAAGGGCATTTTTCATATCTGTACTTCTCAAGCTGTAAATCATTGGGTTAATAAAAGGAGTCACTACTGTGTATAAAAGAGAAAGAAGTTTTCCAATGGTCTGTGACTGGTTTCTTGTGGGAACCAAATAAGTAACAATGAGACTCCCATAAAATATGGAGACCACAGCCAAGTGGGAGCTGCAGGTGGAGAAGGCTTTTTGTCTCCCAATATTGGACATTATCTTTAGGATTTCATGGGCAATACAGATATAGGATCCAGTGATGAGTAAAAAAGGGAAAAGAATCACAGGGACAGACACAGCCATTCCCAATATTCGTGCTAAAGTGGCTTCTGAGCAGGAAAGTTCCAGAAGAGGAAAATAATCACAGAAGAAATGGTTGATGGCATTTTGGTTGCAGAACTCTTGTGTAGCTGCAGAAATCACAACAACTGGTGTAAAGTTAAGGGAAAGTAGCCATGACATAACTATTAATTTAACACACAATTTGTGATTCATTATTGAAGAATAACACAGAGGATTACAGATGGCCAGATATCTGTCATAGGACATCACAGTTAGAAGGAAACACTGTGAAGATTCAGTGACAGCAAAGAAATAAAATTGTGCAATACAGCCAATAAGAGATATTTTAGCTCCTTCATTTATTACAGTTCTGAGCAGGATGGGAACAATAAGCATGGACTGCAGGAGATCAGATAAGGAGAGTTGTTGGAGAAAGAAGAACATGGGGGATTGAAGATTTCGGCTAATTATTACCAATACTATGACAAAGATATTTTCAGAGATGGTCAATATGTGAATCAAAAGAATCAAAGAAAAAATCAGGATCTTGAAATTGTTGAGATGCTGAAATCCCACAAGGAAAATCTCTGTGATCATTGAGTGATTGTTCATTTCAATTGCCTAGGAGGAAAGTATTATGTTTTGCAATTTAGCAATCCAAACTCATCATCATCATCATCATCATTTATTTATATAGCGCTGTCAAGATACGCAGTGCTTTACTGCAGTTATATCAAACAGGGAATAAATGGTGGAAAACAGACAAGGATTACAGAGTACAATAGGGTTAGAAGGACCTAGAGATTAGAGTTTACAAACTAAAAGGTTAGGGTACAATTGAGACATTAGGATTGTATAAACACTTTGTCATTTTTGATACAGCAATGATTAATTAAGGTACATTGAATAGGCCTCTTTAAACAGATGGGTCTTTAAGGAGCGCTTGAAAGTTTGGAAGGAAGAAGAAAGTCTGACATCTTGTGGCAGAGAGTTCTAGAGAAAAGCAGAAGCCCGAGAGAAGTCTTGTAGACGAGAATGGGCAGAAGTGACCAGAGGAGAAGTGAGGGAAGATCAGAAGCAGAGCGTAGGTTTCGTGAAGGAGAGTATTTGGAGATTAGAGATGAAATATAGGGAGGGGTTTCATTATTAAGGGCCTTGAATGTGAGTGTAAGTAATTTGAATTTGATTCTAGAAGAGATTGGGAGCCAGTGAAGGGACATACATATGGGAGCAGCTGATGTTGAGCGGTGAGATAGATGAATGAGTCTAGCGGCCGCGTTTAGAACAGATTGGAATTGTGAAAGGTGACTTGTTGGAATACCTGTGAGGAGTAAGTTGCAGTAATCAAGGCGGGAGATGATGAGAGACTGAATCAGTGTTTTAGTTGATTCTGAACTGAGATAGGGTCGTATTCGAGCAATGTTGCGCAGTTGAATACGGCAAGATTTTGCAAGTGTTTGAATGTGTGGTGAAAAAGACAGATGAGAGTCTAAGATGACTCCTAGGCAGCCTGTGTGGTGGAATGAAAGGTGGTGTTGTTTACGGTGAGTGATATCTGAGGGACAGGGGAAGATCTTGGAGGAAATATAATGAGTTCTGTTTTAGAAAGGTTCAGTTTCAGGTGGCGCTGTGACATCCAGGAGGAGACAGCAGAGAGACAGTCTGTGACTTGGGAAAGGACAGAATTAGAAAGATCAGGAGTAGACAAGTAGAGTTGGGTGTCATCAGCATAAAGGAGATACTGAAGTCCAAGTGACTGAATGAGTTTTCCTAGTGAAGTTGTATAGAGCGAGAACAGCAGGGGGCCAAGAACAGAGCCTTGAGGAACTCCAACAGAGAGTGGGAAAGTAGTAGAAGTAGAGTTAGAGAAGGAAACTTTAAAGGAACGGTCAGACAGATAAGATGTAAACCATGAAAGAGCAGTGTCCCGAATGCCAGCTGAGTGTAGAATGTCAAGGAGGAGTGTGTGGTCAACTGTGTCAAAGGCTGCAGAGAGATCTAGAAGGATTAGAATGGAATAATGACCTTTAGACTTTGCCAATAGAAGATCATTGGTTACTTTGGTGAGTGCAGTTTCAGTCGAGTGTGATGGGCGGAAGCCAGATTGCAAGGGGTCGAGGAGGGAGTTGTGAGTGAGATGCTGGATCAGGCGTTTGTAAACAAGCCTTTCTAGTAATTTGGATGCGAATGGAAGAAGGGAGACCGGTCGATAGTTAGTGGGAGAGCTGGGATCAAGGGAATGTTTTTTGAGGATAGGAGTGATTAGTGCTTGTTTGTATAATGATGGAAAGGTACCAGTAGAGAGTGAAAGGTTGAATAGGTGGGTAAGTGCAGGAGAGAGTGTATCAGAGATTGGGTGGAGAACGCGAGAGGGTATGGGGTCAAGGGAGCAGGTGGTGGGTTTTGAGCTGGCTAGAAGTTTGCTAACTTCATCTAGAGTTGCAGGGGTGAAGGAGTGCAGAGTAGATGTGAGTGGACTGCACGTTGGTCTGAGATTGTTGTCGGACGGTATGCTCAGCCTAATGAGATCTATTTTTTCATTAAAGAAATGAGCAAGGTCTTGGGCGGTAACATTAATAGGTGGAGGAGGTGGAGGGGGGCATAGGAGTGAGTTAAATGTGGCAAACAGCTGCTGTGGTTTGGAGGACATAGTAGATATTAGATAAGAGAAGTATTGTTCTTTGGCTAATGATAGAGCTCGGTTATAGCAGGAGAGCATGAATTTGAAGTGGATGAAGTCAGGATCAGTTCGTGACTTTCTCCACCGTCGCTCAGCTGATCTACTACATCTTCTGAGGTACCGTGTTACACTAGTGTGCCAGGGTTGGGGTTTAGCTGGCCGGCTGTGACGGGTGGTAGAAGGTGCAAGGGAGTCAAGTGCTGTTGAAAGGGCATTGTTGTAGAGAGAAGCTGCCATATTGGGACAGGAGAGAGTATTAATATGAGATATGGATTGTGCTGATACTGTTGATAATTGTTGTGGTTCAAAGGCATTAAGGTTTCTGTACATGTGGGTAGAGAGAGATGGTTGTGAAGGTGCAGGTGAAAGCAGTATCTGAAAGGAGAGTAGATGATGGTCAGACAGAGGGTAGGGAGAGTTAATTAAGTTGGATGGGCAGCATGAGTGGCAGAATATAAGGTCAAGAGCATGGGTAGGTGAGTCAGTCCACTGAGAGAGACCAAATGAAGCTGTTAGAGAAAGAAGTCTAGAGGTGGCAGCAGAAGCAGAGTTGTCAATGGGGATGTTGAAGTCCCCTAAAAGTCCCCTAAAATGAGAGCAGGTGTCTCACTGGAGAGAAAGTATGGAAGCCAGGCAGCAAAGTGATCCAAGAAGGTGGAGTAGGGACCTGGGGGGCGATATATGACAGCAACACGCAGAGAGATTGGAGAAAACAAACGTATGCTGTGGACTTCAAAAGAAGTGAAGGAGAGAGAAGTCGGTGTAGTTAGATTTTGAAACCTACATTTGGGGGAGAGAAGAAATCCCACCCCACCGCCATGACGGCCATCCGGTCTAGGGGTGTGAGTAAGTGAGAAGCCTCCATAGCAGAGGCAGCAGGTGAAGCAGTGTCTGAGGGGGAGAGCCATGTTTCAGTGATTGCAAGAAGGTGAAGGGATTTAGCTATAAAGAGGTCATGGACTGCTGTTAGTTTATTGCAGATTGACCGTGCATGCCAGAGGGCACATGAGAAAGGCAGGGAGGGTGCTGGTTTTATGTGAATTAGGTTTGCAATATTAGAAGTGCGTAAAGTCTGAGAGACTGGAAAAGACCTTGTTGAATGCCTGAGAGTAGGAATAAGTGAGGGTACAAATGAGTGAGTTGGACCAGGGGTTGGGGAGATGTCCCCAGCTGCAAGTAACAGTAATAATGAGATTGAGACAAGGTGTGACCTAGATTTAACAGTGCGAGCAGTGTATTGTTTGATGGGATGAGAGGGGATAATAGATTTAACAATACAAGATAGTGTGCTTAGATTGAGAGAGGGTGATGGGAGCAGTGAAGAGGAGATTTCAATTTCAGGATAGTTTGATGGATGTTGGAGTGCAGAGGATATATGCAGAAGTATAGAGGAGAGAGAGAAAAAGAAGGCAATCAAATTAAACATAGTTAGACAGTATAATCCGTTTTATCTTGTTCATAGGAGAATTGATGAGCAGTGATGTCCAATGTTTGCTTGGAGATTCCAATTCAACTCTGATCCAACTGCTGTTCAACTCTGTCTAACTCTATATATTGTACTTAAACTTTCTGTACTTTAACTCTGTCTAACTCTATATATTGTACTTAAACTTTCTGTACTTTAACTCTGTCTAACTCTATATATTGTACTTAAACTTTCTGTACTTTAACTTGATGGACTTAAGTTGTTAAATCTGCCATGGCTCTCCTGCCATGCTCACCCCTGCTAAACTCCAGTTAATAGCAATGATAATGATTTGCTTGGAATTAAATACTTCACATCAATACATCAAATGTTTTCACGTCCTCACTGTATTATTTATCACCATTTTATTACTTCTATGAATTATAATCAGTGAGTTATGTTAGTATTACTGGGTGACATTCATTGCACTTGTTATGCATTAATATCAATATATCAATAATAGTTCAAGGGGAAATTTTAATTCATTTAAAATATGTTTTTGATAGACCTGCTACAAGTATATTTGTAACTGGTCTGTGTAATTTATTGCCATGGTTTGTGGGTTTTTAACCTTCCTATTCTGCCACGTTCCAGTTTATAAACTTGAATCTGGTTTCCAAGGTCACTGACCAATAACAAAAACTGTTAATTGTGAAGCTTCAGTTCTTTTCTTGTTATTGCTGATCTCTCACTCCAGGCCCTCACCTGTTCATTCCATCCATTTGTCAGAGTGCAAGTCCTCTGAAATCACAACAAAACGTACAGGTTATAATGTGGCAATAGCCTTCAAGGCAACCCCACGAAATCTGAATTTCAATGTGCAAAGCAAAGGATTAGAAAAGGGGAGAGGGAGGAATATATGGAGGAATTTGTATTACCTGATAAATGAAAAGGTAGTCAGAAATCACACACATTTCTTTGTTTTGTTTGTTATACAAGCATAACGGCAGTAGAAATGCACAACCTATTCAGTTATGTTTGGCCTTTTACAGTGAGCATGAAACACAGTTGTAGTTTTAGATGAATGAACACATTTTAGTTTACAATTTTTCATGTGTCCTAGATTTTTACTTCAAAAGAAAACCAAAGTCTATCAAGTTCTACCCCTCCAAAAAGCCACAGTGCAAATATACACATATACACACTCATACTGACCTATGTCTCTTAAAGGCATTAACAGAATCTGCCACCACAAAACCACCCAGCAGGGCATTACCCAACCTTATGTGAAGAATCACCTATTTTGCTTCATATGAAAGTTCTGTTACTCTAGTCTAAAGGGGAGGCCTCTGGTGCAGTGATCTTCTTTGTGGGAAAAAAGTTCACCCGCAATCTGATTGTTATGCAGTTTTCAGATAAATGACCCATTAACTTCATCTTAAGGTGTGTAATGTAGGTTTGGTGAAAATTCCCTCGAATTCACTTCGACCCTTGAAGAAGTTACTCAAGGCTTGGCCAGTAAAATTGGATGGGCTAAAGGAGAGAGTTCATGGCATGAAAGTTAGCCAGGCCTGACAATCGCAGTGATATAAGGCAATAGAGACCAATAAAGAATGGATGGATCTGTCGAAGACATACACTGAAATATTTATTTGAGGGAAAAGCTGCCAATCTACAAGCACAAGTAGAGGGATGTTATTTTTAAAGGTTCTCTTGAAAACACACAATAGAAAAAGCAAATGAACATTTAAATAAAATGCAGATTTGAGGGCAGAACTGGCAGTGAAATAATAAGGCTGAAGGCACAGGGACATTTCCTAGAAGAGCTGACAATCTATTACTGATTATTGAAATATTGTTTTACAGCAAAAATTAAGTAGAGCACATAGCTGACAATCTAATAGTAATATCAGATAAATGTATCTCTGCTAAACTGACCTGAGATGTCTGTAAATCCTGTAAAACTACTTGGCATTAAATGCTGAGCAAAGTCATGGGCAGTTTTCTTCTGAATTTAACTGCACTGCTGACATTTAGAAAAACTTGGGCAGAAGAGTAAAATTACTTTGAGTGTAAAACTAAATATTGAATCACTTTTTTCCGTGAAAAACTGACCCAGGGTTTAAACAATGAAGAATAAAAATGCCATTAATTGTACAGAATTGGAGTGCAGAACACACAAAAGACTTGAGCACAGAGCTGACAGTCTGATGGTGCCAGCTGCACATTTTTATGTCACATTTTAACTTTAACTTACCCTTAATAAGTATTTGGAATAGGAGCTGAAAATCTAAGAGCATAGACCATCTAAAAGCTAAGCCACACACTTAGTTTCTAGTCAAATAGGTTAGTACATTGCCTTTCCAACACTGTTTATGGTGTAAAAGTGCAACATCTAAACTCTATATTACACCCCATAGTTATACAAATACAGAAGATAGAGACATATAGGAGGGGAGATCAGTTCAGGTACATGTTGGAGAGACCAGTGAAATGTCCCCTGCTCAGATGCCAATGGCAGCAGAACTGGGTGTATTAGAGCTTTCAGTGTAAATATCAGAGCAAATCTAGTGCAGACTCAGGTTAGAAGATCAGACTGAGCTCAACCAAAACATTAGCCCATGAAGCCTCCCTTGTAAGAAACCTCCCATTAAACCCAGAGTTAATAGAAGTGTGAGGAACCTGAGAACAGTGGGAAGTAGGAGCAGTGAATAGCCGGTGAGAGGAAAGAAATGAGTTGGAATTAACAGACTGGCTGGGGAAGAGGGAACAATATGCAGCAGAAATACAGAACATGTTAAGAGCTGTTTCATGTACAGAACAGGATTTTAGTCTATTTTATTCCTACTGCAGCCGACCCAACCATTCTGTGTGTCAGTGGAGCATTGCTGGAATCAGCCAATGAGAGCAGGGGAAATCAGTCAGTGACTCACAGCATGAGTGTGTGGTGATGCATCTGGAGAAATAATAATGTTGGGTTGAGGAACTCACAAATAAAACATTAAATATAGAAGCAGCCATTAGAGAAAATATTAAAGTGAAAAATAAACGTAATTATTAAACACCCAGTGCAGTTTGATGCTGAGTATGGAAGGAAAGTGCAGATTAAAAAAAGCAAAATGTTGGAATTATAAGAAAGAAGAAGCATCAGACCAACCTGCTCTACATTGTAACAGACATTCATGAAAGTCCAACCCTAGACATTTCTTCCTATAAAACATCTCTCAGAAGATATAGCAATAATGTACTGACGTGATTTGCTCCTATCAGAATGGCACCGGCTACTGACTGGGAGGTGTTAAACTTGTCTCCTTTTATTTACTAGATGCGCCAACTTACACAGTCACTAAGTCTATGGAGAAATCTGCTGAGGCCTATTGAGGCTGGAATAATAAGGTCCATAGAGTAAAGTCAATGTCAAAGTCAAAATTAAAATAAAACTTCCTATAACTTTATTATACATAATAATACTAAAAATCATTTGAGCCTGTTGTAACATTACATACCAAGTGGGTTACTCACTATTTTAGAAATACAAAATACTTTTATTTAGTTTCAATTTTTTCATGTAAATGCACGTTTATAAATGTATTTATTTTCAGTCATCTAAATTTTGTACACCAGGTTGCTGACTTTTTAAACTATGAAAATTTGATACATTAGTTGATGCATTTCTTAACAGTAGGGGGTGAAGGTGCTGTAGATAAATGTATAAACTCATGTACCAATTGTAACAGTTGCCATGGGACAGACGTTAGTAACACTCAGGGAGCATGCTAAGTAGTAAGTAAATTAATCACTGTAGAGTCCACCATTAATTATGTTGTGGCCCCCCAGTCCTCTCTCTTGTGGTTCTTATTCAGCGAAACACAATATGATTGAACTCCAATGAGAATCTTGGCACAAAGTAATATATTAAGTGGAAACATTATTTTGCTCATAAGTCTTCACATTAAACCATTAGTTTATTAGAATGCAGAGCAGTAGCATCATGTGGTAGAAACATAGATCATTTAGGGGGTTATTTACTAAACTCAGAATGCAAAAATCCCGAAAAAAATATTTTTTTATAAAATCAGACTTTTAAAAAATTATGAATTTTTCGGAATTTGAGGATGGAAAAGTCTGAATCTGAAAATCCGGCATCTCAGACCTGTCGAGGTTGCATATAAGTCAATGGGAGAAGTCTCAATGATTTTTTGATGTGTGCTGTGTTTCATGCAATACCCCAAAGTTTTCAGGCAAAAATTCTGAAAAAATCGTGAAAATCGGATTAAAAAAATCTGAAAAAATCATGAAAATCAGACTTTTTTCCTGCAAAGCAAATTTTTGGGAAAATGTAATAATAAATAAGCGTAAAAAAACCAGAGTGGATTTGGTTGTAGTTTGTAGCAGAAAATATTTAGATAAATTCGGACTTTGATAAATAACTCCCTGAGTGTTGCCTCAATTACCTATAGACAGGGCTCAACTTACACTTCATATTAATACCTGCAACAACCCTATGATCTAATCAGTGTGTCCATTGGACTTCTAAACTAAGGGATCAATTAGTGACCAAACTTTAGGGTACTGTACAATTAAGGGGGAGTATTATTTACCTGTTCCCTGCAAGAGAATACAATAGGGATCCCATCATGACTTTTATTATTAATTTCAGAAATACTCTGTATGTTCCAGTGAAATTTCACTGGAGAAAGTTCGCCGGCGTCAAAAAAAATTTGTCGCCGGCGTCCCAAAAAAAACGGACGCCGGCCTTAGAAATGGGCATCGGCATCAAAAACAGGCGTCGGCGTCAAAAAACGGGCGTCTGCGTTTCATAAATGGGCGTTTCGCGAATTTTGCGGAAAATTCGCGAATTTTTCGGCGAAGCGAAACAGCGCAAATTCGCCCATCACTATTTATCACACTTTTGAGCAGGATGGGAACAATAACCATGGACTGAAGGAGATCAGATAAGGAGAGTTGTTGGAGAAAGAAGAACATGGGAGAATGAAGATCTTGGCTAATTGTTATCAATGTTATGACAAGGACATTTTCATAGATGGTCAATATGTGAATCAAAAGAATCAAAGAAAAAAATGGGATCTTGAAATCGTTGAGATGCTGAAATCCCAAAAGGAAAATCTCTGAGACCATTGAGTGATTGTTCATTTGCAATGCCTAGTAGGGAAGTATTACATTTTACTATTTAGTCATCAGAACTCCAGTTAATAATAATGATAATGATTTACTTGGAATTAAATACTTCACATCAACACATCAAATGTTTTCACGTCCTCACTGTATTATTTATCACCATTTAGTAATTCTATGAATTATAATCAGTGAGTTATGTTAGTATTACTGGGTGACATTTATTGCACTTGTTATGCATTAATATCAATATATCAATAATAGTTTAAGGGGAAGTTTAAATTAAAAATATGTTATTGATCAGACCAACTACAAGTATATTTTCAACTGGTCAGTGTAATTTATTGCTATGGTTTGTGTATTTTTAACCTTCCTATTCTGCCACGTTCCAGCTTCTGAACCGGAATCTGGTTTCCAAGGTCACTGACCAATATTGAAAACTGTTGATTGTGAAGCTTCAGTTCTTTTCTTGTTATTGCTGATCTCTCACTCCAGGCCCTCACCTATTCATCCCATTCATTTGTCAGAGTGCAAGTCCTCTGAAATCACAACAAAACGTACAGGTTATAATGTGGCGATAGCCTTCAAGGCAACCCCATAAAATCTGAATTTCAAAGTGTAAGCAAAGGATTAGAAAAGGGGAGATGGATGAATATGTGTATGGAATTTGTATTACCTGATAAATGAAAAGATAGTCAGAAATCACACAAAACAATTATTTGTTATATGTTAATATATGAGAATAATGGCAGTAGAAATTCACAACCTATTTGGTTCTGCTCAGCCTTTTACAGTAAGCATGAAACACACAGTTGTACTTTGGCATAATGAAGCCATATTTTTTACAAAAATGGGTGAGTGTTGTTTTTCATTTGCCTTTTGTCTTAACAAATGGAGTCATTTGGGATGTTACCAAAACTTTGTAGTGTATATGTCATGGGGTCCCATAGTCAGGCCTCATGAGGTAATATCACCACCTTAACTATAAGAGTGTTCAATTGGGCCCTGATATTAGTAGAATATGTGATTGGGTTTCTTAGGGTTAGCTTTTAATTAAGTCATAATTGGGAAGGTTCCCTCTGTAAACAAATCCCAAATTTACTTTATGGGGAAGCATTTGGAGTAGATAAGTCATCCACACTAGAGGAGATTAATCATGGGGAAACTAATCTCCTTGTCCTTCAGCAGTTTAAAGATGCCTCTTTTATGCATAAAGTAACAAAACAGGGAAGTTATCGACAAGAGGCCTAAACAAAAATATTTAATACATTGTTATTTAGAAAGCTGATATAAGGGAAGCATAGTTGCCCTTAGTTGTGCAGCAAAGACCCTCCTTTTATTAAACACCCCAGGGCATTAAACATTATTATTTCATAGCCAACATACTGTTCTTCGAGTTCAGCTCGTTCTTCTTCTTATTATTATTCTTGGCGAACCCCATTTTCTAAACGCTACTCCTCCTACAGTTTTAGGGGTGCAAGCGCCAAACTTTCCACACTTATTCCTCTTATAGCAAAGTACGTTGCTTGTGCTTTAATAAGCGATCCCACCCACCCCGCCCCTGTGGCGACCCCCGACGACCCCTTTTTTTCCCATTGACTTTGACAGGGAAAAATTTCAAATCGCCGCCACTCGTACAGTTTTGAAGATACAGTCCCCAAACTCGGACCACATATTGTTGATGTCACCCCGAATAAAAATAAGTATTTTGGGGGGGCACCCCAAAGTGGGCGGAGCTACCAACGCCCAATGAAAATTTAGCAATTTTCTAAACGCTACTCCTCCCAGAGGTTTAGGAGTACAATTATAAAACTTTGCACACTTGTTCGGCTCATACTCGAATAGGTTGCTTGTGCTTTGTTAAGCGATCCCACCCTCCGTGCCCCTGTGGCGACCCCCCGACGACCCCATTTTTCCCCATAGACTTTCATTGGAAAACTTGAAACTTTTGCCACTTGTACAGCTTTGAAGTTACACTCACCAAACTTGGCTCATTTAGTCATGGGGTGAAGCTGAAAAATTCTGTCCTATTTTGGGGACCCACCCCGCCCCTGTGGCGACCCCCCGACGACCCCTTTTTTCCCATTGAGATTGACAGGGAAAAATTTCAAATCGCCGCCACTCGTACAGTTTTGAAGATACAGTCCCCAAACTCGGACCACATATTGTTGATGTCACCCCGAATAAAAATAAGTATTTTGGGGGGGCACCCCAAAGTGGGCGGAGCTACCAACGCCCAATGAAAATTTAGCAATTTTCTAAACGCTACTCCTCCCAGAGGTTTAGGAGTACAATTATGAAACTTTGCACACTTGTTCGGCTCATACTCGAATAGGTTGCTTGTGCTTTGTTAAGCGATCCCACCCTCCGTGCCCCTGTGGCGACCCCCCGACGACCCCATTTTTCCCCATAGACTTTCATTGGAAAACTTGAAACTTTTGCCACTTGTACAGCTTTGAAGTTACACTCACCAAACTTGGCTCATTTAGTCATGGGGTGAAGCTGAAAAATTCTGTCCTATTTTGGGGACCCACCCCGCCCCTGTGGCGACCCCCCGACGACCCCTTTTTTCCCATTGAGATTGACAGGGAAAAATTTCAAATCGCTGCCACTCGTACAGTTTTGAAGATACAGTCCCCAAACTCGGACCACATATAGTTGATGTCACCCCGAATAAAAATAAGTATTTTGGGGAGCACCCCAAAGTGGGCGGAGCTACCAACGCCCAATGAAAATTGAGCAATTTTCTAAACGCTACTCCTCCCAGAGGTTTAGGAGTACAATTATTATACTTTGCACACTTGTTGGGCTCATACTCGAATAGGTTGCTTGTGCTTTGTTAAGCGATCCCAACCTCCGTGCCCCTGTGGCGACCCCCCGACGACCCCTTTTTTCCCCATAGACTTTCATTGGAAAACTTGAAACTTTTGCCACTTGTACAGCTTTGAAGTTACACTCACCAAACTTGGGTCATTTAGTCATGGGGTGAAACTGAAAAATTCTGTCCTATTTTGGGGACCCAAAAAAGTGGGCGGAGCCGCAAACAACCAATCAGATTTTCCCTATTGACTTCAATGAGAAAATGTAAACAGCTGTAATTCTCACAGTATTAAAGCTAGAGCTCTCCCAAACTTGGCACCGTGGGTCACTGGGTGACTCGGCTAAAATTTACCTAAAGTGGGCGGAGTCTACAACAGCCAATCAAATTTCAGCCATTCAAATAAATAGGAAAATGTTAAACTGCTGCCGCTCTTAGACGGTTAATGGCAGGGTCCTCAAACTTGGCACAGTTGGTCACTGGGGGACTGGGATTAAAAAAAGTGGGTGGAGCCAAAACCAACCAATCAGATTTCTTTGATTGATTTTAATGAGAACAATTAAGAAGGCTGCCATTCTCTCAGTATTGATGTCAGGGACCTTGAATATCACAAATGTGGTCGCTGGGGGTTTCCACTTCAAGTTTAGAAAAAGTGGGCGGAGCCACCAACAACCAATCGAATTTCATTCATTGATTTTCACTAGAAAAAAATAAAAATGCTGCCATTTTTACACATTAAATCACAGCATTCACAAACTTTGAAATGTTAGTCACTGAGTGACTGTGGTTCATAATTAGGAAAAAAATGGGCGGGGCAACAACAACCAATCAGATTTCAGCCATTGACCTTAAAGAAAAATGATAAACTGCTGCTATTATCACAGTTTAAATGCTAGGTGTACCAAACTTGACTCAATTACTCACTGGGTGACTGCGGTCAAAATTTAGGAAAAGTGGGTGGAGCCAAAAACAGCCAATCAGTTTTCACCTCTTGACTTTAATGTAAAATTTTGTATTACCGCCGTTCTCACAGTTTTAAAACCGGAGGCCCCAAACTTGGCACTGACCATGACTAGGTAACTGGGGTTAAAATTCAGAAAACTGGGCGGAGCTTAAGACAGCCAATCACATTTTACCAAACGCTATTAAATGGGAATATTTAAATTCCTGTCAATCTTACACTGTTAATGTAAGAGTGCTCAAACTTGGTCCATTTGGTGAAGGGGTGACTGGGATGCAAATTTTTAAAAGTGGGCGGAGCCAAAAATAGCCAGTTTGTTTGAATGGATTTCAATGGTAAAATTGGATTGGCTTTAAATTTCACCGTTTTAATCCGGATTCTACCGACTTTGTGTACTCTCTAGGCACCGGGGGCGACTGGGCAAGACACCTATAGCGTTTCATAGCCAACATCCCGTGGTTTCTTCAGAAACTACACCCTCTAGTTGAATATGATCTCACACTGGACATAAGAAAGTGATTTTGATGCAGACCTTATTAGTAAACAGAATACATTTCCTGACTACCTCACATCCACGGATTCTATATACTTCCAAAGTACTGTGTAAAATAAACCACCTGGACATCCCATAGTTTCTGGGATTGGGCCCATCTTGCAACCACAATTAGTGACGGGCGAATTTGGCACGTTTCGACGAAAAACGGTAAAAAATTCACAAAACGGCGCGTCTCATTTTTGACGCCGGTGTCAGTTTTTGACGGTGGTTTCGCGGGAATTCGCGCCTGCCGAATAAATTTGCCCATCACTAACCACAATCTCAGTATGTGGATACTTTCTTACAAGGTATAGTTGAAAAAAAAGAAAAACATTGATTTTGGAAAAAGATGACAGCCAGGAAATTGTCTACAGGAAAAACCTAATTGGTTACTTTTCAGCATTGGTGTACAATCATTGTATAGATTTATCCCACATGAGGAAGGGATGAAATATACTAAAAAGGATTCAGACACCAGTGTATCTTAAATGTATTGTTCACTTTCCTAACACTTACTTTCAGTTCAGTTGTTTTCAGATCATTCTGATATGTAGTGCTGACACAGCATAACTATTTCCAAAAATAAGGGGATATGTTTTCAAAAAATGAGTTTCTTCAACACTAAAGTAGGCAGAGCCTGTGGAAACTGAATACAAAGTAAGAACAATCACAATTAACAATGATAAACGTTATCTTGGTCCTATATAAGTAAAGGAAAAAATACAAGAAAGACCTCAAATGATTTTGAGAGGGTCCAATCAATGGGAACACCCCAAATTCCACATGAAAAGTGTATGAAAATAAAGTAACACTGATGTTTTTGTGTTTTTTTATATTTGT
Source organism: Xenopus laevis (assembly GCF_017654675.1). Classification (NCBI taxonomy): domain Eukaryota; kingdom Metazoa; phylum Chordata; class Amphibia; order Anura; family Pipidae; genus Xenopus; species Xenopus laevis. Next base: position 157,951,361 of record NC_054375.1, read on the forward strand.
ATTTTTAAGAATTATGAGTAATGGACTTGGCTGTGTACAGGGAAGAAGTTACTCAAGGCTTGGCTGGTTGGACATTCTGAGTAAAACCAGATTGTTGGATCTGTCAAAGGGACACAGGGAAAGATTTATTTGAGTGGAAAGCTGACAATCTACAACTACAGGTAGAGGAAGTGTTATTTTGAAATGTTCTCCTGAACAGGGGCGGATTAACGCCTAGGCTAGCCTAGGCTATAGCCTAGGGGCCCATTGTGGTAGGGGGCCCATGAACTTTAATAAAACAAATTTTGAATTTAAATTTTTTTTTTACCATCCTCCGGTCCAGTCCGGGGGCGGGGGCCCCCTGCCGCTTGCTGCCTGGGGTCGGGACACAGGGGCAGGGGCAGCTGGGCAGGCCAGGCAGTGTGAAGGCAGGCAGGCGCAGGCACACACACGTCACAGCAGCGCGTGTGCGTGTCAGTGTGCGCGTGCGCCGACGCGCTGCAGCTGCCTGCCTGGCCCGGGCTGAGTGCGCAGTGACGCATGACGCACGTGACGTCGCACGCTGGTGACGTCATTGACCCGCGCCTTGCCTAAGCCTTTATATAGTTGAACAGTTGGCGCGCTGGCTCACACTGCGCAGTCTGACCAGACGAGTCACATCATTCATCACAGTTGCTGCGTTGCAACTTCACTTGCTCTTGTTACTCGCCTCTACTAGACTTCACTTTTTCATTGAGAATTGTTTTCACTCTTGAATATTATCTTAAAAATAAGAAGCCTCCATTTAAGCTGCACCGGCGGCCAGCTAGCTAGAAAGTAGAGGGTGGGGGGCCAGGGCCACTTGGCCAGGCCAGCAGCAGCCAGTAGCACTAGCAGCCAGCCTAGCCAGCACCACTGGCACTGGTCTTGCTGCAGCAGTCAGTGGGCAGGGCAGGCCGCAGCCAGGCACAGAATTTCAGGCCACAGCAGTGCACAGGGGGCACCACCCGGCCTGGTGTAGAGCCAGGTGAATAATTTCTGCAGACACAGTGAAATCATTTCTGCAGACTGTGAAATCATTTCTGCAGACAGTGAATAATTTCTGCAGACTGAATAATTTCTGCAGTCTGAATAATTTCTGCAGACGGTGAATAATTTCTGCAAACAGTAAAATAATTTCTGCAGACAGTGAATAATTTCTGCAGACTGAATAATTTCTGCAGTCTGAATAATTTCTGCAGTCTGAATAATTTCTGCAGACAGTGAATAATTTCTGCAGTGAAACAATTTCTGCAGACTGAATAATTTCTGCAGACTGTGAAATAATTTCTGCAGACAGTGAAATAATTTCTGCAGACTGTGAAATAATTTCTGCAGACAGTGAAATAATTTCTGCAGACAGCGAAATAAAAGGTCCACTTCATATTTAACTTTTAGACCAGGATAGCACCTTGTCTATTGTGTCACTCTCCCCGCCCTGCTGGTGCACCCTGCTGCAGAAAGGCTCAAATAAATATTAAAAGATTTTCAAGAAAAAATAATAATTCAATTTGGCAATTTGTGTCACTCTCCCGTGCTGCAGGTGCATCCTGCCTCGCCTACAGAAAGGCTCAAATAAAATTTAAAAGATTTTCAAAAAAAAATAATAATTTGATTTGCTCTCAATTTGGAAATTTGTGTCACTCTCCTGTGCTGCAGGTGCATCCTGCCTGGCCTACAGAAAGGCTCAAATAAAAATTAAAAGATTTTCAAAAAAAAATAATAATTCAAATACGGAGACTTTTTATTTTTTTTGTAACTTATATTTTTATTTGTTTTCTCAAAAGAAAAAGAAATACAATCACAGTGAAGGATACACATGTCATAGAATGGATAAAGTGCAAACATACATCTTTGCGGAGACTTGTGTTATTTATTCTTGTGGTGCTGTTTGTTATACAGTTGGTTTTAGTCAAAAATGTCTGAAAAAAAATTCCTTAGTGGGGCACAAAAGCGAAAAGCTCAGAAGCTGAAAGACAAGCAACAGGTGAACCTGCTTAGGAACATCCCTAAATTGACTGGGTATTTTCAGTCTGCTGGATCTCCATCCACTCATTCTGAATCAGGCCTTGAACTAACCACTAAAGGAGCGGTTACTTTAGAGATCACAAAACAAGTCAACAATGATTGCTCTGAGTACTCTGACGGTGATGTATCGACAAATGAACTTTTGTCAGCATCACTGACAACTGAAACACCCTTTGTTTCTACCAACAACCCAACATGTGCTGATCCAGATGTGGCAGTGACTGTTGTGTCTGTCGTACCAAATCTGAGAGTAGAAGCAAAAGGATCAAATTCCTACAGCTCAGACCCTGCATGCTGGGGTAAAGTCGATGAACAATTGAGGGCATACTGGACCAAAATGGGCCCAGAGTTATGTCAAAACAAAGATGCAGATTTGCAGCATCAGAAAGATTTCAAAAACATCAAAAGAGGTACTTTTCAAACGAAAACTAGCAAATGGGGAATGTGTTTCTAGAGATTGGCTGTTATATTCCCCTTCAACAGGTAACATTTACTGTTTTGCTTGTAAATTGTTTGGTGATAGAGACATTCCTCTTTGACAATAGGGATGTAGCGAACCGCCGCCGATGTGTTCGCGAACGCCGTTCGCGAACACCGGCAAAATTTGCGAACAGTTCGCGAACTGTTCGCGAACTTCGATCATCCGAAAATCGTTCGATTCGAACGATCGAAGGATTGTAATCGTTCGATCGAACGATTTTCGTTCGAGTCGAACGATCGAAGCCATTGGATCGAATGATTTCATTCGATCCAATGCTTCGATCGTTCGATTCGAACGAAAATCCTTCGATTTTAGCGCTCGAATGGTCGAATGGTCGAACGATTTTGACGCGAACGCCTATTGGCGAACGTCGCGCGACGTTCGCGAACTTGCGGCGGACGCGAACAAGTTCGCCGGCGAACAGTCCGCGACATCCCTATTTGACAACAGGTTACAGTGATTGGAAGAATGTATCTGTTCGCTTGGCTGAACATGAAGGTTCAGAGAACTGGCAGTCAAAGAGATTCAGAACTTAAAAAACAATTTGAGAGTGAATATGAATATTGGACAAATGTTTTAAAAAGGGTGGTGGTCGTAGTTAAATTTTTGGCAGAGCGAGGACTAGCTTTTAGGGGACACAGTGAAATGTTTGGGCATCCTGATAACGGGAACTTTATGGGTGTCCTTGAAGTAATCAGCGAGTTTGACCCCTTCCTTAGGAAACATATAGAAAAATTTGGGAATGCCGGCAAGGGAAAGCCCTCATACCTTTCATCAACCACATGTTTAGAATTTATTGAACTGATGGGAGAACGCGTAGTTGGCGATATTATCGATCACATAAAAATTGCAAAGTACTTTTCAATTATTGTCGATTCAACCCCTGATGTGACACATACAGACCAGCTAACATTCATAGTAAGATATGTATCACTGGATGGATGCATTGAAGAACGTTTTCTTAAATTTCTTCCAATTCTAAGTCACACAGGAGAGTCACTTTTTCATTCAGTACTTACAACGCTAGATGACATGGGACTTGATATTAGAAATTGCCGTGGGCCGTGTTATGACAACGCAGCCAATATGTGAGGTGCTTATAAAGGTCTGCAGGCTCCTATCAAAGAGCATAATCCTTTAGTTGAATGGGTACCATGTGCTGCACATACCCTAAATTTAGTTGGGGCAAATTGTGTGAACTGTTGCTTCGAGACAGAAGAGTTTTTTAATTTTGTTCAAACTCTTTTTAATTTTTCATCAAAGTCTTGCGCCCGTTGGCATATAATTACAGCAGGATTACAGCTAAATATCAACAACAGAATAGAGACATTAAAAACCCTTTGCGACACCAGATGGTCAGCACATGCACAAGCCACCAAAGCACTAACCGTGAATTACGCCAACATTCATGAATCATTGAACAACATAGCAGATGACCTTAACCAGAATCTACCAACTCGTGATGAGGCTAAGTCACTCTGTAAAAAAATGGAAAAACTGGAAAATGTATTTCTTTGTGTTATGTGGAACAACATATTAAGCCGATTTCACAAAACAAATACTGCTTTGCAGGCAGTTGACTTGGATTTATGCAATGCAACTGATTTGGTCAGGTCATTGAAGGGTTATGTGGCTGGTTTACGTGAAGAATTCGACAACTTTCAGAAAGAAGCAAAAGAAATTTCTTCTTCAGTTTCCCAACAGTATAAAGTGGATAAACAGCGGCAGAGAAAAAGAAAAAAACATTCAGATGAAGAAGCAGAGACAGAGTGCATACAGACAGGCAGAGAGAGGTTCAGAACAGGTGTTTTCTTAGCTGTAATTGATCGACTTGTTGCCGAAATGGACCGGAGGTACCAGTCCTACAGTGGTATACATCACACATTTGGATTCTTGAACAACATTTCTTCTGTTTCTTCTGATGATCTTCATATACTAGCTACTAATCTTCAAAAAAAATATACAGATGATTTGGAAGATGATTTTGCCAATGAAATATGTCAGTTGAGAGAATTTTTACAAGGACATGAAACAACAGCAGCAAGGGGCCGACTACAGTTAATAAGGCAGAAGAAACTGCTGTCTGTTTTTCCGAATGTTGATATTGCTCTTGGGCTCTTCATGACATTACCTGTAACAAATGCAAGTGGTGAGCGCTCATTCTCAAAACTGTCACTTATAAAAAACAAACTAAGGTCAACAATGCAACAGAGTAGGCTGAATCACCTGGCACTGATGTCAATTGAAAGTGATGTCCTACAGAAAATGGATTTCACAAGCCTGATCAAGGAGTTTTCTGTCAGGAAAGCACGAAAGAAAACATTCAATTGATAAATTGTTTAATATATTTTTTAAATTTACCTGTCTATCTATTCATTGTTATTGTGTGTTCAGCTCAGTTACAGTGCAGTAGACACAAACTATTAAAGTGCAAGCAATGGTTGCTTTTGATATACATTTATTCAACCAGGTCTCTATTGTATTCTTTCTTGTTTTATGATATGCCTAATGCCAAAGTGTAAGCTTACCATTTGGTTGTTTTTTTTTTTTTTTTTAGAAATTATTTTACTATTACTGATAGTTAATTATTTGGAAGTTAATTGCAGATCACTGTGTAAATATGTTTGTGTCATGTGCCATTGCCTAAGCTTTAAACCACTAGCATATTTACACAGTGGTTTGCTTTTTTTTTTTTTTCTAAAAATGGCGTGTACTGGCCTAGAAGGGGGCCCTGTGGAAAGTGTAGCCTAGGGGCCTCACATGTCCTTAATCCACCACTGCTCCTGAAAACACTCAATAGAAAAAGCAATTTAATATTTAAATAATATGCTAATTTGAGGGCAGAACTGGCTGAAGGCACATGGATTTCCTAGATTACTGATTATTGAAATATTGATAAGCAAAGCGCATATCTGACAATCTAAAAATAATATCAGATAAATGTAATTTTGCTAAACAGACATGAGAGGTCTGTAAAACCCAATCCCTGTTTTGTTTAAAGGGTAAGGCATTTTTCAGTAGCAGTAGCACAAATTGTCTCTGTCTTAAATATATTGATAATGGGTTGAGTGCAGAGGAATCTTGTATTTGTCTATATGTATTTTGTGGTCACACCCTCATTGCACCCCCGCCTAATGGTTTTAAAAACTAGTGGTGAGCACAACTTTCCCTTGTTTGTTATAGTTATACAGGAGCAGTGACCAGCTCCATGTTGTAGCTCCCACCCCTCCCAGCTATAGTCAGGTGATCCCTCTGGTGTCTAATAAAAGGGCAGCCAAGTTTGGGAGTTTTACTTTGAAAGCAGCTAGTAAGTTGCAGGTAAAACCTAGTCCCTTTGTAAAATGTATAATAAAGCAATAGAATTCTTAATGAATCAGATGAAAATTAAGCGTAGGACTGGCCAGATATGGGATGAGTGTGACGTAGTTGTTCAGCTTAAATATATTGCAATATATGGACAAACAATCCCTGTTTTGTTTAAAGGGTAAGGCATTTTTCAGTAGCAGTAGCACAAAATGTCTCTGTCGTAAATATATTGATAATGGGTTGAGTGCAGAGGGCTCTTGTATTTGGTCTGTAAAACCCGTAAAACTACTTGGAATAAAATGCTGAGCAAAGTCAGGGGCAGTTTTCTTCAAAAAATTAAAAATAAAAGAGCTGACAATCACATGGTGAAAGCTTATAAAATGAATTTAACTGCACTGCTGACAAAATTACTTTGAGTGTGAAACTAAAAATGTAATTACTTTTTTTTCCTTGAAAAAACTGACCCAGGGTTTAAATAGTAAAAACGTATATTTATTGTGCAGAATTGGAGTGCAGAGCACACAAAAGACTTGAGCACAGAGCTGACAACAGCTGGACATTTTTCTGGCACAGTTTAAATTTAACTTACCCTTAATAAGTATTTGGAGTAGGAGGTGACAATCTAAGAGCAAGGGCACAGTTTTGTTTTTGAGTTTTTGAGTGATGGTGGGGGATATGATATTGGTTTGAGATTCTGGAACAAAAAGCTGACAGTTGAACACGCTGTCTTGCCAGGAAAGCTTACAGTCTAAGTGTCGAAGTTGAAGTTTTTTAAAGAGACAATACTTCGATTTTCGAATGGTCGAATTAGTGAAGTTTTTTCAATTCAAATCTAATTTTGGCCTATTCGATGGTCGAAGTACCCAAAATTTACTTCATAATTCAAAGTTTTTGAATCCAAAAATTCACTTCGACCCTTAGTAAATGGGCCCCTTAGTGTTGTCTCCATTACCTATAGACAGGGCTCAACTTATACATCATATTAATACCTGCAAATACCCTACTATCTAATCAGTGTGTCCATTGGGCTTCTTCAGATAATAATAAAAATAATAATGATAATTCTTACCCCTTCTTATTCATATCCCATTTATAACGCTTCTCATTTTATGGCAGAAAATCAGCTGCTTTTTCAATCCTGATAAAACAAAGATTTTTTGGAAAAGGTAGTCTTTTCGGTTTTCCTTCTTGCCGGTCTTTTCACAGTCTCTCCACTGTCCAAGAAGAATCCAAAATATGCAAAAGCAAGACCAGCGTCTTTGGCAACAGAAGTTTAGAAACCAATATGGTGCAGTATTTCTGTTAGAAGGGATGACACCCAGTGTTTGGTTACAATTAACTCTAAGGGTGCCTATTACTTTTACTCTCTCCCTTTTACAGTACTACACACACTGCTCTAGTGTCCCTTTGTGGTAAAATTTATTGATATCATATCACATAAACCTTAGTGGACCTCCACCAAATAGCAGCAATTCCTACTCACAAACCAAGGGTATGAAATTGCACGTACAGTAGTTTGAATTCCTGTTCTGGTTTAGCTCAGGCTCCGCATCAGTCTCCTACTCGAAAGTATGGGAAGAGATGGAAACCGAAAATAGTATAGTCCCGTTTTATTAAAACTATTTTTTAAAAACAATTGCACTCACGTTTCTGAAATCAAATAATCGCATATAGTCCACATAGGGTGCTCTTCCAGGGGTGGTTTTGCCGGCTCTCTTGGTATCCACTCCGTGGTATTGTCTGCAGCCCCTATGTCATGTGTCCTTGTTGCCTAACGCGTTTCACCAGTGTTCTTGGCTTCCTCAGAGGCTAAAAAATGCATTTGCCAGAGCGAAAATGTGCCTGGCGTTAGAGTGCAAATCACCACTAGCCTCTATCTTCTTCACTAGCAAAGTGGAGCCTGTGCCCGTTAGTAAACGGCGAAGTCCGCTGGTGAATCTTTGCCACTTCAATTGATTGTAATGGGAAAACTTAAGCTGCTGCCATTTTCACACGTTTACCACTAGTGTCCCCAAAATTTTCACAGTTGGTCATTGAGGGACTAAGGTCTAAGGTTAGAAAAAGTAGGCAGAGCCAATCTGATTGCACCCATTAAATTTGTGGTTAAACTAGAGAACTCAAGGGTCATGATTTGACCCAGGATGAGGAGCATTACTGCTTCATAAACTAAGGGATCAATTAGTGGTCAAACTTAAGGGTACTGCACAATAAAAGGGGAATATTATTTACCAGTCCCCTACAAGAGAATACAATAAGGATCCCAAAATAACTTTTGTTATTCATTTCAGAAATACTCTGTATGGTTAATATTTAGCTTTCTATCGTAAAGCACTGTGGAATATGGTGGTGCTGTATACAAACATAAATAAGCAACCACAGTAAGGAAGAAATATTTGTGAAGATCATCCATTTACCAGGTATCCCTGTATATCAGAGTATAAACTATTTACAGGAGGTACAAACCTAACAAAAAAAACATCTATAGACTGGCATAAATTAAATGGATGGTGCCATAGAGAAAAGTATGGCAACTTTCACTGTGAAACATGAATTTATGCAGATGAAACAAGATCATTATAATTTCTAATGACATCATGCTGTATTGACAATGTACCAGAAAAAGTCAAGGTTTTGGTTTAAATTTAATAAAATGTTCTTTATTATATAATATTTTTAAGGGCATTTTTCATATTTGTACTTCTCAAGCTGTAAATCATTGGGTTGATAAAAGGAGTCACTACTGTGTATAAAAGTGAAAGAAGTTTTCCAATGGTCTGTGACTGGTTTCTTCTGGGATCCATATAAGTAACAAAGAGACTCCCATAAAATATGGAGACCACAGCCAAGTGGGAGCTGCAGGTGGAGAAGGCTTTTTGTCTCCCAATATTGGACGTTATCTTTAGGATTTCATGGGCAATACAGATATATGATACAGTGATAAGCAAAAAAGGGAAAATAATCACAGGGACAGACATAACCATTGCCAATATCCGTGCTAAAGTTGCTTCTGAGCAGGAAAGTTCCAGAAGAGGAAAGTAATCACAGAAGAAATGGTTGATGATATTTTTGTTGCAAAACTCTTGTGTAGTTACAGAAGTCACAACAACTGGTGTAAAGCTAAGGGAAAGCAGGCATGACATAACTATTAATTTAACACACAATTTGTGATTCATTATTGAAGAATAACACAGAGGATTACAGATGGCCAGATATCTGTCATAGGACATCACAGTTAGAAGGAAACACTGTAAAGATTCAGTGCTAGCAAAGAAATAAAATTGTGCAATACAGCCAATAAGGGATATTTTAGCTCCTTCATTTATCACAGTTTTGAGCAGAAGGGGAACAATAACCATGGACTCCAGGAGATCAGATAAGGAGAGTTGTTGGAGAAAGAAGAACATGGGGGATTGAAGATTTTGGCTAATTTTTACCAATACTATGACAAAGATATTTTCAGAGATGGTCAATATGTGAATCAAAAGAATCAAAGAAAAAATCAGGATCTTGAAATTGTTGAGGTGTTGAAATCCCAAAAGGAAAATCTCTGTGATCATTGAGTCATTGTTCATTTCAATTGCCTAGGAGGAAAGTATTATGTTTTACAATTTAGCAATCCAAACTCCATTTAATAGGAATGATAATGATTTGCTTGGAACGATATACTTCACATCAATACATCAAATGTTTTCACTTCCTCACTGTATTATTTATCACCATTTTATTACTTCTATGAATTATATTCAGTGAGTTATGTTAGTATTACTTGGTGACATTCATTGCACTTGTTATGCATTAATATCAATATATCAATAATAGTTCAACAGGAAGTTTTAATTCATTTAAAATATGTTATTGATAGACCTGCTACAAGTACTGTATATACCCGAGTATAAGCCAACCCGAGTATAAGCCGAGGTACCTAATTTTACCTACGAAAACTGGGAAAACTTATTGACTCGAGTATAAGCCTAGACACAACTACAGCCCAGTCTCCCAGCAGTGATATTGCAGTCACTGCTATTCTTTCATATAACCAACAGAGGGCGCACTGTTATTCTTTCATATAACCAACAGAGAGCGCTGTGTGATATTGGAGTCTATCCCCAAGTAAACTGTTGGTATAGGAATGATCAAAAGTGACTGCAATCTCAGCTACTGCCCGCTGACTCGAGTATAAGCCGAGGTAGACTTTTTCAGCATATTTTGGATGCTGAAAAACTTATACTCGAGTATATACGGTATATTTGTAACTGGTCAGTGTAATTTATTGCCATGGTTTGTGGGTTTTTAACCTTGCTATTCTGCCACGTTCCAGTTTATAAACTTGAATCTGGTTTCCAAGGTCACTGACCAATAACAAAAACTGTTAATTGTGAAGCTTCAGTTCTTTTCTTGTTATTGCTGATCTGTCTTTCCAGGCCCTCACCTGTTCATTCCATCCATTTGCCAGAGTGCCAGACCTCTGAAATCACAACAAAAGGTGCAGGTTATAATGTAGCGATAGCCTTCAAGGTTTTAGATTAATGAACACATTTTAGTTTACAATTTTTCATGTGTCCTAGATTTTTACTTCAAAAGAAGATCAAAGTCCATCAAGTTCTACCCCTCCAAAAAGCACAGTGCAAATATACACATATACACACTCATACTGACCTATGTCTCATTAACAGAATCTCACCACAAAACCACCCGGCAGTGCATTCCCCAACCTCACTGTCATCACTGTGATGAATCGCCTACTTTGCTTCATATGAAAGTTCTGTTACTCTAGTCTATAGGGGAGGCCTCTGGTTCAGTGATCTTCTTTATGGGAAAAAAGTTCCCCTGCAATCTGACCATTATGCAGTTTTCAGATAAATGACCCATGAACTTGATCTTAAGGTGTGTAATGTAGGTTTGGTGAATGATTCTAAATTTGATTACTTTTTCTTTTGTAAATATTAAGAAATGATTGAAATTGTAAGTGGCTTCATCCCAGTTATCTGCATCTAAATGGGTGATTGTTGTTTTTCCTTAACAAATGGAGTCATTTGGGATGTTACAGTATGTCATGGGGTCCCATAGTTAGGCCTCATGAGGTTATATTACCACCTTAACTATAAGAGTTCTCAATTGGGCCCTGAATGTGTGCCATTGTTTTAAATATTAGTAGAATATTATATTGGGTTTCTTAGGTTTAAAGGAACAGTTCAGTATAAAAATAAAGACTGTGGGTGGAGGTGGGGGGTGCTCCTTACGTGTAACTCTCTAGCTCTGATACTTTCTGCCTCCACATGATAATGTACAATTTTACTGTTTTAAATGTAGTATGCTGGAATTGGACCCCCGCGGAACTTTCCTTCATTGCATTTCTTTGTTCTCTTCACAGACATTATGCGAATTTTTTCTTTTTTCTTTTTGTTTCAATTTCTGATTTATTTTTCTATTGTATATATTTTTTTTTTTTTTGTGTGTATCATTACTTTAATATTTGTGTTTCTGTTCTTTATCTGTGGAAAAAAGTTTTTTGTTTTTTTTTCTCTTCTCAATAAAAATCTAAGTTACAAAAAAAAAAAATAAAGACTGGATAAATAGATAGTCTGTGCAAAATAAAAAATGTTTCTAATATAGTTAGTTAGGCAAAAATGTACCCTATAAAGGCTGGAGTGAGTGGACGTGTAACATAATAGCCAGAACACTACTTCCTGCTTTTCAGCTCTCTAACTCTGAGTTAGTCAGTGACTATAAGGGAGGTCACATGGGACATAATTGTTCAGTGAGTTTGTAATTGATCCTCAGCCTTCAGCTTAGATTCAAAAGCAAACATTTGTGACCCACATGGCCACCTTCAAGTCACTGATTGGTTAATGCCTGGTAACCAATCAGTGGAAACCAAGAGAGCTGCAAAGCAGGAAGTAGTGTTTTGCCTATTATGTTACACATCCACTCACTCCAGCCTTTAGACATTACATTTTTGGCTATCTATATTAGAAATATTTTTTATAGAATGGCTAATGTAGTATGCAAATTAGAATCACCAAAAGCAATTACGTTATTTATTTATTTTGTGTCTAAGATGAGGATTTTGTTTGGAAGCCCTCACTTTAGAAATTTATTTTAAAAATGCACTTTAAAAAATGCATTTTAAAATGCACTTTGCAAATGCACTTTAAAAACAGTTTTTAAAAAAACATGTTTAAAAAAATGCACTCTGAAAATGAATTCTTATAAATTAATTGTTAATAAATTAATTGTAAAAATGAATGGTTAAAAAATGAATTTCAAAAAAGAACCTTAAAAACGAATTCCTTATCTTAATCATCAAACACCAAAGTGAGAGCTATAGTTGCACCACTGTAATCATATGGGAGAAGTGAGAGAGAAAAATAAATAGAGAATTCCTATCATACTTACCATAATTCTCTTTTCCTGGCCACTCTCCATATCAGCATTACATACGGGGGGCTCCGCCCATCCCCGCCCATTGACCAGATAGTCCCTCCCTCCCAAGCTTTAAAGCCACCCCCAGGGGCCCACATACCTCGTCTAATACCAAGCTTCTGGCCGAAGAGGGGTGGGAAATGCTGATATGGAGAGTGGCCAGGAAAAGAGAATTACGGTAAGTATGATAGGAATTCTCTATTTTTCCTGGCCACTCCATATCAGCATTACATACGGATATACCAAGCCATAGTGCTTCCGGGGTGGGAAGAAAAACCACAAAACACCAGAGGTGCTGATACAAAAATTTTTTACTGACAAGAAAAGGCAAGGTGGGCCCCTGCCACAAAAGCATGGTTACTCGAAGAGGGTAGGTCCAGACGATAGTGCTTAATGAAGGTCCGAGCCGAAGACTATGAAGCGACTTCACAGATCTGAGAAGGAGGAACATCTGCCAATGCTGCCCAAGAAGAAGCGACCGCCCTGGTGGAGTGAGCCGTTAAACCCTCCGGAGCTAGCTTGCCCTGAGCTTGATAGGCTTTTGAGATACATAAGGTCATCCATCTGCTGATGGTAGAAGTGGCAGCAGCCTGCCCTTTTCTGTTTCCCGCTGGGACAACAAATAGTCTGTCTGATTTTCTAAAGGAAGCTGACATTTCCATATATCGCTTCAGACTTCTTACTGGATCAATCTTTTTTAAATCCTCTGCTTCCTGAATGTCCTCCGAGAAAATAGGAAGAGTGACTTCTTTCCTCAAGGCAATGGCCAATAGGAATAAGGTCTTTAAAGTCAGATTCCAGAATGAAATTGACTCAAGAGGCTCAAACGGTGGCAAGGATAGGGATCCTAGGACCAATGGTAGACTCCAGGCAGGTGAGGTTTTAACCCCTGGAGGGCGTACCTTCAAGGTTGCTTTAAAAAATCTTTGGACTGTAGGATCCGAAGACCAGGATTTTCCAGAAATGGCTGATATGGCGGAAGCATGAGCTTTTAGGGTTCTATACTGTAGACCTTTCTCTAAACCAGATTGGAGGAAGCCTAGAACCTGAGGGAGAGAGATCTCTTCCCACGAGAAACCAAACTGATTGCACCAAAGCTGAAACCTTTTCCAAACTCTGCAGTAAGCGGATGATGTGGAAGACTTCCTAGACTTGAGCAGGGTGTCTATAACACTTTCAGGTAAGCTCAACTTTTCCAGCCTTTTGCGCTCAACCTCCAGGCCTGAAGAGACAGAGCCGCTGGGTTTGGGTGAAGGAGAGGTCCCTGACACAGCAAGTCCCTCCTCCTGGGAAGAGGCCACGGGGGATCTACTGAAAGTTTGAGAAGTAATGGGTACCAAGGCCTGCGCGGCCAATTTGGTGCAATTAAGATCAAATCGCTCCTGTCTTGGATTACTTTTTGGAGAATCTTCATGATAAGCGGGAATGGGGGAAAGGCATAGGCCAGGCTGAAGAACCAGCTCTGAAGCATGGCGTCTGCTGCTTGAGCTGTCGGGCAAGGTTTTCTTGAGAAGAAAATTGGAAGCTTTGCATTGAGATTTGATGCCATGAGATCGATTTCCGGAAGACCCCATCTTTCCACCAGCTTCTGAAAGACCTCCTGGCTTAAGGACCATTCGTGACTTGACACCGAATTGCGGCTCAGAAAATCCGCCTCCTGATTGTCTTTCCCTGGGAGATATTCCGCTGTCAGTGAGACCAGATTCCTCTCTGCCCAACTGATGATAGGTTGAACCTCCTGGAGAAGAGAAGTACTCCTGGTACCCCCTTGTCTCCTGATGTCAGCCACTGCCGTGGTATTGTCTATAAGGAGCCTGACTGAGGAATTGTGCAGATTTTTTGTGAACGAAAAGAGAGCTAACTTCGCAGCCCTTATCTCCAGGATATTAGAAGGCACATTGGTCTGTCGTGAGGACCATGTCCCTTGTACCCATTCTGAGTCCAGGTGTGCCCCCCAACCCCAGGTTGAGGCATCGGTGATCAGTGTCTTCCATTGAGGTTGTGATAAGGGAAAACCCTTCTCTAGGTTCTTCTCCTTGGTCCACCAGCAGAGCGACTCTTTGAAAGGCTGAGAGAGAAGAATCTGCTGCTCCCAGTCTTTCGTTTCCCTGTTCCATTGATCCAGGAACAAAAACTGGGCTGGCCTCATATGCCATCGTGCCCACTTTGTGACAGGGATTGTCGATGCCATGGACCCCAATAAGGACATCATTTTTCTGGCTGAGACTTGGGACTGAGTCAAGAAATGTGAGGCTAGGTTGATGATAGCCGCAATCTTCAGAGGAGGAAGAGATACTAAGTTTTCTTGGGTATTGGACCAAGCCCCTAGATAGACCAAGGATTGGGATGGGGATAGTTGGCTCTTTTCTCCATTTATCAACCAACCATGGGAGAGTAGGAAGTCTAGGACTCTCTCTCGATGTTTCAGTAGAGTCTCCTTGTTTCTTGCTGACAGAAGGATGTCATCCAAATAATGCCAGATTGAGATCCCCTCCAGCCTGAGTGCCGCCACCAAGGTGACCAGAATCTTTGAAAAAACTCTCGGGGCTGTGGACAGACCGAAAGGGAGACAACGAAACTGGAAATGTTTCCCTCCAATGGCAAATCGAAGGAAACGCTGATGTGAGGCTGTCACAGGGATATGTAAGTAAGCGTCCCTCAGATCGATGGAGAGGAGCCAGTCTCCTAGGAGAATTGCAGCAATGATCGAATAGATTGATTCCATCTTGAACTTCTGTACCCTCAGATGCCTGTTGATTAATTTCAAGTCCAGAATAGATCTCCATCCTCCTGAGTTTTTCCTTACCAGGAATAGTACTGAATAAAACCCCTTGTTTTGCTCCGCTACCGGGACAGGAGACAGAACTTTCTCTTCCAGTAGCCATTGTAGGTAGTGATCCAGGGCTTCTCTTTTTTCCCCTTTTTTGGGGTAAGAAGAGGTGACAAAATGGTTCTCTGTTGGGATGGAGTTGAATTCCAGCCGATAACCCCTTGACAGGATATCTAGAACCCACCGATCTGAGATGGTAGAAATCCATATTTGGAGAAAATCTGCCAGCCTGGCTCCTACCTTTTCTATCGTGGACGGATAGTCAGGAAGGCTTCTTATTAGACTGGGATGACCTGGACTTGTCTCCTGTGACAAAGGTCGCTTGGCCTTTTTTCCATGAAAAGGGCTTTTAGTTTTCACCTGCTGGTCTGGAGACTTGTCTTCCCGCAACCGGTCTTCCTGAGCCGCGACAAATAGAGGATCTAAAATGGAAAGATGATGGTCTCTTCTTTTCTTGGGGTAAAAATAAGCTTTTCCCCCCAGAAGCCTTAGATATTACGTCATCCAATTTGGACCCGAAGAGGCGTAGGCCCTCAAAAGGTAAGGTGCACAAGCTTGTCTTGGAGGAGACGTCCGCTGTCCATGATCTGAGCCAGAGAGCTCGACGAGCCGCCACCGATAGGGCCATAGAACGAGCTGCTAATCTGGTGAGATCTACTGTGCCTTCCGATATGAACGCTGTGGCAAGTTTGAGTTCTGCTAGGCTAGAAGAAATTTCCTTCCTATCCACTCCTTCGGCAAGGGCTTTGTCGATGCCATCTACCCAGAGGGACATGGCCTTAGCCACCAAGACCAGTGCCACTGCTGGTTTACATGCTGCCCCAGCTACCAGAAACCCCTTTCTGAGGTCTGCGTCTACTCGTCTGTCCATGGGGTCCCTAAGGGCAGAGCTGTCGTCATTTGGCAGGGTAGTTTTCTTTGCCAAATGTATGACTGCGGGGTCCACTGAAGGGGCAGTGACCCATTCCTTAACCTCTGAATCTCTGAATGGATAGAGTTTGGAGAACCTAGTGCCTTGTGACACAAAGGAGACCTTCTTTGCAGCTTTTTGCCACTCTATCTTGATAAGGTCAGAGACCTCTTGGAAGAGAGGAAATGTATGACGGTTCTTTGCAGGAGATGGCAGGACCTTAAGAGTTGAGGTTCCTGTGCTTTCCTCTTCTACCCCCAGGGTCTGCTTTACTGCCCTAATTAGTGGAGTAACAAGGGAGAGATCAAATGTATCCTGGGGGCTGTCTATTTCCTCAT
Organism: Xenopus laevis; assembly: GCF_017654675.1. Classification (NCBI taxonomy): domain Eukaryota; kingdom Metazoa; phylum Chordata; class Amphibia; order Anura; family Pipidae; genus Xenopus; species Xenopus laevis. Next base: position 157,967,674 of record NC_054375.1, read on the forward strand.
TTGAGTCTAACAAGGCTTCCGACTGCAACTCAGGGGAAAGACACTCGTCTTCAGAGGAATCCTCTGCCGCTCCCCAGGCATCCCTATGCTGGGAGACAAGATCCTGACCTTCTTCCACATTCCCTGTGGTTAAGACAGGAATCCCCGAGGCTGAGCTGCAGAAATCTTTCCAGCAAGACTTGCAAAATTTTTTGCCCACTAGGGGAGGGCTAAAACAACCCATGCATTCTGGGGGAGCCGACTGGGGACTTTTAATCCTACGTTTTTTAGCAACATCTTCAGGCAAGCTGAAAAGAGAGAATGGGGAGAGAGAGAGAAAATAAGAAATGGAAAATAAGAAAAGAAAAAAGGAATAGTACAGGAGGGACCTACCTAGCTTGGAGGGCAGAGGCTGTAGAGGCTGAGGAATCCATAGGAAACCAGGCAAAGGATACCTGTAAAACAATACACATGCAAGTGGGGGTGAACTGAAAAGATCCCTTAGCAGGATAAATAGAAATATGGAGCAGCACTGAGTGGCCTAATCCTTAAGAACCCCCCCCCCCCGCAAGCAGGACACAATAACCCCCTTTCACCTACCAGACCTGAGTCAGCAGCAGGGAAGCTCGAACATTCAGGCACCTAAGAGGAGCAGAACCAGCAACAAGTCAAAACCAGATGCGCCAGAATTAAAACACCCGGGGCCGGAACCGGAAGTGCGTCACAGCTGCAGACTTTGCCCACATCCAAAATGGCCGCCGCCATGGACGCAGAACCATGTGGACGGCTCCAAACACGCTTTAGCCCACAACAAAGATGGCCGCCGCGTGTCTGGAGGAAGGAGCGCTATTCTTCTACTGAAGGCAGCAGAGGTTCTGGCTGAAGCGGGTCAGGGAGACCCACAAAGGGAAAAGTATGGACGGATTCCTAGTGCCACAGGCAACCTTAAGTGATCACCTCCATGGCACGGCCTCATGGGAAAACTCTCTGGGATCGCACTGCTGCAGGCCAAGTGCTAAACCGTGAGTAACCTGCCTGTCCCTGTCCTCACAAGAGAGGGAGGAGGAGTAAGCACTCTGCCCTGATCCACCTGAGGAAGCTTACAACAACATAGGGGATGAGTAACAAACTAGGAAGGACCCTCTGGTCAGTCAGAGCAAAGGACAGAAAGAAAAAAAACGAGGAATGTGGGCCCCTGGGGGTGGCTTTAAAGCTTGGGAGGGAGGGACTATCTGGTCAATGGGCGGGGATGGGCGGAGCCCCCCGTATGTAATGCTGATATGGAGTGGCCAGGAAAAATAGATTTATAAACTCATTAAGATCAAGATTTGAATCATAAATTGTGTCTTGTTAATTGAATGAGGCATGAAATGAAAGCCGAATACTGGGAAATGTATTTAAAGCTGTTGATACAATACTGCAGCTAAATATAAGAGACGTAACTAATATATAACTCAGCAAAAGCACGAGTAACAGTTTCAATCTTTGTAACACACAAAGTTTAAGAATCCTTTTGAAATCATCTGCTAGTCTTTAATGTTGTATAGTCACATATGCGCATACCAATGTGACAGGGGCAGATTAATAAAGGGTCAAAGTGAAAATTTGAATGAACAAATTAGAATTTTGAGATATTTGTGTGTACTTCGACTAGGAAATAGTCCAAATTAAATTTGAAAAAAATTAGAAATTTTGAATATCAAAATTTATCATGTACTGTCTCTTTAAAAATTCGACTATTCGCCATCTAAAACCTGTCGAATTGCTGTTTTAGCCTATGGGGGACCACCTAAAACCTATTTGGAGTCAATTTGTGGACTTTGAAATATTGAAGTTTTTTTTTGAAAATATTTTGAATCAAATTCGATTGAATTCAATGTTACTTTGATTCGAATACAGCCTATTCATATTTTTTTTATAAATTTCGATTGGACTTTTTTTATTCGAAATTCGAAGTTATGGGAGATCAAAAAAATCCCATTACTTCGAAATTAGACCCTTGATCAATCTGCCCCTTAGATTGATTTGTTGAGAGACTTGTATAATCAACCCTAAACAGAATTATTCCTGACAGGGTTAATAGTGGGAGGAAATACGTCATTGGTGATGTTTACCCCCAGCAATGTTTGTGATACTGATTTATCCCTATGAGTATGTGTGTGTATTCACACGAAACGTGTTAGGAGGATTGTCCTGTAGAGATGTCGCGAACTGTTCGCCGGCGAACTTGTTCGCGCGAACATCGGGTGTTCGCGCTCGCCGGAAGTTCGCGAACGTCGCGCGACGTTCGCCATTTTGGGTTCGCCATTGTTGGCGCTTTTTTTTGCCCTCTCACCCCAGACCAGCAGGTACATGGCAGCCAATCAGGAAGCTCTCCCCTGGACCACTCCCCTTCCCTATAAAAACCGAAGCCCTGCAGCGTTTTTTCACTCTGCCTGTGTGTGCTGAAGAGATAGTGTAGGGAGAGAGCTGCTGCCTGTTAGTGATTTCAGGGACAGTTGAAAGTTTGCTGGCTAGTAATCGTTTTGATACTGCTCTGTTATTGGAGGGACAGAAGTCTGCAGGGGTTTGAGGGACATTTAAGCTTAGGTAGCTTTGCTGGCTAGTAATCTACCTTCTACTGCAGTGCTCTGTATGTAGCTGCAGTGGGCAGCTGTCCTGCTTCTGATCTCATCTGCTGACTGCTGCAATAACAGTAGTCCTTGTAAGGACTGCTTTTATTTATTTTTTTGTTGTTTTACTACTACTACTACTACTACTACTATAAGAGCCCAGTGCTATTAGTCTAGCAGTGTTGGGGAGTGGGACTGGTGTGCTAATCTGCTGCTCCTAGTAGTTCAGCAGCACCAACTTTAATTTTTTTTTTTAATATTCTTTTTTTTTTTATTTTACTTTTTTTTATTTTACTACCGCTGTAGTAGTGTATAAGTTGACCTTTTAGGCATTATTTGCCCTGTAGGCATTATTTGCACACTGTTTTCTTCAACCCGCCATCGAGCTGTGTGACCTTGTTCACATTCTGTCTAAATATCCATAATATTACCGTCTCCAGAAAAAACACCGGAGTCACTTTTTCAAGCAGCCATAATATATTTTACGTAATCCGTATCCACCGCTGTAGTAGTGTATACGTTGGCCTTGTAGGCATTATTTGCACACTGTTTTCTTCAACCCGCCATCGAGCTGTGTGACCTTGTTCCCATTCTGTCTAAATATCCATAATATTACCGTCTCCAGAAAAAACACCGGAGTCACTTTTTTCAAGCAGCATTCATATATTTTACGTAATCCGTATCCACCGCTGTAGTAGTGTATACGTTGGCCTTGTAGGCATTATTTGCACACTGTTTTCTTCAACCCGCCATCGAGCTGTGTGACCTTGTTCCCATTCTGTCTAAATATCCATAATATTACCGTCTCCAGAAAAAACACCGGAGTCACTTTTTTCAAGCAGCATTCATATATTTTACGTAATCCGTATCCACCGCTGTAGTAGTGTATACGTTGGCCTTGTAGGCATTATTTGCACACTGTTTTCTTCAACCCGCCATCGAGCTGTGTGACCTTGTTCCCATTCTGTCTAAATATCCATAATATTACCGTCTCCAGAAAAAACACCGGAGTCACTTTTTTCAAGCAGCATTCATATATTTTACGTAATCCGTATCCACCGCTGTAGTAGTGTATACGTTGGCCTTGTAGGCATTATTTGCACAGTGTTTTCTTCAACCCGCCATCGAGCTGTGTGAGCTTGTTCACATTTTGTCTAAATATTGATAATATTATCGTCTCTAGAAAAACCACTTGAGTTACTTTTTTTCAAGCAGCATTCATATATTTTACGTAATCCGTATCCACCGCTGTAGTAGTGTATACGTTGACCTTGTAGGCATTATTTGCACACTGTTTTCTTCAACCCGCCATCGAGCTGTGTGAGCTTGTTCACATTTTGTCTAAATATTGATAATATTATCGTCTCTAGAAAAACCACTTGAGTTACTTTTTTTCAAGCAGCATTCATATATTTTACGTAATCCGTATCCACCGCTGTAGTAGTGTATACGTTGACTTTGTAGGCATTATTTGCACAGTGTTTTCTTCAACCCGCCATCTAGCTGTGTGTATTATCGTTTCCAGAAAAACCAACTGAGTTTTTGTTGTTGTTGTTGTTTTTTTAAAAATAATGCCAGGCAAAGGCAGGCCGCCACGCAGAGGCCGTGCTAGGGGCCGTGCTGCTATGCAATCCTGTGGCCCTAGCAAATTTCCCAGTTTTAAAAAGCCAATGACCCTGAACTCCCAAAATGCTGAAGAGGTAGTTGACTGGCTTACACAGCACACCCCATCCTCTACCGTTTCTAACTTTACCACAACATCCTCCTCATCCTCCACTGCTATGGCCACCCCACGTAACACTTCCTCCACCACCGGTGCCCCTTCTTCACTGGGGTCAGAGGAGTTATTTTCCAATGAGTTTCTTGAACTGAGTAATGCGCAACCATTATTGCCAGAAGAAGATGAAGGAGATGAGGACCTTACACCAGATTTAATTCTGGCAGAGAACACGATAGAGATGGACATAATGAGTGATGAGGAGGAGGTCCCGCTGCTGCTTCCTTCTGTGATGTGTCAGAAGAAATTGATGCATCTGAGGAGAATGATGATGAGGAGATTGATGTTTTGTGGGTGCCTAGTAGAAGAGAGCAAGAGGAGGGTAGTTCAGATGGAGAGACGGAGAGTCAGAGAGGCAGTAGGAGAATAAGACTTAGAAGAAGCAGGGAGGACAGCCCGCAGGGATCAGCAGGGCAACAACATGTATCGGCACCTGTGTTCAGCCGGCCAACGCACCCGCCATTGCCGCCAATACCGCCAACTCCGCCAACTTCTACTGTTACCGCCAGATCGCACACTTCCAAAAAGTCAGCAGTGTGGGATTTTTTTAATGTGTGTGCCTCTGACAAAAGCATTGTAATTTGCAATGAGTGCAGTCAGAAACTGAGCCTTGGTAAGCCCAACAGCCACATAGGTACAACTTCTATGCGAAGGCACATGAGCGGCAAGCACAAAGCACTTTGGGAGCAACACCTCAAAGGCAACAGGCAAACTAAAAGCCACACTCCTTCTGGTCCAGCATCTTACTGCTCTACCTCTGCTCTCCTTGACCCGTCTGAACCACCCTCCACTCCGCCTTCCACCTTGACCACCTGTTCCCATTCCCAGTCATCTGCCACCAGCCAAGTTTCTGTGAAGGCCATGTTTGAGCGTAAGAAGCCAATGTCTGACTGTCACCCCCTTGCCCGGCGTCTGACAGCTGGCTTGTCTGCACTCTTAGCCCGCCAGCTTTTACCATACCAGCTGGTGGACTCTGAGGCCTTCCGCAAATTTGTAGCAATTGGGACACCGCAGTGGAAGGTACCCAGCCGCAATTTTTTTTCTAAAAAGGAATACCACACCTGTACCAACATGTGCAGAGCCAAGTTACCGCATCTCTGTCACTTAGTGTTGGGCCAAAGGTCCATATGACTACTGACGCATGGTCCTCCAAGCATGGTCAGGGCAGGTATGTCACCTACACTGCCCACTGGGTGAACTTGGTAATGGCTGGGAAGCAGGGAATGGGTAGCTCAACAACAACAGTGGAGTTGGTGTCACCGCCACGGATTGCACGCGGTTCTGCCACCACCTCTACTCCTCCATCGCTCTCTACCTCGTCTTCTTCTTCTTCTTACTCTGCTGCTGGGTCCTCCTTCTCCTCCTCCACACCTGTGCACCCCCAGCTCCCCCTAGGCTATTCGACGTGCCAGGTACGCCGTTGTCACGCTGTCTTGGGGATGACGTGCCTGGAAAGCAAAAACCATACCGGATCTGTACTCCTGTCATCTCTGCAGTCACAGGCCGATCGGTGGCTGACCCCACACCAACTGCAGATCGGAAAAGTGGTGTGTGACAATGGAAGCAATCTGTTGGCAGCGTTGAGACTAGGCAATTTAACACATGTGCCCTGCATGGCACATGTGTTAAATTTAATAGTCAACGTTTGTCTCCAAGTACCCAGGATTCCAGGACGTTCTCACCCAGTCCAGAAAGGTGTCGGCCCATTTCAGACGTTCCTACACAGCCATGGCACGCCTTGCTGACATTCAGCAGCGCTACAACATGCCAGTCAGGCGTTTGATTTCTGACAGCCAGACTCGCTGGAATTCAACGCTCCTTATGTTGGAACGTCTGCTGCAACAACAAAGGGCCGTCAACGAGTACCTTTTTGAACTGGGTGGTAGGACTGGATCTGCACAGCTGGGGATTTTTTTCCCCCGTTACTGGGTGCTTATGCGCGATGCCTGCAGGCTCATGCGACCTTTTGAAGAGGTGACAAATATGGTCAGTCGCACCGAAGGCACCATCAGCGACCTAATACCCTTCGCTTTCTTCCTGGAGCGTGCCGTGCGACGAGTGACAGATGAGGCTGTAGACCAGCGTGACGAGGAGCTGGAAGCGCACGATTTCTGGTCGGAATCACCAGAACGAACCCAGGCACCTGCTGCAACGCAGGGAGAGGTGCCAGAAGTGGAGTCAGAGGAGGAAGGTGGCTTTGTGGAGGAGGAGGAGGAGGACCAACAGGAGCAGGCTTCCCAGGGGGCTAGTGGTGACCTTTTGGGGACCCCTGGTCTTGTACGTGGCTGGGGGGAGGAGACCGTGGATGATGCAGTCCTTGATAATGAGGAAGCGGAGATGGATAGCTCTGCATCCAACCTTGTGAGAATGGGGTCTTTCATGCTGTCATGCCTGTTGAAGGACCCCCGTATCAAGAGGCTTAAGGAGAAGGACCTGTACTGGGTCGCAACGCTACTAGACCCTCGGTACAAGCATAAAGTGTCAGAAATGTTACCAACATACCACAAGTCCGAAAAGATGCGGCATTTACAAACCAGCCTGCAAAACATGTTGTACAATGCTTTTAAGGGTGATGTCACTTCAGGAACTCATCAACATTCCAGGGGCAGAGGTGCCAGTAATCCTGCCACGAGCACACCTGCAAGGACAAAGCCCTTTGGCCAGTCTGTAACGTCAGACATGCAAATGTTTTTCTGTCCAAGGCAGCGCCACAACCCTTCTGGATCCACCCTCAAAGAACGCCTCGACCGGCAGGTAGCGGACTACCTGGCATTAACTGCAGATATCGACACTCTGAGGAGCGATGAACCCCTGGACTACTGGGTGCGCAGGCTTGATCTGTGGCCAGAGCTGTCACAATTTGCCATGAACCTCTTGTCTTGCCCAGCCTCAAGTGTGCTCTCAGAAAGGACCTTCAGTGCAGCAGGAGGGATTGTAACTGAGAAGAGAACTCGCCTAGGTCACAAAAGTGTCGATTACCTGACCTTTATTAAAATGAATGAGGGGTGGATCTCGGAGGGTTACTGCACGCCGGAAGACTTGTTCTGACTTCTATGCAGCTGTCCTTCTCTTCAAGCCTCATGACTCCACACACAGCTGTCCTTTAGCGTCCTCCTCCTCCCTCCGCCACCGTTACAAACTAGGGTGCAAACCCTACTGGTTTAATTTTTTCTGGCCTCTGTGCTTCAGTGGCTGCAACCAAAAAAACTGGGCAAACAATGTCTACAAGGTCAACGTATGGCAAAAAATGACTATTTTCAGCATTTATATGGCATATTTTTTCTGGCAACTGTGCTTCAGTGGCTGCGTCCAAAAAAATGCATATTTTCTGCATTTATATGGCATAATTTTTCTGGCAACTGTGCTTCAGTGGCTGCGACCAAAAAATGCATATTTTCTGCATTTATATGGCATAATTTTTCTGGCCTCTGTGCTTCAGTGGCTGCAACCAAAAAAATTTATATTTTCAGCATTTATATGGCATAATTTTTCTGGCCTCTGTGCTTCAGTGGCTGCAACCAAAAAAATTTATATTTTCAGCATTTATATGGCATAATTTTTCTGGCAACTGTGCTTCAGTGGCTGCGACCAAAAAAATTACTATTTTCAGCATTTATATGGCATATTTTTTCTGGCCTCTGTGCTTCAGTGGCTGCGGCCAAAAAAACTGGGCAAACAATGCCTACAAGGTCAACGACGTTGACCTTGTAGGCATTGTTTGCCCAGTTTTTTTGGCCGCAGCCACTGAAGCACAGAGGCCAGAAAAAATATGCCATATAAATGCTGAAAATAGTAATTTTTTGCCATACGTTGACTCAACGTATATGGCAAAAAATGACTATTTTCAGCATTTATATGGCATATTTTTTCTGGCAACTGTGCTTCAGTGGCTGCGACCAAAAAAATGCATATTTTCTGCATTTATATGGCATAATTTTTCTGGCCTCTGTGCTTCAGTGGCTGCAACCAAAAAAATTTATATTTTCAGCATTTATATGGCATAATTATTCTGGCAACTGTGCTTCAGTGGCTGCGACCAAAAAAATGCATATTTTCTGCATTTATATGGCATAATTTTTCTGGCCTCTGTGCTTCAGTGGCTGCAACCAAAAAAATTTATATTTTCAGCATTTATATGGCATAATTTTTCTGGCAACTGTGCTTCAGTGGCTGCGTCCAAAAAAACTGGGCAAACAATGTCTACAAGGTCAACGTATGGCGAAAAATTACTATTTTCAGCATTTATATGGCATATTTTTTCTGGCAACTGTGCTTCAGTGGCTGCGTCCAAAAAAACTGGGCAAACAATGCCTACAAGGTCAACGTATGGCAGTTGTTTAAAGAGAACAGTAGATTACTAGCCAGCAAAGCTACCTAAGCTAAAATGTCCCTCAAATCCCTGCAGACTTCTGTCCCTCCAATACAGAGCAGTATCAAGCAGATTACTAGCCAGCAAGCTTACTATCATCTGTCCCTGAAATCACTAACAGCTCTCCCCCTACACTATCTCTTCCAAGCACACACAGGCAGATTTTTCAGATACATTTTTGCCCTTGATCCCCCTCTGGCATGCCACTGTCCAGGTCGTTGCACCCTTTAAACAACTTTAAAATCATTTTTCTGGCCAGAAATGTCTTTTCTAGATGTTAAAGTTCGCCTTCCCATTGAAGTCTATGGGGTTCGCGAACCGTTCGCGAACCGCTCGCATTTTTGCGCAAGTTCGCGAATATGTTCGCGAACTTTTTTTCCGACGTTCGCTACATCCCTATTGTCCTGTGAATAAAGATGTATTAATCACACCGCTGTCTGCTGTTCTGTTGAGTGCGCACTGCAAGGGAATCGTGTTCACTGTCAAGTGTCCCCAAGCTGCGGGTTCGGGGCGCTGCATCCGGACAAGAGACGTGGGGGAAAATTCACTAACCTCTGAAAATTCGTCAGTGACGGCTTCGCTCACATCACAAAACTTTGCCAGGCATAGATTCGCCAGGACAACGGTAATTCACTAAAATTCGAAGTTGCGTACAGGGCGCCGAACGCTGGTGAAGTTGCACTAGCGTTACTGCGCCAAGTGAATTGAATGTACGCTAGTGTTGGCTAATTTACATACAGCGGGAAGTTAAAGTTGAATGGACATATATGCTGCAGCAAATACATTATACTACACAAGTCCAGGGAACCTTAATAAAATAAAATAAAGTTGTTATATTGCCCTACACATGAGCCCACTGTATAGTTTATGTGCCATATGTAAGGAAATGAAGGGGGGAAGACGTGTAACCCTGAAAAAATTTACGATCTTTTGCAGTGTATCACCCTGAAAAATGAAAAGTCGCCAGTGTTTTTTGGGACTTTGAAAAATTTTCAACTATTTTTTGAGGAAGTCCTATCTACTCTATTGTAGATAGTCTGGCGCAAGAGGTAACGTTCAGTAAAATCCGCATCTTAGTGAATTTGCGAAATTACGCTCTTTCACCAGAGCGAAACTTCGTCTAGCGTAAGAGTATGAAGTAGCGCTAGAGTCTATCTCCTTTGCTAGCGAAGTTACGCCAGTGACCATAAATTGGCAAAGTACCAAAATTATGTCACTCTGGCGAATTTTCACCAGCGTTTATCACTTTGCCCTAGAGTAAATTTGCCCTATGGAGCGGTGAGCAAACTGTCTTGGGCAGCTGCACCGGGACCCACTCACTCACAGGGTGAGTGTCACATGATTTATGCCTGTTTGTCTTAAAGGGCTCGGAATGTAGTAGGGTTGGAGCATTCGCTAATTGGTATATTGGATATTCCATAGTCAGGCCTCAGGAGGTAATATCACCACCACTTTGTTGTTTTTTTAGATATTAGTAGAATATCATATTGGGTTTGTTAGGTTTAGTTTTTAATTGAGTCATAAGTGGGAAGGTTCCCTCTCTAAGCAAATCCCAAAGATTTACTTTATTGCCATTGGGAAAGCATTTGAAGTAGATTAGTCACCCACACTAGAGATTAATCATGGGGCAGCTAATCTCCTTATCAGTCAGTAGTCAAAAAATGCCTTTATGTATCAAGTAATAAAACAGGGAAGTTATCAACAAGAGCCCTAATCAAAAAAAAAAAGAATACATTATTATTTAGAAAGCTGATATGTGGGAATCATAGTTGCCCTTAATAAAGCAGATTGTGTAGCAGAGACCCTACTTTTTTTTAAATACCCCAGTTATTGAATATGATCTCACATTGGACTTAAGAAAGTATCTAGATGAGGTTGTGGTGAGTGATTTTGATACAGGATAAAGATTTCCTGAATCCACAGATTCTATATTATTAACATGTATTTATATAGCGCCAACATATTGCGTAGCACTATGTACTACCAAATGTACATAAGGTTATGGATAAACATCCTAGACATCCCATAGTCTCTGGGATTGGTTCCATCCTGCAACCACTTTCTCAGTATGTGGATACTTTCTTACAAGCTATAGCTGAAAAAACCCTATTGATTTTGGAAATAGATGAAATTACCTACAGGAAAATCCTGAATGGTTGCGTTTCAGCATTTGTATACAATCATTGTATAGATGATCCCACATGAGGAAGGGGAGCAATATTCTGAGGAAATGCTGCTGCCGGAAAAAAAATCCCATCATAAAATATACTTTTTGCTTGACCTGCTGGTATTAGTATTTAAAAAGAATGATATCAGGAAGGATGAGCTGATCAACTCCAGAGTGTAATTTGTTCTGAGCAATTATGATTTCTCTTTGTTTTGTGTAAATACTATAGCCCAATATTGCGTCTAGCTGCCACTCAGCCTCAAGGGAAAGGATTCAGACACCGGTGTATCTTAAATGCGATTTTCACTTTCCTAACACTTAGGGGCAGATTTATCAAGGGTTGAATTAAAATACTTCGACTTCGAATATCGAAGTCGAAGGATTTTTCACCGAATTTGGCCATCGAACGATCAAAGTAAAATCGAACGACCGAACGATTAAATCCTTCGAATCAAGCGATTCGACCAATTTTATCGTACGATAGAACGATTTTTACTTCAACTTCAAAAACTTAGAAAAATGCTGCAGAAGGTCCCCATAGGCTAACATACAGTAGTCTAAGTTTTTTTTTAAAGAGACAGTACTTCGATTATCGAATATTCGAATATTTAAACAATTTTACTTTGAATCGAATTCGAAGTAAATTTGAGGTCGTAGTATCTTATTTGATGGTCGATGTATCCAAAAAATTACTTCAAATTTCGAATTTTTTTACTTAGAAAATTCCCTCGAATTCACTTCGACCCTTGATAAATCTGCCCCTTATTTTCAGTTCAGTTGTTTTCAGATTGTTCTGATATGTAGTAATGACAGATTATAAATATTTCCAAATATAAGGAGATATGTTTTCAAAAACAAAGTAGGCAGAGTCTGTGGAAACTGAATACAAAGTAAGAACAATTACAATTAATATTATTAATAATAATTAAAATTACCAATAATAAATGTTATCATGGTCCTATAGAAGTAAAGGAAAAAATACAAGAAAGACCTCAAATGATTTTTAGAGAATCAGGGTCCAATCCATGGGAACACCCCAAATTCCACATGAAAAGTATATGAAAATAATGAAACACTAACTGATGTTTTTATGTCTTTTTGTATTTTTATGAATTCTGAGTAATGGACATTATAATTGGCCGTGTGCAGAGAAGAAGTTACTCAAGGCTTGGCCAGTAAAATTGGATGGGCTAAAGGAGAGAGTTCATGGCATGAAAGTTAGCCAGGCCTGACAATACCAGTGATATAAGGCAATAGAGAGCAATAAAGAATCGATGGATCTGTCGAAGACATACACTGAAATATTTATTTGAGGGAAAAGCTGCCAATCTACAAGCACAAGTAGAGGGTGTTATTTTTAAATGTTCTCTTGAAAACACACAATAGAAAAAGAAAATGAACATTTAAATAAAATGCAGATTTTATAGGCAGAACTGGCAATGCAATAATAAGGCTGAAGGCACAGGGAAATTTCCTAGAAGAGCTGACAATCTATTACTGATTATTAAAATATTGTTTTCCAGCCAAAATTAAATAGAGCACATAGCTGACAATCTAATAGTAATATCAGAGATAAATGTATCTCTGCTAAACTGACCTGAGATGTCTGTAAAACCTGTAAAACTACTTGGCATTAAATGCTGAGCAAAGTCATGGGCAGTTTTCTTCTGAATTTAACTGCACTGCTGACATTTAGAAAAACTTGGGCAGAAGAGCAAAATTACTTTGAGTGTAAAACTAAATATTGAATCACTTTTTTCCTTGAAAAACTGACCCAGGGTTTAAACAATGAAGAATAAAAAGGCCATTAATTGTACAGAATTGGAGTGCAGAACACACAAAAGACTTGAGCACAGAGCTGACAGTCTGATGGTGCCAGTTGGACATTTTTATGACACATTTTAACTTTAACTTACCCTTAATAAGTATTTGGAATAGGAGCTGACTAGGGATGGGCAAATTTTTTCACCTCGTTTCGCCGGAAAAATGACGCCCATAGACTTGCCGCGCGACAAAATATTTTTGACGCCCATAGACTTTAATGGGCGTCTGCGGCATTTCGCCGGCGGCGAATTTTTGCCAAAGCGAGAAGGGTCAAATTCGCCCATCCCTAGAGCTGACAATCTAAGAGCATAGAACATCTAAAAGCGAAGTCACACGCTTAGTTTCTAGCCAAATAGGTTGGTACTTTGCCTTTCCAACACTGTTTATGGTGTAAAAGTGCAACATATAAACTCTATATTACACCCCATAGTTATACAAATACAGAAGATAGAGACAGATAGGAGGGGAGATCAGTTCAGGTACATGTTGGAGAGACCAGTGAAATGTCCCCTGCTCAGATGCCAATGGCAGCAGAACTGGGTGTATTAGAGCTTTCAGTGTAAATATCAGAGCAAATCTAGTGCAGACTCAGGTTAGAAGATCAGACTGAGCTCAACCAAAACATTAGCCCATGAAGCCTCCCTTGTAAGAAACCTCCCATTAAACCCAGAGTTAATAGAAGTGTGAGGAACCTGAGAACAGTGGGAAGTAGGAGCAGTGAATAGCCGGTGAGAGGAAAGAAATGAGTTGGAATTAACAGACTGGCTGGGGAAGAGGGAACAATATGCAGCAGAAATACAGAACATGTTAAGAGCTGTTTCATGTACAGAACAGGATTTTAGTCTATTTTATTCCTACTGCAGCCGACCCAACCATTCTGTGTGTCAGTAGTGCATTGTTTGAATCAGCCAATGAGAGCAGGGGAAATCAGTCAGTGACTCACAGCATGAGTGTGTGGTGTTGCATCTGGAGAAATAATAATGTTAGGTTGAGGAACTCACAAATAAAACATTAAATATATAAGCAGCCATTAGAGAAAATATTAAAGAGAAAAATAAACTTAATTATTAAACACCCAGTGCAGTTTGATGCTGAGTATGGAAGGAAAGTGCAGATTAGAAGCAGCAAAATGTTGGAATTAAAAGAAAGAAGAAGCATCAGACCAACCTGCTCTACATTGTAACAGACATTCATGAAAGTCCAGCCCTAGACATTTCTTCCTATGAAACATTTCCCAGAGGATCTGGCAATAATGTACTGACCTGATTTGCTCCTATCAGAATGGCACCGGCTACTGACTGGGAGGTGTTAAACTTGTCTCCTTTTATTTACTAGATGCACAGTCACTAAGTCTATGGAGAAATCTGCTGAGGCCTATTGAGGCTGGAATAATAAGGTCCATAGAGAAAAACCAATGTCAAAATTAAAATAAAACTTACTTTAACTTTATTATACATATAATGCTAAAAATATCTGAGCCTGTTATAAAACTAGCTTTTTATTTAGTTTCTAATTTTGAATTTTTTTTGTGTAAATGCACTTTTATAAAAAAAATCTATTTCTTTATCTAAATGTTGCTGACTTTTTAAAATCTGAAAATTTTATATATTAGTTGATGAATTTCTTAACAGTAGCGGATCAAGGTGCTGTAGATAAATGTATAAAGTATATGTTATAACCTCTGTTATAAAGAAAGGAGTTTGTGTTTCCCTAACCTACAGACATATCTACATGCCGTGCATAAGGAACATGGATAGAAGCCTGCCCATATATGTTCTTTGTTTGCTTTTTGTTGCCCTTTTGTAGTGCAATGATTGTATGAATTTGCTTTCCTAAATACTACCCTTGGTTTATCTGGGATGATTTTTTGGAATTCTGTGTCACATTGTAGTACTCCCCAATGTTTATTAATAATTTGACTTATAACCCGTGCCAAGGGCTTGTAGGTGGTAGAAAAAACTATCTCTTGTTTTGTCTCTCCTTTACTATCTTTCTCTTTTCTTTTCAATAAATTGTCCCTCTCCATTGCATCCACTTTTTCTCTCGATTTCTTCAATAATTCTTCCTTATATCCTCTTTCTCTGAATCTATTGCTAATTTGATCTAATTGATTTTTTAGTACTTTTTCTTCGCTACAATTCTTTTTAATTCTGCACATTTGACTAAAGGGGAGAAACTGAACCCCCATAAGGATATGGAAGAATGCTCTGAGTTAGAATCAGCAATGGTAAAAAAACTAGAGAGGATATAGAAAACAATTATAGAAACTAAACAAAACAAATTTAAAAGGGACATTGAAGATTTAAATTCAGGGAGTGTGAGATATTGGAGCAGGGAGAAGAAAACTGAACAGTGGAGGGACACCGTTTCCCACATAAAACAAGATAAAAAGGGAAGTTCATTAACTTATAACACCACTAAGGATGTACATTTTCCCATAGCTAATCAGTAGAGAATAGGAAAGAAAACATTTTCGAATGATGAGGGGGAGACTCAAGAAACCGCACAAAGACAAATATTTGAGAAGGGAGACGAACCCCCAACACATAGAAAGGGATAGGAAACAAATAAATGTGAGGCACCGGACACACAACAGGACAACAGATACACGAGGTCAGAGGATGATCGGGAGCAGTCACAATCAAAACCATAAAACACTAGAAGGGGAACAGGAAAGAAACATAAGGTGAAAGAAAAAACACAAAGTGGTATTTTTAATTTAAGTTGTAGGCACTTGACACAAGATGAGGAAAATGTATTGAGAAAAGGCTTAACGTTTGCAGGGGGGGTTCAAGAGAAGTTTGTACACACTTCCCTAAAGAAAAAGTCAGAATATATTCCCTTTATTGAAAAAGAACAACATATAAGGTTATATGAAGAACTAATAAAAAAGATTTAGAATCTCTACAAGAAAGACATGCAATAAAGACTGAGAAGAGGAAATTTCACTTGACTAGACAAGAAAAACTAGCGGTTGAACAGTTAAAAAATGATGAAACCATAATTATCAAAGCTGCGGATAAGGGGGGAGGAACAGTGATTATGGATAGGCAAAATTATATACAAAATGTATCAAAACTTATTAGAAGCAAAAAATAGTTAACTTAAAATTAGACCATTTGTTAAATGAAGCTTAAACTATGGTTATTCTCAATAAGAAAGAATGGAAATATCTAAAGATACAACATCCAACGTTGCCAGTACTATACTGCTTACCAAAAATTCATAAGGATTTAATTAACCCTCAGGGGAGACCGATCATATCGGGGAAAAATTCACCAACAAGTAATTTGTCCCAATATATAGATAAAATGTTACAAAAATATGTTATATCATTACCTGCATATTTAAAAAATTCAACTGAGGTAATTCAAACTTTACAAAATTTCAAATGGGAGGCAGATTTGCTACTGGCAACATTGGATGTCAAATCCCTATAACTTCAATAAGACATAGACAAGGTCTCAAAGCCACAGCACAGTTTTTAGAAAGGAAGAGTCAATCCTACCCCCCCCCCCCCAGAAAGAATTCATTCTAAAGGGAATTGAATTCATCTTGGAGCACAATTTCTTTTGGTTTCAGGGAAAATATTTTTTGCAAACTTGCAGGACAGTCATGGGAACTAGATTCGCCCCCAGTTCTGCTAATTTACATATGGCGTATTGGGGAGAATGTCACATTCTCTCATACCTGCAACTGGGGGTGAACCTTGTCCTATGGCGCCGCTATATAGAGACATAGTAATTATCTGAAAAGGCTCTGAAAGTTCCCTGTGTGAATGCTGTATGTCACTTCCCTAAATAAGAACAATCTTAATATAGATCTTTCACTCACTTATAGTCATGAGAAGATAAACTTTCTAGATCTAGAAATTTACCCAAAAGACACACAGCTACACTTTAAAACATTTTTTAAAGATGTGGACGTGAATACTTATGTATTACCAAATAGCAACCATCATCCACAAGGGGTAAAAAGTATCCCCTTTAGTCAAATGTGCAGAATTAAAAAGAATTGTAGCGAAGAAAAAGTACTAAAAAATCAATTAGATCAAATTAGCAATAGATTCCGAGAAAGAGGATATAAGGAAGATTTATTGAGGAAATCGAGAGAAAAAGTGGATAAAATGGGCCAATTTATTGATAAGAAAAGAGAAAGATAGTAAATGAGAGACAAAACAAGAGAGAGTTTTTTCTACCACCTACAATCCCTTGGCGGGGAGTATAAGTCAAATTATTAATAAACATTGGGGGGTACTACAATGTGACACAGAACTGCAAAAAAATCCTCCCAGATAAACCAAGGGTAGTATTTAGGAAAGCAAATCATTTAAAACAAATTCTTACAAACAATCGTTGCAGTACAAAAGGGCAACAAAAAGCAAAGAACATATATGGGCAGGCTTCTATCCATGTTCCTTATGCACGGCATGTAGATATGGTAGAAAAAAGAAAAAATGTACTTCAGAAGTAAACAAATAGGAATTTGAAATGAAACAAAATATCAGATGCACCACGAAAAACGTCATATATTGTTTGCAATGTTCATGTGGCCTACAATGTGTAGGAAAAACAAATGGGATGTTGAAAGATAGGATCAGAGAACATGTAAACAAAATAAAGAAAGGAAATGAAAAACACAGTGTTTCAAAACATTTTAAGGACGTTCATGGAATGAATCGTGCCTGTTTAACATATTGGGGTATAGAGGAAGTCAGAAATAGATGGAGGGGAGGAGATTTAGTGAGGACAACTTTACAGTGTGAGAGCAGATGGATTTATAGTTTAGAAAATGTTACACCTAAAGGCCTTAATTTAGATATAAATATTATTGTATAATCTTTTTAAGAGCATTTTTCATATCTGTACTTCTCAAGCTGTAAATCATTGGGTTAATAAAAGGAGTCACTACTGTGTATAAAAGTGAAAGAAGTTTTCCAATGGTCTGTGACTGGTTTCTTGTGGGAACCACATAAGTAACAATGAGACTCCCATAAAATATGGAGACCACAGCCAAGTGGGAGCTGCAGGTGGAGAAGGCTTTTTGTCTCCCAATATTGGACGTTATCTTTAGGATTTCATGGGCAATACAGATATAGGATCCAGTGATGAGTAAAAAGGGGAAAAGAATCACAGGGACAGACACAGCCATTGCCAATATTCGTGCTAAAGTGGCTTCTGAGCAGGAAAGTTCCAGAAGAGGAAAATAATCACAGAAGAAATGGTTGATGGTATATCGGTTGCAGAACTCTTGTGTAGCTGCAGTAATCAAAGTAACTGGTGTAAAGCTGAGGACTAGCAGCCATGACATGACAATTAATTTAACACACAATTTGCGATTTATTATTGAAGAATAACATAGAGGATTACAGATGGCCAGATATCTGTCATAGGACATCACAGTTAGAAAGAAACACTGTAAAGCTTCAGTGGTAGCAAAGAAATAAAGTTGTACAATACAGCCAATAAGGGATATTTTAGCTCCTTCATTTATTACAGTTTTGAGCAGGATGGGAACAATAAGCATGGACTCCAATAGATCAGATAAGGAGAGTTGTTGGAGAAAGAAGAACATGGGAGATTGAAGATTTTGGCTAATTGTTACCAATACTATGACAAGGATATTTTCATAGATGGTCAATATGTGAATCAAAAGAATCAAAGAAAAAATCAGAATCTTGAAATTGTTGAGATGCTGAAATCCCAAAAGGAAAATCTCTGTGACCAATGAGTGATTGTTCATTTCCATTGCCTGGGAGGGAAGTATTAAGTTTTACAATTTAGCAATCAGAACTCCAGTTAATAGTAATGATTTGCTTGGAATTAAATACTTCACATCAACACATCAAATGTTTTCACTTGCTCACTCTTTTATTTATCACCATTTTAATAATTCTATGAATTATAATCAGTGAGTTATGTTAGTATTACTGGGTGGCATTTATTGCACTTGTTATGCATTAATATCAATATATCAATAATATCAGTTTAACCCTTTCACTGCCAGCCAATTTGGCCAAGTTGGAACTTCTATTGCCAGACCGTTTTTGAACATTTTTTGCTCTTTCACTTTAGGGGACTTTCCTGGGGGGGTCTTTTAGTTTACCCATGAAAACAAGACATTGTTTTTTTCAGGACAACCTAAGCTTTCAAAATATGCTAGAATTTAGTTGTCATTCCAGTCCTGTAAAAAGATATGGGCTTCTAAGTGTATAAAAAAAACAAAAAAAAAACAGTTTCACATGATACAAACGCATATATCAGAAGCATAATTTATTTTATGCATGAGAACATGGCAGATTTGGAAAGTTTTGTGTCTCCCAAACGAACCAATACCAAATATATATAATTTTATGGAGATTTCTCACTTCGATAGTTGAAAACTCCGAAGCAGTAAACTACCAAATTTCCAAAGCACCGCTCCACAAAACAGCATACATCTGATTTCAAGGCCAAACATTCCACTAACAGTAGGTTTACCCTAAAAAACTACCCCTTATTGGAAAGAACAGATTCTAACGAGTTCAAAATGGGTAAATATATATTTGTACTCCAAACTACCAAGTTGCAATTCTTTCCTAAAGTTAGCAGTTTTTATAAAAATGTGTTACATTTTTGAAAAATCACCTCAAAGTGTCCAGTCTACAGCATTGTATCTCCCACATATCATCATATACCAAGATACAACACCCCAAATATGAAAGCCCAGGGTCCACTGAACAGTTTGATGCCCAATATGCATAGGTGCACCTAAGTATGTGGCATATAGGGGCCCCAGAACGAAGACACCCCATATGAGTTATCAGTTCTGGAATTCCAAATACTGCAAAATCCGCACATTTACATCATTTTTCAAGGGGCAAAAGTACAAAAATGTATGTTCAGCCCAGAAAACCATATACTTTTGGAAAGTACACATTCCGACAAATCTAATATGGGTATGCACATCTTTCTACTCCAAAGTACCAAGCCGTAAAGCTTTCCTACATTTCGCAGTTTTTATGACATTACAGAAAATCACCTCAATATTGCAACTCTGAAACATCGTATCTCCCACATATCATTACATACCAAGATAAAACACCCTAAATATGAAAGCCCAGGGTCCGCTGAACAGTTTGATGCCCAATATGCATAGGTGCACCTAAGTATGTGGCATATAGGGTCCCCAGAACGAAGACACCCCATATGAGTTATCAGTTCTGGAATTCCAAATACTGCAAAATCCGCACATTTACATCATTTTTCAAGGGGCAAAAGTACAAAAATGTATGTTCACCCCAGAAAACCATATGTTTTTGGAAAGTACACATTCCGACAAATCTAATATGGGTATGCACATCTTTCTACTCCAAAGTACCAAGCCGTAAGGCTTTCCTACATTTGGCAATTTTTATGACATTACAGAAAATCACCTCAATATTGCAACTCTGAAGCATTGTATCTCCCACATATCATTACATACCAAGATAAAACACCCTAAATATGAAAGCCCAGGGTCCGCTGAACAGTTTGATGCCCAATATGCATAGGTGCACCTAAGTATGTGGAGTATAGGGGCCCCAGAACGAAGACACCCCATACGAGTTATCAGTTCTGGAATTCCAAATACTGCAGAAGCCACAAAAAAGAAAGCTCTCTGTTTGATTTCAAATTAAGCAGAGAAATCCCTGTCTAAGGCAGGATTTTTTGTTCTCATTTGGTGTGTGAAGGTGTTAGCTACTTGGTGTGTGAATTTTGGGAAGTTTTGAGTTGATTTACTTTATTTAAAATCGATTTTTATTTTGACCCAGAAGGTGAGTGATTGCTAGCCCAGTTCCCTTCACTTCCTGCGGGCTACAAACTCACTGACAGATCCCCTACCCCTCCCCCACACCTGGGTGTCAGTTTCACTTGTTTTTTGTATTTAGTTTCAGCTGAAATTTATCACTATTTGCACAGATTGTGTGTGTGCTTTTATTTTTATCCTTGTTTTGTAAGGAGAGAAAGCTAAAGGGAGAAGGATTTAAGAAAATAAAACATTTTCTAGTAGCAGTGCAACTCCCAGGCACCTGCTCTCATTAACCCTCTCCCTGCTAAAGCTTCTCATTGTTGCATTTACTTTTGCTGATTAATAGAATTAAGCTTACTTTTTTGTGGATTGTTTGTAAAATAATGGGAGGGAATAAAAAACAAAATTATAAAAAAATACCTCAGGCTCCTAAAGGAAAAGGAGCTGAAAAACCTGGTTGTAGCTATGCTAAAAAGCACCAGTCACAGCCTTTGTCTAAAAGCTCCACTGCTTCTGTTTCTGCTGCTGCTGCAGCCAATGTGACCACTGCTAAAAGTTTTGCACAGGCAGTGGCTACTGGCAACAACCCAAGCCAAGTCACTGCTGGGTAGAGCAGCTTACAAGGAAGCATGGGTTAGATGTCTAATGACAGGAGCTCATGGCATAGAGGCTTACATAAAAGCTGCAGCTGAAGTGGTGGGCCCCTCTGTAATAGTGGCAGCAAGTAAAATGTATGGGAAAGCCATAATATTTGCCCGTACACTAACTGCAGTGCATACTCTAGTGCAGAGAGGCATCACAGTAGGGGTAGTTATATCCCTGTAGAACCCCTAGAAGGATTAAGCATAAAGATAGTCCTATCTAATGTGCCCCTCTTCCTGCAAGACCATTTATTGCTACCCCACCTGCAAGCCCTCGGTGAAATAAAGTCAACTATTTCTAAACTTCCCTTGGGTTGCAAGGAGAGCAGATTGAGACATATCCTCTCTTTTAAAAGGCAGGTGCAATTACTTTTGCCTCGGGGTCAAGATACTATTGAGGGGTCCTTTGGTGTTCCATTTGAGGGGTGCTGTATAAAAATTTTTACTGCACAGAAGAAGTGAGGTGCTTCCTTTGCAAAAACCTGGGACACACTCGCCAGAGTTGCCCCAAAGGGCATATTAAGACCACAGTCCCTGTTCCTGCCCCCAGTACCTCTAATGCAACATCATACCCTGCTACAGCTATTGCTGCAGGCTCCTCAAAGGAGAAATCCCCTTCAGTAAAGAACCTTAAGGTGGTTGTTACACAACCCACCTCTGAAACCTCCAAACCTCCTCCTTCTTCACTCAAGTTATCTAAGGATGCAGCCTACATTTCAAATTCAGCAAAAGAGAAGGGGAGAGGAATGTCAATGCACCCCCAGTGCTGCAGTTGTTTTTGCCAAAAACCAACTTAACCCTGTTATGAGCAATCCTAAGGGTGTGGGGGTGCCGGTGGTTGTAACACCTGTCATGGTGGAAGCAGAGAGTAGCATTTCCTCTTCAAATGATAAGAAAAAGAAGAGGAAATTTAAATCCAACAGGCTGATACCTGAGGAATGGGTTTCAGTGGTCAATGATGGAGCACCCCCATCCAAGGGCAAAAAGGGCAGCAAAACATCTGCTCCTCATGTGGTGATATTGTCTGGTCCAACTGTTGGATGCAATCAACTGGTGCCAGACCATGCACCTATAGACTCAGTTGGGGAAGAGGAGATAAATGGTCTGGAGAAATTTGAACAGGGAATTATGGGTCTCCCCACAGAGTCAGGGGTGCTGCATCTGTCTCCAACAGGGGATCTTCCCCTGGAGTATAAAGGGACAGCTAATGAAACCCCTGCAGAGTGGGCCGTAAGTGTTCCTGAGGTGCTGAGCTTTGGGAACTACAACCAGCCTCAGTGTTTAGTGCCTCAGGGTATTTCACTCCAAGAAATGGAGAACATTGGGACAACCCCCATACAGGATCCTGCAGACAATGCTGCGAGGGAGGATAATGAGGCTAGAGTTGTAAATATGGAGGATAGCCAGACAGACTCTGTAAGGTCTACTGTGCATGTTAAGATCTCTCCTCCATTCTCTTCCACTGATCCCAATGTTATTGCCATTCAGGAGGCACAGGAGGCAGTGGAAAGGGCAGAGGTTGCCCATCGAGCCTCTAAAGCTCCTGTTGTTAAGGAGCCAATTCCATCTGCTACCCCTGAGCCAAACACCTCCAGTGGTGTTCCAAGCAAAATCCAAGTATTATCTGAGCCGTTGCAGGGTCTCCAGATAGCAGGTGCTTCTGATCCTTCTCCTGAAACTTCTTGTGTAGATATTATCAAAGCTCCAGTGGAGAGGGGGAATTATCAATCCCTTAGCCAAGAAGAGTTCATGGATGAGGGGGACATCGAAGAGGAGGTTGACACAGTTGTGACAAATCTTTCTACCCCAATCATCCCAGCTGAGGAACTCAAGATGTTTCTTGAGAGCACCCTTGGTGTTAAATTGGAGAAGAAGCTACATATGGCTCTAGAGAAGTGGCATGATTTGACTTTGGTGATCAGTTCTGTGAGACAATACATCAAGGTCATAAAAGAGGCCAAAAACTATGGAACGGCAGAATATCTCCGTAGTGTTAAGTTCCACAAAAAGTGTTTGTCTCACCAGGCCTCTGTGAGGGCTAAAGCATTTACTAACACACAAAATGGCTCTAAGTATAAGCACTCTTAATACAAATGGCTGTCGGGAGCCTTTTAGAATGTTTCAGGTACTCTCCTTTCTACGCCAAGGAGGGTACTCTGTGAATTTCCTTCAAGAGACCCATATCACTCAGGAGCTTGAAGCGACCTGGCATCTGGAATGGAAGGGCAGAGTCTTTTTTAATCACCTCACATGGACGTCATGTGGGGTGGTGACCATGTTCTCAGAATCCTTCCAGCCAGAGGTACTGAGTGTTAATTCTGTCATCCCAGGCCGTTTGTTACATCTCCGGGTCCGGGAGTCTAGTGGAACATACAATCTGATAAACTTGTATGCCCCAACTACTGGACCAGAGAGAAAGTATTTTTTTGAAAGTTTATCAGCCTATATGGAGACAATTGACTCAGATGAAGCCGTGATTATAGGGGGTGATTTCAATTACACCCTTGAGGCTCGGGACCGGAATGTTCCCCAGAAAAGGGATTCATCTGAGTCAGCTTTGCGGGAACTCATTGCCCATTTCTCCTTGGTAGACATCTGGAGAGAACAACACCCAGAAACCGATGCTTTCACCTATGTTAGGGTGAGGGATGGCCGTGTGTCTCAGTCCCGGATTGATAGGCTTTATATATCTAGCCATATTATGTCACGAGTTCGGTCCAGTAATATTAGCTTGGCACCTTTCTCGGACCACAATTGTGCTTCTTTGATAGTGGCAGTTGCACCATCTCTGCCCAAAGCAGCCTATTGGCACTTTAATAACAGCTTATTAAAGGATGAAGGGTTTGCAAAGGCAGTCCGGGAAATGTGGACAGACTGGAAGGGTTATCAGGATGAATTTGCCACACTGAGTCAATGGTGGGATGTAGGCAAGGTTCACCTAAAGCTCTTGTGTCAAGAGTATACAAAATGTTTGAGCAGACAGAAAAATGCAGAGATTGAGGCTCTGAATAGGGAGGTGCTTGATCTTGAGCAAAGGCTGTCAGGCTCTGAAGACCAAGCCATACAGTGTGAAGATGTAGAAAAGAAAGAGACTCTGCGTAACATGGAACATCGACAGGCTCGTGGTGCTTATGTACGAAGCCGCATGCAGTTACTCTGCGATATGGATCGTGGCTCACGATTCTTCTATGCTCTGGAGAAGAAGAAGGGGAATCGAAAACAAATAACATGCCTTCTTGCGGAGGATGGCACCCCCCTTGAAGATCCGGAGGCTATCCGGGACAGAGCCCGGTCCTTCTATCAGAACCTTTTTTCTCCTTGATCCCATCTCTCCAGATGCCTGCAGGGAGCTATGGAATGGGCTTCCAGTGGTCAGCGAGGGGAGAAGAGAGAGGTTGGAAAAACCAATCACTCTGAATGAACTCTCTCAAGCACTCCACTTAATGCCCCATAATAAATCTCCAGGGCTAGATGGATTGACTGTAGAGTTCTTCCAGTTCTTCTGGGATACTCTGGGACATGATTTCCATAGGGTTCTAAATGAGGCCCTCAAGACAGGTGAGATGCCACTTTCGTGTCGTCGAGCAGTGTTATCACTGCTACCTAAGAAGGGGGATCTCCGCCTTATTAAGAATTGGAGACCGGTCTCATTGCTCAGCACAGACTATAAAATTGTAGCCAAAGCTATATCACTCAGGCTCAAGTCTGTGCTGGCAGAGGTGGTTCATCCTGACCAGTCCTATACAGTCCCCGGCCGGACAATTTTTGACAATGTCTTTCTGGTTCTGGATTTACTGCATTTTGCCCGGAAGGCTGGTCTATCTCTCGCTTTTCTCTCCCTGGATCAAGAGAAGGCATTTGACAGAGTAGATCACCAATATCTTTTAGGCACTCTGCAAGCCTATAGCTTTGGCCCACAGTTTGTGAGCTATCTGAAAACACTGTACACCTCTGCAGAGTGTCTAGTTAAAATCAACTGGTCTCTGACTGCACCTCTGGCCTTCAAACGAGGAGTTCGACAAGGATGCCCTTTGTCGGGACAGCTGTATGCACTGGCCATTGAGCCTTTCCTGTGTCTACTAAGGAAGAGGCTTACAGGACTGGTGCTCAGGGAACCTGACATGAGGGTAGTTCTTTCAGCATATGCTGATGATGTCATCCTTGTGGCCCAGGACCTAGTTGATCTTGAGCGAGCACAAGAATGCCAAGAGGTTTACGCTGCTGCCTCATCAGCTCGGATCAACTGGACCAAGAGCTCAGGCCTTCTGGAAGGTCCTCTACATGTAGATTCTTTGCCTTCTGCTTTTCGCGACATCTCGTGGAGACTAAAGTCATCAAATATTTAGGTGTCTATCTGTCAGCTGAAGAGCGTCCTGTTCCACAGAATTTTATTGAACTTGAGGAGCATGTTCTTACCCGCCTGGGAAAGTGGAAGGGTCTTGCTAAAATGCTTTCTATGAGGGGGAGGGCTTTGGTGATTAACCAGCTGGTAGCCTCTCAACTCTGGTATAGGCTGACATGTCTTAGCCCAACCCAAGAATTCATTGCTAAAATCCAGAGAAGGTTGCTGGACTTTCTCTGGATGGGAAAGCACTGGGTCTCTGCAGGTGTTTCAAGCCTACCCTTGAGAGAGGGAGGACAGGGAGTTGTATGCATACGCTCTCAAGTACATACTTTCCGTCTCCAGCAGATACAGAGATACTTGTATGCAGATCCTTCTCCACAGCGGTGTACCCTAGCATCCAGCTTTTATCATCAGGTACGCAACATGGGGTATGACCGGCAATTGTTTGTCATCGAACCTGAAGGATTCTTAAGAAGCCTCTCACCATTGCCGGCTTATTACCAAGAGACTCTAAAGACCTGGAGCATGGTAACTGTGCTAAGGCAAGGAGGCATTCAGGGGGGGACATTCTAACTGAGCCCATACTTTACAATCCATCTTTAAAGACTAGGATGTTGGAGTCCACCAGCATCCGTCACCGCCTTTGCAGGGCTCAGCTAACCAGAGTTGGGGATTTCCTGGATTTCGAGAGGTCAGATTGGGTGGAAGCTCGGGCAGTTATGCCACGCATGGGGTACCTTACCACTAGAGTTCCACATCATCTGCTCCAGGAGATCAAGAATAACCTCTCTCCTGACTCTCACTCATTTATTGATGGGGTTTTACGTGGTGGAGAACCACATCCACCTTGGAACTCTCCACCTCCAGCCATAAAAATAGCACCCAAGACCCGTCAATCCCCTGACACACCTCCTTCTCCCAACTTGAGCCAGTTGGAGAATTTTACCTCGAGCTTTTATGACATGACAAGAAAGCTATTGTACTCCCTCATGCTCCACACTGTACACTTTCTTGCTCTTGTCTCCCGCTATGATACCATCTGGAGGCGGGTGTTTAATGAGGGTGAGAAACCCCAGTGGCGAGCCCTTTATTCCAGCCTGGTGCCTAGACCCACTGGAGACTTGAGTTGGAGAGTGCTCCATGGTGCTTTGAGCACAGGAGAGTACCTGGTCCATTTTACAGACTCCACAGCTGCTTGCCCATTCTGTGGCAAAAGGGAGTCTGTGTTTCATGCTTATTTTTCGTGTGCTAGACTGCAACCTCTTTTGGCTCTTTTGAGGAAACTTCACCTGCAGTTCTGGTTACATTTTTCCCCTCACGTTTTTATTTTTGGACGCCCAGTATCCCGGGACAATCGAGAGAAAGACCTTCTCTTCAACTTGCTCCTAGCTTTAGCCAAACTAGCCATTCATAAGTCTAGAATGCAATGTTTGGAGGGTGGGAATCCTCTACCGGTAGAGGCTTTGTTCTGGGTGCTGGTGCGTTCCCGCATCCGAGCAGAGTACACCCAGGCAGTGTTCACTGGCCGGTTGAGTGAATTTGCTGACCAGTGGGCAATAGATGGGTTGCTTTGCTCAGTATCCCCAGATTTGGTTTCTGTTAAGACAACTCTCACACTTCATATTTAAGTGCACTTTAATTTAAGTGACAGATCTATTATATTCATCATCAACATCTCCTTTGAGGTGTAATTCATTTTGGTGAGCAATCACTCACCTGCAATTTGAATAATATTCCAAATACTGCAAAATCAGCACATTTACAGCATTTTTCAAGGGGCAAAAGTACAGAAATGTATGTTCACCCCAGAAAACCATATGTTTTTGGAAAGTACACATTCTGATGAATCTAATATGGGTATGCACGTCTTTCTACTCCAAAGTACCAATCCACAAAGCTTTCCTACATTTCGAAATTTTTATGACATTGCCGAAAATCACATCAATATTGCAACTCTGAAGCATTGTATCTCCCACATATCATTATATACCAAGATAAAACTCCCTAAACATGAAAGCCCAGGGTCCGCTGAACAGTTTGATGCCCAATATGCATAGGTGCACCTAAGTATGTGGCGTATAGGGGCCCCAGAACGAAGACACCCCATACGAGTTATCAGTTCTGGAATTCCAAATACTGCAAAATCAGAATATTTACAGCATTTTTCAAGGGGGCAAAAGTACAAAAATGTTCACCCCAGAAAACCATATGTTTTTGGAAAGTACACATTCCGACGAATCTAATATGGGTATGCACGTCTTTCTACTCCAAAGTACCAAGCCGTAAAGCTTTCCTACATTTGGCAATTTTTATGACATTACAGAAAATCACCTCACTATTGCAACTCTGAAGCATCATATCTCCCACATATCATTATATACCAAGAAAAAGCACCCTAAATATGAAAGCCAAGGGTCTGCTGAACAATTTGATGCCCAATATGCATAGGTACACATAAGTATATGGCGTATAGGGGCCATAGAACGAAGACAGTTCTGTAATTCCAAATACTGCAAAATCAGCACATTTACAGCATTTTTCAAGGGGCAAAAGTACAAAAATGTATGTTCACCCCAGAAAACCATATGTTTTTGGAAAGTACACATTCTGACGAATCTAAAATGGGTATGCACGATTTTCTACTCCAAAGTACCAAGCCGCAAAGCTTTCCTACATTTCGCAATTTTTGTGACATATACAAAAATCTCCTCAATACTCCAAATCTAAAGCATTGTATCTCCTACATATCAATATATAGCAATATAAAACTCCCTAAACATGAAAGTCTGGGGTACGCTGAACAGTTTGATACCCAATATGCATAGGTACCCCTAAGTATGTGGCGTATAGGGGCCCCAGAAAGAAGACACCCCATACGAGTTCTGTAATTCCAGATACTGCATAATCAGCACATATACAGCATTTTGCAACAGGCAAAGGTACAAAAAACTAGGTTCACCCCAGAAAACCATATATTTTTGGAAAGTACACCTTCTGCCGAATAAAAATTTGCTAAAATTGTCTTTCTACTCCAAACGTACATACTGCAAAGCAATGCTAAAGGCAGTGGTTTTTATGATATTTCTGAAAATCTCCTAAAAATATTGCAGTTGGTCGCATTTATCTCACCCAATTTCTTACATACAATTGGAAAACACCCTAAATATTGACGCCAAGGGTCTACTGAACAGTTTGATGCCCAATATGCATAAATATACCAAAGCAGGTGGGCATGTGCGGACCCCAAATGAAAACAGTGCATAAGAATTTTCTCAGCTGTCAATTCGCCTTCTGTGAACATAGCACCCTGACTGCATATAATGTGCCGTAAGACCCCCTAACAGTACAAAGACCCCCCAAAACCATATATTTTTGGAAAGTATACATTCTGCTGAATAAAAATTTGCTACAACTGTCTTTCTACTCCAAACGTACATACTGCAAAGCAACGCCAAAGGCAGCGGTTTTTATGATATTTCTGAAAATCGCCTAAAAATATTGCAGTTGGTCGCATTTATCTCACCCAATTTCTTTTATACAATTAGAAAACACCATAAATATTGACGCTAAGGGTCTACTGAACAGTTTGATGCCCAATATGCATAGATAAACCAAAGCAGGTGGGCACGTGCAGACCCCAAATGAAAATAGTGCTTAAGAATTTTCTCGGCTGTCAATTCGCCTTCTGTGAAGATAGCACTCTGACTCCATATAATGTGCCGTAAGACCCCCTAACAGTACGAAGACCCCCCAAAACCATATCTTTTTGGAAAGTACACATTCTGCTGAATAAAAATTTGCTATAACTGTCTTTCTACTCCAAACTTACATACTGCAATACTATGCTAAAGGCAGCGGTTTTTATGACATTTCTGAAAATCGCCTAAAAATATTGCAGTTGGTCGCATTTATCTCACCCAATTTCTTACATACAATTAGAAAACACCATAAATATTGACACTAAGGGTCTACTGAACAATTTGATGCCCAATATGCATAGACAAACCAAAGCAGGTGGGCACGTGCGGAACCCAAATAAAAACAGTGCATAAGAATTTTCTCGGCTGTCAATTCGACTCATATGAACATAGCACTCTGACTGCATATAATGTGCCGTAAGACCCCCTAACCGTACAAAGATCCCCCAAAACCATATATTTTTGGAAAGTACACCTTGTGCCGAATAAAAATTTGCTAAAATTATCTTTCTGCTCCAAATGTACATACTGCAAAGCAACGCTAAAGGCAGTGGTTTTTATGATATTTCTGAAAATCGCCTAAAAATATTGCAGTTGGTCGCATTTGTCTCACCCAATTTCTTACATACAATTAGAAAACACCCTAAATATTGACGCCAAGGGTCTACTGAACAGTTTGATGCCCAATATGCATAAATATACCAAAGCAGGTGGGCACGTACGGACCCCAAATAAAAACAGTGCATAAGAATTTTCTCAGCTGTCAATTCGCCTTCTGTGAACATAGCACTCTGACTGCATATAATGTGCCGTAAGACCCCCTAACAGTACAAAGACCCCCCAAAACCATATATTTTTGGAAAGTACACATTCTAACGAATACAGAGTTGCTAAAAATATGTTTCTATCCCAAATTATCAAAGTGTAAATGAGGCTAAAAAATTACATAAGGAAAAACAATGCAAGCATAAAACTGCAATAAAAATCACAAAAAAGCAAATACAATTAGGAAAATCAACGAAATAACAAAATAACTGATCCGACAGAATGCTTGATCCAGTAGTCATGCTGTGAAATCTAAAGGTTTTAGGGAAATAACATAAGGGAAACTTAGAAAATGAACTAAAAAAACAAAAAAAAACCCCTGTAAGTGTGTGTTTGTGTATGCATGGATGTACAGCTCTAAAAAGTGTATAAAATTTGCATATATGTATTTGAGTATGTAAATATGTGCAAAAGTTTGAAAAATCAAAAAAATCAGAAAATCAAAAAAAAAAACTACTTTTACTAGTATGTGTACTGTGTATATGTAAATGCCTGTAAATGCCTGTAAATACCTGTAAATACCTGTAAATAAGTAAAAAAAAGGGGCACTTACCAAATCTAGATGAAGAGGAGTCCTTTTCAGTGCAGTTCAGTTGAGACACGCTGAGTCACAGCACCAGGAAGTGCGTGGGCGGAGCAGGAGCATGTGCTGTGCTGCTGCTTGCGACATGGAAGCTGCTGAATCGGTTGCTGCTGTTGCTGCGTCTCTCTGCGACCCTGGAGTGGAGGATCACCGATCTTTTTCAGGTAAGCTCGTTGCCCAGGGGGTTCTGCTGCTAGCTGCTCCTCTCTGCACGCTGATTTTGCAGTGTGTGCAGAGAGAGAGCTGTTTTAGTAAAGAACGTAGCTCCTACGTTCTTGGCACTTAAAGCCTTTTTTCAAAGAACGTAGGAGCTACGTTCTTGGCAGTTAAAGGGTTAAGGGGAAGTTTAAATTGATTTAACGTATATTATCGATAGATCTACTACACGCACATTTTCACCTGGCCTGTGTTCATTATTGTCATGGTTTGTGAATTAATAACCTTATTATTCTGCCACATTCCAGCTTGTAACCTGGAATGTGGTTGCCAAGGTCACTAGCCAATACTGAAAACTGTTGCTTTGTGAGGCTTCAGTTCTTGTTTTGTTATTATTGCTGATCTCTCTCTCCAGGCCCTCGTCTATTCATCCCATTCATTTGTCAGACTGCAAGTCCTCTGAAATCCAGACAAAACCTACAAATTAGAATGTGTAGATAGCCTTTAAGGCAATCCCATCTAATTTTAGTATTAAAGTGCAAGACAAAGGAATAAAAAAGGGGAGAAAAAGGAATATTTGTATGGAATTTGTATTATCTGATAAATGAAACGGCAGTCAGAAAAGCACACAAAACAATTCATTGTTATATACATATACACACTCATACCAACCTACGCCTCTTAATAGCAAAGGCTTAGGGCTATTCCACATGGGGAGATAGCGACGCGTTTGCGGTCGCGGCGAGAAAGCGCCGCGACAGTCGCCGCGACCGGCGCAGGCGACAGTTTTGTATGGGCGCCTATGTAAAAACGCCTGTGCTAACCACACGAGGCGATGCGCTTTTCAACAGTCGCCTGAAAATGCCTCGCCAGGCTTTTTCAGGCGACTGTTGAAAAGCGCATCGCCCGCGTCGCTATCTCCCCGTGTGGACTAGCCCCTAAAGAATCTGCCATCACAATAGCACCCAGCCGGGCAATCTTCTACCTCACTGTCCTCACTGTGAAGAACCCCTACTCTGCTTAAAATAAAAGTTATTTTCCTCTAGTCTGAAGGGGAGGCCTCTGGTACGTGATTCTCTTTATGGGATAAAAGTTCCCCTGCTATTTGTCTATAATGTCCTCTAATGTACTTGTAAAACCTTCACAGTCTACATTCAAGGTGTAGTTAAAATCCTTCATCCCCTTAACCAGTTTATTTGCACAACTCTGCACTCTCTCCAAATCATTAATATCCTTCTTAAGGACTGTGGCCCTAAGCTGCACTGCATAGGTGAGACCTTGTGTTGTAGAATAAGATAGATCCCAGCTGTGTTCTTATTTAGTGGGACAGGCTCCTCAACAATTCCCAAGATGCACAAGTGCCTCAGGAGTGACCACCCCAGGAAGAGAGAAGCACAAGCTATTCCATTATTTACCAGTAGCCCTCGATTAGAAACATTCCCATACCATAGGTTGGTGAATGATTACTTTATCTCTTGTAAATATTAAGAAACAATTTAAATTGTAGTGGCTTCATCCCAGTTATCTGCAACTATATAAGTAATTGTTGTTTTCTATTTGCCTCTTGCCTTAACAAATGGAGTCATTTGGGATACTACCAAAACTTTATGTATGTCAAGGAGTCCAATAGTCAGGCTTCATGAATATCATCACCTTAACTATAAGAGTGTTCAACTGAGCCCTGAATGTTTGCCATAGTTTTTGATATTAGTAGAATATGGAATTGGGTTTCTTAGGTTTGGCTTTTAATTGAGTCAAAATTAGAAAGGTTCTCTCTGTGAGCAAATCCCAAAGATTTACTTTATTGCCATTGGGAAAGCATTTGGAGGAGATAAGTAGTCCATGCTAGAGAAGATTAATAAAGGGACAACTAATCTCCTTGTCAGTCAGTAGTCTAAAAATGCCTTTATATATCAAATAATAAAACAGGGTAGTTATCAACAAGAGCCCTAATCAAAAATATTTAATACATTGTTATTTATAAAGCTGATATGAGGGAAGCATAGTTGCCCTTAATAAAACAGACTGTGTAGCAGAGACCCTACTATTATTAAATACTCCAGGGCATTACAAGTTATTGAATATGATCTCACACTGGACATAAGAAAGTATCTAGAAAAGGGTTGTGGTGAGTGATTTTCATACAGGAGAAAGAACAGAATAAAGATTTCCCAAATCCGAGGATTCTATATACTACCAAATGTACATAAGGGTGTGGATAAACATCCTGGATATCCGATAGTTTCTGGGATTGGGTCCATCTTGCAACCACTTTCTGAGTATGTGGATACTTTCTTACAAAGTTAGTTGAACATCACCCTATTGATTTTGGAATTAGATGTCAGGAAATTGCCTACAGGAAAAGCCTGATTGGTTACTTATCAGCATTGATGATATCAATCATTGTATAGATGTCTCCCACATAAGGAAGGGGAGCAATATACTGAGGAAATGCTGCTGCTGGGAAAAAAAATGGCATCGTAAAATATACTTTTTGCATCACCTGATGGTGTAAGTATTTAAAAAGAATGATATCAGGAAGGATGAGCTGATCAACTCCAGAGTGTAAGTTGGTCTGAGCAATTATGATTTCTCTTTGTTTTGTGTAAATACTATAGCCCAATATTGCTTCTAGTTGCCATTCAGCCTCAAGGGAAAGGATTCAGACACCGGTGTATCTTAAATACGATTTTTACACTTATTTTCAGTTCGTTTTCAGATCTTTCTGATATGTAGTAATTGGGGAGAGCATGAATATTTCCAAATATAAGGAGATATGTTTTCAAACAATACAGAAGTAGTCAGAGTCTGTAGAACAGAATACAAAGTAAGAACAATTACAATTAACAACAATAAATGTTATAATCGTCCTATAAAAGTAAAGGAAAAGATACAAAAGACCTCAAATGATTTTTAGAGAATCAGGGTCCAATCCATGGGAACACCCCAAATTCCACATGAAAAGTGTATGAGTGTCTTTTTTATATTTGTATTTTTATGAGTAATGGACTTTATGATTGGCCGTGTGCAGGGGAGAAGTTACTCAAGGCTTGGCCAGTAAAACCATATTGGATGGGCTAAAGGAGATGATGAAGGAGGAGATGAAAGTTATCCAGGCCTGACAAACCCAGTGATATAAGGCAATAGAGACCAATACAAAAACATTGGATCTGTCAAAAGGATACACTGAAATATTTATTTGAGGGAAAAGCTGCCAATCTACAAGCACAAGTAGAGGGATGTTATTTTAAAATGTTCTCTTGAAAACACACAATAGAAAAAGCAAATGAACATTTAAATAAAATGCAGATTTGAGGGCAGAACTGGCAATGCAATAATAAGGCTGAAGGCACAGGGACATTTCCTAGAAGAGCTGACAATCTATTACTGATTATTGAAATATTGTTTTCCAGGCAAAATTAAGTAGAACACATAGCTGACAATCTAATATTAATATCAGATAAATGTATCTCTGCTAAACTGACCTGAGATGTCTGTAAAACCTGTAAAACTACATGGCATGAAATGATGAGCAAAGTCAGGGGCAGTTTTCTTTAAAAAACAATTGAAAAGATAAAAGAGCTGATAATCAAATGAATTTAACTGCACTGCTGACAATTAGACAAACTTGGGCAGAAGAGCAAAATTACTTTGAGTGTAAAACTAAAAATGGAATGACTTTTTTTTTCCTTGAAAAACTGACTTGGGGTTAAAATAGTGACCATTAATTGTCCAGAATTGCAGAACAGTGCAGAACATACAAAAGACTTGAACACAGAGCTGACAGTCTGACAGTGCCAGCTGGACATTTTTCTGGCACATTTTAACTTTAACTCACCCTTAATACTTATTTGGAATAGGAGCTGACAATCTAAGAGCAATGGCAAGTTTTGTTTTGAGTGATTGTGGGGGATGTGATATTGGTTTGAGATTCTGGAACAAAAAACTGACAGATGAACATATTGTCTTGCCAGGAAAGCTTAAAGTCTAAAAGCTCACTCACAGCAGCGCAGGAGAATGTGTTAATAGCATGGAGTACAACAAATCTCAAAGCAGACACAGGTTAGGTTTCTTTGCAGTAGTACTTAGAGCGAAGAGCTAACAATTTAAAAGGGATAGAACATCTAAAAGCTAAGTCACACGCTTAGTTTCTAGCCAAATAGGTTAGTACGTTGCCCTTTCCAACAATGTTTATGGTGTAAAAGTGCATCTAACTCTAACGGCTAACATCTAGGGGCCGATTCACTAAGCTCGAGTGAAGGATTCAAATGAAAAATACTTCGAATTTCGAAGTATTTTTTGGGTACTTCGACCATCGAATGGGCTACTTCGACCTTCGACTACGACCTTCGACTTCGATTCGAACGAAAAATCGTTCGACTATTCGACCATTTGATAGTCGAAGTACTTTCCCTTTAAAAAAAACTTCGACCCCCTACTTCGGCAGATAAAACCTACCGAAGTCAATGTTAGCCTATGGGGAAAGTCCCCATAGGCTTGCTAAACTTTTTTTGATCGAAGGATTTTCCTTCGATCGTTGGATTAAAATCCTTCGAATCGTTCGATCGAACGAAAAATCCTTCGATCGATCGAACGAACGTTTAGCGCTAAATCCTTCGACTTCAATATTCGAAGTCGAAGGATTTCAATTCGAGGGTCGAATTTCGAAGTATTTTTTACTTCGAAATTCGACCCTTAGTGAATCTGCCCCCTAAACTCTATATTACACCCCATAGTTATACAAATACAGAAGATAGAGACAGATAGGAGGGGAGATCAGTTCAGGTACATGTTGGAGAGACCAGTGAAATGTCCCCTGCTCAGATGCCAATGGCAGCAGAACTGGGTGTATTAGAGCTTTCAGTGTAAATATCAGAGCAAATCTAGTGCAGACTCAGGTTAGAAGATCAGACTGAGCTCAACCAAAACATTAGCCCATGAAGCCTCCCTTGTAAGAAACCTCCCATTAAACCCAGAGTTAATAGAAGTGTGAGGAACCTGAGAACAGTGGGAAGTAGGAGCAGTGAATAGCCGGTGAGAGGAAAGAAATGAGTTGGAATTAACAGACTGGCTGGGGAAGAGGGAACAATATTCAGCAGAAATACAGAACATGTTAAGAGCTGTTTCATGTACAGAACAGGATTTTAGTCTATTTTATTCCTACTGCAGCCGACCCAACCATTCTGTGTGTCAGTGGAGCATTGTTTGAATTAGCCAATTAGATCAGAGGAAATCAGTCAGTGACTTACAGCATGAGTGTGTGGTGTTGCATCGGGAGAAATAATAATGTTGGGTTGAGGAACTCACAAATAAAAAAAAAAAAAGTATATAAGCAGCCATTAGAGAAAATATTAAAGTGAAAAATGAAGCTATTTATTAAACATCCAGTGCAGTTTGGTGCATTTATATAATAGTGAATATGTTCTGAATATGGAAGGAAAGTGCAGATTAGAAGCAGCAAAATGTTGGAATCATAAGTAAGAAGAAGCATCAGATCAACCTGCTCTACATTGTAACAGACATTTCTTTCTATGAAACATTTCCCAGAAGATTTAGCAATAATGTACTGACGTGATTTGCTCCTATCAGAATGGCACCGGCTACTGACTGGGAGGTGTTAAACTTGTCTCCTTTTATTTACTAGATGCGCCAACTCAAATTCAAAAATAAAATAAATAAAATAATGCTAAAAATCATCTAAGCCTGTTATAACATCACACACTGTTACTGTTTTTGTTTGAATATTCAGATATTTTACACTTTTAGTTTTATATTTCAGAAATACTAACTTTTTTATTTAGTTTTTGTGTTTATGAACTTTTATGAAAAATCTTTTTATTTTCAGTCATCTAAATTTTGTACACCAGGTTGCTGACTTTTTAAACTCTGAAAATTTGATTAGTTGATGCATTTCTTAACAGTAGGGACTGAAGGTGCTGTCGATAAATGTATAAATTAATGTACCAATTGTAACAGTTGCTGTGGAACAGACGTTAGTAAACTCCTGTAAGTAAATTAATCACTATAGAGACCGCAAGAAATTATGGTGTGGCCCCTCAGTCCTCTCTCTTGTTGCTTCTTATTCAGAGAAACACAATATGATTGAACTCCAATGAGAATCTTGGCACAAAGTAATGTATTAAGTGGAAACATTATTTTGCTCATAAGTCTTCACATTAAACCATTCGTTTATTAGAATGCACAGCAGTAGCATCGTGTGGTAGAAACATGGGTGTATATTTATCCTCTAAAGTGAAATTCCGCCACACTCCATTCATTTGTATTGGATTTTGAAAGGCATATTTATCAAAGGATGAACTTTCACTTTCACCCATTAATAAATGCTCTTTTTAAAAAATGGAGAGTGGCGGAATTTCACCCTAGAGGACTATGGCGATCTCTAACTTCACTCTTTGATAAATATACCTCATAGATCACAAGATATTTTCTGTGTTTTTATTGTCTTGGGGCACATTTACTAAGGGTCGAATTTCAAAGTTAAAAAACGTCGAAATTCAACCATCAAATTTGATAGTTTGATAGTTGAACCATCTATAGACTGGTATAATTTAAATGGATAGTACCATATAGAATAGCATGGCAACTTTCACTGTGAAACATGAATTTATGCAGATGAAACAAGATCATTATAATTTCTAATGACATCATGATTTATTGACAATGTACCAGAAAAAGTGTTGGTTTAAATTTAATAAAATGTTCGTTATTGTATAATATTTTTAAGGGTATTTTTCATATCTGTACTTCTCAAGCTGTAAATCATTGGGTTAATAAAAGGAGTCACTACTGTGTATAAAAGTGAAAGAAGTTTTCCAATGGTCTGTGACTGGTTTCTTGTGGGAACCACATAAGTAACAATGAGACTCCCATAAAATATGGAGACCACAGCCAAGTGGGAGCTGCAGGTGGAGAAGGCTTTTTGTCTCCCAATATTGGACGTTATCTTTAGGATTTCATGGGCAATACAGATATAGGATCCCGTGATGAGTAAAAAAGGGAAAAGAATCACAGGGACAGACACAGCCATTCCCAATATTCGTCCTAAAGTGGCTTCTGAGCAGGAAAGTTCCAGAAGAGGAAAATAATCACAGAAGAAATGGTTGATGGTATTTTGGTTGCAAAACTCTTGTGTAGCTACAGAAGTCACAACAACTGGTGTAAAGCTAAGGGAAAGTAGCCATGACATAACTATTAATTTAACACACAGTTTGTGGTTCATTATTGAAGAATAACACAGAGGATTGCAGATGGCCAGATATCTGTCATAGGACATCACAGTTAGAAGGAGACACTGTGAAGATTCAGTGACAGCAAAGAAATAAAATTGTACAATACAGAAAATAAGGGATATTTTAGCTCCTTCATTTATTACAGTTCTGAGCAGGATGGGAACAATAACCAGGGACTGCAGGAGATCAGATAAGGAGAGTTGTTGGAGAAAGAAGAACATGGGAGAATGAAGATTTTGGCTAATTGTTACCAATACTATGACAAAGATATTTTCAGAGATGGTCAATATGTGAATCAAAAGAATGAAAGAAAAAATCAGGATCTTGAAATTGTTGAGATGTTGAAATCCCAAAAGGAAAATCTCTGAGACCATTGAGTGATTATTCATTTGCATTGCCTAGGAGGAAAGTATTATGCTTTACAATTTAGCAATCCAAACTCCATTAAAAAAGGAATGATAATGATTTGCTTGGAATTAAATACTTCACATCAACACATCAAACATTTTCACGTCCTCACTGTATTATTTATCACCATTTTATTACTTCTATGAATTATAATCAGTGAGTTATGTTAGTATTACTGGGTGACATTCATTGCACTTGTTATGCATTAATATCAATATATCAATAATAGTTCAAGGGGAAGTTTAAATTCATTTAAAATATGTTATTGATAGACCTACTACAAGTATATTTGTAACTGGTCTGTGTAATTTATTGCCATGGTTTGTGGGTTTTTAACCTTCCTATTCTGCCACGTTCCAGTTTATAAACTTGAATCTGGTTTCCAAGGTCACTGACCAATACCGAAAACTGTTAATTGTGAAGCTTCAGTTCTTTTCTTGTTATTGATGATCTCTCACTCCAGGCCCTCACCTGTTCATTCCATCCATTTGTCAGAGTGCAAGTCCTCTGAAATCACAACAAAACGTACAGGTTATAATGTGTAGATAGCCTTCAAGGCAACCCCACGAAATCTGAATTTCAATGTGCAAAGCAAAGGATTAGAAAAGGGGAGAGGGAGGGATATATGGAGGAATTTGTATTACCTGATAAATGAAAAGGCAGTCAGAAATCACACACAACATTTCTTTGTTTTGTTTGTTATACAAGAATAACGGCAGTAGAAATGCACAACCTATTCAGTTATGTTTGGCCTTTTACAGTGAGCATGAAACACACAGTTGTAGTTTTAGATGAATGAACACATTTTAGTTTACAATTTTTTATGTGTCCTAGATTTTTACTTCAAAAGAAGACCAAAGTCCATCAAGTTCTACCCCTCCAAAAAGCACAGTGTAAATATACACATATACACACTCATACTGACCTATGTCTCATTAACAGAATCTGCCACCACAAAACCACCCGGCAGGGCATTCCCCAACCTTATTGTCCTCACTGTGATGAATCCCCTACTTTGCTTCAAATGAAAGTTCTGTTACTCTAGTCTAAAGAGTCTCTGGTGCAGTGATCTTCTTTATGGGAAAAAAGTTCCCCTACAATCTGACTGCAGTTTTCAGATAAATGGCCCTTGAACTTGATCTTAAGGTGTGTAATGTAGGTTTGGTGAATGATTCTAAATTTGATTACTTTTTCTTTTGTAAATATTAAGAAATGATTGAAATTGTAAGTGGCTTCATCCCAGTTATCTGCATCTAAATGGGTGATTCTTGTTTTTCCTTAACAAATGGAGTCATTTGGGATGTTATGTCATTGGGTCCCATAGTTAGACCTCATGAGGTTATATCACCACCTTAACTGTAAGAGTTCTCAATTGGGCCCTGAATGTGTGCCATAGTTTTAGATATAAGTAGAATGTTGTATTGGGTTTCTTAGGTTTAAAGGAACAATTCAGTGTAAAAATAAAAACAGGGTAAATCGATGTGCAAAATAAAAAATGTATCTAATATAGTTAGTTAGGCAAATATGTAATGTATAAAGGCTGGAGTGAGTGGATATGTAACATAATAGCCAGA
Source organism: Xenopus laevis (assembly GCF_017654675.1). NCBI lineage: Eukaryota > Metazoa > Chordata > Amphibia > Anura > Pipidae > Xenopus > Xenopus laevis. The sequence continues at coordinate 158,007,652 of NC_054375.1, forward strand.
ACACTACTTCCTGCTTTTCAGCTCTCTAACTCTGAGTTAGTCAGTGACTATAAGGGGGGTCACATGGGACATAACTGTTCAGTGAGTTTGTAATTGATCCTCAGCAATCAGCTCAGATTCAAAAGCAACAGATATGACCCATGTGCCCCTCCCCTCAAGTCACTGATTGGTTACTACCTGGTAAACCAAGAGAGCTGCAAAGCAGGAAGTAGTGTTCTGGCTATTATGTTACACATCCACTCACTCCAGCCTTTATACATTACATTTTTGGCTAACTATATTGGAAATATTTTTTATAGGATGGCTAATGTTGTATGCAAATTAGAATCACAAAGCGCAATTAGGTTAGTTATTTATTTTGTGTCTAACATGAGGATTTTGTTTGGAAGCTCTCACTTTAGAATTGTATTTTAAAAAATGCACTTTAAGAACGCATTTTAAAATGCACTTTGCAAATGCACATTAAAAACATAGTTTTTTTTAAAATAAAACATATTTAAAAAAAAAATGCACTCTGAAAATGAATTCTTATAAATGAATTGTTAATAAATGAATTGTAAAAATGAATGGTTAAAAAATGAATTTCAAAAAAGAACCTAAAAACAAATTCCTTATCTTAATCATCACCAAAAGTGAGAGTTATAGTTGCACGACTGTAATCATATGGGATAAGTGAGAGAGAAAAAGAAATAGATTTATAAACTCATTAAAATCAAGATTTGAATACTAAATTATGTCTTGTTGATTGAATGAGGCATGAAATGAAAGCCGAATACTGGGAAATATATTTAAAGCTGTTGATACAATGCTGCAGCTAAATATAAGAGACGTAACTATTATATAACTCAGCAAAAGCACGAGAAACAGTTTCAATCTTTGTAACAGAGAAGATCAAAACACAAAGTTTAAGAATCCTTTTGAAATTATCTGCTAGTCATTAATGTTGTAAAGTCACATATGCACATACCAATGTGGCACTTAGGGGCAGATTTATAAAGGGTCAAAGTGAAAATTTAAATGAACAAATTATATTTTTTTGTACTTCGACTAGGAAATAGTCAAATTCAATTTGAAAAAAATTTGAAATTTATCATGTACTGTCTCTTTAAGAATTTGACCGACTATTCGCCATCTAAAAACTCCCGAATTGCTGTTTTAGCCTATGGGGTATCACCTAAAACCTATTTGGAGTCAATTTGTGGACTTTGAAATATTTACGTTTTTTTTTAAATACTTTGAATTGAATTCGATCTTATTTGATCGAATTCAATCTTACTTTGATTCGAATACAGCCTATTCACCAAATTTTTTTTATAAATTTCAGTTGGACTTTTTTTATTCGAAATTCAAAGCTATGGGAGCTCAAAAAAATCCCATTACTTCGAAATTAGACCCTTGATCAATCTGCCCCTTAGAATGATTTGTTGAGCGACTTGTATAATCAACCCTAAACAGAATTATTCCTGACAGGGTTAATAGTGGGAGGAAATACTTCATTGGTGATGTTTACCCCCAGCTCTTTTTAATGCAATGTTTGTATTACTGATTTATCCCTATGAGTATGTGTGTGTTCACACGAAACGCGTTAGGAGGATTGTCCGTTGAATAAAGATGTATTAATGACACCGCTGTCAGCTGTTCCGTTGAGTGCGCACTGCAAGGGAATCGTGTTCACTGTCAAGTCTCCCCAAGATGCGGGTTCGGGGCGATGCATCCGGACAAGAGACGTGGGGGCAAATTCACTAACCTCTGAAAATTCGTCAGCGACGGCTTCGCTCACATCACAAAACATTTGCCAGGCATAGATTCGCCAGGACAACGGTAATTCACTAAAATTCGAAGTTGCGTACAGGGTGCCGAACGTTGGTGAAGTTGTGCTAGCGTTACTGCGCCAAGTGAATCGAATGAGCACTAGTGTTGGATAATTTTTATACCGTGGGAAGTTAAAATTGAATGGACGTATATATGTGGCAGCAAATACATTACATTACACAAGCCCAGGGAAACCTTAATAAAATAAAATAAAGTTGTTATTTCGCCCTACACATGAGCCCAGTGTATAGTTTATGTGCCATATGTTAGGAAATGTAGGGGGGAAGACGTGTAACCCTGAAAAAAGTTTATGATCTTTTGCAGCGTATCACCCTGAAAAATGAAAAGTCGCCAGTGTTTTTTTCAACTATTTTTTGAGGAACTCCTATCTACTGTATTGTAGATAGTCTGGCGCAAGAGGTAACATTCAGTAAAATCCTCATCTTAATGAATTCGGAAATAACGCTCTTTCGCCAGAGTGAAACTTGTTCTGAGCAATTATAATGTCTCTTCGTTTTGTGTAATAAATGTTATCATGGTCCTATACAAGTAAAGGAAAAAATACAAGAAAGACCTCAAATGATTTTTAGAGAATCAGGGTCCAATCCATGGGAACACCCATAGGAGCTGACAATGTAAAGACCTTAGAACATCTAAAAGCTAAGTCACACTCTTAGTTTCTTGCCAAATAGATTGGTACATTGCCTTTCCAACACTGTTTATGGTGTAAAAGTGCAACATAAACTCTATATTACACCCCATAGTTATACAAATACAGAAGATAGAGACAGATAGGAGGGGAGATCAGTTCAGGTACATGTTGGAGAGACCAGTGAAATGTCCCCTGCTCAGATGCCAATGGCAGCAGAACTGGGTGTATTAGAGCTTTCAGTGTAAATATCAGAGCAAATCTAGTGCAGACTCAGGTTAGAAGATCAGACTGAGCTCAACCAAAACATTAGCCCATGAAGCCTCCCTTGTAAGAAACCTCCCATTAAACCCAGAGTTAATAGAAGTGTGAGGAACCTGAGAACAGTGGGAAGTAGGAGCAGTGAATAGCCGGTTAGAGGAAAGAAATGAGTTGGAATTAACAGACTGGCTGGGGAAGAGGGAACAATATGCAGCAGAAATACAGAACATGTTAAGAGCTGTTTCATGTACAGAATAGGATTTTAGTCCATTTTATTCCTACTGCAGCCGACCCAACCATTCTGTGTGTCAGTAGAACATTGCTGGAATCAGCCAATTAGATCAGGGGAAATCAGTCAGTGACTCACAGCATGAGTGTGTGGTGTTACATCTGAAGAAATAACAATGTTAGGTTGAGGAAGTCACAAATAAAACAAAACAAATATATAAGCAGCCATTAGAGAAAATATTAAAGTGCAGTTTGGTGCTGAGTATAGAAGGAAAGTGCAGATTAGAAGCAGCAAAATGTTGGAATTACAAGAAAGAAGAAGCATCAGACCAACCTGCTCTACATTGTAACAGACATTCCTGTAAGTCCAGCCTTAGACATTTCTTCCTATGAAACATCTCCCAGAAACAGAGGATCTGGCAATAATGTACTGACCTGATTTGTTCCTATCAGAATGGCACCGGCTACTGACTGGGAGGTGTTAAACTTGTCTCCTTTTATTTACTAGATGCACCAACTTACACACTCACTAAGTCTATGGAGAAATCTGCTGAGGCCTATTGAGATTGGAATAATAAGATCCATAGAGTAAAGTCAATGTCAAAGTCAAAATTAGAATAAAACTTACTATATCTTTATTATACATAATAATGCTAAAAATCATTTGAGCCTGTTGTAACATTACATACCAAGTGGGTTACTCGCTATTTTAGAAATACTAACTTTTATTTAGTTTCAATTTTTTCGTGTAAATGTGCTTTTATAAATTTTTTTATTTTCAGTCATCTAAATTTTGTACACCAGGTTGCTGACTTTTTAAACTATTAAGATTTGATACATTAGTTGATGCATTTCCTAACAGTAGGGGCTGAAGGTGCTGTAGATAAATGTATAAACTAATGTACCAATTGTAACAGTTGCCATGGGACAGACATAAGTAAATGAATCACTGTAGAGTCCACAAGTAATTATATTGTGGCCCCTCAGTACTCTCTCTTGTTGGTTCTTATTCAGAGAAACACAATATGATTGAATGAGAATCTTGGCAAAAAGTAATATATTAAGTGGAAACATCATTTTGCTCATAAGTCTTCACATTAAACCATTAGTTTATTAGAATGCAGAGCAGTAGCATCATGTGGTAGAAACATAGATCATTTAGGGGGTTATTTACTAAACTCCGAATGCAAAATCATGAAAAATTTAAGATTTTTTTTATAAAATCAGACTTAAAAAAATCATGAATTTTTCGGAATTTGAGGATAGAAAAGTCAGAATCTGAAAATCTGGCATCTCAGACCTGTTGAGGTTGCATATAAGTCAATGGGAGAAGTCTCAATGATTTTTGTGCTATGTTTCGTGCAATACCCCAAAGTTTTCAGGCAAAAATTCTGAATTTTTTTTGAAAATCGGATGAAAAAAATCAGAAAAAATCATGAAAATCAGATTTTTTTTTCCCTGCAAATTTTTTTTTCGGGAAAATGTAATAATAAATAAGAGTAAAAAAAACAGAGTGGATTTGATTGGAGTTTGTAGCAGAAGATATTGAGATAAATTCAGACTTTGATAAATAACCCCTGAGTGTAGCCTCAATTACCTATAGACATGGCTCAACTTACAATACCTGCAAAAACCCTATGATCTAATCAGTGGGTCCATTGGACTTCTAAACTAAGGGATCAATTAGTGACCAAACTTTAGGGTACTGTACAATTAAGGGGGGATATTATTTACCTATTTCCTGCAAGAGGATACAATAGGGATCCCATAATGACTTTTGTTATTCATTTCAGAAATACTATGTATGTTTGATATTTATTCTTCTATTGTACAGCACTGTGGAATATGGTGGTGCTTTATACAAACATAAATAAGCAACCAAACTAAGGATGAAATATTTGTGTAGATCATCCATTTACTAGGTATCCCCATATATCAGAGTATATATGCTGTACAAGAGGTACAAACCTGACAGAAAAAAAAACATCTAGAGACTGGCACAATTTAAATGGATAGTCTTATAGAGAATAGTATGGCAACTTTCACCGTGTTAAACATGAATATATACAGATGAAACAAGCTCATTATAATTACTAACAACATCATTTTATATTGACAATGTACCAGAAAAAGTGAACATTTTGGTTTACATTTAATAAAATGTTCTGTATTGTATAATATTTCTAGATGACATAGTAATTATCTGGAGAGGCTCTGAATATTCCTTGTGTGAATATGTCACTTCCCTAAATAAGAACGATCTTAATATAGATCTTTCACTCACTTACAGTCATGAGAAGATAAACTTTCTAGGTCTAGAAATTTACCCAAAAGACACACAGCTACACTTTAAAAAATGTTTAAAGATGTGGACGCAAATACTTATGTATTACCAAATAGCAACTGTCGTCCACAAGGGGTAAAAAGTATCCCCTTTAGTCAAATGTGCAGAATTAAAAAGAATTGTAGTGAAGAAAAAGTACTAAAAAATCAATTAGATCAAATTAGCAATAGATTCCAAGAAAGAGGATATAAGGAAGATTTATTGAGGAAATTGAGAGAAAAAGTGGATAAAATGAGCCAATTTATTGATAAGAAAAGAGAAAGATAGTAAATGAGAGACAAAACAAGAGATAGTTTTTTCTACCACCTACAATCCCTTGGCGGGGAGTATAAGTCAAATTATCAATAAACATTGGGGAGTACTACAATGTGACACAGAACTCCAAAAAATCATCCCAGATAAACCAAGGGTAGTATTTAGGAAAGCAAATCATTTAAAACAAATTCTTACAAACAATCATTGCAGTACAAAAGGGCAACAAAAAGCAAACAAAGAACATATATGGGCAGGCTTCTATCCATGTTCCTTATGCACGGCATGTAGATATGGTAGAAAAAAGAAAAAATGTACTTCAGAAGTAAATAAAAAGGAATTTGAAATTAAACCAAAAATTAGATGCACGAAAAGCGTTATATCTTGTTTGCAATGTTCATGTGCCCTACAATGTGTAGGAAAAACAAATGGGATGTTGAAAGATAGGATCAGAGAACATGTAAAAAGGGATGTCGCGGACTGTTCTGCGGCAAACTTGTTCGCGCGAACATCGGCTGTTCGCGTCCGCCGCAAGTTCGCGAACGTCGCGCGACGTTCGCCAATAGGCGTTCGCCCATTCGACCATTCGGTCGCTAAAATCGAACGATTTTCGTTCGATTCGAACGAAAATCGTTCGATCGAACGATTAAAATCCTTCGATCGTTCGAATCGAACGATTTTCGGATGTTCGAAGTTCGCGAACTGTTCGCGAACTGTTCGCGAACTGTTCGCGAACTGTTCGCATTTTTTGCCGGTGTTCGCGAACGGCGTTCGCGAACACATTATCGGCGGTTCGCTACATCCCTACATGTAAACAATATAAAGAAAGGAAATTAAAAACACAGTGTTTCAAAACATTTTAAGGACGTTTATGGAATGAATCGTGTCTGTTTAACATATTGGGGTATAGAGGAAGTCAGAAATAGATGGAGGGAGGAGATTTAGTGAGGACAACTTTACAGTGTGAGAGCAGATGGATTTATAGTTTAGAAAATGTTACACCTAAAGGCCTTAATGTAGATATAAATATTATTGTATAATCCTTTTAAGAGCATTTTTCATATCTGTACTTCTCAAGCTGTAAATCATTGGGTTAATAAAAGGAGTCACTACTGTATATAAAAGTGAAAGAAGTTTTCCAATGGTCTGTGACTGGTTTCTTGTGGGAACCACATAAGTAACAATGAGACTCCCATAAAATATGGAGACCACAGGCAAGTGGGAGCTGCAGGTGGAGAAGGCTTTTTGTCTCCCAATATTGGATGTTATCTTTATGGGCAATACATATATAAAATACAGTGATGAGCAAAAAGGGGAAAATAATCACAGGGACAGACACAGACATTGCCAATATTGATGCAAAAATGGCTTCTGTGCAGGAAAGTTCCAGGAGAGGGAATAAATCACAGAAGAAATGGTTGATGGTATTTTGGTTGCAGAACTCTTGTGTAGCTACAGTAATCACAGTAACTGGTGTAAAGCTAAGGGCAAGCAGCCATGACATGAGAATTAATTTAACACAAAATGTGTGGTTCATTATTGAAGAATAACACAGAGGATTACAGATGGCCAGATATCTGTCATGGGACATCACAGTTAGTAAGTAAGTAAGTAAGTAAGGAGACACTGTAAAGCTTCAGTGACACCAAATATATAAAGTTGTACAATACAGCCAATAAGGGATATTTTAGCTCCTTCATTTATTACAGTTCTGAGCAGGATGGGAACAATAATCATGGACTGCAGGAGATCAGATAAGGAGAGTTGTTGGAGAAAGAAGAACATGGGAGAATGAAGATCTTGGCTTATTGTTACCAATATGATGACAAGGGAATTTCCATAGATGGTCAATATGTGAATCATATTTCAAAAAACAGGATTTTGTGACCATTGAGTGATTGTTCATTTCAATTGTCCAGGAGGGAAGTATTACATTTTACTATTTAGTCATCAGAACTCCAGTTAATATTAATGATAATGATTTGCTTGGAATTAAATACTTCACATCAACACATCAAATCTTTTCACGTCCTCACTGTATTATTTATCACCATTTAGTAATTCTATGAATTATAATCAGTGAGTTTTGTTAGTATTACTGGGTGACATTTATTGCACTTGTTATGCATTAATATCAATATATCAATAATATTTCAAGGGGAACTTTAAATTAAAATGATGTAATTGATCAGACCAACTGCAAGTATATTTTTAACTGGTCTGTGCAATTTATTGCCATGGTTTGTGGATTTTTAACCTTCCTATTCTGCCTATTCTTCCTGTAAACCGGAATCTGGTTTCCAAGGTCACTGACCAATATCGAAAACTGTTGATTATGAAGATTCAGTTCTTTTCTTGTTGCTGATCTCTCACTCCAGGCCCTCACCTGTTCATCCCATTCATTTGTCAGAGTGCAAGTCCTCTGAAATCACAAAAAAACCTATGGATTATAATGTGTAGATAACCTTCAAGGCAACCCCATAAAATCTGAATTTCTAAGTGCAAAGCAAAGGATTAGAAAAGGGGAGAGGGATGAATATTTGGAGGATGAATTATAAAAATGCTCTTAAGTTTATATCTACATTAAGGCCTTTAGGTGTAAAAGTTTCTAAACTCTAAATCCATCTGCTCTCACACTGTAAAGTTGTCCTCACTAAATCTCCTCCCTCCATCTATTTCTGACTTCCTCTATACCCCAATATGTTAAACGGACACGATTCATTCCATGAACGTCCTTAAAATGTTTTGAAACACTGTGTTTTTCATTTCCTTTCTTTATATTGTTTACATGTTCTCTGATCCTATCTTTCAACATCCCATTTGTTTTTCCTACACATTGTAGGCCACATGAACATTGCAAACAATATATAACGTTTTTCGTGCATCTGATATTTTGTTTTATTTCAAATTCCTTTTTGTTTACTTCTGAAGTAAATTTTTTTGTTTTTCTACCATATCTACATGCCGTGCATAAGGAACATGGATAGAAGCCTGCCCATATATGTTCTTTGTTTGCTTTTTGTTGCCCTTTTGTAGTGCAATGATAGTTTGTAAGAATTTGTTTTAAATCATTTGCTTTCCTAAATACTACCCTTGGTTTATCTGGTTTTTATGATTTTTTGGAGTTCTGTGTCACATTGTCCCCTTTAGTCAAATGTGCAGAATTAAAAAGAATTGTAGTGAAGAAAAAGTACTAAAAAATCAATTAGATCAAATTAGCAATAGATTCCGAGTAAGAGGATATAAGAAAGATTTATTGAGGAAATCGAGAGAAAAAGTGGATACAATTAGCCAAATTATTGATAAGAAAAGAGAAAGATAGTAAAGGAGAGACAAAACAAGAGAGAGTTTTTTCTACCACCTACAATTCCTTGGTGGGGAGTATAAGTCAAATTATCAATAAACATTGGGGAGTACTACAATGTGACACAGAACTCCAAAAAATCATCTCAGATAAACCAAGGGTAGTATTTAGGAAAGCAAATCATGTAAAACAAATTCATACAATCATTGCCCTACAAAAGGGCAACAAAAAGCAAACAAAGAACATATATGGGCAGGCTTCTATCCATGTTCCTTATGCACGGCATGTAGATATGGTAGAAAAAAGAAAAAATGTAGTTCAGAAGTAAACAAAAAGGAATTTGAAATTAAACAAAATATCAGATGCACGAAAAATGTTATATATTGTTTGCAATGTTCATGTGGCCTACAATGTGTAGGAAAAACAAATGGGATGTTGAAAGATAGGATCAGAGAACATGTAAACAATATAAAGAAAGGAAATGAAAAACACAGTGTTTCAAAACATTTTAAGGACGTTCATGGAATGAATCGTGTCTGTTTAACATATTGGGGTATAGAGGAAGTCAGAAATAGATGGAGGGGAGGAGATTTAGTGAGGACAACTTTACAGTGTGAGAGCAGATGGATTTATTCAGTGTCGGACTGGCCCACCGGGATACCAGGAAAACTCCTGGTGGGCCAGCTTCTAACCTTTGGCCTGTTTCATGGTCATTCTCTATTTCTTTATGGGAATAAAGAGGCTTGATAATAGAAGAATAGAGTATAGTATGTAGAGGATGGAGACTAGGAGAATAAAGAGGTTGGGTGAGGAGAGGAGGTATAATAGTTTGGAAAGTGGACCCTCAACCAAAGGTTTTCTGGTGGACCCCTGGTATCCCAGTCCGACACTGGATTTATAATTTAGAAACTTTTACACCTAAAGGCCTTAATGTAGATGTAAACTTAAGAGTATTTTATAATTCATCCTATCATTGAAATATACAGAATTTTGTAATGGATGTTAATATTATCTGAATGCATCGAATCTAATGTGGCTAAATGATATGGATGTAACAATTATATATGCAACTGTATAGAGATTGCCCCAATTCTGTAGGTCTGTGGGTTAGGGAAACGCAAACTCCTTTCTTTATAACAGAGGTTCTAACGCGTGTGGAACTAACACAGGACGGAAATGCTTGTAGCGGAGAGGGGTTACCATGGCAACATATAACAAAGAGCACAGGAAGTGGAAAGAAGAACACGTAGTTGGAAAAGCCACCTCCATAAATAGATTTGCGCAGAAGAGTCTCCAAAGCACTTGAGAAAGTCGGAAGATGAAACGCGTCGGGCAGTGACGTCATCCACAGGCGCCCAGGGTCACACGAGGCAGTCGAGACGCCGGCATCTACATCTATATCGATTGCTTGGAGAACCCGGAAACTTTAAGAATTTTATGTGAGTTTTAATATTAACATTGTGAGTGTAATTTTATCTTTCCTAGTGATTAAAAATGATAACGGTTTTACACTATGTCAGTGCGTCTTTATAGAGCGGTGGAGTTTGGAGCTGCACGGAGAGGCTACTGCTAAACATTTCCTTAATGCTCATTCCTTCTTAAACGTTTGTGAGTCCCCCACCTTATAATTCATCACACGGATCAAAGTAGTGTAATAAGTGGCACACAGATGAATTAGTAACAACACTATTGATAAATACTACACTATATTGGAATTATCTCTTTTGTTTCCCTATTTGTCTAACCTCGTGCTAGTGAACACTAATTGGATTTTGCTACGAGTCTGAGGGAGAAAAGACAACCTTTAACCGGCAGAGGAAACGGCCACCGGAACCTTAAATATCCTTTTTTTATTGTGTCATCATAGCTTGTCACTAGGAGACTGCAGATTACAGAGCTTTGAAAAGTGGGCAGAGCCACCAGCCAATCAGATTTCACCTATTGCATTTTATTGGTTTAAATTTAAAATGCTACTATTCTCATACTATTTACACCAGGGTCTCCATACTTTGCAGAGTTAATCACTGGGTGACTAGGTTTTTAAAAAGTGGGTGGAACCACTAACAGCCAATCAGATTTATCTCATGGATTGTAATGGAGAAATTTAAGCTGCTGTCATTCTCACATGTTTAACACCAGTGTCCCCAAACTTTTCACAGTTGGTCATTGGGGGACTAAGGTTAAAGGTTAGAAAAAGTGGGTGGAGACACCAACAGCCAATCTGATTGCACCCAATAAATTTGAGGTTAACCTAGGGAACTCAATGGTCATGATTTGACCCATGAAGTGGAGCATTACTCCTTCATAAACTAAGGGATCAATTAGTGGCCAAACTTTAGGGTACTGCACAATTAAAGTAGAATATTATTTACTATTCCCATACAAAAGTATGAATATAATAGGGACCCCATAATGACTTTTGTTATTAATTTCAGAAGCACTTTGTATGTTTGATATTTATCCTTCTATTGTACAGCACTGTGGAATATGGTGGTGCTTTATTCAAACATAAATAAGCAACCACAGTAAGGATGAAATATTTGTGTACAACATCATCCATTTACCAGGTATCCCCATATATCAGAGTAAATACTCAATACAGGAGGTACAAACCTGACAAAAAAAACATCTATAGACTGGCATAATATAAATGGATAGTGTCATTGAGAATAGTATGACAACTCTCACTGTGAAACATGAATATATGCAGATGAAACAAACTTATTATAATTACTAATGACATCATGCTTTATTGACAATGTAAACAGAAGTACTGGTTTAAATATAATAAAATGTTCTTTATTGTATATTTTTAAGGGCTTTTTTAATATGTGTACTTTTCAAGCTGTAAATTAATGGGTTAATAAAAGGAGTCACTACTGTGTATAAAAGTGAAAGAAGTTTTCCAATGGTCTGTGACTGGTTTCTTGTGGGAACCACATAAGTAACAAAGAGACTCCCATAAAATATGGAGACCACAGCCAAGTGGGAGCTGCAGGTGGAGAAGGCTTTTTGTCTCCCAATATTGGACGTTATCTTTAGGATTTCATGGGCAATACAGATATAGGATACAGTGATAAGCAAAAAGGGGAAAAGAATCACAGGGACAGACACAGCCATTGCCAATATCCAGCCTAAAGTGGCTTCTGAGCAGGAAAGTTCCAGAAGAGGAAAATAATCACAGAAGAAATGGTTGATGGTATTTTGGTTGCAGAACTCTTGTGTAGCTACATAAATCACAATAACTGGTGTAAAACTAAGGGTAAGCAGCCATGACATGAGAATTAATTTAACACACAATTTATGATTCATTATTGAAGAATAACACAGAGGATTACAGATGGCCAGATATCTGTCATAGGACATCACAGTTAGAAGGAGACACTGTAAAGATTCAGCGACACCAAAGAAATAAAATTGTACAATACAGCCAATAAGGGATATTTTAGCTCCTTCATTTATCACAGTTCTGAGCAGGATGGGAGCAATATCCATGGACTGCAGGAGATCAGATAAGGAGAGTTGTTGGAGAAAGAAGAACATGGGAGAATGAAGAGTTTGGCTAATTGTTACCAATACTATGACAAGGGAATTTCCATAGATGGTCAATATGTGAATCAAAAGAATCAAAGAAAAAATCAGAAACTTGAAATTGTTGAGATGCTGAAATCCCAAAAGGAAAATCTCTGTGACCATTGAGTGATTGTTCATTTGCATTGCCTGGGAGGGAAGTATTACGTTTTAAAATTTAGCAATCAGAACTCCAGTTAATAGAAATGATTTGCTTGGAATTAAATACTTCACATCAACACATCAAATGTTTTCACTTCCTCACTGTTTTATTTATCACCATTTTAATAATTCTATGAATTATAATCAGTGAGTTATGTTAGTATTACTGGGTGACATTTATTGCACTTGTTATGCATTAATATCAATATATCAATAATATCAGTTTAAGGGGAAGTTTAAATTAATTTAACGTATGTTATCGATAGATCTACTACACGCACATTTTCACCTGGCCTGTGTTAATTATTGTCATGGTTTGTGAATTAATAACCTTATTATTCTGCCACATTCCAGCTTGTAACCTGGAATGTGGTTGCCAAGGTCACTAGCCAATACTGAAAACTGTTGCTTTGTGAGGCTTCAGTTCTTGTCTTGTTATTATTGCTGATCTCTGACTCCAGGCCCTCGTCTATTCATCCCATTCATTTGTCAGAGTGCAAGTGCTCTCAAATCCCGACAAAACCTACAAATTATAATGTGTAGATAGCCTTCAAGGCAATCCCATCTAATTTTTATATTAAAGTGCAACACAAAGGATTAAAAAAGGGGAGAGAAAGGAATATTTGTATGGAATTTGTATTATCTGATAAATGAAACGGCAGTCAGAAAGCACACAAAATAATTCATTGTTATATACATATACACACTCATACCAACCTATGCCTCTTAATTGCAAAATCTTAAAGAATCTGCCATCACAATAGCACCCGGCCGGGCAATCACCAATCTCACTGTCCTCACTGTGAAGAACCCCTACTCTGCTTAAAATAAAAGTTAAATTTCTCTAGTCTAAAGGGGAGGCCTCTGGTGTGGTGATCCTCTTTATGGGATAAAAGTTCCCCTGCTATCTATCTATTATGCCCTCTAATGTACTTGTAAAACCTTCACAGTCTACATTCAAGGTGTAATTAAAATCCTTCATCCCCTTAACCAGTTTAGTTGCACAACTCTGCACTCTCTCCAAATCATTAATATCCTTCTTAAGGACTGTGGCCCAAAGCTGCACTGCATAGGTGAGACCTTGTGTTGTAGAATAAGATAGATCCCAGCTGTGTTCTTATTTAGTGGGACAAGCTCCTCAACAATTCCCAAGATGCACAAGTGCCTCAGGAGTGACCACCCCAGGCAGAGAGAATCACAAGCAATTCCATTATTTTCCAGTAGCCCTCGATTAGAAACATTCCCATACCATAGGTTGGTGAATGATTACTTTATCTCTTGTAAATATTAAGAAACAATTTAAATTGTAGTGGCTTCATCCCAGTTATCTGCAACTATATAGGTAATTGTTGTTTTCTATTTCCCTCTTGCCTTAACAAATGGAGTCATTTGGGATGTTACCAAAACTTTATGTATGTTAAGGAGTCCAATAGTCAGGCTTCATGAATATCATCACCTTAACAATAAGTGTGTTCAACTGAGCCCTGAATGTGTGCCAAAGTTTTTGATATTAGTAGAATATGGAATTAGGTTTCTTAGGTTTGGCTTTTAATTGAGTCAAAATTAGAAATGTTCTCTCTGTAAGCAAATCCCAAAGATTTACTTTATTGCCATTGGGAAAGCATTTGGAGGAGATTAGTAGTCCATGCTAGAGGAGATTAATAATGGGACAACTAATCTCCTTGTCAGTCAGTAGTCTAAAAATGCCTTTATGTATCAAATAATAAAACAGGGAAGTTATCAACAAGAGCCCTAATCAAAAATAGCATAGTTGCCCTTAATAAAACAGACTGTGTAGAAGAGACCCTACTTTTATTAAAGGAGAAGGAAAGGTTAAAACTAAGTAAGCCTTATCAGAAAGGTCCATCTAAATATACCAGTAAACCCCCAAAGTAATGTTGCTCTGAGTCCCCTGTCAAAAGAAACACTGCATTTCTTTTCTTCTATTGTGTACACATGGGCTTCTGTATCAGACTTCCTGCTTTCAGTTTAAACCTCATTGCCCTGGGCATGAGCATGCTCAGTTTGCTCCTCTTCCCCACCCCTCCCTTCTCTACTGTAATCTGAGCCCAGAGCAGGGAGAGACTCAGGCAGGAAGTGATGTCACACCACATTAATACTGCAGCTCCTATCCTAAACAAACAGAGAGTTTCTAGAGCTTTTTACTCAGGTATGGTAAAACATTCTACAAAATAAATATAGCATTCTAGCTTGCACTAGTACAGCTAATCTATTGGCAATAAAATGCCTCCGTAGCTTTCCTTCTCCTTTAAATACCCTAGGGCATTACAAGTTATTGAATAGGATCTCACACTGGGCATAAAAAGTATCTAGAAAAGGGTTGAGGTGAGTGATTTTCATACAGGAGAAAGAACAGAATAAAGATTTCCCAAATCCTCAGATTCTATATACTACCAAATGTACATAAGGGTGTGAATAAACATCCTGGATATCCGATAGTTTCTGGGATTGGGTCCATCTTGCAACCACTTTCTGAGTATGTAGATACTTTCTTACAAAGTTAGTTGAACAACACCCTATTGATTTTGGAATTAGATGTCAGGTAATTGTCTACAGGAAAAGCCTGATTGGTTACTTATCAGCATTGATGATATCAATCATTGTATAGATGTCTCCCACATAAGGAAGGGGAGCAATATACTGAGGAAATGCTGCTGCTGGGAAAAAAATCCCATCATAAAATATACTTTTTGCATCACCTGATGGTGTAAGTATTTAAAAAGAATGATATCAGGAAGGATGAGCTGATCAACTCCAGAGTGTAATTTGTTCTGAGCAATTATGATTTCCCTTTGTTTTGTGTAAATACTATAGCCCAATATTGCTTCTAGCTGCCATTCAGCCTCGAGGGAAAGGATTCAGACACTGGTGTATCTTAAATGCGATTTTTAAACTTATTTTCAGTTCATTTGTTTTCAGATCATTCTGATATGTAGTAATTGGGGAGAGCATAAATATTTCCAAATATAAGGAGATATGTTTTCAAACAATACAGAAGTAGTCAGAGTCTGTAGAACTGAATACAAAGTAAGAACAATTACAATTAACAATAATAATGTTATCATGGTCCTATAAAAGTAAAGGAAAAAATACAAAAGACCTCAAATGATTTTTAGAGAATCAGGGTCCAATCCATGGGAACACCCCAAATTCCACATGAAAAGTGTATGAAAATAATGTAACACTAACTGATGTTTTTATGTCTTTTTTATATTTGTATATTTATGAGTAATTCACTTTATGATTGGCCGTGTGCAGGGGAGAAGTTACTCAAGGCTTGGCCAGAAAACCATATTGGATGGGCTAAAGTAGAGAGTTTGTGACATGAGAGTTAGCCAGGCCTGACAATCCCAGTAATAAAAGGCAATAGAGACCAATACAAAAACATTGGTTGTGTCAAAAGGATACACTAAAATATTTATTTGAGGGAAAAGCTGCTACAAGCACATGTAGAGGGGTGTTATTTTTAAATGTTCTCTTGAAAACACACAATAGAAAAAGCAAATGAACATTTAAATAAAATGCAGATTTGAGGGCAGAACTGGCAATTCAATAATAAGGCTGAAGGTACAGGGACATTTCCTTGAAGAGCTGACAATCTATTACTGATTATTAAAATATTGTTTTCCAGGCAAAATTAAGTAGAGCACATAGCTGACAATCTAAAAGTAATATCAGATAAATGTATCTCTGCTAAACTGACCTGAGATGTCTGTAAAACCTGTAAAACTACTTGGCATGAAATGATGAGCAAAGTCAGGGACAGTTATCTTTAAAAAAAAAAAAAAAAAAAAAATAAAAGAGCCGACAATCAAATGTGGAAAGTTTTTACATGAAATTAACTGCACTGCTGACAATTAGAAAAACTTGGGCAGAAGAGCAAAATTACTTTGAGTGTGAAACTAAAAATGGAATGATTTTTTTTTCCTTGAAAAACTGGGGTTTAAACAGTGACAGTGATTAATTGTCCAGAATTGGAGTGCAGAACACACAAAAGACTTGAACACAGAGCTGACAGTCTGATGGTGCCAGCTGGACATATTTCTGGCACATTTTAACTTTAACTCACCCTTAATACATATTTGGAATAGGAGCTGACAATCTAAGAACAATGGCAAGTTTTGTTTTGAGTGATTGTGGGGGATGTGATATTGGTTTGAGATTCTGGAACAAAAAGCTGACAGTTGAACATATTGTCTTGCCAGGAAAGCTTAAAGTCTAAAAGCTCACTCACAGCAGTGCAGGAGAATGTGTTAATAGCAAAAAGAATTTCCCTAAACAGTTCCTGGAGTACAAACAATCTCAAAGCAGACACAGGTTGGGTTTCTTTGCAGTAGTACTTAGTACTTAGAGCTGACAATTTAAAGGGATTTTTTTAGCATAGAGCATCTAAAAGCTAAGTTACACGCTTAGTTTCTAGCCAAATAGATTGGTACGTTGCCTTTCCAACACTGTTTATGGTGCAAAAGGGAACACATAAACTCTATATTACACCCCATAGTTATACAAATACAGAAGATAGAGACAGATAGGAGGGGAGATCAGTTCAGGTACATGTTGGAGAGACCAGTGAAATGTCCCCTGCTCAGATGCCAATGGCAGCAGAACTGGGTGTATTAGAGCTTTCAGTGTAAATATCAGAGCAAATCTAGTGCAGACTCAGGTTAGAAGATCAGACTGTGTGTCAGTGGAGCATTGCTGGAATCAGCCAATTAGAGCAGGGGAAATCAGTCAGTGACTCACAGCATGAGTGTGTGGTGTTGCATCTGGAGAAATAATAATGTTAGGTTGAGGAACTCACAAATAAAACATTAAATATATAAGCAGCCATAAGAGAAAATATTAAAGTGAAAAATAAACTTAATTATTAAACACCCAGTGCAGTTTGGTGCTGAGTATGGAAGGAAATTGCAGATTAGAAGCAGCAAAATGTTGGAATTAAAAGAAAAAAGAAGCATCAGACCAACCTGCTCTACATTCTAACAGACATTTCTTCCTATGAAACATCTCCCAGAAACAGAAGATTTAGCAATAATGTACTGACGTGATTTGTGCCTATCAGAATGGCACCGGCTACTGACTGGGAGGTGTTAAACTTGTCTCCTTTTATTTACTAGATGCACCAACTTACACAGTCACTAAGTCTATGGAGAAATCTGCTGAGGCCTATTGAGGCTGGAATAATAAGGTCCATAGAGTAAAGCCAATGTCAAAATTAAAATAAAACTTACTTTAACATATAAATGCTAAAAATATCTGAGCCTGTTATAAAACTAGCTTTTTATTTAGTTTCTTTTCAAAACGTTTTTATTGGTTTACCACATTGCATCCATTCACATTATAAAGTAACCATTTTTCTGATTTCTAGCAGATAACAGATGTTCACCTACACAGAGGGAATCACCAGCAGTTCAATCAGTTACAAGAAGAGATGACATAGCATTTGTACATTGCATATCAATAAAAATTTTAACTAACAAACATAACCGTCTACAGCTGAGTATTTCTCCATCTACATTTATCACGTTCTCCCAAAATAGTGCTAAAGAACAATAAAATATTGACATAGAGGTTGCAACTCAATCTGATAACCCTAATCAGTGTGGGGAGTAAAGTGCACTTTTGTGGGGAAAATACACAGTAAGATGCCAGTATTACATAGTAGTATATGATATCCAAGGCGTCCAGATCCTGGTAAAGGTAGTAAATTTGTCAATTGTGATACTTAACATTCTTTCATTAATCATTATCCAGTTCATCCTATGACGAAACAAAGGTATAGGAAGGGATCGTTTTTTCCATGAGGCAGCAATGGTTTGTTTCGCTGCTATGAAGATAAACTGTATCAATTGACGAGTATATTTACAGGAGACTGGGAGTTTTGTATTTAACAGCACAACTAAGGGGTCTTTGCGAAGGTTAACTCCCATGATAGAATCTATTAAAGTAAATATCCTAGACCAAAACCTAGACGCCTCTCTACAGTGCCACCATACATGTATCATCGAACCCTCCAATCCACAATTTCGAAAACATAACGGGCAGAGACTAGGATAACATTTATGGAGTTTGGTAGGCACCATATACCAAGCAGAGAGCACTTTATATTGTGTTTCTTGTGCCAGTAAATTAATCAAACTTTTGTGTGTAATCTCCCAAGATTGTTGCCACAAAATGGGTTCAATTGTCATATTCAGCTCTTTCTCCCATTGTCTAACATAAGTCGGAGGAGAAAGCAGGGAAGGGCTTAAAATCAGTGGCGTAACTACAGACGAAGCAGACCCTGCAGTCGCAGGGGGGCCCGGGGGTTCAGGGGGCCCGGCGGGGCCTGCTTCCTCTGTAGTATGCGCAACCTTCAGGGAGCAATTTAGAACATGGTGCGGCCAATCGGGAGCTCTGCAAGCAGGCCTTAGGCTAATTTCGTCCAATTGAGCCCGTGTCCCCGCCCCTCCGCTCGCATCATAAAGGTAGCCAGGACAAGCTGTGAGTAATTTTTCTACTTCCTCCCTCACACAGGAAGTTCAATAGCAGGAGTCAGACTGTCTTTGGCTGAAGATTTGATCCGTGCCAGACCTCCATCATCAATCACTGTGTGTGGCAGCGTGTGAGGTGAGATTTCATTTTGTACCGCACAAAGCACACACCGTGATTGATGATGCAGGTCTGGCACGGATCGAATCTTCAGCCAGAGACAGAGTCTCCTTCTTTTGAACTTCCTGTGTGGGGGGAGAAAGTGGGTGTTTTACAATGCGTGTATCTAATTGGTCACAGCTGCCTTTATATTTGATCATCGTTTCTGCTCAGCCCCAGCCCTACTAATTTTCTAGATATTTTCTTGTCAGTCGTACAAACACCTCAATCCACAGGTGCAAAAACCAGTTGTAAATGGTGAGATCCACCTACACTTTAGTAGCCTATAACATTATTCCGATGCTCTGCGAGATTCAATGACCTCATCAGAGCGTATCCCGCATGCCAGGCAACCGTTCAGAGACTTCAGGCGACCGATGCACATGTGCCGAAATGTCACTTCGCTGCCTGTGTCGTCAATATCGACAAAAATAGTAGCAGCTACTTAATTTAACAATTTACCTAATTTGAACATCCATATTGATACAGGGATCAGTTCTATAGCTGGCTGCAGAGGGTGGGTGGTGAAGAAATTATGCTGGACCTCATCCTAGAGTCCTGCATTGGGTCTGGTACCCACAAGGGTGTCAGGTTTTGGGCAGAAAAACTGCTGTCCGCTGACAATGCGGGATGTCCTCAGATACCCTGCTTGGGTGCTCAGTCTATAGAAATGAATTAACGGCAAAATTTGCGCCGCTTGGTAATAAATAAGTAAGTTAGGGACACCTAAGCCGCATTTGTTTTTAGGCATCATAAGTGTTTTCTGTGACAGTCTTGACCTCTTTCCATTCCAAATAAATTTGGTAAGCCGGGATTGCAAATTGCTTAAGGTATATTTTGGGACTTCAATTGGCAACATACGAAAGTAATATAATATTTTGGGTAGAATCATCACTTTTATGGTATTTATCCTCCCAAGCCATGATATATAGAGATAAGACCAACCTGTAAGCATTTTGTCTACTTCCGTCCAAAGTTGGGGATAATTGGCCTGGTATAAGTCTTTGAGGTGCGGCGTTATTCTAATCCCCAAGTAAGCTTTTTATTTAGTTTCTAATTTTGAATTTTTTTGCACTTCTTTTATCTAAATTTTGCTGACTTTCTAAACTCTGAAAATTTGATATATTAGTTGATGCATTTCTTAACAGTAGCGGATCAAGGTAACATAGTAACATAGTAACATAGTAAGTAAGGTTGAAAAAAGACACATGTCCATCGAGTTCAACCTTTTTTTTTTTTTTTGTTTATTAACTACAGATGAAGCCACTTGGATTTGTGAGTTAAATGCGTCATGACTCAGAGTTAATTGAAGAAACTGTGTTATCTAAAGTTATCTTAACTCATTTAATGCATTTAACCTTTTCATTAGCATACCAAAGCACCATTGTTCACAATGGTGAATGCTTTAATTAGATGGGATGTTATGTCACAGTTTTCTGTGTTAAATGAGATAAATGGGATATCTGTGTTTAGTTATTCTGTGTCAAACAGACAAACCAAAGTGGCTGCATCTGTACCTATCTGCCAGTTGATCCAGAGGAAGGCAAAAAACCCATCTGAAGCCTCTCCAATTTGCCTTAGAGGGGGAAAAATTCCTTCCTGACTCCAAAATGGCAATCGGACTAGTCCCTGGATCAACTTGGACTATGAGCTATTTCCCATAACCCTGTATTGCCTTACTTGCTAAAAAGCCATCCAACCCCTTCTTAAAGCTATCTAATGTATCAGCCTGTACAACTGATTCAGGGAGAGAATTCCACATCTTCACAGCTCTCACTGTAAAAAACCCCTTCCGAATATTTAGGCGGAACCTCTTTTCTTCTAATCGGAATGGGTGACCTTGTGTCAGCTGGAAAGACCTACTGGTAAATAAAGCATTAGAGAGATTGTTATATGATCCCCTTATATATTTATACATAGTCATCATATCACCCCTTAAGCGCCTCTTCTCCAGCGTGAACATCCCCAATTTGGCCAGTCTTTCCTCATAGCTAAGATTTTCAATACCTTTTACCAGCTTAGTTGCCCTTCTCTGTACCCTCTCTAATACAATAATGTCCTGTTTGAGTGATGGAGACCAAAACTGTACGGCATATTCTAGATGGGGCCTTACAAGTGCTCTATACAGTGGAAGAATGACCCCCTCCTCCCTTGACTCTATGCCCCTTTTAATACAGCTCAAGACCTTATTTGCCCTTGATGCTGCTGACTGGCATTGCTTGCTACAGCCAAGTTTATCATCTACAAGGACTCCAAGGTCCTTTTCCATAATGGATTTGCCTAGTGCAGTCCCATTAAGGGTATAAGTGGCTTGGATATTTTTACATCCCAGGTGCATGACTTTACATTTATCAACATTGAATCTCATTTGCCACTTAGCTGCCCAGATTGCCAGTTTGTCAAGATCCTGTTGCAAGGATGCCACATCCTGGATGGAATTAATTGGGCTGGATAATTTTGTGTCATCTGCAAACACTGATACATTACTTACAACACCCTCCCCTAAGTCATTAATGAACAAGTTAAATAAAAGTGGACCCAATACTGAGCCCTGGGGGACCCCACTAAGAACCTTACTCCAAGTAGAGAATGTCCCATTAACAACCACCCTCTGTACCCGATCCTGTAGCCAGTTTCCTATCCATGTGCAAACGACTTCATTAAGCCCAACAGACCTTAGTTTAGAAAGCAGTCGTTTGTGGGGCACAGTATCAAACGCTTTGGCAAAATCCAAATAGATCACATCTACTGCCCCCCCACTATCCAGAATCTTTCTTACCACATCATAAAATGCAATCAAATTCGTCTGACATGACCTATCCTTCATAAAGCCATGCTGATTGTTGCTCATAATGCCATTCATTAGGACAAAATTTGAATGTGATCCCTTAACAAGCCTTCAAATAATTTGCCCACCACAGATGTCAAGCTCACTGGCCTATAATTGCCAGGCTGAGATCGTAATCCCTTTTTAAATATTGGAATAACATCAGCTTTTCTCCAATCCATAGGCACCATACCAGATGACAGTGAATCTGAGAAAATCAGAAATAAGGGCTGGTCTAAAACTGAACTAAGCTCTCTTAGAACCCGGGGGTGTATGCCATCAGGCCCTGGAGCCTTGTTTACATTAATTTGTATTAAAGCTTTTTGAATCATATCCTGAGTCAGCTACTGACTAGATTGAGCTGAACCATTCGTGCAGTTATTAAGTGAGCCTGTGAACCCAGACTCCTCTATTGTATACACTGAAGAAAAGAACTGATTTAACACATTTGCCTTTTCTGTATCTGTTACAACCATACTGGTACCATTATTTAATGGAGCAACACTCTCAACCTGCATCTTTTTACTATTAATATATTTAAAAAACTTTTTAGGGTTAGTTTTCACCTCCACCGCAATTAACTCTTCATTTCTTTTCTTAGCCTTCCGGATTGCTGATTTACAACATTTATTACAGTGTTTATATTCATTAAATGCAGCTTCTGTCCCTACAGATTTGTAGTTTTTAAATGCCTTTCTCTTCTTTCCCATTAACATCTTTACCTCTGAATTAAGCCACACAGGATGATTCTTAGAGCTTCTATGTTTAGTCCTTAAGGGAATAAATTGAGAACAGTAATGATTTAATATCATTTTAAAGGACAACCATTTCTGTTCTGTGTTTTTAGCTGAAAACCTAATGCCCCAATCAATGTTCTGTAGGGCAGCCCTCAAGGCACTAAAATTAGCTTTGGCAAAATTCATGGTTTTTGTTGCCCCAGTATATTTTTGTTTTTTGCACCAGACATTAAAAGATATAACATTATGGTCACTATTACCCAGGGGTTCAATGACTTGCACATTTGCTATAAGTTCTGGGTCATTTGAGATCACTAAATCAAGAATAGCATTTTTTCTGGTAGGCTCCTCAACAACCTGTGCTAAAAAATTGTCGTGCAATAAGTTTATAAACTTGTTCCCATTAACTGATCTAGCAGTACCGTTGCTCCAGTCAATATCTGGGTAATTAAAATCTCCCATTATCATTACTTTACCTAAACTAGCAGCCTTTTCTATTTGCATTAGGAGCTTTGTCTCTTCCTCCTCACTTACATTAGGGGGTCTATAGCATACTCCTACAATTAATTTGCTGGATTCTTTACAATTGGTGAAGAACTCCACCCATACGACTTCTGGCCCCTCATTTTCTAACACAACCTCCTCCTTTATATGAGCTTTTAAATCCTGCCTAACATACAGACATACCCCTCCTCCTTTTCTATTGCCTCTGTCCCTCCGAAACAAAGTATAGCCACTGATATTTACTGCCCAGTCATGCGACTCATTCAGCCATGTTTCGGCCACACCAATCACATCATATTTTCCTTCCATCACCAGCAGCTCCAGCTCTCCCATTTTACCAGTCAGACTTCTTGCATTTGTAAACATACATTTAATACTGGCACCATATTGAACATATGACATGTGGTCCTCCCTATCCTTAACAGTATCCCTAGCCAAATCTCCTCCCCCATTTTCCCTTTCTTTGCCCACTATCTCATCTAACCTGTCTACCACTGAATCTTTTACTGAACCCTCCCCCCCCACAGCTAGTTTAAAATCTCCTCCAACCCTCTAGCCATCTTCTCTCCCAAAACAGCTGCCCCATCATCATTGAGGTGCAGCCCATCCCTAGCAAAGAGCCTGTAGCCGACTGAAAAATCAGCCCAGTTCTCCAAAAACCCAAAACCCTCCTCCCTACACCAATCTTTTAGCCACGCATTAATCTCCCTACGCTCCCGCTGTCTCCTTAGCGTTGCTCGTGGCTCAGGTAATATCTCTGAGAAAATTACCTTGGAAGTCCTCGCCCTCAGCTTTGAACCTAGTTTTTTAAAATCATTTTTGAGGACTTCACCACCTCCTCTAACTTTGTCATTGGTACCTATGTGTACCAAGACCGCTGGGTCTTCCCCAGCCCCTCCCAATAATCTGTCAACTCGTTCCACCACATGCCGAACCCTAGCACCAGGCAAGCAGCAGACTGTTCGGCATGTAGGGGCCTTGCGACAGATTACCCTATCCACCTTTCTAATAATTGAATCCCCTATAACTAGAACCTGCCTTTCCTTCCTTGCACTCCCCCCACCACCTGTATTAGAGCCACTGCCTCCCGGGGTGCTCCGAGAGTCAGCCTGCTCCATACACGCCAGTTCGGAGTTTTCCTCCCCAGCATCTTCAGCCAAAACGGCGAATTTGCTGTTTTGGACAAACTGTGGACCAGCCCCCCTACTCTTCTGTCCCCTACTTCCCCTCTTGACTGTCACAAACCTTCCTCCCTCATTAGCCTCCACTGCCCCTTCTCCTCCCCCCACTCCACTAGCCCCTGCCAGTGGTTGCTCTGCGAGCCTCCTTTCCTCCCCCTCGTTTGCCGATGCTCTCAGTGCTGCAAGTTCACCCCTTAGAGTCTGCAGCTCAGATTCCAAGATGAAAACCCACCGACATCTCTCACATGTAAATACTGCCTGGAACTGCTGCTCCAACACCACATACATGTGACAAGACACACACTGAGTAATACCAGCAAACCCACTCATATTTACACTGGGTACTTACAGTCTCCCAAATGTAATTCCTCACCAACACCTTTTCAGTTTTAAACGCCTTAAGGTTTTTAACGCTGCTTAACACTTAATTCACATGCAACACTTCGATCACATGCAACACTCGCTAAGCAGCTCCCACACTCACTTTGCCTTCACAAGTGTAAGGTTTCAACCAGAGCACTCAAAGCCTGTTCAGAATTTACCTGATTAACCCCTCCCCCTTAATTAGAAGAAAGAGGGAAAGTAGAAAAAAAAAATGCTATTTGCTACCAGCAGTAAATAAAAACCCTTATTAACTTTTTTTTTTTTATGTTCCCCTTAGACCTCTAAAGCTAAAACACAAAAAGAAAGTAAATGCACTTAATGTATCAACTAGTTTACCCCAAAGAGAGAAAAGAAAAAGCTGTTTGTCTCAGTCAGATAACTCACAGAACACACAGCAGTCAGTTATTTGCACTTACTCCCTCCTTGCACCCAGCACTCCCAGCATGCACAGGTGCTGTAGATAAATGTATAATGTATATGTTATAACTTCTGTTATAAAGAAAGGAGTTTGCGTTTCCCTAACCCACAGACCTACAGAATTGGGGCAATCTCTATACAGTTGCATATATAATTGTTACATCCATATCATTTAGCCACATTAGATTCGATGCATTCAGATAATATTAACACCCATTACAAAATTCTCATATTAGATGAATTATAAAAATGCTCTTACGTTTATATATACATTAAGGCCTTTAGGTGTAACATTTTCTAAACTATAAATCCATCTGCTCTCACACTGTAAAGTTGTCCTCACTAAATCTCCTCCCCTCCATCTATTTCTGACTTCCTCTATACCCCAATATGTTAAACAGACACGATTCATTCCATGAACGTCCTTAAAATGTTTTGAAACCCCGTGTTTTTCATTTTATTTCTTTATATTGTTTACATGTTCTCTGATCCTATCTTTCAACATCCCATTTGTTTTTCCTACACATTGTAGGCCACATGAACATTGCAAACAATATATAACGTTTTTCGTTGTGCATCTGATATTTTGTTTAGTTTCAAATTCCTTTTTGTTTACTTCTAAAGTAAATTTTTTCTACCATATCTACATGCCGTGCATAAGGAACATGGATAGAAGCCTGCCCATATATGTTCTTTGTTTGCTTTTTGTTGTCCTTTTGTACTGCAATGATTGTTTGTAAGAATGTGTTTTAAATGATTTGCTTTCCTAAATACTACCCTTGGTTTATCTGGGATGATTTTTTGGAGTTCTGTGTCACATTGTAGTACTCCCCAATGTTTATTGATAATTTGACTTATACTCCCCGCCAAGGGATTGTAGGTGGTAGAAAAAACTCTCTCTTGTTTTGTCTCTCCGTACTATCTTTCTCTTTTCTTATCAATAAATTGTCCCTCTCCATTTTATCCACTTTTTCTCTCGATTTCCTCAATAATTCTTCCTTATATCCTCTTTCTCGGAATCTATTGCTAATTTGATCTAATTGATTTTTTAGTACTTTTTCTTCACTACAATTCTTTTTAATTCTGCACATTTGACTAAAGGGGATACTTTTTACCCCTTGTGGATGATGGTTGCTATTTGGTAATACATAAGTATTCGCATCCACATCTTTAAAACATGTTTTAAAGTGTATCTGTGTGTCTTTTGGGTAAATTTCTAGATCTAGAAAGTTTATCTTCTCATGACTGTAAGTGAGTGAAAGATCTATATTAAGATCGTTCTTATTTAGGGAAGTGACATATTCACACAGGGAACTTTCAGAGCCTCTCCAGATAATTACTATGTCATCTATATAGCGGCGCCATAGGACAACGTTCCCCCCCATTTGCAGGTATGAGAGAATGTGACATCTTCCCAATACCCAACTGGATGTGATTAATAGCAAAATTGAACAGTTGCATGAGAAACTGAACCCACATAAGGATAGCAATGGTAAAAAAAAACTAGAGAGGATATAGAAAACAATTATAGAAACTAAACAAAACAAATTTAAAAGGGACATGGGAGATTTAAACCCAAGAAACCCAAGAAACCGCACAAAGACAAATACTTGAGAAGGGAGACGAACCCCCAACACATAGAAAGGATTGGGAAACAAATAAATGTATGGCACCGGACACACAACAGGACAACAGATACACGAGGTCAGAGGATGATAGGGACCAGTCACAATCAAAACCACAAAACACAAGAAGGGGAACACAGGCAGGAAAGAAACATAAGGTGAAAGAAAAAACACAAAATGGTATTTTTAATTTAAGTTCTAGGCACTTGACACAAGATGAGGAAAATGTATTGAGAAAAGGCTTAACGTTTTCACCTACTAACAAGGCAAATAAATTTGAGATGTTTATCGATACTGAAAAAAATATTAGAAAATTGATGTTAAAAAAAGCATTCACATCTAGGGGCTGATTCACTATGGGTCGAATATCGAGGGTTAATTAACCCTCGATATTCGACTAGGAATTGAAATCCTTCGACTTCGAATATCGAAGTCGAAGGATTTAGCGCAAATCCTGCGATCGTACGATCGAAGGATTATTCCTTCGATCGAACGATTAAATCCTTCGAATCTAACGATTCGAAGGATTTAAATCCAACGATCGAAGGAATATCCTTCGATCAAAAAAAGTTAGGCAAGCCTATGCGGACCTTCCCCATAGGCTAACATTGACTTCGGTAGCTTTTAGCTGACGAAATAGGGGGTCGAAGTTTTTTTAAAGAGACAGTACTTCGACTATCGAATGGTCGAATAGTCGAACGATTTTTAGTTTGAATCCTTCGATTCATAGTCGTAGTCGAAGGTCGAAGTAGCCCATTCGATGGTCGAATCCTTCACTCGAATTTAGTGAATCAGCCCCTTAATGATCACGTAATAAAAAATTATAATAAGCAAAAAACGAATCAAGAGGGGGTTCAAGAGAAATTTGTACACACTTCCCTGAAGAAAAAGTCAGAATATATTCCCTATATTGAAAAAGAACAACATATAAGGTTATATGAAGAACTAATAAAAAAGATTTAGAATGTCTACAAGAAAGACATGCAATAAAGACTGAGAAGAGGAAATTTCATTTGACTAGACAAGAAAAACTAGCGGTTGAACAGTTAAAAAATGATGAAACCATATTTATCAAAGCTGCGGATAAGGGGGGAGGAATAGTGATTATGGATAGGCAAAATTATATACAAATGTTTAAAAACTTATTAGAAGCAGAAAATAGTTAACTAAAAATTAGGCCATTTGTTAAATGAAGCTAAAACGATGGGTATTCTCAATGAAAAAGAAAGGAAATATCCAAAGATATAACATCCAACGTTGCCCGTACTATACTGCTTACCAACTATTCATAAGGATTTAATTAACCCTCAGGGGAGACCAATCATATCGGGGAAAAATTCACCAACAAGTAATTTGTCCCAATATATAGATAAAATGTTACAGAAATATGTTATATCATTACCTGCATATTTAAAAGATTCCACTGAGGAAATTCAAACTCTACAAAAATTCAAATGGGAGGCAGATTTGCTACTGGCAACATTGGATGTCAAATCCCTGTAACTTCAATAAGACATAGACAAGCTCTCAAAGTCACAACACACTTTTTAGAAAGAGAAGAGTCAATCCTACCCCCCCCCCCAGAAATAATTCATTCCAAAGGGAATTGAATTCATCTTGGAGCACAATTTCTTTTGGTTTCAGGGAAAATATTATTTGAAAACTTGCAGGACAGTCATGAGAATTAGGTTTGCCCCCAATTATGCTAATTTACATATGGGGTATTGGGGAGAATGTCACATTCTCTCATACCTGCAACTGGGGGGGGAACCTTGTCCTATGGCGCCGCTATATAGAGACATAGTAATTATCTGGAGAGGCTCTGAAAGTTCCCTGTGTGAATATGTCACTTCCCTAAATAAGAACGATATTAATATAGATCTTTCACTCACTTACAGTCATGAGAAGATAAACTTTCTAGATCTAGAAATTTACCCAAAAGACACACAGATACACTTTAAAAAATGTTTAAAGATGTGGACGCAAATACTTATGTATTACCAAATAGCAACCATCATCCACAAGGGGTAAAAAGTATCCCCTTTAGTCAAATGTGCAGAATTAAAAAGAATTGTAGCGAAGAAAAAGTACTAAAAAATCAATTAGATCAAATTAGCAATAGATTCCAAGAAAGAGGATATAAGGAAGATTTATTGAGGAAATCGAGAGAAAAAGTGGATAAAATGAGCCAATTTATTGATAAGAAAAGAGAAAGATAGTAAAGGAGAAACAAAACAAGAGATAGTTTTTTCTACCACCTACAATCCCTTGGCGGGGAGTATAAGTCAAGTTATCAATAAACATTGGGGAGTACTACAATGTGACACAGAACTCCAAAAAATCATCCCAGATAAACCAAGGGTAGTATTTAGGAAAGCAAATAATTTAAAACAAATTCATACAAACAATCATTGCAGTACAAAAGGGCAACAAAAAGCAAACAAAGAACATATATGGGCAGGCTTCTATCCATGTTCCTTATGCACGGCATGTAGATATGGTAGAAAAAAGAAAAAATGTACTTCAGAAGTAAACAAATAGGAATTTGAAATTAAACAAAATATCAGATGCACGAAAAACATTATATCTTGTTTGCAATGTTCATGTGCCCTACAATGTGTAGTAAAAACAAATGGGTTGTTGAAAGATAGGATCAAAGAACATGTAAACAAAATAAACAAAGGAAATGAAAAACACGGGGTTTCAAAACATTTTAAGGACGTTCATGGAATGAATCGTGTCTGTTTAACATATTGGGGTATAGAGGAAGTCAGAAATAGATGGAGGGGAGGAGATTTAGTGAGGACAACTTTACAGTGTGAGAGCAGATGGATTTAGAGTTTAGAAAATGTTACACCTAAAGGCCTTAATGTAGAATATAAATATTATTGTATAATCTTTTTAAGGGCATTTTTCATATCTGTACTTCTCAAGCTGTAAATCATTGGGTTAATAAAAGGAGTCACTACTGTGTATAAAAGAGAAAGAAGTTTTCCAATGGTCTGTGACTGGTTTCTTGTGGGAATTAGATAAGTAACAATGAGACTCCCATAAAATATGGAGACCACAGCCAAGTGGGAGCTGCAGGTGGAGAAGGCTTTTTGTCTCCCAATATTGGACGTTATCTTTAGGATTTCATGGGCAATACAGACATAGGATCCAGTGATGAGTAAAAAGGGGAAAAGAATCACAGGGACAGATGCAGCCAATCCCAATATTCGTGCTAAAGTGGCTTCTGAGCAGGAAAGTTCCAGAAGAGGAAAATAATCACAGAAGAAATGGTTGATGGTATTTTGGTTGCAGAACTCTTGTGTAGCTGCAGTAATCACAGTAACTGTTGTAAAGCTAAGGACTAGCAGCCATGACATGACAATTAATTTAACACACAATTTGTGATTCATTATTGAAGAATAACACAGAGGATTACAGATGGCCAAATATCTGTCATAGGACATCACAGTTAGAAGGAGACACTGTGAAGCTTCAGTGACACCAAATATATAAAGTTGTACAATACAGCCAATAAGGGATATTTTAGCTCCTTCATTTATCACAGTTTTGAGCAGGATGGGAACAATAAGCATGGACTGCAGGAGATCAGATAAGGAGAGTTGTTGGAGAAAGAAGAACATGGGAGAATGAAGAGTTTGGCTAATTGTTACCAATACTATGACAAGGACATTTTCATAGATGGTCAATATGTGAATCAAAAGAATCAAAGAAAAAATCAGGATCTTGAGATTGTTGAGATGTTGAAATCCCAAAAGGAAAATCTCTGTGACCAATGAGTGATTGTTCATTTGCATTGCCTAGAAGGGAAGTATTAAGTTTTACAATTTAGCAGAAACTCCAGTTAATAGAAATGATTTGCTTGGAATTAAATACTTCACATCAACACATCAAATGTTTTCACTTCCTCACTGTTTTATTTATCACCATTTTAATAATTCTATCAATTATAATCAGTGAGTTGTGTTAGTATTACTGGGTGACATTTATTGCACTTGTTATGCATTAATATCAATATATCAATAATATCAGTTTAAGGGGAAGTTTTAAATTAATTTAACGTATGTTATCGATAGATCTACTACACGCACATTTTCACCTGGCCTGTGTCCATTATTGCCATGGTTTGTGAATTAATAACCTTATTATTCTGCCACATTCCAGCTCGTTACCTGGAATGTGGTTGCCAAGGTCACTAGCCAATACTGAAAACTGTTGCTTTGTGAGGCTTCAGTTCTTGTCTTGTTATTATTGCTGATCTCTCACTCCAGGCCCTCGTCTATTCATCCCATTCATTTGTCAGAGTGCAAGTCCTCTGAAATCCAGACAAAACCTACAAATTAGAATGTGTAGATAGCCTTCAAGGCAATCCCATTAAATTTTTATATTAAAGTGCAACACAAAGGATTAAAAAAGGGGAGAGAAAGGAATATTTGTATGGAATCTGTTTTATCTGATAAATGAAAATGCAGTCAGAAAGCACACAAAACAATTCTTTGTTATATACATATACACACTCATACCAACCTATGCCTCTTAATTTCAAAATCTTAAAGAATCTGCCATCACAACATCACCCGCCGGGCAATCACCAATCTCACTGTCCTCACTGTGAAGAACCCCCTACTCTGCTTAAAATAAAAGTTCTTTACTCTAGTCTAAAGGGGAGGCCTCTGGTGTGGTGATCCTCTTTATGGGATAAAAGTTCCCCTGCTATCTATCTATTATGCCCTCTAATGTACTTGAAAAACCTTCACTGTCTACATTCAAGGTGTAGTTAAAATCCTTAATCCCCTTAACCAGTTTAGTTGCACAACTCTGCACTCTCTCCAAATCATTAATATCCTTCTTAAGGACTGTGGCCCAAAGCTGCACTGCATAGGTGAGACCTTGTGTTGTAGAATAAGATAGATCCCAGCTGTGTTCTTATTTAGTGGGACAGGCTCCTCAACAATTCCCAAGATGCACAAGTGCCTCAGGAGTGACCACCCCAGGAAGAGAGAAGCACAAGCAATTCCATTATTTTCCAGTAGCCCTCGATTAGAAACATTCCCATACCAAGTGAAAGAAATTTGTGTTAGGGTCTTTGCATTTTAGGCACATTTCAGATCAGTGACCCATTAATTTCATCTTAAGGGGTGTAATGTAGGTTGGTGAATGATAACTTTATCTCTCATAAATATTAAGAAACAATTTAAATTGTAGTGGCTTCATCCAAGTTATCTGCAACTATATAGGTAATTGTTGTTTTCTATTTGCCTCTTGCCTTAACAAATGGAGTCATTTGGGATGTTACCAAAACTTTATGTATGTTAAGGAGTCCAATAGTCAGGCCTCATGAATATCATCACCTTAACTATAAGAGTGTTCAACTGAGCCCTGAATGTGTGCCAATGTTTTTGATATTAGTAGAATATGGAATTGGGTTTCTTAGGTTTAGCTTTTGAGTCAAAATTAGAAAGGTTCTCTCTGTAAGCATAGCCCAAAGATTTACTTTATTGCCATTGGGAAAGCATTTGGAGGAGATTAGTAGTCCATGCTAGAGAAGATTAATAAAGGGACAATTAATCTCCATATCAGTCAGTAGTCTAAAAATGCCTTTATTTATCAAATAATAAAACAGGGTAGTTATCAACAAGAGCCCTAATCAAAAATATTTAATACATTGTTATTTATAAAGCTGATATGAGGGAAGCATAGTTGCCCTATGGATAAACATCCTGGATATCCGATAGTTTCTGGGATTGGGTCCATCTTGCAACCACTTTCTGAGTATGTAGATACTTTCTTACAAAGTTAGTTGAACAACACCCTATTGATTTTGGAATTAGATGTCAGGAAATTGCCTACAGGAAAAGTCTGATTGGTTACTTATCAGTATTGATGATATCAATCATTGTATAGATGTCTCCCACATAAGGAAGGGGAGCAATATACTGAGGAAATGCTGCTGCTGGAAAAAAAATCCCATCATAAAATATACTTTTTGCATCACCTGATGGTGTAAGTATTTAAAAAGAATGATATCAGGAAGGATGAGCTGATCAACTCCAGAGTGTAAGTTGGTCTGAGCAATTATGATTTCCCTTTGTTTTGTGTAAATACTATAGCCCAATATTGCTTCTAGCTGCCATTCAGCCTCAAGGGAAACGATTCAGACACTGGTGTATCTTAAATGTGATTTTTACACTTATTTTCAGTTGATTTGTTTTCAGATCATTCTGATATGTAGTAATTGGGGAGAGCATAAATATTTCCAAATATAAGGAGATATGTTTTCAAAAAATAAGTTTCTAAAACACAGAAGTAGGCAGAGTCTGTAGAACTGAATACAAAGTAAGAACAATTACATTTAACAATAATAAATGTTATAATGGTCTTATAGAAGTAAAGGAAAAAATACAAAAGACCCTAAATGATTTTTAGAGAATCAGGGTCCAATCCATGGGAACACCCTAAATTCCACATGAAAAGCGTATGAAAATAATGTAACACTAACTGAAGTTTTTATGTCTTTTTTATATTTGTATTTTTATGAGTAATTCACTTTATGATTGGCCGTGTGCAGGGGAGAAGTTACTCAAGGCTTGGCCAGAAAACCATATTGGATGGGCTAAAGGAGATGATGAAGGAGGAGATGAAAGTTATCCAGGCCTGACAAACCCAGTAATAAAAGGCAATAGAGACCAATACAAAAACATTGGATCTGTCAAAAGGATACAGTGAAATATTTATTTGAGGGAAAAGCTGCCAATCTACAAGCACAAGTAGAGGGATGTTATTTTAAAATGTTCTCTTGAAAACACACAATAGAAAAAGCAAATGAACATTTAAATAAAATGCAGATTTGAGGGCAGAACTGGCAATGCAATAATAAGGCTGAAGGTACAGGGACATTTCCTAGAAGAGCTGACAATCTATTACTAATTATTCAAATATTGTTTTCCAGGCAAAATTAAGTAGACCACATAGCTGACAATCTAAAAGTAATATCAGATAAATGTATCTCTGCTAAACTGACCTGAGATGTCTGTAAAACCTGTAAAACTACTTGGCATGAAATGATGAGCAAAGTCAGGGGCAGTTTTCTTTAAAAAAAAATGAAAAGAAATGGAAAAAAAAGAGCCGACAATCAAATGTTGAAAGTATATAAATGAATTTAATTGCACTGCTGAAAAATGGAATGACTTTTTTTTCCTTGAAAAACTGACTCGGGGTTTAAACAGTGGCCATTAATTGTCCAGAATTGGAGTGCAGAACACACAAAAGACTTGAACACAGAGCTGACAGTCTAATGGTGCCAGCTGGACATTTTTTTGCACATTTTAACTTTAACTCACCCTTAATAAGTATTTGAAAAAGGAACTGACAATCTAAGAGCAATGGCAATGGTTTGAGATTCTGGAAGAAAAAGCTGACAGATGAACATATTGTCTTGCCAGGAAAGCTTAAAGTCTAAAAGCTCACTCACAGCAGCGCAGGAGAATGTGTTAATAGCAAAAAGAATTTCCCTAAACAGTTCCTGGAGTACAAACAATCTCAAAGCAGACACAGGTTCGGTTTCTTTGCAGTAGTACTTAGAGCGAAGAGCTGACAATTTAAAAGGGATTTTTTTAGCGTAGAACATCTAAAAGCTACAGAAGATACAGATGATCCAGACAGATAGGAGGGGAGATCAGTTCAGGTACATGTTGGAGAGACCAGTGAAATGTCCCCTGCTCAGATGCCAATGGCAGCAGAACTGGGTGTATTAGAGCTTTCAGTGTAAATATCAGAGCAAATCTAGTGCAGACTCAGGTTAGAAGATCAGACTGAGCTCAACCAAAACATTAGCCCATGAAGCCTCCCTTGTAAGAAACCTCCCATTAAACCCAGAGTTAATAGAAGTGTGAGGAACCTGAGAACAGTGGGAAGTAGGAGCAGTGAATAGCCGGTGAGAGGAAAGAAATGAGTTGGAATTAACAGACTGGCTGGGGAAGAGGGAACAATATGCAGCAGAAATACAGAACATGTTAAGAGCTGTTTCATGTACAGAACAGGATTTTAGTCCATTTTATTCCTACTGCAGCCGACCCAACCATTCTGTGTGTCAGTAGTGCATTGTTTGAATCAGCCAATTAGATCAGGGGAAATCAGTCAGTGACTCACAGCATGAGTGTGTGGTGTTGCATCTGGAGAAATAACGTTAGGTTAAAAAGTGACTGTTATAGAAAACAATAAAGTGAAAATATAACCAATTTATTTGAAACACCCTCTGAAGTTTTGTGCATTTATATAAAAGTCAGGGTTCCCCATTTAATAGCAAAGGATGTACTGAATATGGAGAGAAACTGCAGTTTAAACCAGAAATATCCTGGAATTACAAGAAAGAAGAAGCATCAGACCAACCTGCTCTACATTGTAACAGACATTTCTTCCTATGAAACATCTCCCAGAGGATCTGGCAATAATGTACTGACGTGATTTGTTCCTATCAGAATGGCACCGGCTACTGACTGGGAGGTGTTAAACTTGTCTCCTTTTATTTACTAGATGCACCAACTTACACAGTCACTAAGTCTATGGAGAAATCTGCTGAGGCCTATTGAGATTGGAATAATAAGGTCCATAGAGAAAAACTAATGTCAAAATTAAAATAAAACTTACTTTAACTTTATTATACATATAATGCTACAAATATCTGAGCCTGTTATAAAACTAGCTTTTTATTTAGTTTCTAATTTTGAAATTTTTTTGTGTAAATGCACTTTTATAAAAAAAATCTATTTCTTTATCTAAATGTTGCTGACTTTTTAAACTCTGAAAATTTGATATATTAGTTGATGCATTTCTTAACAGTAGCGGATCAAGGTGCTGTAGATAAATGTATAATGTATATGTTATAACCTCTGTTATAAAGAAAGGAGTTTGCGTTTCCCTAACCTACAGACATATCTACATGCCGTGCATAAGGAACATGGATAGAAGCCTGCCCATATATGTTCTTTGTTTGCTTTTTGTTGCCCTTTTGTAGTGCAATGATTGTTTGTAAGAATTTGTTTTTAATTATTTACTTTCCTAAATACTACCCTTGGTTTATCTGGGATGATTTTTTGGAATTCTGTGTCACATTGTAGTACTCCCTAATGTTTATTAATAATTTGACTTATACTCCCTGCCAAGGGATTGTAGGTGGTAGAAAAAACTATCTCTTGTTTTGTCTCTCCTTTACTATCTTTCTCTTTTCTTATCAATAAATTGTCCCTCTCCATTGTATCCACTTTTTCTCTCGATTTCTTCAATAATTCTTCCTTATATCCTCTTTCTCTGAATCTATTGCTAATTTGATCTAATTGATTTTTTAGTACTTTTTCTTCGCTACAATTCTTTTTAATTCTGCACATTTGACTAAAGGGGAGAAACTGAACCCCCATAAGGATATGGAAGAATTCTCTGAGTTAGAATCAGCAATGGTAAAAAAACTAGAGAGGATATAGAAAACAATTATAGAAACTAAACAAAACAAATTTAGAAGGGACATTGAAGATTTAAATTCAAGGAGTGTGAGATATTGGAGCAGGGAGAAGAAAACTGAACATTGGAGGGACACCGTTTCCCACATAAAACAAGATAAAAAGGGAAGTTCATTAACTTATAACACCACTAAGGATGTACATTTTCCCATAGCTAATCAGGAGAGAATAGGAAAGTAAACATTTTCGAATGATGAGGGGGAGACTCAAGAAACAGCACAAAGACAAATATTTGAGAAGGGAGACGAACCCCCAACACATAGAAAGGGATGGGAAACAAATAAATGTGAGGCACCGGACACACAACAGGACAACAGATACACAAGGTCAGAGGATGATAGGGAGAAGTCACAATCAAAACCATAAAACACGAGAAGGGGAACACAGGCAGGAAAGAAACATAAGGAGAAAGAAAAAACACAAAGTGGTATTTTTAATTTAAGTTGTAGGCACTTGACACAAGATGAGGAAAATGTATTGAGAAAAGGCTTAACGTTTGCAGGGGGGGTTCAAGAGAAGTTTGTACACACTTCCCTAAAGAAAAAGTCAGAATATATTCCCTTTATTGAAAAAGAAAAATATTTAAGGTTATATAAAGAACTAATAAAAAAGATTTAGAATGTCTACAAGAAAGACATGCAATAAAGACTGAGAAGAGGAAATTTCATTTGACTAGACAAGAAAAACTAGCGGTTGAACAGTTAAAAAACGATGAAACCATAATTATCAAAGCTGTGGATAAGGGGGGAGGAACAGTGATTATGGATAGGCAAAATTATATACAAAATGTATCAAAATTATTAGAAGCAAAAAATAGTTAACTTAAAATTAGACCATTTGTTAAATGAAGCTTAAACTATGGTTATTCTCAATGAGAAAGAATGGAAATATCTAAAGATACAACATCCAACGTTGCCCGTACTATACTGCTTACCAAAAATTCATAAGGATTTAATTAACCCTCAGGGGAGACCGATCATATCGGGGAAAAATTCACCAACAAGTAATTTGTCCCAATATATAGATAAAATGTTACAAAAATCTGTTATATCATTACCTGCATATTTAAAAAATTCAACTGAGGTAATTCAAACTTTACAAAATTTAAAATGGGAGGCAGATTTGCTACTGGCAACATTGGATGTCAAATCCCTGTAACTTCAATAAGACATAGACAAGGTCTCAAAGCCACAGCACACTTTTTAGAAAGAGATGAGTCAATCCTAACCCCCCCCCCCAGAAAGAATTCCTTCTAAAGGGAATTGAATTCATTTTGGAGCACAATTTCTTTTGGTTTCAGGGAAAATATTTTTTGCAAACTTGCGGGACAGTCATGGGAACAGTCATGGGAACTAGATTCGCCCCCAGTTATGCTAATTTACATATGGGGTATTGGGAAGAATGTCACATTCTCTCATACCTGCAACTGGGGGTGAACCTTGTCCTATGGCGCCGCTATATAGATGACATAGTAATTATCTGGAGAGGCTCTGAATGTTCCCTGTGTGAATATGTCACTTCCCTAAATAAGAACGATCTTAATATAGATCTTTCACTCACTTACAGTCATGAGAAGATAAACTTTCTAGATCTAGAAATTTACCCAAAAGACACACAGCTACACTTTAAAACATTTTAAAAGATGTGGACGTGAATACTTATGTATTACCAAATAGCAACCATCATCCACAAGGGGTAAAAAGTATCCCCTTTAGTCAAATGTGCAGAATTAAAAAGAATTGTAGCGAAGAAAACTACTAAAAAATCAATTAGATCAAATTAGCAATAGATTCCAAGAAAGAGGATATAAGGAAGATTTATTGAGGAAATCGAGAGAAAAAGTGGATAAAATGAGCCAATTTATTGATAAGAAAAGAGAAAGATAGTAAAGGAGAAACAAAACAAGAGATAGTTTTTTCTACCACCTACAATCCCTTGGCGGGGAGTATAAGTCAAATTATCAATAAACATTGGGGGGTACTACAATGTGACACAGAACTCCAAAAAATCATCCCAGATAAACCAAGGGTAGTATTTAGGAAAGCAAATCATTTAAAACAAATTCATACAAACAATCATTGCAGTACAAAAGAGCAACAAAAAGCAAACAAAGAACATATATGGGCAGGCTTCTATCCATGTTCCTTATGCACGGCATGTAGATATGGTAGAAAAAAGAAAAAATGTACTTCAGAAGTAAACAAAAGGGAATTTGAAATGAAACAAAATATCAGATGCACCACGAAAAACGTCATATATTGTTTGCAATGTTCATGCGGCCTACAATGCGTAGGAAAAACAAATGGGATGTTGAAATAAAGAATCAGAGAACATGTAAACAATATAAAGAAAGGAAATAATAAACACAGTGTTTCAAAACATTTTAAGGACGTTTATGGAATGAATCGTGTCTGTTTAACATATTGGGGTATAGAGGAAGTCAGAAATAGATGGAGGGGAGGAGATTTAGTGAGGACAACTTTACAGTGTGAGAGCAGATGGATTTATAGTTTAGAAAATGTTACACCTAAAGGCCTTAATGTAGAATATAAATATTATTGTATAATCTTTTTAAGGGCATTTTTCATATCTGTACTTCTCAAGCTGTAAATCATTGGGTTAATAAAAGGAGTCACTACTGTGTATAAAAGTGAAAGAAGTTTTCCAATGGTCTGTGACTGGTTTCTTGTGGGAATTAGATAAGTAACAATGAGACTCCCATAAAATATGGAGACCACAGCCAAGTGGGAGCTGCAGGTGGAGAAGGCCTTTTGTCTCCCAATATTGGACGTTATCTTTAGGATTTCATGGGCAATACAGATATAGGATCCAGTGATGAGTAAAAAGGGGAAAAGAATCACAGGGACAGACATAGCCATTGCCAATATTCGTCCTAAAGTGGCTTCTGAGCAGGAAAGTTCCAGAAGAGGAAAATAATCACAGAAGAAATGGTTGATGGTATTTTGGTTGCAGAACTCTTGTGTAGCTGCAGTAATCAAACTAACTGGTGTAAAGCTGAGGACTAGCAGCCATGACATGAGAATTAATTTAACACACAATTTGTGATTTATTATTGAAGAATAACACAGAGGATTACAGATGGCCAAATATCTGTCATAGGACATCACAGTTAGAAAGAAACACTGTAAAGATTCAGTGACAGCAAAGAAATAAAGTTGTACAATACAGCCAATAAGGGATATTTTAGCTCCTTCATTTATCACAGTTTTGAGCAGGAGGGGAACAATAACCATGGACTGCAGGAGATCAGATAAGGAGAGATGTTGGAGAAAGAAGAACATGGGAGAATGAAGATCTTGGCTAATTGTTACCAATACTATGACAAGGACATTTTCATAGATGGTCAATATGTGAATCAAAAGAATCAAAGAAAAAATTAGAATCTTGAAATTGTTGAGATGCTGAAATCCCAAAAGGAAAATCTCTGTGACCATTGAGTGATTGTTCATTTGCATTGTCTAGGAGGGAAGTATTACGTTTTACAATTTAGCAATCAGAACTCCAGTTAATAGTAATGATTTGCTTGGAATTAAATACTTCACATCAAGACATCAAATGTTTTCACTTGCTCACTCTTTTATTTATCACCATTTTAATAATTCTATGAATTATAATCAGTGAGTTATGTTAGTATTACTGGGTGGCATTTATTGCACTTGTTATGCATTAATATCAATATATCAATAATATCAGTTTAAGGGGAAGTTTAAATTAATTTAACGTATGTTATCGATAGACCAACTACACGCACATTTTCACCTGGCCTGTGTTCATTATTGTCATGGTTTGTGAATTAATAACCTTACTATTCTGCCACATTCCAGCTTGTAACCTGGAATGTGGTTGCCAAGGTCACTAGCCAATACTGAAAACTGTTGCTTTGTGAGGCTTCAGTTCTTGTCTTGTTATTATTACTGATCTCTCACTCCAGGCCCTCGTCTATTCATCCCATTCATTTGTCAGAGTGCAAGTGCTCTGAAATCCAGACAAAACCTACAAATTAGAATGTGTAGATAGCCTTCAAGGCAATCCCATCTAATTTTAGTATTAAAGTGCAACACAAAGGAATAAAAAAGGGGAGAAAAATGAATATTTGTATGGAATTTGTATTATCTGATAAATGAAACGGCAGTCAGAAAAGCACACAAAACAATTCATTGTTACATACATATACACACTCATACCAACCTATGCCTCTTAATAGCACAGGCTTAAAGAATCTGCCATCACAATAGCACCCGGCCGGGCAATCACCAATCTCACTGTCCTCACTGTGAAGAACCCCTACTCTGCTTAAAATAAAAGTTAATTTTCTCTAGTCTAAAGGGGAGGCCTCTGGTGTGGTGATCCTCTTTATGGGATAAAAGTTCCCCTGCTATTTGTCTATAATG
The DNA here is from genome assembly GCF_017654675.1 of Xenopus laevis. Classification (NCBI taxonomy): domain Eukaryota; kingdom Metazoa; phylum Chordata; class Amphibia; order Anura; family Pipidae; genus Xenopus; species Xenopus laevis. Next base: position 158,048,493 of record NC_054375.1, read on the forward strand.
TCCTCTAATGTACTTGTAAAACCTTCACAGTCTACATTCAAGGTGTAGTTAAAATCCTTCATCCCCTTAACCAGTTTAGTTGCACAACTCTGCACTCTCTCCAAATCATTAATATCCTTCTTAAGGACTGTGGCCCAAAGCTGCACTGCATAGGTGAGACCTTGTGTTGTAGAATAAGATAGATCCCAGCTGTGTTCTTATTTAGTGGGACAAGCTCCTCAACAATTCCCAAGATGCACAAGTGCCTCAGGAGTGACCACCCCAGGAAGAGAGAAGCACAAGCAATTCCATTATTTACCAGTAGCCCTCGATTAGAAACATTCCCATACCATAGGTTGGTGAATGATTACTTTATCTCTTGTAAATATTAAGAAACAATTTAAATTGTAGTGGCTTCATCCAAGTTATCTGCAACTATATAGGTAATTGTTGTTTTCTATTTCCCTCTTGCCTTAACAAATGGAGTCATTTGGGATGTTACCAAAACTTTATGTATGTTAAGGAGTCCAATAGTCAGGCCTCATGAATATCATCACCTTAACTATAAGAGTGTTCAACTGAGCCCTGAATGTGTGCCATAGTTTTTGATATTAGTAGAATATGGAATTGGGTTTCTTAGGTTTAGCTTTTGAGTCAAAATTAGAAAGGTTCTCTCTGTAAGCAAATCCCAAAGATTTACTTTATTGCCATTGGGAAAGCATTTGGAGGAGATAAGTAGTCCATGCTAGAGGAGATTAATAATGGGATAACTAATCTCCTTGTCAGTCAGTAGTCTAAAAATGCCTTTATGTATCAAATAATAAAACAGGGTAATTATCAACAAGAGCCCTAATCAAAAATATTTAATACATTGTTATTTATAAAGCTGATATGAGGAAAGCATAGTTGCCCTTAATAAAACAGATTGTGTAGCAGAGACCCTACTTTTATTAAATACCCCAGGGCAGTACAAGTTATTTAATATGATCTGACACTGGACATAAGAAAGTATCTAGAGGAGGTTGTGGTGAGTGATTTAGATCAGGAGAAAGAACAGAATAAAGATTTCCCAAATCCACAGATTCTATATACTACCAATTGTACATAAGGGTGTGGATAGACATCCTAGATATGGGTTTGGGTCCATCCTGCAACCACTTTCTGAGTATGTAGATACTTTCTTACAAAGTTAGTTGAACAACACCCTATTGATTTTGGAATTAGATGTCAGGAAATTGCCTACAGGAAAAGTCTGATTGGTTACTTATCAGCATTGATGATATCAATCATTGTATAGATGTCTCCCACATAAGGAAGGGGAGCAATATACTGAGGAAATGCTGCTGCTGGAAAAAAAATCCCATCATAAAATATACTTTTTGCATCACCTGATGGTGTAAGTATTTAAAAAGAATGATATCAGGAAGGATGAGCTGATCAACTCCAGAGTGTAAGTTGGTCTGAGCAATTATAATTTCCCTTTGTTTTGTGTAAATACTATAGCCCAATATTGCTTCTAGTTGCCATTCAGCCTCAAGGGAAACGATTCAGACTCTTAAATGCGATTTTTACACTTATTTTCAGTTCATTTGTTTTCAGATAGTTCTGATATGTAGTAATGATAGAGCAGAGTCTGTAGAACTGAATACAAAGTAAGAACAATTACATTTAACAATAATAAAAGTTATCATGGTCCTATATAAATAAAGCAAAAAATTCAAAAGACCCTAAATGATTTTTAGAGAATCAGGGTCCAATCCATGGGAACACCCCAAATTCCACATGAAAAGTGTATGAAAATAATGTAACACTAACTGATGTTTTTATGTCTTTTTATATTTGTATTTTTATGAGTAATGGACTTTATGATTGGCCGTGTGCAGGGGAGAAGTTACTCAAGGCTTGGCCAGTAAAACCATATTGGATGGGCTAAAGTAGAGAGTTTGTGACATGAGAGTTAGCCAGGCCTGACAAACCCAGTGATAAAAGGCAATAGAGACCAATACAAAAACATTGGATCTGTCAAAAGGATACAGTGAAATATTTATTTGAGGGAAAAGCTGCCAATCTACAAGCACAAGTAAAGGGGTGTTATTTTTAAATGTTCTCTTTATAACACACAATAGAAAAAGCAAATGAACATTTAAATAAAATACAGATTTGAGGGCAGAAATGGCAATGCAATAATAAGGCTGAAGGCACAGGGACATTTCCTTGAAGAGCTGACAATCTATTACTGATTATTGAAATATCGTTTTCCAGGCAAAATTAAGTAGAGCACATAGCTGACAATCTAAAAGTAATCAGCAAATAGACAGCACCACACGTTTGTAGTATCTTTAAAAGGCCTTTATTAAAAAGGGCTTATTCCTCAGACAGAATTACAATAGCGAAGTTTCAGGCGCACAATCGCCTTTTCTCAAGCTAATGAGCTCATGTTAGTGCACACTTTTTATACCATTTGTAACAGTGCCATCTAGTGGCTAATTATTATACAAAAAACACAGCTACATTTCCTTAAAATGAATACATAGCATACAATGTTGCAACATCAATATATATCACAATATAATGGAAAAAAGTCTATCCTGTCAGATCACCGGGATCAATCCAAATCTGGAACAAAAGATATATCAAAATAAAAAATGCAATCTTATGTCGCCCAAATCACTTAACTCGACTTTTCTTGGTAACCCGGAATTTCTGCCAGGGACCCAATCTGATTTTATAGATACGTGGAAAGATACAGGCCTTACTACAATAGGGGACTTATTGGATCCCTTATCTAAAGAGATTTTAGATTATAACGTTCTTCTCCATAAAACATCACAGCGGCCTTTGAAACTTTTTGAGTTTTTTCAATTGCGGCATTTTGTTAAACCATATAGTGATAGTGCAAAAGTGGCCAGGCGGACGTGTTTTGAGTTAATTGCTATGAGAGGTCTTCCACAAAGGGGGCTCATTTCTAAAATATATCAATTGTTATCCGACCCACAGGTAGACCCACCTCCTAGACATCCCTATATGGTCAAATGGGATATGCAACTTCCACAACCCCTTTCGGACCAAGAATGGGCATCAATTTGGGATAATGCGAAACGTGTTGTCACGTGTTCGAGACAAAAAGAGCACATTTATAAAATCCTTATGTTTTGGTACCTTACCCCTGCCGCTCTTCATGCTTTTTTCCCGGATCACTCTCCACTCTGTTGGCGGAACTGTGGGGGCATAGGCACTCTACCACATATATTTTGGACATGCCCGGTAATACAACCTTTCTGGTCCGAGGTGTCGGGTATCCTGAGTAGAATACTGCAAGAGCCTACGCTGGCTGATTTGAGCACTTTTCTGTTAGGTAAACCGTTTCCTAAGGTGCGGAAATCTACCCAGGTTTTAATTAACCATATTCTTACTGCTGCTCGACTATCTATAGCATTTCATTGGAAATCTGCTATCCCCCCATCCTTAACAGAGTTGAAAAGGAGAGTGGAGTCTAACAGAATATTTGAACAGGGTATAGCAATATTGCACAACCGGGTTCCCCAATCCTTAACAATATGGTCTCCCTGGGTGTTGTTGCATTCTGATGACTGACCTTTGATGGACTGTAATGATGCTTTGTCTTTGTTAGGTCCTTTTTCTTTTTACTTGCCTTATGTCATTCTCCCACATGATTGTTTTGCTTTTCTTACATTTCTTATTGTTACGTTATTCCTTTTTTTTCTTTCTGATGGTTGTATGACTCTATTGCATTTTGCCTTTGACACAAACTTTGTGTGTTATGCTACACGCGTAATGGTACCTTTGTATTTTATACTGTCTCGTAACACTGTGATTGTCAATAAAAATCTAAGTTACAAAAAAAAAAAAAAAAAAATGCAATAAAAACTTGAACCAAGTCATCGGAAAATTTTATGCAATTCGTACTCCCTATTAAGACCAGATGGTGTCAGGGTACCTGACTTACGTATCCACATGGCTTCCCTTTTTAGCAACTCCTTTAGTCTATCACCACGTCTATGCATTATTGGGACCCCATCAACCACTTGAAATTTTAATTGCTGGTCTCCAGGTCCTTTCTCAATGAAATGACAGGCGACAGCCTGTTCTATCTTTTTGGTTTTGATAGCGGACTTATGCTCACGTATGCGATCTTTAATCATGCGGGACGTCTGTCCCACATATTGCAGCCCACACGGTCATTTTATTACATACACTACGAATGTAGAGGAACATGTGAAATGTCCATTAATTTTTAAGGGAGTACCTTTATGTGAATGATAAATCACCTCGCCTCGCTGGCAATTGGAGCAACAATTGCACGCTAGGCAAGGGAAAGTCCCATTTTTGGTAGGTCTTAGTAGCTGCTGTGGATCTTTACTGCCCCCTATATCTGATCTAACTAGACAGGAGCCCACTGTTTTGTTCTTTTTAAATGCCATCATGGGTGGTGACTTAAATTCCTGTACTTGTGGAATGCCATCGCTGAGGAGCCCCCAGTGTTTGTTAACTATTTTGGAAATATGGGAACTTAAAGAATTATATTTGGACACAAATGTTAATCGTCTACCCTCTTTAACTGGTGTATTGGGTTTCCCTTGAACCCTACCGGAGTCCTCAACTTGGGAACGCTGTTCCTTAAGTAACCCTAAAGGATAACCTCTCTCCTGAAATTTGGTAGTCATCTCATCCATTCTTATATTAAGAGTGCTCTGGTCAGATACAATATGCTTCACTCTCGAAAATTGTGATTTTGGTAACGATTTCTTGATATGTGGCGGATGAAATGATTTGAAATGTAGCATAGTATTTTTGTCAGTGGGCTTAACGTACAGATCTGACGAGAGCACTCTATCTTTCAAAATTACTGAGGTATCCAGAAAAGGGATACGATCCATATGCACATTCAAAGTAAATTTAATATGAGTTGATGCTGAATTGATCTCCTCAAAAAATTTATCAAGGGTCCAACGGGGCCCCGTCCATATCGCAAAAATATCGTCAATAAAGCAAACCCAATGCCAACAGAAACTTTTAAACAGATCATTAGTGTATACATTACATTCTTCGAAGTGATTCATATAAATATTGGCGTAAGACGGGGCCACGTTGGACCCCATCGCTGTCCCCCTTATCTGTAAGAAAAAATCATTCTGATAAAGAACATAATTGTTTTCCAGGACCATTTCAAGACACTGCAAAATAAAGTTTTTTTGGGCTCCATCCATCGACTCATCACGCATCAACTCGAGGCGGACAGCCTCCACACCCCCATCATGCGGGATGGAGGTGTAGAGGCTCTCGACATCGAGAGTGACCAAAAGCGCCCCTTCAGGCACAGTACCAATACGTTTGATTTTTGTCAAAAAGTCACCAGTGTCCTTTAAAAAGGACTTATGTGATTGGACATAAGGATTGATCATACGATCTACAAAAATAGACAAGGGTGAGAGCACTGAGTCCGTACAGGACACAATTGGCCGACCAGGCGGAGACTCCAGTCTCCTATGTATTTTAGGCAACACATAAAAGACCGGAGTCACCGGGTTACTTTTCTGTAGAAACCCTGATAACTGAGAATCAATGACTTTCAACTCCAGTGCCTGCCGCACTAATTTATGAATCTTGTGTTGGATATCAAACAGCGGATCATGATTAAGGGGTTTATAAGTAGTTATATCTGACAACTGACGTAAGACCTCCTGCACATAAGCAGATTTATCCATTATAACAATCGCTCCCCCCTTGTCCGCAGGTTTGATAACCAACCCCTCATTTTGTCTTAATTCCTGTAGTGCCCTGTGCTCATTAGTGCTTAAATTGTAAGGACTTAAATCATCATCATTTTTATTTATTTATATAGCGCTGTCAAGATACGCAGTGCTTTATGCTTCATTTAGTGCTTAAATGAAAATCACCCCTCCTATATTGACTTTCCAAGGTTGCAACATCCCTTATAACATTACTAATAAAAGCATCTATAAAAACATTTTCACATGCGGGGATATATTGGCTAGGTAGTTTTAATCCCAAATTTTCTCCCAAAAAAATATTTGGTAAGCCAGAAATTTGTTCCCCCTTAGTTTCACAGAACTGTACCTTTAATTTAATATTCCTAAAAAGCCTATAAAGTTCAAGGTCTAATTCAAAGAAGTCCGGACGAGTTACCAGTCCAAACGATAACCCCTTTGATAGTACCTGCTCTTGATCACTCGTTAATTCAATGCTCGAGATGTTCACCACCGTAATATCAGATAAATGTATCTCTGCTAAACTGACCTGAGATGTCTGTAAAACCTGTAAAACTACTTGGCATGAAATGATGACCAAAGTCAGGGACAGTTATCTTTAAAAAAAAAAATTGAAAAAATAAAAGAGCCGACAATCAAATGTTGAAAGTATTTACATGAATTTAACTGCACTGCTGACAATTAGAAAAACTTGGGCAGAAGAATCTAAGAGCAATAACAAGTTTTGTTTTGAGTGTTTGTGGGGGATGTGATATTGGTTTGAGATTCTGGAACAAAAAGCTGACAGTTGAACATATTGTCTTGTCAGGAAAAGCTTAAAGTCTAAAAGCTCACTCACAGCAGTGCAGGAGAATGTGTTCAGGCCTGGGCCAAGCCAGCCGGGCGCCCAAGGCAACCCGTCTGGCTGCTTCGCCCCTTGCTGGCACGGCCTCAACTGCGCATGCGCACGCATCCGGAATTGCGCATGCACAGTATATTAAGAGCAGGCCACGCTGAGTTGATGCCGGCACGCATGCGCAGAAGCACCAATTGCCGTGCACAAACAAGCGAAAAAAGTCGGGTAGTGAGGGGACCGGACTTGGGGTAGGCTGCAGGTACGTGCCTGGTGCCCTCCCAGCTTTGCGCCCTAGGCACGTGCCTACTCTGCCTACCCCTAGTTCCGGCCCTGAATGTGTTAATAGCAAAAATAATTTCCCTAAACAGTTCCTGGAGTACAAACAATCTCAAAGCAGACACAGGTTGGGTTTCTTTGCAACAGTACTTAGAGCGAAGAGCTGACAATTTAAAAGGGATTTTTTTTAGCATAGAACATCTAATAGCTAAGTCACACGCTTAGTTTCTAGCCAAATAGATTGGTACGTTGCCTTTCCAACACTGTTTATGGTGTAAAAGTGCATCTGACTCTAACGTCTAACATCTAAACTCTATATTACACCCCATAGTTATACAAATCCAGAAGATAGAGACAGATAGGAGGGGAGATCAGTTCAGGTACATGTTGGAGAGACCAGTGAAATGTCCCCTGCTCAGATGCCAATGGCAGCAGAACTGGGTGTATTAGAGCTTTCAGTGTAAATATCAGAGCAAATCTAGTGCAGACTCAGGTTAGAAGATCAGACTGAGCTCAACCAAAACATTAGCCCATGAAGCCTCCCTTGTAAGAAACCTCCCATTAAACCCAGAGTTAATAGAAGTGTGAGGAACCTGAGAACAGTGGGAAGTAGGAGCAGTGAATAGCCGGTGAGAGGAAAGAAATGAGTTGGAATTAACAGACTGGCTGGGGAAGAGGGAACAATATGCAGCAGAAATACAGAACATGTTAAGAGCTGTTTCATGTACAGAACACGATTTTAGTCTATTTTATTCCTACTGCAGCCGACCCAACCATTCTGTGTGTCAGTAGTGCATTGTTTGAATCAGCCAATTAGATCAGGGGAAATCAGTCAGTGACTCACAGCATGAGTGTGTGGTGTTGCATCTGGAGAAATAATAATGTTAGGTTGAGGAACTCACAAATAAAACATTAAATATATAAGCAGCCATTAGAGAAAATATTAAAGTGAAAAATAAACTTAATTGTTAAACACCCAGTGCAGTTTGGTGCTGAGTATGGAAGGAAAGTGCAGATTAGAAGCAGCAAAATGTTGGAATTATAAGAAAGAAGAAACATCAGACCAACCTGCTCTATATTGTAACAGACATTCCTGTAATTCCAACCCTAGACATTTCTTCCTATGAAACATTTCCCAGAAACAGAGGATCTGACATTAATGTACTGACGTGATTTGGCACCGGCTACTGACTGGGAGGTGTTAAACTTGTCTCCTTTTATTTACTAGATGCACCAACTTACACAGTCACTAAGTCTATGGAGAAATCTGCTGAGGCCTATTGAGGCTGGAATAATAAGGTCCATAGAGTAAAGCCAATGTCAAAATTAAAATAAAACTTACTTTAACTTTATTATACATATAATGCTAAAAATATCTGAGCCTGTTATAAAACTAGCTTTTTATTTAGTTTCTAATTTTGAATTTTATTTGTGTAAACACACTTTTATAGAAAAAAAATCTATTTCTTTTCAGTCATCTAAATGTAATTGTAACAGTTGCTGTGGAACAGACGTTAGTAAACTCCTGTAAGTGAATTAATCACTATAGAGACAGCAAGAAATTATGGTGTGGCCCCTCGGTTCTCTCTTGTTGCTTCTTATTCAGAGAAACACAATATTATTGAACTCCAATGAGAATCTTGGCACAAAGTAATGTATTAAGTCGAAACATTATTTTGCTCATAAGCCTTCGAATTAAACCATTAATTTAATAGAATGCACAACAGTACCATCATGTGGTAGAAACATAGATCACAAGATATTATATGTGTTTCTCATTGTCGGGGATGTCCATTTATCAAAAGTCGACAGTGGCGTAACTACCCGGGAGCAGGGGGGCCAGGGCCCGCACCGTCTCAGGGCCCCCCGGCAGCTCACGCGCCACTAATTCCAGGAAGTTCCAGGCTGATTCCGGGCGTGCGGAGGGGGACCCGGCTGCGCGTCCCGCGCCAGGGCCCTCTAGTTACGTTGCTGACGGTCGAATTTCGAATTCATGTGATTTTTTTATTTGAATAAACTCACAATTCCACTTGTGAAAAAAATTGAATGGCTAATATTCAATCTAATGTTTCCGACCCACAAATTTGATTCATATTTGATTCATATGAATTGAGTTTTTTTCTGAAAAAAGACGTCTTGAAGGTTATTACCATCTCAACTGACCTCTGCCATTGACTCGTACGTGAACTTGACAGGTTTTAGGTGGCGAATATTCGAATAAGGACTATTTCCATGGTTGAGGTGTGATAAATCACAAATAAATTAAAATTTACATTCAAATAAGGGGATTAAAATTTGAATGTGTGAATTCTGACACTAGAAAATTATAATTTGAATTTACTATTTGACCCTTGATAAACTGCCCTTAGTGTTGACTCAATTATAATTTACACTTCATATTAATATCTGCAAATACCTTATAATTTGATCAATGTGTCCACTGGACTTGTTGAAATAATAATCTGATCATTCCTACCCCTTCTCATTATATCCCATTTATATCCCATCCCATAGATATCACTTCTTATTTTATGGCAGGAAATCAGCTGCTTTTTCAGTCCTGAGGCAGAACTTTGTTATGAGCTAAGGGGGCCCAGCCTGAAGGTCAGTTAGGGGGAGATTTGGGGTGAGTGCTTATTTGTGCCCTGGGTACCCCTGGAACTATAGCAGGGTGACTGTTACCCCAATGTTTCTATATATCTGTAACCTTGTTATGAGCTAAGGGGGCCCAGTCTGAAGGTCAGTTAGGGGGAGAATTGGGGGGTGAGTGTTTATTTGTACCCTGGGTACCCCTGGAACTATAGCAGGATGACACCCCAATGTTTCTATATAACTGTAACCTTGTTATGAGCTAAGGGGGCCCAGTCTGAAGGCCAGTTGGGGGGGGGGTTTGGGGTGATTGCTTATTTGTGCCCTGGGTACCCCTGGAACTATAGCAGGGTGACTGTTCCCCAATTTTTCTATATGTCTGAAACCTTGTTATGAACTAGTGGGGCCCAGCTCTGTAAAGTTGCCTCACAAGGTAACTTCGGGCGACTTCAGAAATCCCCCCAAATCACACAGCGTGACCTTACCCTAAGGTTCCATGGCACGTGCAAGTAACTCACCAATAATGGACCTGGGCTGATTTCACATTGCAAAGCCCTGGGTGTTTTGTTCAGATGTTCCTGGGTCATTTGTAGAGGGATGAAGTAGTGAGTTGAATATGGAAAACAAGCATTGTGGGTTGGATTTATTATAATTTATGAATGTACTATAGTATTCTTGTTTAGCCTGGGATAGAGCATAAGGCAGGCCATAAGAAATTTATATAATTGTAATTTTGTAAGGGATTTCCTCCACATGCACTCTGCCATTCACATACAGAAATGCAGAAATTGTATCTAAGAGTTCATCCAGGAATGGGGATTGTGAGCTCGATGTGTTGTGGCTGCAGAGCGGCAAGATACCCTAATGATTGCAGCAGTCCAAACTGAGTTGTAGGAATTGACCAGTAAATCAGGATCAGAGGAAATACTGATGGAGGAAAAGCTAGAACTGAGAGAATGAGAGTGAGAATGAGTGTGAGTTATATCAACAGTGCTGGTGTTACAGACTAGATTTTTTTTTACAAACAGAGTGTTAGCAGAGGGGTGAGTATGTGAAATAGAAAAAGAGATAAGATTGTGATCTAATAGAGGAAAAGGATCACTGTTGAATGCAGAAAGATTTAGGTTTAAGTCCAGATCTAGGAAGTGACCATCCTTATGGGCAGCTGAATTTGTCCACTGTTGGAAATCAAAGGAGGTGGTTAGATTGAGAAATTGTGATGGCCACAACTGAGAGGGGTCATCAATAATGATGGGCAAATCTGACCTGTTTCGCTTCTGTAGCTATTTGCGTAATGGCAAAAATTTGCCAAATACAAAGTTTATAGGCAAAGTTTGCCAGAGAAAAATTCACCCACTTTCTATTCATTCCTGTGGGATTTTTAGAAGTATATTTATCACTCATCACTTCTTCTGTAGGCTTCAAGTCCACACAGGAAGCTACCAATAGCCAATCACAGCCCTTATTTGCCACCACCCATGCTTGTGTTGCTCACGGGTAAAAAAGGTTGGGGATCTCTGCATTCACTAAACAGAAACTGATTTAGAGCATTTCTGTATTCTATATAACCATGTTATTTCCATTTTTAAAAGAAGACACACGCTCAACCAGCTTTTTTTTTACTATTAATACACTTAAAAAACTTTCTGTGGTTAGTCCTAGCCTCTGCCACAATCTGTTCCTCATTTACTTTCTTTGCCATCAAGATTGCTGTTTCACTTCTCCAGCAAGTGGGGGAACCAAAAGAGAGTGAGAACATATGTTCTTCCCTTGATATAAACTAGGTGGAATCCTGACACTTTGAACTGTCAAGAAACCAGTTCCCCCTCCCAATTGTAATATAGGCCCAAAGGTGGACAAGAACTTTCCGAGAGAAACTAACCAAATAAAAGATTAAGAAAACAAACTTTTACCCTTCTACATATGTTAAATAGTAAAGGGCTATTTATGTCTTCAGAATGATTTTTATTGTTATTTTTAGGAGTCTGTGGTGTTTTCAGTATCTTTAATTATCATTACAGTTTTAATATATGTACTAAATATACATTTCAATCATGTCTTACTGTGTCAGTAACTCCCTGGTTTCAAACCAGTGACCTGCTATACCCTGGTAACTGATACTACTGATTGAGCACAACCTGCCAGGTTGTCTGTATGCTTCTCCCCTGTTAGTATTCCCTGGTCCACACCCACTGACTACCTGCAGACAATAGTCCAATTAAAAGGCAACTTAAGTCTGCCTCCCCTATACCCTGGACCTTGATCATTGGCTCATTCTGCTGTGTCCAAGCCTCATGTTTTTGTCCTGAATCTTGTTTGAGTTCCTTTTCCTTAGATCCTGTACCTGTCCTGTGAGTCTTGCTCCTGCCCTGTCCCATTATCTCACCTCCAATTTTGCTTTGGCCTATTATCTGACTCTGTACTTTTGCTACCCACCCTGTCTTCCTGTTTCATGGACTTTGTTTCCCGCCAGTTGTGTGTTTTTCATTTTCAATTACTAAATCTTGTTTAAAGGGGTTGTTCACCTTTAAACAACTAGTTATTTTCAGATAGATGACCAGAAATAACAACTTTTTCCAATTACTTTCTATTTTCTATGTGTGACCGTTTTCTAATATTGAAGTGTCATTTTTCACTTTCTAAAGCAGCTCTGCTAAGTGGGGTCGCCAACCTTGTAAACTGTTCTAAATTGATGCATTTAGTTGATCCATTTCTTGTATTTTTCCTTGCTGAGCAGAATCCCTGAGTTTCATTACAGGCAGCTGTTAGACTTGATCCAATAGTTGCACTTATATTCCCCATAGATCTGACTGAGAAATGTTGTAAAATTGTAACAGTTCAGAATCTGCACCTGAATTACTGAGCTGCCAGACTGAAACACCAGAGACACAAACATTTTACATCAAACATAGATTTTGGAAAAACAGTAAAAAATAAATAATGTAAAGTAATTGAAAAAAAAGTCTTTATTTCTGGGGAACAATCTAAAAACAACTGAACTGTGTTTGGAAGGTGAACAGCCCCTTTAAACCTGCAGTTCTGGTAAGAAGTGTGTTTTACTCAGCACATAGGCTCCTATATGAGTTCCGTCTTTTGCTTCAACACTTCTTCCTGTTACAGTTAGAGCTGCAGTACTTCTGGTCAGGTGATCTCTTCCTGTTACAGTTAGAGCTGTAATATTTCTGGTCAGGTGATCTCTTCCTGTTACAGTTAGAGCTGCAGTATTTCTGGTCAGCTAATCTCTTCCTGTTACAGTTAGAGCTGCAGTATTTCTGGTCAGGTGATCTCTGAGGCAGCACACAGACCATCACGAAATGGTGGCTCAAGGCTCAGGGCAATATTTACTTAATTATATATGCCAGTTTGGTAAGATTTAATTTGCCACTTAATATGATATAAACTATCTCTTGCTTAAGTATTCATTTTGGGGGTATAGTTTTCCTTTAAATAACCAGTTATTCCTAACATACTGCTTGGTTGTACAACTGCTATGCCCCCAGTAGATAAAATTAAGCATAAGCAAACAGTTTTTCAGTAAAATTCATGTTTTTGCTGACAGCTAATATTTTTTGAAATCCATTCCAGAATGTCAAAGTCACTGAAAAAATGCAGTCTGTTTAGTGGGAAAAATAAGAAGCAGAAGTCATTGTTAATGGCCCACAGCAACCTGGTATCAAAGCCATTCCCCCATCTATTCTGTATATAAGGGGAAGTTAGGGTTGGGTGTGGGTCAACTTTTTGTCAACCAACATATCACTAGAGGAAAGGAGCTTCTCTAACAAGGTAGGGCAGTGTATTTGCTATTGCTGAGCAAAATTTGTTTCCTGATTTTATTATTTCTACTCACGCAGTTTAAAGTCAGTGTACCATTGGTCTCTTGGATACTGGACTTCTTGATGTTGTTTATCCCTAAGGTGTAGTAATAGGAAAGCCAACAGTACAATACAGGCCCGGGCCCAAGGCAACCCGGCCGGCTGCTTCGCCCCCTTGCTGGCACGGCCTCGACTGCGCATGCGCACGCATTCGGAACTACACATGTGCAGGATATTAAGAGCCGGGCAAGTTGACGCTGGCACGCATGCGCAGAAGCGCCAATTGCCGTGCGCGCAGAAGCTGCCTAGGCACGTGCCTACTCTGCCTACCCCTAGTTCCGGCCCTGGTGCACTAACATCTAAGTCAAGTTCAGCTGTTCATATACTATTCTGCTCACTGTGTAGAAATTCTTTTAAAAGAATTGATGTTAAACAAGTTATTTATGTTAACAAGAATAAGAGCATCATAATGTAAACAAGCTCTTGTATAATAATCATTATCAATTTGCTTCAGTAGCCTTGTGTATGGTCATGCGTCTGCTGTCTGTAAAAAAGTTTGTTGTCCTAAAATCTATAGAGAAAATATTGTATATTGTATTTGTCTAGGAACTATTGTCAGAAATTATATCAATTAAGAGTGCTGCATGTGAGTCAAAGTCATAGTGGGTAAAGAAGTGTTGGGTCAGGCACAGCAACAAGGTTGAAAGGTACATACATTATACACATATAAGTCATGTGAGCAATATTATATAACAATTTCAGAATTTAAGAGAGGAGTAACAGTCAGCTAATTGGTTTCCCAAACTTTTAAGCAATGAGAAACACTGCAAATGTGATAAATGAAATTATATAAGGGCAAATATATATATATATATATATGATATGGTAGCAGATGGCCAAATGGTCATGACTGTGAGGAAAATAAAAATTCTGATAAAGCTGAAATACAAAAAGCAAAATGTGTGATAGCAGATATTGTGCCACCTCTAGTGATGGGCGAATTTCTACTGTTTTGCTTCGCTGGAAAATTTGTGTATCTCCCACGAAATTCACCAAATAACAAAAAATGTGTGAAAAAAAGTGAAAATCGAAAATTGGCGCCCGTCCGAAAAGTTGCTTGCATCAATTTTGATGCTGGCATTTAAGTCAATGGTCATCTGAATAGTGTTCACGCGCGGCAATTTAGACGTGAGCGACTTTTTGGACATGTGCCCAAAATTTTTTGTGGGAGATTCTCAAATTTATTCGCTGGCGGCGAAACACAGAGATTTGCCGTGAATTTGTGCCTGCCGAATTAATTCAACCATCACTAGTTACCTCCACTACCAAGAAAATTTGGAGTAATATTTTTTGTGAGTAAGATATATTGAGTAAGCGAGGAGTGAAGGACCTGCATGGATGGAACTGTTACCATGAATATGATTATAGACACATTTCCAGATTATGATAGAATAAAAACAGAACATTTATAACCTGAATGTTCCAAAATAAGGAAATAGATACATGTTGATTCATTGGGTTCATCTTATGCATCGCCTTGGATCAGAAAAAGTTAGAAGATATGCTGTAAGTTAGAGACACTCACTTCTTGGCACTCTATCTAATACAGAAGTAAAAAACCGATTATTTGTATAGTTAATAACTTCCCCATGTACATATACAGTACAACTGTTTGGTTGTTAGGGTACAATGGTACCCAGTCAGATAACAGCTTCAATTATAAACTAGAAAGCTCTATAAGACAACATGATTGCAAATTAAATATTACTATCAACATAGTTTGTAGAAGTATATAATAGATACAAATCTTGTTTAATCAGCCGGAAGACTGACGGAAGAATGGCAACCTCTCAGTTATTAAGAAATGTACTGGTGATTCCATTATGTCCTACTAGAAGCAATTTGCTTTAGGTTTTTCCTAGAAAATCAGAAGAAATGAAAAGGCCAAAATAAATTGCCTCCCCCGTCCAATCAAATTTCTCACAGAACCTTGGCCACTCATCATTACTCTGTAAATAAACTAAAATATAAAGATGTACTAGGCTCTCAGAGCCATTAGGTTTTATCTAATTGTATACTGATAAATAAAATGTGCATATTGACTGTATTTTATTTTGAAAATGTTTTATTTGATTTTCATATTAAACAAGTAATAACATTATGACAGCAAATATTATGCAGATGAAGAAAGACATGTATTCAATATGATGGCATAGTGAGATTGAAAACGGAATACAATTTTAAGAGATTGACAACAATAAACTGAAAATAACAAAAATTAACTAAGCCAGTGGAAGTAAACATATTGAAAGAAAGAAAAATGTCCATGACTGGAATGTCTGAACGCGTAACTTACAAATGAAGAAACCGTCCTATTTGTTTACCTGAATTAGAATTACAAGCTTCAAGATAAGGAGACCAAATCAGTTTAAAAGAGTCTATGGAATTATTCCCTTTGGTTTTGGATAATAAGGCTTCTTGCCAACTAAGCTGGTTCATAAAAGAAATAGCATTTGCTAACGAGGGGGGTTCTTTATGTAACCAAGAATTAAATAAAGCTTTCTTGGAAGCAGCTAGGAAAAAAACTGTCAAAAATTTATCTTCAAATAAAATTTGTGTTAGGAACTGAAGAACATACCAAATTATCCAGATGCAAAAAAACAAAGCACGGAGACAATTTAATCTGTATCTTCAAATGATAATTCAAAAAACCAAAGATTTCCCTCCAATATAGGACAATCTTTGGACAGGACCATAGATAATGGAAAAGTGATACATTAATTCCATCACATTTAGGGCAATATGAAATAGGGCTATTAGAGGAATTTTTTGAAAACAGTTTCCCATAGCCTAGATGGGCAAGCTTAAAATGTTGTATCCTCCAATTCTCTGCTAAAATTAATTTATTATAATCCCTAATCGATTTGACCAAATCTGAGGGAGTTATTTGACAATGTAAAAATTCAGACCATTTAGAGGAAGGTTTCGATAACGGGTGTGAATCTGAACTATAATTATTCCAAAATTTTTTAGAAAGAGAGCTAATAGAGATCAAACCAGGGAATTCCAAAAACTCTGCCAAATCGTCTGCAAGCTTGTGCTCAGCTAAAACCAGGTTGTTATTATTATGTAGCAGAGAAAGACCATATTGACATGCTAAATAATAGTATCTATCAGAATCCTGAAGCTTGTATTGTTCTTTGACATTTGACCAGGGCATTAAGGTTTTCTTAAGCGGATCAAATATATCTTTTACCAGAACCAGTGACTTTCTCTTAATTGAAAATATAAAAGTATCCGACTTTTGATAATCTGAAGGTTTGAGTAAGAGTTTGGCTGGCATGTAAGGGGTTACTGTATAGCTATACCCATGACGAGAGAATAAATGTTTCCACACAAATATAGAGTCGCGATAGATAGGATTCCTCTTAAAATCATAAGGAACATTGCTCCATTTACCATGCAAAACAGATAATATATCAAAAAAGGGTTCTTGAAAGATTTCAATATCGGGGTTTGTAAATTTCTTGCCTTGAGAGATCCACTCAATAAGATATCTGGTGAGGGCTGATAAATTAAAAGCTCTGAAATCAGGAAGGTTTAATCCTCCAAGCTTAACTGGAGCTCTCAATTTATAGAGGGCAATTTTTGCCTTTTTACCATTCCAAATAAATTTAGTTAAAGCCGAGTCAAGTTTCTTAATATCGCAATGCTTTATAAGCAAAGGGAGATTAATCAATGGATATATTAGCTTGGGAAATATCAAGGATTTTAAAAAAAGCGTGCGTCCTTTAATATTAAGGGGAGAATTGGCCCATTTTTCACACATGGAAAAGACCTTTTGACAGGCTGGGGTAATATTCAAAGAATATAAATTATTGAGATCTGAAGGAATTATTAATCCTAAATATTTAATTTGATTCTTTGGGTTTTTAAATTGGAATTTCTTAAGTAGTGAATTGGAAAACTAACCATATATATTCATTATTTCTGATTTCTCAGCATTAATTTTGTAACCAGAAAAAGACTGAAAGTCTTGAAATAAATCAAAAACAACCTTTAGTGAAGACTCATGATTTTTTAAAATTAATAATAAATCATCAGCAAAGGCTAATACCTTAAGATGCCTATTATTAATAGTAATTCCTTTAATTAACTTGGATTGTTCAAGGAAACGAATTAAAGGTTCTAATGCAATATTAAATAAAAGGGGCGACAAAGGACAGCCCTGTCTCGTCCCTTTAAATATTTCAAAAGGTGATGACCTAGCTCCCCCCAAAAGTACTTGAGTTCTAGGATTTTTGTAAAGATATTTGATGTATTGGAAGAAAGGGCCCGTGCTACCAAATTTTTTAAGGCAAAAAAATAGATGTTCCCAGGTAATATTATCAAACGCTTTTTCAGCATCAATACCAAGAATAGAGCTAGGTGTTTTTTTGGCGTAATATAAAATATGAATCAGAGCTCTAATATTTTTAACTCCTGATCTATTCTTAATAAAACCATTTTGGGCCTCGGAGATTATAGAGGGAAGAATTAAAGAAAGCCTATCATCAAGGACCTTAGATAGTATCTTGATATCTTGATTTAATAGGGAAATAGGTCTATAGGAGGAAGGAAGGGATGGATCTTTGTCTGTTTTTTGGGATAACTCTAAGATTTGAAATTTCACTAGAAGGTAGACTTTTTCCAAAAAATAGTACATCATTAAATAAGTTTGTCAGAAAAGGTGATATTTTATCCTTCATAATTTTGTAAAAAGAGGGAGTAAGGCCATCAGGGCCACCTGCCTTTGCAGTTTTCAGATTCTTAATAATAGTGGACACCTCTTCTGAGGTAATTGGACCATTTAGCTTTTGTAACTGAATTTTCGAAATCTGGGGGATTTTACAATTTTCAAAGAAATTCCTCATTTTTTCAGAATCTATACTAGGATTAGAGTATAAATTCTTATAATAATCCTTAAAAATGTCTACAATTTTATTGGGATCATTTGTTAGCTGGTTATGAATATCTTTTATCTTAATAAGTTTAGCCTGTCTATTTTCAGCCTTAGTAAGATTAAAGAGTAGGTTATTTGCTTTATTACTCAGGTTATTGAGCCTAGCCTGCGAAAAAGATGTAAAAAATTTTTGTCTCACTTTGATCCAAATTTTAAGTTCATCCAAAATATTCTTATATTTTTGAGCATTTTCAAACGAAGGATGTTGTTTAAATCTAATATAAGAGACACTTTGTCTTTTACTCAATGCAAGAAAATTTTTGTGAACTTTTTTAAAGAAATGAGATTTAAAAGAGGATATTTCCCCTCTAGCCACTGCCTTCCAAGTTTCCCAAAATAAGGAAGGGTCTTTCAAGTGTATTTTGTTTTCCTTGAAAAACAAATCCCATCTACTATGTAGCATCTTTATGAAGTCTGGATTATCCTTAAGCAAATCTGGAAAAGACCAAGAGACAAAATTTCTGGGAGCAGGTGAAGTGGAAACCACCAATGAAATTAGGGCATGGTCTGAGATATTAATATTCCCTATATTTGGTTCACTAGTTCTATTAATCAGGTTAGAAAATAATCTATTCTTGTACCTACATGATGAGCAGATGAGAAAAAGGTGAAATCTTTTTCAGCAGGGTGAAAAAGTCTCCAAACATCATTAAGGTTAGTATCTCTGCAAAAATTATGTAGGAGCATAGACTTCTTACAAGGATTATTCAATTTCCAATCAGATCTGTCTAAAGAACTAAGAAATGACTCATTCAAATCCCCTGCTAGAATTAAATTGTTAGCAGGAAGCAGAGAAATTTGTTTTGTGAGCCAAATAAAATAATCAGACTTATTACTATTTGGAGCATATACAGAACATAAATGCCACACAACATCATTAATGAGTACTTCAGTGTAAATAAATCTGCCAAGCTCATCCTCAACCGACTTTGTAATAGCAACATTCAATTTACGATGGAATAAAATAGCCACTCCACATTTTTTATTAATAGCAGGGGAAAAGGCAAGTTCGCCAACCCAATCTTTTTTCAACCAGGCATTCTCTGGACCATTAAGATGGGTTTCTTGTAAGAATGCTATGTCACATTTGGTGTTTTTTAAATTTCTGAGTATAGTCTTTCTCTTAGAAAAGTGATTCAACCCATTAACATTCCAGGAAACAAAAGACAAAGAATGTGATCTAGATGAAGACATCAACCTGAAAGATGAGCTTGAGCTGATTTAAGTAAAATAATACATATATAGTTACATCCACTGGTATAAACAAAACAGAGCAAACAATACTGATCAGTAATAACATGTAAAATTAAAAGATAGTGACTTATAGAACCGAATAACAAATTTGGTATACTAAGTAATAGGACACTTCCTTTTTTCCCTAAGGATGGAAAACTAACAACTCTCTCTCTATGAGACGAGTTAAACAGAGAATATAACACCCACTACAGGGTCATATTGAAGAAAAAGTGTATTCCCTTTTAGAGTCAAGTATCAGGGATCATATCTTCTTCACTGGAGTGTGGAAGGCTGCCTGTTCTAGGAGGAAGTGGAGATCTCGACCTAGACCTAGATTTGGTCTGAACTTGAGAAGGTTTTGAGTCCTTAGAAAATCTAGACTGTTGAGGGGTATCGTATCTCTTCTCTAGGATCACTAAAAACCCTGGCTCCAGAAGGCAGAAAAATCTTAAGTTTAGCAGGATACATCAAGGCAAAATTGATATGAAGATTAGCCAGTGATTGGCAAGTTTTGGAAAATTCCTTTCGTTTTTGAGACAGAAGCAATGAGTAGTCTTGAAATATCAAAATTTTATTTCCTTCAACATCAAGTGTATTCAATTTTTTGTAGGCTTGAAATAATCTATTTTTATCTGCGTAGTCCAGGTATTTGACAATTACTGCTCTTGGTCTCCTGGGTTGGAGATCTTTAGGTGGACCAATCCTATGAAGTCTCTCTATTTTGAAACATTGACAATCCTGAGGAAGACCCAGTTTGATGGGAATTGTTTTGGAAATTAACATGCTTAAGGAATCATTCTGGAAAGATTCAGGTATGTTTATGAATCTGAGATTGTTTCTCCGAGATCTATTTTCCAGGTCATCCACTTTCAACTTAAGCTCTTGATTTTGTTTCTCTAAAGAGTCCAACCTGGATGAAGAATCAATCATATCATCTTGGAGTTGAGAAACCACATCCTCGATCTCGCCAAATCTTTTGTCATGTGTAGAGAGCTTTTCTGAGATGCTAGTAATTTTGATCTGCACTTTGTCAATGGCCTTACTAATTGTTGACTCTATAACTGGATTAATGAGTCTGGCTACTTCTGCAGCAATAAGAGAGTAGTCGTCAGATAAAGATGTTCTTGTAGGAGCAGAGTTGTGAGATAAGAAAATACTATTTGTATCCCTATCCTGTATATTTACATTTTTCTTGTTAGCCTTCTCATATGTTTTGCCATTAGCTTTAGAAGACATTGTGAAGGAAGGAGAATACGTTTTCATATATTAGAAAACCTGAGCAACAATCCCAATATTAATAAAGCTTTTATTACAAGTCAATTTTTCCTTCTTGTTTAATTCTTTGTCTCTGTTTTCCTTTCACAAAGAAGTGACCATTGATTTGTTGCTATGGTTACAATCCTCCTCAAGCATTTGTAACATTGTATACAATAAAGGTGTAACAAAAGTCTCAGTAAGGACAGCAATCACTAACAATGTTTAGTCTTAGTCAGCAGAGAGATAACTGCTTTTTTTGTGACAAATTCCTGTCACTAAGATTGAAACAATGTGACACAAAATAAGACTCAGCAGCTCTGACTAATTAGCTGATAACTCAGTGTCCCAGCAGGAAATCAGAGGCCACCATTTTGTTACAAATATGTTGCTTAGAACTTGCCACAACTGACTCAAAATGTAGTATATAACCAGTATGCAGCAGAGCCCCTGGTTAAGAGAACCGCAAGTTCACAGGTGAATCTCGAAAACAGCGTGGGCTTGACAAATGCAATGGCAGAATGTGAGGTAACTAAAGAGCTGAGCACATCAGGAACACCTCAGCAGTCATACGAAGCCAAATCACCAAAAACCTGCTTCCTCTCTGCTCCTCTGGCTCTCCTCACTCCGGGATCCAACACGAACACATTTCAAATGAAGAGAACAGCTTCTATGTGCCGACTCTCGACCCTGGTAATCAGGAGCTCTACCTCTGTGCTCCCATCACCTCAGGCGCCGAACAGGAAGTCCCATATTGACTGTAAAGGGATGCACTCTTTATAAAATGGAGGTAGGCGATTACTTTACTTATTGGTGCTTTTGATGAAAATGTGACAAAATTTATCTCAAAATCAATGAGTACATTTGTGCTGTTACTGAGATACAGAAGAGATGTATCACTGAACATATGAAGAATAATAACAAAAATGGTAGAGAACAGTGGGGGCAAAAATGACTTTGGGATTCTTCAGCGTGGCACTAAGGTCTGATAATAAACCTTGTCAATATCTAGGATGTCTGTATATATATATATATATACCTTAGTGTTCCAAAGCTATCCCTGATAAAATGTAGTTGCTGATATACAGAAATATTTAATATTGCGCAGTTGTTTCCCCTATACACTGGCCCGGGACGGGAGATTAGTGATGGGCGAATTTGCGCCGTTTCACGAAACGGCGCCGGTGTCTCGTTTTTTTGACGCCGGCGGAAAATTTTTTTTGGACACCGGCGAATTTCACAGCCGCGAATTCGCGCCTGGAGAATAAATTCGCCCATCACTACCGGGGATGTCACAAGGAAAAGGAAATCAATAGGGATGTAGCGAACGTCGGAAAAAAAGTTCGCGAACATATTCGCGAACTTGCGCAAAAACGCGAGCGGTTCGCGAACGGTTCGCGAACCCCATAGACTTCAATGGGAAGGCGAACTTTAACATCTAGAAAAGACATTTCTGGCCAGAAAAATGATTTTAAAGTTGTTTAAAGGGTGCAACGACCTGGACAGTGGCATGCCAGAGGGGGATCAAGGGCAAAAATGTATCTGAAAAATCTGCCTGTGTGTGCTTGGAAGAGATAGTGTAGGGGGAGAGCTGTTAGTGATTTCAGGGACAGATGATAGTAACTTTGCTGGCTAGTAATCTGCTTGATACTGCTCTGTATTGGAGGGACAGAAGTCTGCAGGGATTTGAGGGACATTTTAGCTTAGGTAGCTTTGCTGGCTAGTAATCTACTGTTCTCTTTAAACAACTGCCATACGTTGACCTTGTAGGCATTGTTTGCCCAGTTTTTTTGGACGCAGCCACTGAAGCACAGTTGCCAGAAAAAATATGCCATATAAATGCTGAAAATAGTCATTTTTCGCCATACGTTGACCTTGTAGACATTGTTTGCCCAGTTTTTTTGGACGCAGCCACTGAAGCACAGTTGCCAGAAAAATTATGCCATATAAATGCTGAAAATATAAATTTTTTTGGTTGCAGCCACTGAAGCACAGAGGCCAGAAAAATTATGCCATATAAATGCAGAAAATATGCATTTTTTTGGTCGCAGCCACTGAAGCACAGTTGACAGAAAAATTATGCCATATAAATGCTGAAAATATAAACTTTTTTGGTTGCAGCCACTGAAGCACAGAGGCCAGAAAAATTATGCCATATAAATGCAGAAAACATGCATTTTTTTGGTCGCAGCCACTGAAGCACAGTTGACAGAAAAATTATGCCATATAAATGCTGAAAATATACATTTTTTTGGTTGCAGCCACTGAAGCACAGAGGCCAGAAAAATTATGCCATATAAATGCAGAAAATATGCATTTTTTTGGTCGCAGCCACTGAAGCACAGTTGCCAGAAAAAATATGCAATATAAATGCTGAAAATAGTCATTTTTTGCCATATACGTTGAGTCAATGTATGGCAAAAAATGACTATTTTCAGCATTTATATGGCATATTTTTTCTGGCCTCTGTGCTTCAGTGGCTGCGGCCAAAAAAACTGGGCAAACAATGCCTACAAGGTCAACGTCGTTGACCTTGTAGGCATTGTTTGCCCAGTTTTTTTGGCCGCAGCCACTGAAGCACAGAGGCCAGAAAAAATATGCCATATAAATGCTGAAAATAGTCATTTTTTTGGTCGCAGCCACTGAAGCACAGTTGCCAGAAAAATTATGCCATATAAATGCTGAAAATATACATTTTTTTGGTTGCAGCCACTGAAGCACAGAGGCCAGAAAAATTATGCCATATAAATGCAGAAAATATGCATTTTTTTGGTTGCAGCCACTGAAGCACAGAGGCCAGAAAAATTATGCCATATAAATGCAGAAAATATGCATTTTTTTGGATGCAGCCACTGAAGCACAGTTGCCAGAAAAAATATGCCATATAAATGCTGAAAATAGTCATTTTTTGCCATACGTTGACCTTGTAGACATTGTTTGCCCAGTTTTTTTGGTTGCAGCCACTGAAGCACAGAGGCCAGAAAAAATTAAACCAGTAGGGTTTGCACCCTAGTTTGTAACGGTGGCGGAGGGAGGAGGAGGACGCTAAAGGACAGCTGTGTGTGGAGTCATGAGGCTTGAAGAGAAGGACAGCTGCATAGAAGTCAGAACAAGTCTTCCGGCGTGCAGTAACCCTCCGAGATCCACCCCTCATTCATTTTAATAAAGGTCAGGTAATCGACACTTTTGTGACCTAGGCGAGTTCTCTTCTCAGTTACAATCCCTCCTGCTGCACTGAAGGTCCTTTCTGAGAGCACACTTGAGGCTGGGCAAGACAAGAGGTTCATGGCAAATTGTGACAGCTCTGGCCACAGATCAAGCCTGCGCACCCAGTAGTCCAGGGGTTCATCGCTCCTCAGAGTGTCGATATCTGCAGTTAATGCCAGGTAGTCCGCTACCTGCCGGTCGAGGCGTTCTTTGAGGGTGGATCCAGAAGGGTTGTGGCGCTGCCTTGGACAGAAAAACATTTGCATGTCTGACGTTACAGACTGGCCAAAGGGCTTTGTCCTTGCAGGTGTGCTCGTGGCAGGATTACTGGCACCTCTGCCCCTGGAATGTTGATGAGTTCCTGAAGTGACATCACCCTTAAAAGCATTGTACAACATGTTTTGCAGGCTGGTTTGTAAATGCCGCATCTTTTCGGACTTGTGGTATGTTGGTAACATTTCTGACAATTTATGCTTGTACCGAGGGTCTAGTAGCGTTGCGACCCAGTACAGGTCCTTCTCCTTAAGCCTCTTGATACGGGGGTCCTTCAACAGGCATGACAGCATGAAAGACCCCATTCTCACAAGGTTGGATGCAGAGCTATCCATCTCCGCTTCCTCATTATCAAGGACTGCATCATCCACGGTCTCCTCCCCCCAGCCACGTACAAGACCAGGGGTCCCCAAAAGGTCACCACTAGCCCCCTGGGAAGCCTGCTCCTGTTGGTCCTCCTCCTCCTCCTCCACAAAGCCACCTTCCTCCTCTGACTCCACTTCTGGCACCTCTCCCTGCGTTGCAGCAGGTGCCTGGGTTCGTTCTGGTGATTCCGACCAGAAATCGTGCGCTTCCAGCTCCTCGTCACGCTGGTCTACAGCCTCATCTGTCACTCGTCGCACGGCACGCTCCAGGAAGAAAGCGAAGGGTATTAGGTCGCTGATGGTGCCTTCGGTGCGACTGACCATATTTGTCACCTCTTCAAAAGGTCGCATGAGCCTGCAGGCATCGCGCATAAGCACCCAGTAACGGGGGAAAAAAATCCCCAGCTGTGCAGATCCAGTCCTACCACCCAGTTCAAAAAGGTACTCGTTGACGGCCCTTTGTTGTTGCAGCAGACGTTCCAACATAAGGAGCGTTGAATTCCAGCGAGTCTGGCTGTCAGAAATCAAACGCCTGACTGGCATGTTGTAGCGCTGCTGAATGTCAGCAAGGCGTGCCATGGCTGTGTAGGAACGTCTGAAATGGGCCGACACCTTTCTGGACTGGGTGAGAACGTCCTGGAATCCTGGGTACTTGGAGACAAAACGTTGGACTATTAAATTTAACACATGTGCCATGCAGGGCACATGTGTTAAATTGCCTAGTCTCAACGCTGCCAACAGATTGCTTCCATTGTCACACACCACTTTTCCGATCTGCAGTTGGTGTGGGGTCAGCCACCGATCGGCCTGTGACTGCAGAGATGACAGGAGTACAGATCCGGTATGGTTTTTGCTTTCCAGGCACGTCATCCCCAAGACAGCGTGACAACGGCGTACCTGGCACGTCGAATAGCCTAGGGGGAGCTGGGGGTGCACAGGTGTGGAGGAGGAGAAGGAGGACCCAGCAGCAGAGTAAGAAGAAGAAGAAGACGAGGTAGAGAGCGATGGAGGAGTAGAGGTGGTGGCAGAACCGCGTGCAATCCGTGGCGGTGACACCAACTCCACTGTTGTTGTTGAGCTACCCATTCCCTGCTTCCCAGCCATTACCAAGTTCACCCAGTGGGCAGTGTAGGTGACATACCTGCCCTGACCATGCTTGGAGGACCATGCGTCAGTAGTCATATGGACCTTTGGCCCAACACTAAGTGACAGAGATGCGGTAACTTGGCTCTGCACATGTTGGTACAGGTGTGGTATTCCCTTTTTAGAAAAAAAATTGCGGCTGGGTACCTTCCACTGCGGTGTCCCAATTGCTACAAATTTGCGGAAGGCCTCAGAGTCCACCAGCTGGTATGGTAAAAGCTGGCGGGCTAAGAGTGCAGACAAGCCAGCTGTCAGACGCCGGGCAAGGGGGTGACAGTCAGACATTGGCTTCTTACGCTCAAACATGGCCTTCACAGAAACTTGGCTGGTGGCAGATGACTGGGAATGGGAACAGGTGGTCAAGGTGGAAGGCGGAGTGGAGGGTGGTTCAGACGGGTCAAGGAGAGCAGAGGTAGAGCAGTAAGATGCTGGACCAGAAGGAGTGTGGCTTTTAGTTTGCCTGTTGCCTTTGAGGTGTTGCTCCAAAGTGCTTTGTGCTTGCCGCTCATGTGCCTTCGCATAGAAGTTGTACCTATGTGGCTGTTGGGCTTACCAAGGCTCAGTTTCTGACTGCACTCATTGCAAATTACAATGCTTTTGTCAGAGGCACACACATTAAAAAAATCCCACACTGCTGACTTTTTGGAAGTGTGCGATCTGGCGGTAACAGTAGAAGTTGGCGGAGTTGGCGGTATTGGCGGCAATGGCGGGTGCGTTGGCCGGCTGAACACAGGTGCCGATACATGTTGTTGCCCTGCTGATCCCTGCGGGCTGTCCTCCCTGCTTCTTCTAAGTCTTATTCTCCTACTGCCTCTCTGACTCTCCGTCTCTCCATCTGAACTACCCTCCTCTTGCTCTCTTCTACTAGGCACCCACAAAACATCAATCTCCTCATCATCATTCTCCTCAGATGCATCAATTTCTTCTGACACATCACAGAAGGAAGCAGCAGCGGGGACCTCCTCCTCATCACTCATTATGTCCATCTCTATCGTGTTCTCTGCCAGAATTAAATCTGGTGTAAGGTCCTCATCTCCTTCATCTTCTTCTGGCAATAATGGTTGCGCATTACTCAGTTCAAGAAACTCATTGGAAAATAACTCCTCTGACCCCAGTGAAGAAGGGGCACCGGTGGTGGAGGAAGTGTTACGTGGGGTGGCCATAGCAGTGGAGGATGAGGAGGATGTTGTGGTAAAGTTAGAAACGGTAGAGGATGGGGTGTGCTGTGTAAGCCAGTCAACTACCTCTTCAGCATTTTGGGAGTTCAGGGTCATTGGCTTTTTAAAACTGGGCAATTTGCTAGGGCCACAGGATTGCATAGCAGCACGGCCCCTAGCACGGCCTCTGCGTGGCGGCCTGCCTTTGCCTGGCATTATTTTTAAAAAAACAACAACAACAACAAAAACTCAGTTGGTTTTTCTGGAAACGATAATACACACAGCTAGATGGCGGGTTGAAGAAAACACTGTGCAAATAATGCCTACAAAGTCAACGTATACACTACTACAGCGGTGGATACGGATTACGTAAAATATATGAATGCTGCTTGAAAAAAAGTAACTCAAGTGGTTTTTCTAGAGACGATAATATTATCAATATTTAGACAAAATGTGAACAAGCTCACACAGCTCGATGGCGGGTTGAAGAAAACACTGTGCAAATAATGCCTACAAGGCCAACGTATACACTACTACAGCGGTGGATACGGATTACGTAAAATATATGAATGCTGCTTGAAAAAAGTGACTCCGGTGTTTTTTCTGGAGACGGTAATATTATGGATATTTAGACAGAATGGGAACAAGGTCACACAGCTCGATGGCGGGTTGAAGAAAACAGTGTGCAAATAATGCCTACAAGGCCAACGTATACACTACTACAGCGGTGGATACGGATTACGTAAAATATATGAATGCTGCTTGAAAAAAGTGACTCCGGTGTTTTTTCTGGAGACGGTAATATTATGGATATTTAGACAGAATGGGAACAAGGTCACACAGCTCGATGGCGGGTTGAAGAAAACAGTGTGCAAATAATGCCTACAAGGTCAACGTATACACTACTACAGCGGTGGATACGGATTACGTAAAATATATGAATGCTGCTTGAAAAAAAGTAACTCAAGTGGTTTTTCTAGAGACGATAATATTATCAATATTTAGACAAAATGTGAACAAGCTCACACAGCTCGATGGCGGGTTGAAGAAAACACTGTGCAAATAATGCCTACAAGGCCAACGTATACACTACTACAGCGGTGGATACGGATTACGTAAAATATATGAATGCTGCTTGAAAAAAGTGACTCCGGTGTTTTTTCTGGAGACGGTAATATTATGGATATTTAGACAGAATGGGAACAAGGTCACACAGCTCGATGGCGGGTTGAAGAAAACAGTGTGCAAATAATGCCTACAAGGCCAACGTATACACTACTACAGCGGTGGATACGGATTACGTAAAATATATGAATGCTGCTTGAAAAAAGTGACTCCGGTGTTTTTTCTGGAGACGGTAATATTATGGATATTTAGACAGAATGGGAACAAGGTCACACAGCTCGATGGCGGGTTGAAGAAAACAGTGTGCAAATAATGCCTACAAGGTCAACGTATACACTACTACAGCGGTGGATACGGATTACGTAAAATATATGAATGCTGCTTGAAAAAAAGTAACTCAAGTGGTTTTTCTAGAGACGATAATATTATCAATATTTAGACAAAATGTGAACAAGCTCACACAGCTCGATGGCGGGTTGAAGAAAACACTGTGCAAATAATGCCTACAAGGCCAACGTATACACTACTACAGCGGTGGATACGGATTACGTAAAATATATGAATGCTGCTTGAAAAAAGTGACTCCGGTGTTTTTTCTGGAGACGGTAATATTATGGATATTTAGACAGAATGGGAATAAGGTCACACAGCTCGATGGCGGGTTGAAGAAAACAGTGTGCAAATAATGCCTACAAGGCCAACGTATACACTACTACAGCGGTGGATACGGATTACGTAAAATATATGAATGCTGCTTGAAAAAAGTGACTCCGGTGTTTTTTCTGGAGACGGTAATATTATGGATATTTAGACAGAATGGGAACAAGGTCACACAGCTCGATGGCGGGTTGAAGAAAACAGTGTGCAAATAATGCCTACAAGGTCAACGTATACACTACTACAGCGGTGGATACGGATTACGTAAAATATATGAATGCTGCTTGAAAAAAAGTAACTCAAGTGGTTTTTCTAGAGACGATAATATTATCAATATTTAGACAAAATGTGAACAAGGTCACACAGCTCGATGGCGGGTTGAAGAAAACAGTGTGCAAATAATGCCTACAAGGTCAACGTATACACTACTACAGCGGTGGATACGGATTACGTAAAATATATGAATGCTGCTTGAAAAAAGTAACTCAAGTGGTTTTTCTAGAGACGATAATATTATCAATATTTAGACAAAATGTGAACAAGCTCACACAGCTCGATGGCGGGTTGAAGAAAACACTGTGCAAATAATGCCTACAAGGCCAACGTATACACTACTACAGCGGTGGATACGGATTACGTAAAATATATGAATGCTGCTTGAAAAAAGTGACTCCGGTGTTTTTTCTGGAGACGGTAATATTATGGATATTTAGACAGAATGGGAACAAGGTCACACAGCTCGATGGCGGGTTGAAGAAAACAGTGTGCAAATAATGCCTACAAGGCCAACGTATACACTACTACAGCGGTGGATACGGATTACGTAAAATATATGAATGCTGCTTGAAAAAAGTGACTCCGGTGTTTTTTCTGGAGACGGTAATATTATGGATATTTAGACAGAATGGGAACAAGGTCACACAGCTCGATGGCGGGTTGAAGAAAACAGTGTGCAAATAATGCCTACAAGGCCAACGTATACACTACTAC
Organism: Xenopus laevis; assembly: GCF_017654675.1. Classification (NCBI taxonomy): domain Eukaryota; kingdom Metazoa; phylum Chordata; class Amphibia; order Anura; family Pipidae; genus Xenopus; species Xenopus laevis. The sequence goes on from NC_054375.1 coordinate 158,078,143, forward strand.
AGCGGTGGATACGGATTACGTAAAATATATGAATGCTGCTTGAAAAAAGTGACTCCGGTGTTTTTTCTGGAGACGGTAATATTATGGATATTTAGACAGAATGGGAACAAGGTCACACAGCTCGATGGCGGGTTGAAGAAAACAGTGTGCAAATAATGCCTACAAGGCCAACGTATACACTACTACAGCGGTGGATACGGATTACGTAAAATATATTATGGCTGCTTGAAAAAAGTGACTCCGGTGTTTTTTCTGGAGACGGTAATATTATGGATATTTAGACAGAATGTGAACAAGGTCACACAGCTCGATGGCGGGTTGAAGAAAACAGTGTGCAAATAATGCCTACAGGGCAAATAATGCCTAAAAGGTCAACTTATACACTACTACAGCGGTAGTAAAATAAAAAAAAGTAAAATAAAAAAAAAATGAATATTAAAAAAAAAAATTAAAGTTGGTGCTGCTGAACTACTAGGAGCAGCAGATTAGCACACCAGTCCCACTCCCCAACACTGCTAGACTAATAGCACTGGGCTCTTATAGTAGTAGTAGTAGTAGTAGTAGTAAAACAACAAAAAAATAAATAAAAGCAGTCCTTACAAGGACTACTGTTATTGCAGCAGTCAGCAGATGAGATCAGAAGCAGGACAGCTGCCCACTGCAGCTACATACAGAGCACTGCAGTAGAAGGTAGATTACTAGCCAGCAAAGCTACCTAAGCTTAAATGTCCCTCAAACCCCTGCAGACTTCTGTCCCTCCAATAACAGAGCAGTATCAAAACGATTACTAGCCAGCAAACTTTCAACTGTCCCTGAAATCACTAACAGGCAGCAGCTCTCTCCCTACACTATCTCTTCAGCACACACAGGCAGAGTGAAAAAACGCTGCAGGGCTTCGGTTTTTATAGGGAAGGGGAGTGGTCCAGGGGAGAGCTTCCTGATTGGCTGCCATGTACCTGCTGGTCTGGGGTGAGAGGGCAAAAAAAAGCGCCAACAATGGCGAACCCAAAATGGCGAACGTCGCGCGACGTTCGCGAACTTCCGGCGAGCGCGAACACCCGATGTTCGCGCGAACAAGTTCGCCGGCGAACAGTTCGCGACATCTCTAGAAATCAATGATGAGACAGTGGCTAAAACTTTTCTTCCATCAACCACAAAACCTTTCTTCACTTTATCAAACTATTTCAGTCCACAAATGTTACTAGGATTCCCCATATATCTGAGTATAAAGAATAGAGAATAGTATGGCCGTTCTCACTGTGAAACATGAATACTGTATATGCAGATGAAACAAGCTCATTAGAATTACTAATGACATCATGCTTTATTGACAATGTACCAGAAAAAGTCAAGGTTTTGGTTTCAATTTAATAAAATGCTCTTTGTTGTATAATATTTTTAAGGGCATTTTTCATATCTGTACTTCTCAAGCTGTAAATCATTGGGTTAATAAAAGGAGTCACTACTGTGTATAAAAGTGAAAGAAGTTTTCCAATGGTCTGTGACTGGTTTCTTGTGGGAACCCCATAAGTAACAATGAGACTCCCATAAAATATGGAGACCACAGCCAAGTGGGAGCTGCAGGTGGAGAAGGCTTTTTGTGGAGTGCTTATTTGTGCCCTGGGTATCCCTGGAACTATACCAGGGTGACTGTTACCCCAATGTTTCTATATACAGTATCTGTAACCTTGTTATGAGCTAAGGGGGCCAAGTCTGAAGGCCAGTTAGGGGAAGATTTGGGGTGAGTGCTTATTTGTGCCCTGGGTACCCCTGGAACTATAGCAGGGTGACTGTTACCCCAATGTTTCTATATATCTGTAACCTTGTTATGAGCTAAGGGGGCCAAGTCTGAAGGCCAGTTAGGGGAAGATTTGGGGTGAGTGCTTATTTGTGCCCTGGGTACCCCTGGAACTATAGCAGGATGACACCCCAATGTTTCTATATATCTGTAACCTTGTTATGAGCTAAGGGGGCCCAGTCTGAAGGTCAGTAAGGGGAGATTTGGGGTGAGTGCTGGACAAACAATCCCTGTTTTGTTTAAAGGGTAAGGCATTTTCAGTAGCAGTAGCACAAAATGTCTCTGTCTTAAATATATTGATAATGGGTTGAGTGCAGAGGACTCTTGTATTTGTCTATATGTATTTTGTGGTCACAGCTTCATTGTACCCCCACCTAATGGTTTTAAAAATTAGTGGTGAGCACAACTTTCCCTTGTTTGTCACTGATTTACTAACCCATGTGCCAGATTCAACCTTGCAATCAGTTCTGATCAGCTGACTCCACGTTTCAGTATAAAAAATAAATGATTTGTTTTGTTGCCTATGTCAGTAAATAAGCCTGTTTGAGAGAAGTGCAATGGAAGAAGGATGCATCCATGCTAAGTGGATCTCAGAGCTAACAATCCAGAACTAATACCAGATAAAAATTATCTTTGACAAACTCACTTTAGCTCATAATTTGTAAGACCCAGGGACCTTGCCAACTGATTTGAGTGCAAAGCTGATAATGTAATCTGCACCAAAATGTACAGTAGTCCAGAAAAATATGTCTAAAGTTATTTAATATTGACTTTTCAAGGACTGACAGGAAGTTTTTTGCTTAAAAAATGGGCTTGAGCACAGAGCTGGCAATCTAACAGTTAAGTAGAGCATCATGGTAACTGTAGTAGAGGAAATGACAATATAAGAGCACGACAGGGAGATGTATTATCTGCAGCACAGACCTGGGGCAGTTGTAGGAACATTGACAGTGCTCTCACAAGCAGCCAGTGCAGCCTGGGAAATACATACCTCCCAACATTTTGGAGATAAAAAGAGTGACAAAAAAGTCCCGGAAAAAAACATTGACCACACCCATTTGTGTGGCCACACCCCTAATTACCATGCTAATTTTGCAGAATTTGGCAGGTTATGAAAGTTATGAAACATATATCTGTGTTTTTTTTCAGTTATTACAGTTTTGCTAATGAAGGTGAATTGCCCTTTAAGCTGTGAGTCTAATTTTTCCCAAGGCACCTGTTATCTTAGACTTATATCGTTACAATTACTAATTTCATTTGCTTATTTCAAAATTGTTACAAAAGTATCTTATCTGCAGCTGTGGCTGTTCTGGGTTTTCTGCCAAAAGCCAATTAAGTTTTAAACTTTGTTTATTTTTCTTGCTGTTCAGTGTATAAAAAAATTGGACTTTCTGGTACAAACGAGGTACTGTGAGTTGAGCTGTCAAAAGAGGGACTGTCCCTCTAAAAACAGGACAGTTGGTAGGTATGGAAATAGGGGCCATTTACCAAACATAAGACAGGGTGAGAAGTAATTAAAACACAGGTGCAATCTGTTATTTTTGCACTTTTCACAATGACTTCCTATCTCTTTGCTTGCTACATATCTCTGCACTCTGTTATTAAGACCTCCATGACTGGGCAAAAGGTAACAAAAAGAATTCTCATTGGTGTATGTTATAAACCACCTGGTATAAGTGTTGAGTATGAAGCCCAGCTACTCTTGCAGATACAATCGGCTTCACAGCTGGATCAAGTTGTTGCTATGGGTGACTTCAATTATCCAGACATTGACTGGGGTAATGGGGTTGCTAAGACAGAAAAAGCTAGTAGGTTTGTAAATATGCTGAATGACAACTTTTTATTCCAGCTCGTTCAAGAACCTACTAGGAATAACTCTCTTTTGTACCTGTAATAACTAATAATACTGAACTCATCTCTAACATTTGTGTGGGTGAGGGGCATTTAGGGAATAGTGATCATAACATGGTCTCCTTTGAGATTCTGTTGCAGAAGCAATTCTATAAGGGAGTAACTAAAACACTAAATCTCAGACGTGCAAACTTTGACAGTATAAGGGCATCTCTGCAACATATTAAGTGGGAAATGCTTTTCACAGGGTTAAACACAGAACAAAAATGGGAAGTCTTTAAATTGCTGCTTAATAAATATACTTGTCAGTATATTCCACTTGTAAGCAAGGAAAGTCGTTGCAAAGCAAAATCTTTTTGGTTCAATAGAAGCGTTGGTGTTGAGGTGGGTAAGAAAAGACCTGCTTTTAAGGCTTTCAAGTTAGCTGGTACAGCCGAAACATTTATAAGGTACAAGGAGGCCAATAAATCATGCAAAGAAGCTATAAGGCAAGCTAAAATTGCTATAGAAAAGGATATTGCAGCAAGCAGTAAAAAAAATCCAAAATTATTTTTTAAATATGTTAATAGTAAAAAAATGAAGCAGGAAGGGGTGGGACCCTTACTATCAGAGGGGGGTCAACTGGTTGATGAAAACAAAATAAAAGCGCAGATTCTGAACTCATATTTTTCATCTGTCTACACAAATGAGGAACCAGTAAGTGAATGTTTCCTTCTTAACAGTCCCAATTCTAGTAATACAACTAATGATGCATGGTTCACACATGAAGAAATTCAAAAGAGACTAGAACATGTTAAGATTAACAAAGGTCCAGGGCCAGATGGTATTCATCCCAGGGTAATTAGCGAGCTTAGCTCTGTGATTGCCAAACCTCTTTACTTAATTTTTCAGGATTCATTGAGATCTGGCATAGTGCCGAGAGACTGGCGAATTGCTAATGTGGTGCCTCTATTCAAAAAAGGATCCCGTTCTCAGCCTCAAAACTATAGGCCAGTTAGTCTGACGTCAGTGGTAGGAAAGCTTTTCGAAGGGTTAATAAAGGATAAGATACTGGACTTCATAGCAAATCATAATACTATGAGTTTGTGCCAGCATGGTTTTATGCGTAGTAGATCTTGCCAGACTAACTTAATTTCTTTTTATGAGAATGTAAGTAGAGACCTCGATTCTGGAATGGCAGTGGATGTGATTTACTTAGACTTTGCTAAAGCATTTGATACAGTGCCACACAAAAAGTTACTGGTTAAATGAAGGAATGTTGGCCTGGAACATAGTATTTGTACCTGGATAGAGAACTGGCTAAAAGATAGACTACAAAGAGTGGTGGTAAATGGAACATTTTCTAATTGGACCAGTGTTGTTAGTGGAGTACCACAGGGCTCTGTACTAGGTCCCTTGCTTTTCAACTTGTTTATTAATGACCTGGAGGTGGGCATTGAAAGTACTGTTTCTATTTTTGCAGATGATACTAAATTGTGCAGAACTATAGGTTCCATGCAGGATGCTGCCACTTTGCAAAGTGATTTGTCTAAACTGGAAAACTGGGCAGCAAACTGGAAAATGAGGTTCAATGTTGATAAATGCAAGGTTATGCACTTTGGCAAAAATAATATAAATGCAAGTTATACACTAAATGGCAATGTGTTGGGAGTTTCCTTAAATGAGAAGGATCTAGGGGTCTTTGTAGATAACACGTTGTCTAATTCTGGGCAGTGTCATTCTGTGGCTACTAAAGCAAATAAAGTTCTGTCTTGCATAAAAAAGGGCCTTAACTCAAGGGATGAAAACATAATTATGCCTCTTTATAGGTCCCTGGTAAGGCCTCATCTGGAGTATGCAGTTCAGTTTTGGACTCCAGTCCTTAAGAGGGATATAAATGAGCTGGAGAGAGTGCAGAGACGTGCAACTAAATTGGTTAGAGGGACGGAAGACTTAAATTATGAGGGTAGACTGTCAAGGTTGGGGTTGTCTTCTCTGGAAAAAAGGCACTTGTGAGGGGACATGATTACACTTTACAAGTACATTAGAGGACATTATAGACAAATGGCAGGGGACCTTTTTACCCATAAAGAGGATCACCGTACCAGAGGCCACCCCTTTAGACTAGAAGAAAAGAACTTTCATTTGAAGCAACGTAGAGGGTTCTTCACAGTCAGGACAGTGAGGTTGTGGAATGCACTGCCGGGTGATGTTGTGATGGCTGATTCAGTTAATGCCTTTAAGAATATCTTGGATGATTTTTTGGACAGACATAATATCAAAGGCTATTGTGATACTAAGCTCTATAGTTAGTATAGGTATGGGTATAAAGAATTTAATTAAAAGTAGGGAGGGGTGTGTGTATGGATGCTGGGTTTTCATTTGGAGGGGTTGAACTTGATGGACTTTGTCTTTTTTCAACCCAATTTAACTATGTAACTATGTAACTATGAATACATTGCTGCTGCATTTGGAAGCTCTGTATTTATGTAGGGAGGGCAGGAGAGGCTTATAAGGTCCCCTTTCAACAGTAATCATCATCCTGGATGTGGCAGTATATGTTTTCATTTAAGTGCATGTAACAACCTCTTGGCGACCCCCCTGTTGTACCAATTCAGGTCCTGAGTCCCCTTTGCAAGGTGAAAGGGTACTGGGAATTACCTCTCATGGCAGTGCCTCCACCTAATGGGATCTGGAATACACCTGCGGGTGGCCCCATCAGGAAAAAGTTCAACACACACTTAGTACTGTATAACAATATCAACTTTATAATAAAAAAAGTACAAATTAAAGGCAGAGTAAATAGGCATAGTCCAAATATTAATTTACATAGCATGACCCACTACCCTGGGGAAGCTATGACAGTCCTATACTGGTAATTCCCTGCCAGCCAAAGTCCCACACTACTCCTTTGCAGGCAAAGAGTCTCAGTCCCTTTCCCAAAAGAGCACAATTGTTCCCAGGTAGCGCTACTTCCCAAATACCTTTCCACACACAAAGCCTGTATCACACACAGGAGACACGCTGGATTGTTTTCCTTTTGTCCACCCTCCCCAGGCAGACTCACCCAGGGGCTCACACAGAGCTGAAAGAGGCATCCACGTGATGGCATCCTTAAAGCTCCAAACTGTCCTAGCTGAGCACACACTTGCTTGATCTGCAGCTGAACTATAGCTCTCAGCACGGTTAATAGCGTGAGCATATAAAGTCCAGGTTTGGCAATTAGGAGCTTCACAACCTCCTGGTCTAGCTCCCAGGCTTGGGGCTTCCACACCCCAGCCTCCAGAGCTCCTGCCCCTACATCTTTGCAGGATTCTTATTCCACTCTGTACTAGTGAAGTAAAATAAGCAAATCTCTGTCCACCCTCTCTCAATTCAAGTGAAAGCAGGAATGGCTGTGAGCACATGGTTCTCCTATATATTGAAAGGTGGTGCAGCAGTGACACCTTGTGACACCCTCCGGTATCTGCCAGATATGCTGCACTGGGACAAGGCTCCAGCCCCTCCCAAAGCTCTAGGTACCCCCTGTAGCTGCACAGAAAAGGGGATTTCCACCATGTGGTTCAGATCATAGGGGAATTAACCCTACGGGTCCCTACACTCATTTAAAGGGGTTGCTTACCTGTGAGTTATTGTTAAGTATGATCTAGAGAGGGATAGTCAAACAATTTGCAATTGTTTTTCATTTTTTATTATTTGTGATTTTTTAGTTATTTAGCTTTTATTCAGCAGGTTCAGCAATCTGGTTGCTAGGGTCCAAATTACCCTAGCAACTGTGGACTGATTTGAATAAGAGACTGAAATATGAATAGGAGAGGACCTGAAAAGAATAAAAAGTAGCAAAAACAATAAATGTATAGTCTTACAGAGCATTTTTTTTTAGGTGTGGTCAGTGACCCCCAAGCGGGAAGGTGTCCGAAGAAGGAGGCAAATAAATTAAAATTCAAAAACTAATCAAATCAAATAAAAAAGATCAATTGAAAAGTTTCTCAAAATAGGCCATTTGTTTACATACTAAAAGTTAACTTAAAGGTGAACAAACCCTTTAAGACTGCAAGTACAGTGTAATTACAAGTGAAATAGTGTGAATGGAAATACTTTTTTCACAAGTAGAGTTGCCACCTTTTCTGGAAAATGAAATACCAGCTAGGCAAATATATCTGCTCCCATTTATACAATTTCAGTATAACAATATTTAAAGGGGTTGTTCACCTTTAAAATAACTGATAGTATGATGTAGAGAGTGATATTCTGTGACAATTTGCAATTGGTTTTAATTTTTTATTATTTGTGGTTTTTGAATTATTTAACTTTTTATTCAGCAGCTCTCCAGTTTGCAATTTCCGCAATCTGGTAACTAGGCTCCAAATTCCCCTAGCAACCATGCACTGATTTGAATAAGAGACTGGAATATGAATAGGAGAGGACTGAATAGAAAGATGAGTAATAAAAAGTAGCAATTACAATACAATTGTAGCCTTACAAGCATTTGTTTTTAGGGTTTAGAAGAAGGCACATAATTAAAAATCTTAAGAAAAGAAAAAATGAAGGCCAATTAAAAAGTTGCTTCGCATTGGCCATTCTATAACATACTAAGAGGAAGATTTACTAAGGGTCAAAGTGAATTTGAGGGAATTTTCAAAGTAAAAAAATTCGAAATTCTAAGTAATTTTTTGGATACTTCGACCATCGAATAGAATACTATGACTTCGAATTTACTTCGACTTCGATTCGAAGTAAAAATCGTTTGAATATTCGACCATTCGATAATCGAAGTACTGTATCTTTAAAAAAACTTCAACTTCAATACTTCGCCAAATTAAACCTGCCGAAGTGCTATGTTAGCCTATGGGTATCTTCTACAACTATTCGCTAAAATCGTTCATATAGTTCAATTCAAACGATTTAATCGTTCTATCGAACGATTTTTATTCAACCTCAGGATTGCCAAATTTGTTGAAAAAACTTTGAATTTGATATTCGAATTCAAAGTTTTTTAATTCGATGGTCGAATTTCAAAGTTTTTTGTACTTTGAAATTTGACCCTTGATAAATCTGCCCCTAAAAGTTAGCTTTAAAGTGAACCACCCCTTTAAGGCTTGGTTTGCAAAAGGCTATTATTTCACCTCTCATCAAAAAGCCAGTTTTGTGAATTCTTCGTAGTTTTGTGAACTTCGCGGGAAATTCGCTAATTTTTCAGCCCAAATTTGCCCATCAATACTGATTATAAATCAGGTGTAGGACAGTTTTATGAGTTTGTTGGTTCTCTAATGGAGCATGAATAAATCTGGACATGCATGACTTGTTTAGCATGGCCTCCTAAGGGGGAAAAAATTACCAAAATTCTACTTTTCATGAATAGGTAAAAATAAGCGCTAATGTTTTTTAAAATTCAAATGAAAAAGTAAAATAAAAATACATATCAATATTAATAAATATGAATACATAATTTACATTTAATTTAATACTTGTGAAATGAATGATTCCATTTCATATGAATGAGTGTAACTGCGATTGACCTTTCAGTAATTATGGGGGAGTTTATTTACTTGTTTGCATTATAAATATTGGTACAAATTCAGTATTGGTGATAGTAATGAATATAATCAAATGAAAACAAGGACTTTGATATTGTACACATGACATTGTTCACAAGAGTAAATTAAATATAGTTTATTACATTATTACTGTTCCTTTATTTAATACAAGAGGCCATGACTTTGGGTGCCAGTTTATTGTTACAGGTCATTGTGTTTCTCATGTCCATTCATTGGTATAATAGAAAGTCTAGGTGTAATGGTAAGACTGAGTGACATCACAATTCTCTGTGTGATTCCCGCACTGGGACTCCCATTAATGACACTTTAGAGACACAATGAAGGCAAAATAACGACGTGTTTATTGGAGATGATGTAATTTCATTGCTTTGTTGCCAATTACATTTTATTCATAGATTTAATGAACTAATGAACGCTGTAGAGATTTCAGTATCATTTCCAAAGAGATTTCAAATGCTCACGGCAAAACCGAGAATATTAACCTTTGCTCCTCATGCAGTAAATGTAATATTATGTAATACAAGTACATTGAGTAAAACTACACTATAACATATACATTTTGCAAATTTATAAGAATGAGATGAAATTAGCATAGTATAAATAAATTCAATTTATTATAAAAAAAAACTCTGTATAGTATGCAACAATATCACTAAATATATACAGTATATTTTTATATTTATTATAATCCAAGTGAAAAAAAAAACAAATATATATATACTTATAAAGTATAAAAATATAACTTGACCAGCGCAAAAGACTGCTATCATTTTAGTATATGTCTAACACTTTTGTCCTGATTAGGATCTTTCTTGACATTTCAGTTCTAATGGGAATTGTAACACTCCTACTAAAATATGATTTTTTATGAGACACTGTCAGAATAATATATATATATATATATATATATATATATATATATATATATATATATATATATATATATATATATATATATAACAAACAAGGAAAAGTTGTGCTCACCACTAGTTTTTAAAATCATTAGGCGGGGGTGCAATGAGGGTGTGACCACAAAATACATATAGACAAATACAAGATTCCTCTGCACTCAACCCATTATCAATATATTTAAGACAGAGACATTTTGTGCATACTGCTACTGAAAAATGCCTTACCCTTTAAATATATTGATAATGGGTTGAGTGCAGAGAAATCTTGTATTTGTCTAGTAAGCAGCGAGTAAGTTGCAGGTAAAACTTAGTCCCTTTGTAAAATGTATAATGAAGCAATAGAATTCTTAATGAATCAGATAAAATTAAGTGTAGGACTGGCCAGATATGGGATGAGTGTGACGTAGTTGGCCAGCTTAAATATATTGCAATATATGGACAAACAATCCCTGTTTTGTTTAAAGGGTAAGGCATTTTTCAGTAGCAGTAGCACAAAATGTCTCTGTCTTAAATATATTGATAATGGGTTGAGTGCAGAGGAATCTTGTATTTGTCTATATATATATATATATATATATATATATATATATATATATATATATATATATATATATATATATATATATATATATATATATATATATATATATATTGCACTGAGTTGTCTTGACTTTTTGTTGGTTATAAATATATATATATATATATATATATATATATATGCAGTAGTAATGGATCAGCACACTCATTTTAGAAGTGATCACTTCTAAAATGAGTGTGCTGATCCATTACTACTGCATATTATGAACATTGATCGTGCGCCTCTACTCTATTGGAGATCGAGTGCGGACACCCAAAGCAAATCTCTCCATTTGAGAACTGGAGATCATGGGGCAGATTTATCAAGGGCCAAATTCTGACTCTCATCCAGGTACTAACAAGGCCCAGCCCTGGATTGCTTCCTAGATCAGATGAAATCGGGCGCTTTCAGGGTGGCATGGCCATAGGTGATGAATGTCGGCATTTTGCGGCTTCTTGGCTTGTCAGCGCGGTGGAAAAATAAAGTTGAAAACTTTAAAACAATAAAGCTTTGACACCTGGTATTCCAAGGCGGTCTTCCATCCAGGAACTAACCAGGCCCAGCCCTGGATCGTTTTCAAGATCAGGCACCTTCAGGGTTGGTGTGGCCGCAGGCGATTAACGTTGGCACTTTGCGGCTTCTTGACTTGTCGGCGATGCAGTGGAAAAATAAAGTTGAAAGCTTTGAAAAAATTAAACTTTGAAAACCTTGAAAAAATGGCACTTTGTGGCTTCTTGATTCATCTGGGCTGTGGAAAAAAAGGATTGAAAACTTTGAAAACTTTGAAAAAATGGCAAAAGTTGAAAAGCCTACGACTCCTGGTATTCCCAGGCAGACTCCCATCCAAGTACTAACCAGGCCCGGCCCTGGATCACTTCCGAGATTAGACAAAATCGGGAGCTTTCAGGGTGGTGTGGCTGTTGGCACTATGCGGCTTCTTGACTTGTCAGTGTTGCTATGGGAAAAAAAGACTGAAAACATAAAAAAATGGCAAAAGTTGAAAAGCCTATAACACCTGGTATTCCCAGGCATCTCCCATCCAGGTACTAACCAGGCCCAGCCCTGGATCACTTCCAAGATCAGACACCTTCAGGGTGGTGTGGCACTTTGCGGCTTCTTGACTTGTCGGTGGTGCTGTGGAAAAATAAAGTTGAAAACTTTGAAAAAATGTAACTTTGAAAACATTGTAAAAATGGCACTTTGCAGCTTCTTGACTCGTTAGCGCTGTGGAAAAATGAAACTCTGAAAACTTTGAAAAAATGGCACTTGCTGGCTTCTTGATTTGTCTGTGCTGTGGAAAAAAAAGACTGAAAACTTTGAAAGAAAAGGAAAAACTTGAAAAGCCTACAACACCTGGTATTCCCAGTCAGACTCCCATCCAAGTAGTAACCAGGCCTGGCCCTGGACCGCTTTCAAGATTAGACGAGATCGGGTGCTTTCAGGGTGGTGTGGCCATAGGCGATGATCGTCTGCACTTTGCGGCTTCTTGACTTGTCAGCGTTGCTGTGGAAAAAAGACTGAAAACATAAAAAAAGTGGCAAAAGTTGAAAAGCCCACGACACCTGGTATTCCCATCCATATACTATCCAGGCCCGGCCCTGGATCACTTCCAAGATTAGACGAGATTGGGCACCTTCAGGGTGGTGTGGCCATAGGTGATGAATGCCTGCACTTTGCGGCTTCTTGACTTGTCGTGGTGCTGTCAAAAAATAAAGTTTAAAACTTTGAAAAACATTGTAAAAATGGCACTTTGCAGCTTCTTGACTCGTCCCCGCTGTGGAAAAATAAAATCGAAAACTTTGAAAAAATTGCACTTGGCGGCTTCTTGATTCGCTCGCGCTGTGGAAAAAAAAGACTGAAAACTTTGAAAACTTTGAAAGAAAAGGAAACACTTGAAAGTCCTAAAACACCTGGTATTGCCAGTCAGACTCCCATCCAGGTACTAACAGGGCCTGGCCCTGGATCACCTCTGAGATTAGACGAGATCGGGCACTTTCAGGGTGGTGTGGCCGAAAGCGATGATTGTCTGCACTTTTGGGGCTTCTTGACCTGTCGGCAGGGCTGTGGAAGAATAAAGTTGAAAACTTTGAAAAAATGAAACATTGAAAACATTTTAAAAATGGCACTTTGCAGCTTCTTGACTTGCCCGCGCTGTGGAAAAATAAAGTTGAAAACTTTGAAAAAATAAAAACTTTGAAAACTTTGAAAAAATTTAACTTTGCGGCTTCTTGATTCGTCCGCGCTTTGGAAAAAAAGACTGAAAACTTTGAAAACATGACAAAAGTTGAAAAGCCTATAACACCTGGTATCCCCAGGTGGTCTCTCATCCAGATACTAACCAGGCCAAGCCTTGGATCACATCAGGGTAGTGTGGCCGTAAGCGATGAATGTTGCCACTTTGTGGCTTCTTGACTTGTCGGCGGTGCTGTGGAAAAATAAAGCTGAAAATTTTTAAAAAATTAAACATTGAAAACTTTGAAAAAATGGCACTTTGCGACTTCTTGATTCGTCTGCGCTGTGGAAAAAAAGACTGAAATTTTGAAAACTTTGAAAAAATGGCAATAGATGAAAAGCCCACAACACCTGGTATTCCCAGCTGGATTCCCATCCAGGTACTAACTAGGCCTGGACCTGGATCGCTTCTGAGATTAGACGAGATCGGGCACTTTCAGGGTGGTGTGGCCGTAGGTGGTGAGCATCTGCACTTTGTGGCTTCATGACTTGTCAGCGGTGCTGTGGAAAAAACAGACTGAAAAAATGTTAAAAAATGGCAAAAGTTAAAAATCCCACGACACCTGGTATTCCCAGGTGGTCACCCATCCAGGTACTAACCAGGTTCGGCCCTGGCTCACTTCCGAGTTCAGACAAAATTGAGCGCCATCAGGGTGGTGTGGCCGTAGGCAATGAACGTCAGCTCTTCTTGACTTGTGGGCAGCGCTGTTGAAAAATAAAGTTGAAAACTTTGAAAAAATGGCACTTGCGGCTTCTTGACTCACCCGCGCTGTAGAAAAATAAAGTTGAAAACTTTGAAAAAACGAAACATTGAAAACTTTGAAAAAATTTCACTTTGCGGCTTCTTGATTCGTCTGCGTTGTGACAAAAAAGACTGAAAACTTTGAAAAAATGGCACTTTGTGGCTTCTTAACTTGACAACTTTGAAAAAATTAAAGTTTGAAAACTTTGAAAAAATGGCACTTTGTGGTTTCTTAATTCATCCGCACTGTGGAAAAAAAGACTTAAAACTTTGAAAAAGTTGAAAAGCCTATGACACCTGGTATTCCCTGGCGGTCTCCCATTCAGGTACTAACAAGGCCTGACCCTGGATCTCTTCCAAGATCAGCCACCTTCAGGGTGGTGTGGCTGCAGGTGGTGAATGTTGGCAATTTGTGGCTTCTTGACTTGTCAGTGGTGCTGTGGAAAAGTAAAGTTGAAAACTTTGAAAAAATTAAACTTTGAAAACTTTGCAAAAATGTCATTTTGCGCTTCTTTGACTGGTCCGCTCTGTGGAAAAATAAAGTTGAAAACTTTGAAAAAATGAAACTTTGAAAAAAATGAAACTTTGAAAAAATGGCACTTTGTGGCTTCTTGACTCGTCCGTGCTGTGAAAAAATAAAGTTGACAACTGTGAAAAAATGAAACTTTGAAAACTTTGAAAAAATGTCACTTTGCGGCTTCTTGATTCGTCCATGCTGTGACAAAAAAAAGACTGAAAACTATGAAATCTTTGAAAAAATGGCACTATGCGGCTTCTTGACTCATCCGAGCTGTGGAAAAATAAAGTTAAAAACATTGAAAAAATTAAACTTTGAAAATATGTCACTTTGCGGCTTCTTGATTCATCTGCGCTGTGACAAAAAAAGACTGAAAATTATGAAAACTTTTAAAAAAAGGTCACTTTGTGGCTTCTTGACTTCTCGGCGGCACTATGGAAAAATAAAGTTGAAAACTTTGAAAAAATGAAACTTTGAAAACTTTGAAAAAGTTTCACTTTGCGGCTTCTTGACTCATCCGCACTGTGGAAAAATAAATTGAAAACACTGAAAAAATTAAACTTTGGAAACGTTGAAACAATTTCACTTTGCGGCTTCTTGATTGGTCCGCGCTGTGACAAAAAAAGACTGAAAACTTTGAAAAAATGGCACTTGCGGCTTCTTGACTCACCCGCGCTGTAGAAAAATAAAGTTGAAAACTTTGAAAAAACGAAACATTGAAAACTTTGAAAAAATTTCACTTTGCGGCTTCTTGATTCGTCTGCGTTGTGACAAAAAAGACTGAAAACTTTGAAAAAATGGCACTTTGTGGCTTCTTAACTTGACAACTTTGAAAAAATTAAAGTTTGAAAACTTTGAAAAAATGGCACTTTGTGGCTTCTTAATTCATCCGCACTGTGGAAAAAAAGACTTAAAACTTTGAAAAAGTTGAAAAGCCTATGACACCTGGTATTCCCTGGCGGTCTCCCATTCAGGTACTAACAAGGCCTGACCCTGGATCTCTTCCAAGATCAGCCACCTTCAGGGTGGTGTGGCTGCAGGTGGTGAATGTTGGCAATTTGTGGCTTCTTGACTTGTCAGTGGTGCTGTGGAAAAGTAAAGTTGAAAACTTTGAAAAAATTAAACTTTGAAAACTTTGCAAAAATGTCATTTTGCGCTTCTTGACTGGTCCGCTCTGTGGAAAAATAAAGTTGAAAACTTTGAAAAAATGAAACTTTGAAAAAAATGAAACTTTGAAAAAATGGCACTTTGTGGCTTCTTGACTCGTCCGTGCTGTGAAAAAATAAAGTTGACAACTGTGAAAAAATGAAACTTTGAAAACTTTGAAAAAATGTCACTTTGCGGCTTCTTGATTCGTCCATGCTGTGACAAAAAAAAGACTGAAAACTATGAAATCTTTGAAAAAATTGCACTATGCGGCTTCTTGACTCATCCGAGCTGTGGAAAAATAAAGTTAAAAACATTGAAAAAATTAAACTTTGAAAATATGTCACTTTGCGGCTTCTTGATTCATCTGCGCTGTGACAAAAAAAGACTGAAAATTATGAAAACTTTTAAAAAAAGGTCACTTTGTGGCTTCTTGACTTCTCGGCGGCACTATGGAAAAATAAAGTTGAAAACTTTGAAAAAATGAAACTTTGAAAACTTTGAAAAAGTTTCACTTTGCGGCTTCTTGACTCATCCGCACTGTGGAAAAATAAATTGAAAACACTGAAAAAATTAAACTTTGGAAACGTTGAAACAATTTCACTTTGCGGCTTCTTGATTGGTCCGCGCTGTGACAAAAAAAGACTGAAAACTTTGAAAAAATGGCACTTTGCGGCTTCTTGACTCGTCCGAGTGGTGGAAAAATAATATTGAATGGTTTGAAAAAACGTAAACTTTGAAAACCTTACAAAAATCACACTTTGCGGCTTCTTGAATTGTCGGCGACACTGTGGAAAAATAAAGTTGAAAGCTTTGAAAAAATTGCACTTTGAGGCTTCTTGACTAGTCCGCTCTGTAGAAAAATAAAGTTCATAACTTTGAAAAAATGAAACTTTGAAAACTTTTAAAAAATGTCACTTTGTGGCATCTTGATTCGTCCAAATTGTGACAAAAAATGCTGAAAACGTTAAAAAATTTAAAAAAATGCCACTTTGCGGCTTCTTAACTTGACGGCGGCGCTGTGGGAAAATAAAGTTGAAAACTTAAAAAAAATGAAAGTTTGAAAACTTTGAAAAAATGAAAGTTTGAAAACTTTGAAAAAATGAAAGTTTGAAAACTTTGAAAAAATGAAAGTTTGAAAACTTTGAAAAAATGAAAGTTTGAAAACTTTGAAAAAATGAAAGTTTGAAAACTTTGAAAAAATGAAAGTTTGAAAACTTTGAAAAAATGAAAGTTTGAAAACTTTGAAAAAATGAAAGTTTGAAAACTTTGAAAAAAATTAAACTTTGAAAACTTTAAAAAAATGGCACTGTGCAGCTTCTTGATTTGTCCGCACTGTGGGAAAAAAAGACTTAAAACTTTGAATACTTTGAAAAAATGGCAAAAGTTGAAAAGCCTACGACACCTGGTATTCCCAGGCAGACTCCCATACAGGTACTAACCAGGTCCGGCCATGGATTACTTCCGAGATGAGACGAAATCAGGCACCTTCAGGGTGGCGTGGCCATAGGCGAAGAACGTTTGCACTTTGCAGCTTCTTGACTGGTCGGCGGTGCTGTGGAAAAATAACATTGAAAACTTTGAAAAAATTAAACTTTGAAGACATGCCTACAACACCTGGTTTTCCCAGGCAGAATCCCATCCAGGTACTAGCCAGGCCCGGCCCTGGAGCACTTCCAAGATCAGACAAGACTGGGCGATTTTAGGGTGCTGTGGCCGTAAGCGATGATCATTGGCACTTTGCCAACATATCGGCGGCGCTGTGGAAAAATAAAGTTGAAAACTTTGAAAACCTTGAAAAAATGGCACTTTGAGGCTTCTCGACTCATTCGCGCTGTGGAAAAATAAAGTTGAAAACTTTGAAAAAAAAGAACTTTGAAAAACTTTGAAAAAATTAAGGTTTGAAAACTTTGAAAAAATTAAACATTGAAAACTTTGAAAAAATTTAAGTTTGAAAAATTAGAAAAAATTGCAATTTGCAGCTTCTTGACTCGTCCGCGCTATGGAAAAATAAAGTTGAAAACTTTGAAAAGATGAAACTTTGAAAAATGAAACTCTGAAAAAATGGAACCTTGAAAACTTCGAAAAAATGGCACTTGGTGGCTTCTTGATTCGTCCGCACTGTGGAAAAAAAAGACAGAAAACTTTAAAAGCTTTGAAAATATGGCAAAAGTTGAAAAGCCTACAACACCTGGGGGCAAATTTATTAAAGATCGAATATCGAGGGTTAATTAACCCTCGATATTCGATAGTCAAAGTAAAATCCTTCAACTTCGAATAATGAAGTCGAAGGATTTTGCGCAAATCCTTCGACTTCGACTGAAATAGTTTGATCGATCAAGCGAATCTAAGGATTTTAATTCATCGATCGAACAATTTTTATTCGATAAAAAAAACTGAAATTTGTTGGGGAAGGTCCCCATAGGCTATAATGCAATTCGGTAGCTTTTACTTGGCGAAGTAGGTAGTCAAAGTTTTTTTTAAAGAGACAGTACTTCGACTATAGAATAGTCGAATAATCGAATGATTTTTAGTTCGAATCGTTCGATTCGAAGTCCAAGTCGTAGTCGAAGGTCAAAGAAGCCAAAAAAATACTTCCAAATTCAAAGTTTTTTTAATTCGAATCCTTCACTCGAGCTTAGTAAATGGGCCCCCTGGTATCACCAGGCGGTCTCTCAAGCATATATTAACCAGGCCCGGCCTTGGATCGCTTCCAAGACCAGATGTGATCGATCGATTTCAGGGTAGCGTAGCCGTAACGATGGCACTTTGCGGCTTCTTGACTTTTCGGCGGCGCTGTGGAAAAACAAAGCTGAAAACGTTGAAAAAATTGCACTTTGTGGCTTCTTGATTTGTCTGTGACAAAAAAGACTGAAAACTTTGAAAACTTTGAAAAAATGCCACTTTGCGGCTTCTTAACTTGACGGCGGCACTGTGGAAAAATAAAGTTGAAAACTTTGAAAAAATTAAACATTGAAAACTTTGCAAAAATTAAAGTTTGAAAAAAATTAAACTTTGAAAACTTTGAAAATGGCACTTTGCGCTTCTTGACTCGTCCGCTCTGTGGAAAAATAAAGTTGAAAACTCTGAAAAAATGAAACTTTTAAAACTTTGAAAAAAAATGAAACTTTGAAAAAAGTGGCACTTTGCGGCTTCTTGATTCATCCGCGCTGTGACAAAAAAAGACTGAAAACTATAAAAACTTTTAAAAAATGGCACTTTGCAGCTTCTTGACTTGTTGGCGGCACTGTGGAAAAATAAAGTTGAAAACTTTGAAAAAATTAAACTTTGAAAACTTTGAAAAAATGGCACTTTGTGGTTTTTTGATTCATCCACGCTGTGGGGAAAAAAAGGCTGAACACTTTGACAAAAGTTGAAAAGCCTAGGACACCTGGTATTCCCAGGCGGTCTCCCACCCAAGTACTAACCAGGCCCAGCCCTGGATCACTTCCAAAATCAGACAAGATTGGGTGCTTTCAGGGTGGTGTGACCGTATGCAATGACCATCGGCACTTCTTCTTGACTTGTCGGTGGCGCTGTGAAAAAATAAAGTTGAAAACTTTGAAAAAATGAAACAGCTGTTTAATGACAGAGATCTAGGGATCAATTCTGAGTTGTTTTGCAGCCTTCTTGACATTCAAGTTTTTTTCAGAGAATTCGATTCAAATTTGATTCAAGTCGATTGCATTCATCCAAGTTTAAAAAATTCGATTTATTATTTAAATACATTTCTATTGGTTGAATTTCTGGGAGTTTAGGGGAGTTTTTAAAAACTCACATGAATTTGAAATTCAACCTTTAATAAATGTGCCTCGCCATGTTTCCCCTTGAACCCCCTTCTCCATGCCACTGGATAGTGATGGGTAAATAAATTCACCAGGAGCAAATACACAACGAATTTCCACGTTTTGTCGCTGGTGAATAAATTTGTTAAATTTTGTCAAAATTATTCGGACGCCCTTTGACTTTAATGCATTTGGACGAAAAAGGTCTGCTTCAAAATTATTGCAGGCATCAAAATTATCGTGGGAGTCAAAATTGTCGAGTGCGTCAAAATTCGAGTTTCGATAATTTTTTTTATTGCAAATTTTTCCATAGAAACGAGACAAATTTGTCCATCACTACCACAGAATGGTCCTAGAGCCTTCAGACATTTAAAAGATCACTTAAAGCCTACTGTTTCTACCAAGTGTACAACTTAAGCTCATAACAATTTATTATCTCTATGTTCTTCAAAACCCCCCATCTGCTGGTTTACTGCAAATTTGCGCCTGGCGAATAAATTCTCCCATCACTAATGCTCACATAAATATCATACAGTGCAACATTTTTAGTAATTTTCGAGAATTTGCTTCCCATAAGCATTTGCATTTGTGTAAAAGGGCTAATGCATCAATATTACCTCTTTATTTTGTCCATTTTAGGGCTCTCAAACTTCCATGAGCATTTATAAATGACCCTTAAGGGCTCTTACAGACACACATTTTTACCTGCGCTCCCCTGCGTTCCAGTTTCATGCGTTCAGCCGCAGGGCAACGCAGGATTAGACGAAATGAATTCTTTTCAATGTGACTGTACTCACACAGATGCATGTAAGCGCCGAACACAGGAAAAATGCAACATGCACTCCTGCTCTCCCCTGCGGCTGAATGCATGAAACCTGAATGCAGGGGAGTGCAGGTAAAAATGCTTGTTTGTAAGAGCCCTAATGAGTATTTATTTAGATCCAAACTACAGCAGAGTGCGGCACTACAGGCTGACAAGATGGATTTGATTAGCCTAATCTGGCTAATCTGTAGTCCTTAAAGCCCAGGTTGGTCAGTCTCTCAGGATTTCTGACTGGGAGAGACACACAGAGAGGGTCTGGGATCCTAATGTTAAGGATACTATGTACCTGTACACACAGGGACACTCACAGCCAGTGATGGGTGAATTTCTTCCATTTGGCTTCGCCAAAAAAAATGTGAATTTCCGGCAAAATTAACGAAATGGCGAGAAATTCACCGAAAGTTTGTGATACATGAAAAGTGATGTCTGCATCAATCTTGGACCAAAAAGTCACTCGTGTCAATTTCGACAAAGCGTTAAAGTCAGTGGGCACCTGATTAGTGTTGACGCGCTGCTGATTTTGAGTCGATTGACTTTTCGGACACGTGTCCAAAAATGTTTGATGCTGGTGAATTTTTGCGGGAGTTTTGCAAATGTATTCGCCGGCGGCCAAATGTGGAAATTAGGTGAAAATTCACGCTAGGCATATTTATTCGCCCATCACTACTCACAGCAAGAGACTTCTGCTGTACTGAAGCTTCCTCTGTGGGAACCAGTCATATACGGTATCAGAAGTGGGATTTCAAGCCACAGAGTGCCCTTGGTTGCAAAATTTGGTGCAGCAACTTGATCGACTGATCCAACAACAGGATCATCAGACTCAACTAATCAGGCAGTTACAGGATCAGCTCTCCAAACAGCAGGAGCAATTGCTGCAACTCCAGGCCGCAAAGTCCAGTCCAGAGACAGCACCACACCTAAAAATGTTTGGCCATAATTCATTTTTTATGCAACCAAAACCGTCCAAACCAGGAACTGAAAAATCACTTGCTTTGAGGTCACTGGGAGCAACATCCAAGAGGTTGGGGAACAACATGTTACTCAAGCCACTGGTTGGGGATCACTGATTTATAGCATGCATGTTAAAGTTAATGGGGGTTAACATCTAAATTACTGGCCATAGGCCTGTGTATTGCCCTTTGACACAACTGCTATGAGATTCCAGAAATTATCCCCATGTTAAAGATATCAGTAGTTCCAGGTCTTTAATGAATAGAGGCAATATGTGCACAACCTTGCATCCATTTAGTGGGCCTGCTTATAGCCATAAATGAGACTTCCTAAGAAAAGCAGTGTAATTTATAAAGGTGAGTATAATTAATTAGGGTGCGTATTTTGATTTACTCTGGAAGCTGGAACCACCATTTATAAAATTAATTTATATATACAAAAAATACAATGACAACATAACTTACTGCTAAAATTAGACCATTTCATGTGAGTGTACATTGTGATGTATAAAAGGATGGCAGTGAAGCAAAATGTTGCATAAATATTATTTTCTGAATTATCTATGGAGAACAGAACTTTCTTATTTCTGAGTTTTATTGACTAGAATTTTTAGAGTAAAAATAACTTGAATTTTGAGATTCACTATACCTCCATGCTGCAAAAAGCCAAAATCCATATATCTGCCATCTAAGACCTGTCAAGGTTCTGTATAAGTCAATTTGAAGTTTTCATGGTCTGCGCTGGGTTTAGCCTGAAAATCTGGCTTTTTCAGGCAAAAACTTGAAAAATTCTAACAATTCGGGAAAAAAGCTCAAAACGTTTGAGCAATTTGGGAAAAAACCTGGAAAAATTTAAGCAATTGGGTATTTTACTTGATTTTATTAAGCTTTTCCAGAATTTGATTAAATTGAGTTCTTGATTAATAAATAAGCTAAAATCAGGTATGGGAGTTTGGTTGTGTTTTTTTTTAATAAAATATGAGATAAATTCAGATTTTAGTTAATAACCCCCTTAAAATTTAAAATAGTGTTTACCTGTTTTCTCCAGAGTGTTTAGTTTGATCTGGGTTTGTTGAAACCCAAAGGTCCTAATGATTGGCAGTTGGGCACAGGTATTAGCACAGCTGGTCACTAAAACTTTGTTTACATTAGAATTCTGTTTTTTCCCTTTTCTGGTGTAATCTGCACAGACTCCTAAAGGGGGACTATTGTAAAAATTTAAAATATTGCAATTGATTGCCCCCTGTGCAACAAGGCTGGGTGGCTGTCCTGTCTGTCCTGTGAAAGGATTGTCGCAGGGCCTACTTAAAAGTGGAAGACGCAGCATCTGCTGCACTTACTGGCGTCTTCCTACTTCTCTTGCTTCCTGCTTCATCTGCGACGCCCACACACTTCCTGCTCGCTGGGACTCTGCATACATGCTGCTTCAGGACGCCTCCATCCATCACATTGTCCATCCTGCTCCAGGAATGGTAAGTGGCATTTATTTACACACTTACGCACACTTACATACATTTACAGTATATACTCTTACACACTCATTTTAGTAAAGATTATTTTTTTTATTTTGCACACTTTACTGAAATATGCACTTATATACACTTATACACTGTCGCACAACCTTTAGAAGTGTACACACACATGTATACACAAAAAAACTCAAAGAGGTTTTTTTATTTTTTTATTTTTCAATTCACCAATTTCTGTTTTTTTACCCCTAAAAACTGTTTATTTTGGCTGTGTGACTATTGGTAATCTATTTGGGCCACTAATTATGCTGTCAGATCAGTTATTTTGTTATTTCACTAATTGACACAATTTTTGTGGTTTATTGAAATTTTATCCCTTCATTAATGTTTCTTATGCATCTTTAGTATACGGTAGTTTTGCTGTTTGGTGCTTTGGTATAGAAAGATGTATTTTACCTTGTTTAATCCATCAGAATATGTACTTTCCAAACATATGTAACACCTATTTGGGCTGCATAGCACACAAATAGTTAAACTGTCCAGCTAGCAGTAGAAGCATGGGTTACACGCGACTTCACACAACAGGGTCAGGGCCTTGGCCATGTGGAAGTGTTCCCTCTATGGTGTAGTGCAACTACATCCCCCCAGGCTACTGTGCATACAACAAAAGATGGGCGCCAGGAGGTTCTTGCAGTAAAACAGAAAACGGTTTATGTAACTATGCACGAGGCAAGTGACCACAGGTTTAGTAGTCACACAGGAGCTGAGGCAATAGCACATTTCTCACACAGAGCTGCAGGCATTAGGCATTTCTCACAGAGGAAAGGTCTCCATTAGGCATTTGCAGTATTCACACACATTCCCTCCTGGAAGTTGTCAGGAAGCAGCTTGTACCCTACAGTCCCTCTTCACTGAGGTCCCTGACTGGAGGCAACACACAGAGCCTCTGGGAAGCTCCTCCCTTACTGCAAATCCTTGTTGGAGCTTCAGCTGCTCTTTCTCTCTCACCTCTCTGCCTTTCTCTCCTAGAGAGACTATGACAAGTCTGCCCTAGTGCAACTATTCCTCATTCACGGGGTTACCTGGTCCCCGACTTCTTCTTCCAAAGCACATGGGCCTTTCTGGGCCTAGCTGTGCCCAGGCTCCCCTGAGCTCACCCAGCTGGATCACCATCCACAGGCCAAAGAGGAAGTGGCCACTCCCTACACACACTATATAGCAGTGTAGCAGGGGAGTGTCATTCTCTCCTGGCAGATCACTCTAAGGAAAAAGGTGGGGGCCTTAAAGCTGCAGGGCAGATTACCCAGTAGGGGTCCCTACACATACATGGTTTTCTGTTTTTTATTTACAGTTTGGGGGTCTTACGGCATATAATGCACAGTCGAGGCTCTCTTTTCAGCAGCTGAGTTTTCAATATGCACGTTTTTCACTTAGGGGTCCGTGCATACCGCATACTTTGGTAAATCTATGCATAATGAACATCAAATATTCAGTAGACGTCTGATGTCCATATTTAGGGTGATTTTTCTTTGTACGTAAAACATTGTGTGAGATGAATGCGGCAAACTGCAATATTTTTTGTTGATTTTCAGAAATGTCTTAAAAACGCTTAGAAAAGCTTTGCAGTTTGGTAATTTGGTGTAGAATGAATTCTTTATCATTGTTGAATTCATCAGAATGTGTACTTTCCAAAACTAATGGTTTTGGGGGTCTTTGTGCTGTTAGGAGGGTCTTGTGGCACATAATATGCAGTCTAGGACTTTGTTCACAGAAAGCAAGTGGAGAAAATATGCACTATTTTTATTTGGGGTGCGCCCATGCCATCTGCTTTGTTATATCTATGCATATTGGGCATCAAACTGTTGTTTTACAACTGGATTTAAGATATTGGGTGAGATAAATGTGGCCAATTACAAATATTTTTAAGTAGTTTTCAGAAATGTCATAAAAAATACTGCCTTTAGCGATGCTTTGCAGTATGGTAGTTTGGAGTAGAAAAACATAATTTATTTTTTTTAATTCATCAGATACTTCCCAAGAATATATGGTTTGGGGGGTCTTTGTGTTGTCTTTATGCTGTTTTTTTGAAAATATATGGTTTTCTGGGGTGAACTTACTTTTTTCTACCTTTGCCCCTTCCCCAAAACTATGTAAATGTGTTGATTTTGCAGTACCAGAAATTACAGAACTAATAGCTTGAATTGAGTCTCTATATTGTGAGGCCTCTATATGCCACATGACTAGGCAAACCTATACATATTGGGCATAAAACTGTTCAGTGGACTCATGGCAATCATATTTATGGTGCTTTACATTAGTACCTTATGATGCTGTAGATTTTAAGCTTTGAGGTAATTTTTCCAAAAAAATCACCAATTTCTATAAAAAATTATTACCTTGCATTTATCAACATTGAACCTCATTTTCCAGTTTGCTGCCCAGTTTCCCAACTTAGACAAATCACTCTGCAAAGGGGCATAATCCTGCATGGAACCTATAGTTCTGCACAATTTAGTATCATCTGCAAAAATAGAAACAGTACTTTCAATGGCCACCTTGTTGTTATATTCGTACCTCTATGACCTCGTACGTAAAGCAAAACCACAAAATAGTGCAAGTTCAAATACAATGAGGTAGTTTATTGTGTCCAAAATACAAGACAATAGGTTTTGCCTGGGGAAACAGTCGTGTGTCACCTGGGTGGTACCCGAATGCTTTTCCAAGGATACTCCCATATAACATAAGTTTATATACCCATTTTGATGTCATAGATGGGGGTGATAACAAATGTGAGTATGCCAATACCATACATAGTCTGACTCCTCCTTGTACAATTAATGTCTAAATGATTTACTTAGTCTTACATGTTATCAAAGGAATGTGGTAACATACTGTGCCTAGCTCCAACGGTCCACAGCCTCGCAATCAGCTATCGGCTAACCAAGGCCATTGTGGTATTTCAAGTAATTTGAGCAGCACTTCAGCAAGACAGACTGGCATTATGCTGACACTCTGGAATTTAAGAAACAGAGTGATGATCTTTTGTTTGTATGGCCTAGTATAAGCTATATGATTGACCATTGTCCACAGTAGACCATTAGTCCATCCTGCCTTGGGCCTTATAGCGTTATGGCGTCGTAGAGGGCGGGGGTGACAAATATCAACCCTCTGACACTAGCCATTCGTCCGTCATAGGAATTGGACCGTTCCCGATATATTTTTATAATAACAACCTCCAGGTCATTAATAAATAAGTTGAAAAGCAAGGGACCTAGTACAGAGCCCTGCGGTACTCCACTAACAACACTGGTCCAATTAGAAAATGTTCCATTTACCACCACTCTTTGTAGTCTATCTTTTAGCCAGTTCTCTATCCAGGTACAAATACTATGTTCCAGGCCAACATTCCTTAATTTAACCAGTAACCTTTTGTGTGGCACTGTATCAAATGCTTTAGCAAAGTCTAAGTAAATCACATCCACTGCCATCCCAGAATCAAGGTCTCTACTTACCTTCTCATAAAAAGAAATTAAGTTAGTCTGGCATGATCTATTACGCATAAAACCATGCTGGCACATGGAAAAGATTACAGAAAGAGGAGGCTTTTATTTTTTGCAGGAGTGGGTGTAAGATAAAAGAGGCTGAAAGCAGTAGTACTCACCCCCTACATGAAGTAGTATCCTTCTCCATATGAGGAAGTGGAGTGTTTTTTAAAAACAATATATTTTACTAATTTGTGGGTTTACATCAGTAATTTTTTAAATAATAGATTATTAATGCCATCAAAGTAGAGCACAAAACTAGAGGTGTTACTATCACTTTAAAGACCCTTTATGGAGATCAGTATCAAAGTAACAAAAACTCATCCAACCCTGAACTGGTACATAGATTCAGGAGCAGCATGCAACATAACAAGAGACAGAAGCTTATGTAGGGACTTATAGGATTAATGTGCCCCTATGGCTTTAAATCCCTACACTTCCTGAAATCTCTAGTTGCTGGGCAGATGCCCATGTAGCTAGTTTTAATTTGCATACTTGTATTATTGGCCAAGATGTGCTTCCTGTCACACTTTGATGTGAGTGAGAAGGGGTGGATCTTCCTCTTTGGCTTTAGTTGCTAACCCAGCTGGATGTTTCCAGAGAGCCTGGGTGCAACAAGGCCCAGTAAAGCTGTTCTGCCCCAGAGGGACCTGAACCTCTAGGGAGGAAGTTGGAGAACAGGGACCCCATGAATGAGGCTTGTGAGTGGCAAGAATATAATGGTTACAGACTCTTTAGGAGAGTAAGACAGTGAGGGAAAGAGCAGCTTGTAGCAGTGAAGGGACACAGTGGATAGGGTGTCAGGCTTTAGCTTCTACTTCCTGACCCCTCCACTGGGTGAGATCCAGACCATGTGTGAGGTATTTCTGCCTAGAGGGAAGTTGTACTGCCTTCACTAAATCCTCAGGGAATGCACCTGCCTCTACCTCTGATATACTTTCTAACACGTGTGCCTATATATTCTGCAAACGCCTCTGTACTGATGTAAGTACAAACCTGTTGATCCATTTCTTTATTGGTTAAAGCACAGTAGCCTGTGGGAGTTGTAGTTTGACTATACTGCGCTTTCAATACTTCCCTTTTGCAAAGGCCCTGCCTTAAAGGGGACCCGTCACCCAAAAACGTATTCAAAATCCTATTTCATCACATTAATCAAGCAAAATGAACTTTAATTACACTGTTTAAATGATTTGAATCTTGTTTCTTTCAGTCTGGGAATTCAAAATGATAACAAGCAGGCAGCAGCCATTTTGTGGACACTGTTTTTAAGGAAAGCCTTGCATCATCTCAGAATCTTGTTTGTGAACCAGAATGGGGGATCCGATGTCCATCCCCATGTCCTGGCTACACAATTAAATGGTAAAGAGAATGGGGGAACGTGTGGAGAGCAATGACATCTAGGAAGTGCTGAATGGAAAGTGAAAGTAATTGTCTGCCCCGCCTCTATGCCCGTGGCATAGAGGAGGGTCAGACAATATTTGATTGACATCTGAGATTTTTAAATGAGCTTACAGCAGCTATGAATGCTTTAATAAAAATAGAAATTGGATTTCATGTTTAATTTGAAAAGGACTTTCATTATACAGATTTTTGTATCGGGGTGACAGGTCCACTTTAAGTGATAAAGTCTAGTGTAACCCATGCTTAACCCTGTTGGCCTGGATAGTCCAAAAACTTGTTACACTTATTTTCAGGGTTTAATAGATAAACCTTCTACCTTGCAGATAGAAGTAGCACTACTGCTAAATTAATTGACTTTGGAATTTTTATATGTCGGGATGTATCAATGACAATGGTTACAGATATATTGAAACATTGGGGTAACAGTCACCCTGCTATAGTTCCAGGGGTACCTAGGGCACAAATAAGCACTCACCCCGAATCTCCCCCTAACTGGCCTTCAGGCTGGGCCCCTTAGCTCATAACAGGTTACAGATATATAGAAACATTGGGGTAACAGTCACCCTGCTATAGTTCCAGGGGTACCCAGGGCACAAATAAGCACTCACCCCCAAATCTCCCTCTAACTAACCTTCAGACTGGGCCCCCTTAGCTCATAACAAGGTTACAGATATATAGAAACATTGGGGTGTCACCCTGCTATAGTTCCAGGGGTACCCAGGGTACAAATAAGCACTCATCCCAAATCTCCCCCTAACTGGCCTTTAGGATGGGCCCCCTTAGCTCATAAAAAGGTTACAGATATATAGAAACATTGGGGTTACAGTCACCCTGCTATAGTTCCAGGGGTACCCAGGGCACAAATAAGAACTCACCCCAAATCTTCCCCTAACTGGCCTTCAGACTGGGCCCCCTTAGCTCATAACAAGGTTACAGATATAAAGAAACATTAGGGTAACAGTCACCCTGCTATAGTTCAAGGGGTACCCAGGGCACAAATCACCCCAAATCTCCCCCTAACTGACCTTCAGACTGGGTCCCTTAGCTCATAACAAGGTTACAGATATATAGAAACATTGGGGTAACAGTCACCCTGCTATAGTTCCAGGGGTATCCAGGGTACAAATAAACACTTACCCCAAATCTCCCCCTAACTGACCTTCAGACTGGGCCCCCTTAGCTCATAACAAGGTTACAGATATATAGAAACATTGGGGTAACAGTCACCCTGCTATAGTTCCAGGGGTACCCAGGGTACAAATAAACACTCACCCCAAATCTCCCCCTAACTGGCCTTCAGACTGGGCCCCCTTAGCTCATAACAAGGTTACAGATATATAGAATATATGGAACATTGGTGTAACAGTCACCCTGTTATAGTTCCAGGGGTACCCAGGGCACAAATAAGCACGTACCCTTGTATTTAAGAAATTGGGTTACATTTGAGATAAATGTGACAAATTGTTATATTTTTAGGGGATTTTCAGAAATGTCCTACAAAAACACAGTTTTTAGCATAGCTTTGCAGTTTGGAGCAGAAAGACATACTAAACCATTTTGGATTCATCATAATGTGTACTTTTCAAAAATATATGGTTGATAGGGTTCTGCATACTCTTAGAGGCACTTATGGAATGTAAAGTGGGTTATTTACTAAAACTTGAGTTTATTTCAGTTTTTTATAAAAACAAAGTTGCCCATCCACAAAGGCTCAGTATTAGGTAGCCGATTTTAGCTGTAGGAAGTAGATTTAGGGGACACCGGAAGTTATATAAGTGAGAGAACAGGGCATTACTTCCTCTTTTGGGTAATGAGAAGATTAAGTTCATGCCACTAAAGAGCCTGAGACCTGCCACCTCAGAGAAGTAGTGAGAGTAGTTAGCAGAGAAGCTAGGTTATGTACGGGTAGCTTGTTTGAGTACAATTCTGTCAGTGAGAGCCAGGTGTACATTGTGTAGATATGCAATTGAGCGTGAAAAACCAATGTACTTTGCCCACATAGGGACCCAAGAAAGAGAGGAACTAGGGTAGATAGTTTCTAGTACCTCCTCACAAAATGGACCCTGGTGCTGAAAGCCAGGAAAATAATACTGTGAAGCTGCACAGGATGAGTACACCTACAGTTGGGGGAGAATTAGTGTGAAAGTGCAAATAAGCTAAAAACACCCCTGTGCTGATTCATGTACTCCAGATGTACAACTGGCTACCAAAGTGGTCCATTTTGTGGAGCACCCAATCCACTGATTGATAAGCAATGATCACACATATTATGCGATGAGAGCTTTTACCTATCAAATACTAGTATGAAATATTTTTTTCATAGAGTAAAACAAGTTCATTAGATTCAAGACTCCCAGGATTTCTAAGCACAAGAGAAACATAAATCCCTTGAGTGTCATAAAGATTATATGTGTTTTGAAGGCTCAGGGTTATAAAAGATGGATAAGGTACTAAGCAAATGGTGTCTTCCTTCCCTCCCTCCCTTCACGTCATTACAATGGAAGGCTAAATGATTACTGTGCTTTTTCCCCTTTCCCAGTATGTTATTCCTAGGCTCTGCACTACACCTGTTATGGACTTCAGTTTGATAGGGAATTGGATTTTATCAAAAATTTTGTTGCCACTGTTGATGTGAATGGGAATAAATAGGCATGGTGAAATGCTGAGGAAGCTTCTGAGAGATACCATTATATAGAGGTTCTAAAGAATTATGTGATCTGTACAACTCACAAAATTTAATTTCTAGCTATCCTCTATCAATTGTATCCCTTTGTTTCTGTTATCTATCTTTCTGAAAGAAAATAATTGGATAGTTGAATGACTTTGGATATTGTGACAGATGGGCCTCCAATAATGGATTCATAGTGTCCTTGGTAAAGGATTCATGTGCTAAAATGAAAGCCTTGTAGCTCCCATTTCTCTGCCATCTGCATTTCTTGGTATTGGTATTGCTGTTTTCTTAGCAAGGTACAGACAGTGAAAATGTTGTATATCTGGCGCATATCACCCAAGGCAGGTCCACTTTTGAACAGAAGTTATCCTTAATGTCTGCTCTACCTGTACTACCTACATGTATCGCATCACTATCTTTGTGTATCACAACTCCTTTTGAGTTAAGATTTTGATTTTTAGTTCTCTAGTTTGGAATTAAAATTATCTGGGTGTTGGAGTCATCCTAACCATGAACAACTGGTTGGAAGATGAATAAGAAAGGGCCTACAGTCAAGTAAGTAATAAAGAATAGAGTAACAGCCTACTCAGACTAAAGTTGGCCACACACACATATATAAAGGAAGAAGACCAACTGCATAAACATAAATGTCCACATGATACTAAAAAATTGTTCAAAGATTTGCAACTTTTAGAATGTGAAATGAGCTGTTGACTATGATGTTCCTTTCTCTCAGTGTCAAAGATTTTCAGCTGTGTAAAGAATAAAATTCTTCATTAAACCCCAACACAATTGTTTAACTAACCTCTATGTTATTTATGTTTTGATTAGAAAAATAAGGGGGATAATTAATAAATAAGGGGGAGACTTACCAGCCATATGAAAACTATAGGGCCCATTTACAACCATAGTTGTTCTAATTCGAAAATCAAACTAGTTGTTGTACAGATTGATGCCATTCATGAGAAATATTCCCTTCCAAACACAATCTGTGCACTTTGGCATAGGTATAAATTAGGTACAAGGTGCTTTTTGTGCATCGTGTATCTTGTGGAAATCATCCCTGGACTTTACAGTAACCAACAGCCAAAGTAAATTTCCAAGGAAGGGGGCCAGATGGGCTAGAAGAGGAGAAGGAATCCTAAATTATTAAGTTGATGCAGAAGCCTTACTATTAACCTTTTAACAACCGGAGTGTCAGGTATTTAAAGAGTTTAGAGAGGCTGTTCATTTATTAAATGTTTGTGGGGGGATAACTTGTCCTTTAAAAAAAAAGTTAGATTGTACTGATTTTTTTCACTTAAGTTAATTTTTTAAGCTTGTTAAATAAATAAATTTAAAAAAATGTTGAAAAACATATTGATTCTCTCTTTGGCTTGTGCTTAAGGCATGGCCACCTCTTTTTTTTATAGATAAAGCTGATGTGATTCTTCTGCATTAATGAAAGATGTGTGAAGGGAACCAAACAACAGTCTTTGTATTTGTGCTTCTTGGGTTTCCAATATTTAATAATCTAAGATTTTATTTTTTTACTTTTTTCCTTTTTATTTATATCTTCATATTAACTGAAAATCTAACAATTGTCACACTGCTCTCCACTAATTGCCGTCTTTATGCCCCAATGTTTTTTTTCCTTAAACAGTTGGCCTTGTGTGACCTCTTTCTTACAACGAATACTGTGCCCAAGTTGTTAGAAGTCATATGGCTGGAGGGAAGCTCCATATCATTTTCTGGTTGCATTGCCCAGTTTTATTTGCATAGTGTTGCAGGAATTGTAGAATGTTTCATCCTTACGGTAATGTCATATGACAGATATCTAGCAATATGTAATCCATTTCATTATGTCTGTATAATGAACTACAGTCATTGTCTGAACCTGGCTGTCTGGTCATGGCTGCTTGGCTTCCTTGTCATGGTCCTGGAGATGCTCCTCATATGGAATTTACAGTTTTGTGGCTCCAATGTCATTGACCATTTCTTCTGTGATTTTGCTCCTCTACTTGAATTGTCTTCTTCTGATATCTCAACAGTTGTATTGGAAGACTTTGTATTCTCAATGCCTGTCATTGTTTGCCCTTTTATGTTTATCCTTGGAACGTACATTTTTATCCTCATTGCCATTCTTAAAATTACTTCCAAAGATGGGAGAAAGAAAGCCTTCTCCACCTGCAGCTCCCATCTGGCTATTGTGTGCACCTATTATGGGACTCTTATTGCTGTGTATGTTGTTCCTTCTGAGGGACTCAATATAAACAAATTCCGATCTCTTTTGTATATTATGCTGACTCCATTGTTCAACCCCCTCATTTATAGCCTAAGAAATGTTGAGATTAAGGGAGCTCTACAGAAACTGGTGAATCCAAGGAAAAAGATAAGATCTACATAATGTACAAGCACAATGTAACACATAAAGGTGCAAAGCCACAAAAGCCAGATCATGCACAGTAACATCACTAAAGCACAAGTCTTGCACCTAGAAATAATGACACACTTTTCATCACCTGCTATTGTGGATTGTATTTTATTCATTATTAATCACTTCTGCACACAATAATAGCTACTGTAAGTCAACATATATTTGAAAACTCTTATTTTTTAATGTTTAAATGTTATCCAGAAGTTCTAAGGCATGGTGCTTCACACTACAGAAGAACTCCTTATCCAGAAAACCCCAGGTCACAATCACTCCTAGTATTAAATCCTAAGCAATAAGCATGGTTGTTGTCCCTTCATACTTTATCTTTGGGATTGCATGCAGAAGAATGGTCAATGGTGGAATTCCAGGGAATTATGAATGCATCTATAAATGCTGCTCCAGGGTCCAGAGTCTGGATACTAACAAACTAATACCCTAGAGCACCCCACCGATCTATAATTTGGGATAATATGTTGCAATGGAGGGAGCACTTGGCTGCATCTATGGATTGGTAGAATGGTTTTAAGAAAAGGCAGGATTGTAAACGTTTGCTGAATTGTCCCACAATATCAGAGAGGTTGATATTGCCTTGGATGAAACGTAAGGTATTTTATTGTTTTGGTTATGTTACATAGTTACATAGTTACATAGTTAAATTGGGTTGAAAAAAGACAAAGTCCATCAAGTTCAACCCCTCCAAATGAAAACCCAGCATCCATACACACACCCCTCCCTACTTTTAATTAAAATTCTATATACCCCCTACCTATACTAACTATAGAGTTTAGTATCACAATAGCCTTTGATATTATGTCTGTCCAAAAAATCATCCAAGCCATTCTTATAGTCATTAACTGAATCAGCCATCACAACATCACCCGGCAGTGCATTCCACAACCTCACTGTCCTGACTGTGAAGAACCCCCTACGTTGCTTCAAATGAAAGTTCTTTTCTTCTAGTCTAAAGGGGTGGCCTCTGGTACGGTGATCCACTTTATGGGTAAAAAGGTCCCCTGCCATTTGTCTATAATGTCCTCTAATGTACTTGTAAAGTGTAATCATGTCCCCTCGCAAGTGCCTTTTTTCCAGAGAAAACAACCCCAACCTTGACAGTCTACCCTCATAATTTAAGTCTTCCGTCCCTCTAACCAATTTAGTTGCACGTCTCTGCACTCTCTCCAGCTCATTTATATCCCTCTTAAGGACTGGAGTCCAAAACTGAACTGCATACTCCAGATGAGGCCTCACCAGGGACCTATAAAGAGGCATAATTATGTTTTCATCCCTTGAGTTAATGCCCTTTTTTATGCAAGACAGAACTTTATTTGCTTTAGTAGTCACAGAATGACACTGCCCAGAATTAGACAACGTGTTATCTACAAAGACCCCTAGATCCTTTTCATTTAAGGAAACTCCCAACACACTGCCATTTAGTGTATAACTTGCATTTATATTATTTTTGCCAAAGTGCATAACCTGCATTTATCAACATTGAACCTCATTTTCCAGTTTGCTGCCCAGTTTTCCAGTTTAGACAAATCACTGTGCAAAGTGTCAGCATCCTGCATGGAACCTATAGTTCTGCACAATTTAGTATCATCTGCAAAAATAGAAACAGTACTTTCAATGGCCACCTCCAGGTCATTAATAAACAAGTTGAAAAGCAAGGGACCTAGTACAGAGCCCTGCGGTACTCCACTAACAACACTGGTCCAATTAGAAAATGTTCCATTTACCACCACTCTTTGTAGTCTATCTTTTAGCCAGTTCTCTATCCAGGTACAAATACTATGTTCCAGGCCAACATTCCTTAATTTAACCAGTAACCTTTTGTGTGGCACTGTATCAAATGCTTTAGCAAAGTCTAAGTAAATCACATCCACTGCCATCCCAGAATCGAGGTCTCTACTTACATTCTCATAAAAAGAAATTAAGTTAGTCTGGCAAGATCTATTACGCATAAAACCATGCTGGCACAAACTCATAGTATTATGATTTGCTATGAAGTCCAGTATCTTATCCTTTATTAACCCTTCGAAAAGCTTTCCTACCACTGACGTCAGACTAACTGGCCTATAGTTTTGAGGCTGAGAACGGGATCCTTTTTTGAATAGAGGCACCACATTAGCAATTCGCCAGTCTCTCGGCACTATGCCAGATCTCAATGAATCCTGAAAAATTAAGTAAAGAGGTTTGGCAATCACAGAGCTAAGCTCGCTAATTACCCTGGGATGAATACCATCTGGTACTGGACCTTTGTTAATCTTAACATGTTCAAGTCTCTTTTGAATTTCTTCATGTGTGAACCATGCATCATTAGTTGTATTACTAGAATTGGGAGTGTTAAGAAGGAAACCTTCACTTACTGGTTCTTCATTTGTGTAGATAGATGAAAAATACGAGTTCAGAATCTGCGCTTTTATTTTGTTTTCATCAACCAGCTGACCCCCCTCTGATAGTAAGGGTCCCACCCCTTCCTGCTTCATTTTTTTACTATTGACATATTTAAAAAATAATTTTGGATTTTTTTTACTGCTTGCTGCAATATCCTTTTCTATAGCAATTTTAGCTTGCCTTATAGCTTCTTTGCATGATTTATTGGCCTCCTTGTACCTTATAAATGTTTCGGCTGTACCAGATAACTTGAAAGCCTTAAAAGCAGGTCTTTTCTTACCCACCTCAACACCAACGCTTCTATTGAACCAAAAAGGTTTTGCTTTGCAACGACATTCCTTGCTTACAAGTGGAATATACTGACAAGTAGATTTATTAAGTAGCATTTTAAAGACTTCCCATTTTTGTTCTGTGTTTAACCCTGTGAAAAGCATTTCCCACTTAATATGTTGCAGAGATGCCCTTATACTGTCACAGTTTGCACGTCTGAAATTTAGTGTTTGAGTTACT
This sequence comes from Xenopus laevis, assembly GCF_017654675.1. Taxonomy (NCBI): domain Eukaryota; kingdom Metazoa; phylum Chordata; class Amphibia; order Anura; family Pipidae; genus Xenopus; species Xenopus laevis. The sequence goes on from NC_054375.1 coordinate 158,113,415, forward strand.
CCCTTATAGAATTGCTTCTGCAACAGAATCTCAAAGGAGACCATGTTATGATCACTATTCCCTAAATGCCCCTCCCCCACACAAATGTTAGAGATGAGTTCAGTATTATTAGTTATTACAGGTACAAAAAAGAGTTATTCCTAGTAGGTTCTTGAACGAGCTGGAATAAAAAGTTGTCATTCAGCATATTTACAAACCTACTAGCTTTTTCTGTCTTAGCAACCCCATTACCCCAGTCAATGTCTGGATAATTGAAGTCACCCATAGCAACAACTTGACCCAGCTGTGAAGCCGCTTGTATCTGCAAGAGTAGCTGGGCTTCATACTCAACACTTATACCAGGTGGTTTATAACATACACCAATGAGAATTCTCTTTGTTACCTTTTGTCCAGTCAAAATCTCTACCCAGAGGGATTCTACACCCTCACCAGTGGCAGCTATTGTTATTTCTTTAGCGCATGGCTTTAATTCAGGCTTTACATACAAACCCACTCCTCCACCCGCTATTTAATCCCTCTCTCCCTCCTAAAAAGGGTGTAACCATTTAAATTCACAATCCAGTCACATGTCTCATCCCACCAGGTCTCAGTGATACCAATTATATCATAATTTTTAGAGCATGCAATTAATTCTAGGTCTCCCATTTTACCTGACAAACGCCGTGAATTTGGCAGCATACAGCGGAGGTTACTACTTTTACTTTTGAAATGTGCAGGAATGTTTAGCGGCTAGTATAACCTTGGGTGAAGCTAAAAGCTGTGATTCCCGTGAGAACGTTGTGCATAAATATGCAGTTAGCATATTTCCTATTATCAAACAACTTCAGAAAGTTTGTTAAACCCCCTTCTACAGTGTCTTTGAATGACTTTTCACATCTGTACCTGTTTGTAGGGTGGGATTGATCCTTTCAAGTCTGCTCACCCAGTTACCAGGCATTCCCTGGGACCCAGAGCTCTGCTGTTGCTATAACAGTGTATCCATTAATGATGATGTGCCAATCTGTCCCATTTTGCTTCACCCAAAAATTTGGAAAACTGTGGGGAAAAAAATTGCGAAACAGCAAGAAATTAGCAGAAAAATGAGTGTAACTTTTTTTTCTGTGTGACTTTTTTGTCCGAATGCATTAAAGTCAAAGGGCATTTTTTCTTATGCCAACTTTTTTGTCCAAATGCATTGAAGTCAATGGGTATTTTTTCTTATGGCAACATGCTCATCACTATCCATTAATAAAGCTACACATATTGCTGCCTTGTGTAGCCATTTGCACTCATAACAAGGAAACCTAAAGAACTGCGCTGAGCTTGCATCACACTCATCTGTCAATAGCGACAGACAGGACCAGATTTTAAAATGATGTGCCTATAGAACCCCCCCTGACCTGTCTCCTGATCATGAGCACCCCTCCTTTTCCAATTGCAGACTTTACCTCTTTCGCCAGAGTTGACTTTGCCACCTTAGACCAGATGAACTGCTAAAATGAAGTGAGATCTTCCTCAATCACCTACATCATATCCTGTCTGCCGAAAATGCATTAAAGTTGAAAAAAAGCTGGCGACTGTTCCTTTTTTTAAGTGGGATTGCCTGCAAAAGTCCTAACTTGTACTTTTTGCATTAACATTTTTCCCCAGACATTTGAGGGCCATGGAACATTTATTTTACATTTGGCTCATGTTTAGGGCATTATCTGATCTCTTTTTTCAGGTTTCTTGGACATTTGTAATAAAAAGTGGCCACTTCAAGCATTTGCACAAACAGCTCTAATAAAGACGTCCATACTAGTGATGAGCAAATTTGTCCCGCTTCGCCACGAATTTCGAGAATTTCCTGCGAAATTTGCGAAACTGGCAAAAAATTCACGAAAAAATTCAAAGTTAAAGTTGACGCCGGAGCCCATTAAAGTCAATGGGTGTCCATTTACCATCACTGGCATCAAAATTGGTGCCAGCATCGGAACAGGCACCGGCGTCCAAATTTTCGCGAATTCACACCTGGTGAATATATTTGCCCATCACTAATCCATACAACTTTAATGTACCTGCCCTATTCAAATTGACCTAAGCCTAAGATCACTAGAGACTTTTGGTTAGGCATAAATGAACGCTAGCGAATCTTCGCTATGAAACGCTGGCACTGAATAAGTATCGCAATCGAAAAGTCACCAGTGTTCAACACCCAGGATGCAACTTCGCATTTTAGTGAATTAGCGAAGTAGTAATGAATTTGCCCCTGGCGAAGTGGTGCAAAATGTGCAAATCGGTCGGTGGCCAAAATTCGCCCTTTAATAAATCTGCCCCTATGAATGAAGCTGTACGCAAACTTAGTGACCATGTCACTTGAATAACTTTGCGTATAACACCACAAAAAGTTTCCAAAAAATTACTTTTCCAACTTGTAGTTACTGCAAAAGCTAAATCATTGATCTCTGAGGAGACACAGTTTAAAGTGTGTGGATGTTAAAAATATCAGTTTGTAACAGTGAATGAAACTTTTCCTCTTACACCACAGGAAAAATGTTTTTCAATCAAACAATATATAAATTGCAACACGCGGAATGTTGTTTATTTGTTCTTGAAAGAAATGTGGTAAGCAATATGTGGGCCAGACCAGCAGGGCCCTTAAAGAAAGGACATGGGAACACATTAAAAACATTAAAAACAAGACTAATGTTTCAAGCACTTCCATGTAGTTCAGGTAACCTTAATGACTTCACCACGTGTGTTATAGAGGGAGTGGTCTTGAATCAGAGAGGGGGTGATAGAATAAAGAGACTGCTTCATCTAGAAACTACCGTATATACCCGAGTATAAGCCGAGTTTTTCAGCATCCAAAATGTGCTGAAAAAGTCTACCTCGGCTTATACTCAGGTCAGCGGTACTGGACCCGAGTAGCTAAGATTGCAGTCACTTTTAATCATTCCTATACCAACAGTACACTTGGGGAGAGACTGCAATATCCCACAATGCCCTCTGTTGGTTAGATGAAAGAATAACAGTGCGCCCTCTGTTGGTTATATGAAAGAATAACAGTGACTGCAATATCACACAGTGCCATCTGTTGGTTGTATGAAAGAATAACAGTGCACCCTCTGTTGGTTATATGAAAGATTAACAGTGACTGCAATATCACACAGCACCCTCTGTTGGTTATATGAAAGAATAACAGTGCGCCCTCTGTTGGTTATATGAAAGAATAACAGTGACTGCAATATCACACAGCGCCATCTGTTGGTTATATGGAAGAATAACAGTGACTGCAATATCACACAGCGCACTCTGTTGGTTATATGAAAGAATAACAGTGATTGCAATATCACACAGCGCCCTCTGTTGGTTATATGAAAGAATAACAGTGATTGCAATATCACACAACGCCCTCTGATGGTTATACGAAAGATTAACAGTGATGGCAATATCACACAGCGCCCTCTGTTGGTTATATGAAAGAATAACAGTGACTGCACTATCACACAGCGCCCTCTGTTGGTTATATGAAAGAATAACAGTGATTGCAATATCACACAGCGCCCTCTGATGGTTATACGAAAGATTAACAGTGATGGCAATATCACACAGTGCCCTCTGTTGGTTATACGAAAGATTAACAGTGATGGCAATATCACACAGCACCCTCTGTTGGTTATATGAAAGAATAACAGTGACTGCAATATCACACAGCGCCCTCTGTTGGTTATATGAAAGAATAACAGTGATGGCAATATCAAACAGCACCCTCTGCACATGGTAGTGGGACAGTGGGACAATGCACACAGTAATCCATTTGGCAATTCTCTGTCACCATCAGCTTTGCAAAGAAGTCCGGTTGATTGCTGGGGGGTCGCCTTGGCAGAATGTGCGCTGCTGGGAGACAGGGCTGTAGTTGTGTCTAGGTTTATACTAGAGTCAATAAGTTTTCCCAGTTTTCGTAGGTAAAATTAGGTACCTCGGCTTATAATCGGGTCGGCTTATACTCGAGTATATACGGTACAAGGGTTTTTGTAATGGCTACCAGGTTTCCCCTAGGGCATGAATACGATGAATTGATCATGATAAATTTGGCCATCATGTTTCTTATAGGTGTAATGCTAACTTGGGCTAGGCAGAACAAAAGGAGTTAATGTCCAGCTAATAAGAGAAGCATTGGCTACATGTGACTCAAACACTTCAGGTTAGGATCTTCATTAAGTGGAAGATTTCAGGAATTGTGTAGTGTATCTACAACTCTCAGGCTACTTTGCAGTAAAACTATGAATAATGGACGGCAGGAGGTTCTTATGGTGAAACAAAATGGAGTAACAAGTTTATTTGTTCTATACAAATGACCCACAGGTTTCCTTACAGTCAGAAGGGATATGCAAGTATAATTAGCAGTGCTGAAACAGGTTGGATAACACAGCTGAGGAATGTGACTCCCGTAGGAGGTTAGGAGCAGTCAGTAGCCAGTCGGGAGCACCCTTGAACAGGGAATCTGCAGGCCGATATATCCCAGAGAGACCGCTCTGGCCGCGGCTTGCGAACACTTCAAGAAACAGGAAAGGGACTTCACCGGACAAACTTAGTCATCACGTGGAAACCATCTTAATAAAATCGTACATACTTTATTGAGAATCCTTCTTAAAATCACAAGCGGGCAGGGGATATGTGCTTGACGTGTTTCGTGACCTCTGAGTCACTTCATCAGAAGCTACTCCTACTCCCGTAGGAATTGTAGTCAAGCAGTAAGGAACATCACCAGGCAGATGTACCTTTTAGTGGTCCGGATTCCACCCAGTGGAGGGGTCAGAGAGAAGGAGTCTAAGCCTGAAACCCTATCCACTGTGGTCCCTTCACTAAAGGCAATCTAGGAGCCTTGAGAAGCTACTCCCTGCTACAGATCGTTGATGGAGCACAAAGCTGCTCTTACTATCTGTACTTTCTATCTTACTCTCCTACAGAGTCTATAAGAGATTATTATTAACATGTATTTATATAGCGCCAACATATTGCGTAGCACTGTAAAGTAAATGTGATTATACAACTACATCACATGAATTACATACATAGAATATATGGAGTAACAAACATCCCAATCAATACAGGTACAAAAAGGTGAGGAAGGCCCTATGCATAGGCATACAGTCTAAAGGGAAGGGAGTAATACACAAGGTGTGGGAGTGGGCAAGATCGAATTAAGTGGGTGAGAAATGTGGTATTGTATGCGGTGTTGCGTTTGGTAGTTAAGCAGAGTGAGGGTAGGCTTCTCGAAAGAAGTGCTTTTTCAGAGATTTCTTGAAAGCAGAAAGGTTGGGAGAAAGTCGGACAGACCGCGGGAGAGCGTTCCAGAGGAAGGGTGCAGCCCTTGCAATTTCTTGAATGCGAGCATGTGAGGAGGTAATGAGAGAAGAGTTGAGAAGTAGGTCGGTAGAGGAGCGTAGTAAGCGAGTATATAGAGATGAGTTCAGAGATGTAGGGTGGGGCAGAGTTATGAAGTGCTTTGAAAGTCAGTGTCATTAATTTGAATTTGATTCTGAAAGGTAACGGAAGCCAGTGCAGGGATTGACAGAATGGCGAGGCAGAGGAGGAGCGGTTGCTGAAGGTTTATGAGCCTCGCAGCAGTGTTCATTATGGACTGGAGAGGTGACAGTCTCTGGAGGGGGAGGCCAATTAAAAGAGAGTTACAGTAGTCTAGACGTGATATGATGAGAGAGTGAATAAGAATTTTGGCAGCGTCTTGTGTGATAAATGATCGTATTTTGGATATGTTCCTTAGGTGGAAGTGACAAGATTTGGAAAGTGACTGGATATGAGGAGTGAATGACAGGGCAGAATCTAGGATAACCCCAAGGCACCGGGCCTGGGGAGAGGGGGTGATAGTGGAATTGTTAACAATGATGGATACTTCGGGGATGCTACTGGTGTTAGTTGGAGGAAAGAGAACCATTTCAGTTTTAGAGAGGTTTAATTTAAGGTAGCGTTGCGACATCCAGGTAGAGATAGCGGACAGGCAGGAGGAGACGCGAGATATAACTTGTCTCTCGCTAACATCGTTCACGGGGTTCCCTGGTCCCCGAATCAGACACTAGAGGTACTGGTCCCTTTAGGGAAATGGCTTTACTGGGCCTTGGTGTACCCAGGCTCAATAGGAACAACCAGTCGATCAGGACACCAGCAGCCAAAGAGGAAGATATATTGAAGTGTGGCAGGAAGTGGTCATTACACCTCTTGGCCATTAACTGGATAGGTGAATAATAACCCTAGATATGTGGGCTTTTGCCCAGCAACTAGGGAAAGGAGGAAGGGTAGGGAATCAAAGGCATAGGAGCAATTCAACCCTATGGGTCCCTACATAGGTTTATTTATATATGTATTAGGAATGTCCATAATGAACATGATATTATGTATTGCATTACACAACTATTTTTTGTATGATACAATTTCTTCTAGTCCTAATTCTTTAATTTTTGCCTGAATTTTTATAATTACTCACCCTGGTTTTCCTTGTGCCAATGTGCTAAGTTTCCAGCCAGTTTTCATTGATATTCGCTTAAAAGAGAACTTAAACCTAACTAAAGAAGTAGGTAGAAATGTTGTACATGATGTTTTGTGCTTCTGTACCAGCCCAAGGCAACCACAGCCCTTTAGCAGTAAAGATCTGTGTCTCCAAAGATGCCCCAGTAGCTCCCCATCTTCTTTTCTGCTGATTCACTGATTCACATGCTCTGTGCTGCTGTCACTTACTGAGCTTAGGGAGCCACTCACAATATACAGTACACATAGAATAGAAATGTCACAATATAAGGCTGATTAGTCATTAATACACATAATTACTACATGGCAGCACAGAAACCAGTGCAATTAGCATCAGAATTGAATAATCAGCAAACCTGTAGCATCAGCTTATATTACAGCCAGGGAAGCTCATTTTCTGCTGGATAATTAGTGACGAGCCCTAAGCTTAGCTTCTCAACAGCCAATCAGAGCCCACTGAGCATGTGAGTGTCACAGACACTTTCCAAGATGGTGACCCCCTGTGACAAGTTTGAAGTCCTGGGTCATTGCTGCTATTGACAAGCTGAAACTTTAGCCACGTGCAAGAAGTTCAGTATATAAAATATGGCATTTTTAACCATATAAATTTTTAGGTTTTAGTTTTCCTTTAATTGTATTTTATGGCTAAAATGTATCTTGTATTTATTTGTTTTTCAATGCTGTGAGTACAAATATGGCGACCCTGTCCTCAATGGAGGGCAGTTACCTAGCCATGATAGACAATTGTTTTACATTATATATATATTGACTTTCCCAATTGGTGGAATGTATCTACCTATGTGATTGGTTGTTGTTTGGTGTTTTTTCCTTTAAAGGAGTAGGAAAGGCTAAAAGTAAGTAAGCTTTATCATACATAAATACACCAGTAAACCCTCAAAGTAGTGCTGATCTGATTCCTCTGTCAAAAGAACCATATTTCTTTCCTTCTGTTGTTTACACATGGGCTTCTGTATCAGACTTCCTGTTTTCATCTTAAACCTCCAGGGCTAGGGCTTGAGCATGCTCAGTTTGCTCCTCTCTCCCTCTTCCCCCTCCCTTCTGTAATCTGAGCCCAGAGCTATGAGTGAGCAGGGAGAGACTCAGGCAGGAAGTGATGTCACTGCAAGTTAATATGGCAGCTGCTATCCTAAACAAACAGAGAGAGCTTCTAAAGGTTTTTACTCAGGTATGGTAAAGCATTCTGCAGAATAAATATAGTGTTACAGTTTGCACTATTGTGCTAATCTATTGGCAATAAACTGCCTTGGTAGCTTTCCTTCTCCTTTAAATTTGTTGTGCTGTGACTACATGACTAGCCTATGATTAAGGGGGTAATATAATGAAACTTAGTTTTTTTTAACAAAGTTGACCAAACTTCAATCCACGAATTGAAATTGAAAAAAATTATTTCGCTGCAGAATTCTGCTGAAGCAGCACTATTAACTTATTTGTTGCAATCTCCCGACCTACCACTAACCATTCAGATTGAATAAAGTAGTAAAAAAAACAAATTGTTCAACAATGTTCAACTTCTGGCCATTAATTCACTTACTGTATATGTATGAAATTTATGTCATGTGACAGTCACCCATTGATATGGTCAGATAGGCTACAAATAATAAAAAAATGAAAACCAATTGCAGAGTGTCTCAGAATATCACTCTCTACATCATACTAAGAGGCCGATTCACTAAGGGTCGAATATCCAGGGTTATTTAACCCTCGATATTCGACTAGGAACTAAAATCCTTCGACTTCGAATATCGAAGTCAAAGGATTTAGCGCAGATAGTACGATCGAACGATCGAAGGATTATTCCTTCGATCGAACGATTCGAAGGATTTTAATCCAACGATCGAAGGAATATCCTTCGAACAAAAAAAGTTAGCCAAGCCTATGGGGACCTTCCCCATAGGCTAACATTGACTTCGGTAGCTTTTAGATGCCGAACTAGGGGGTCGAAGTTTTTTTTAAAGAGACTATCGAATGGTCGAATAGTCGAACGATTTTTACTTCGAATCCTTCCATTCGAAGTCGTAGTCGTAGTCGAAGGTCGAAGTAGCCCATTCGATGGTTGAAGTAGCCCAAAAAAAACTTCCAAATTCGAAGTTTTTTACTTCGAATCCTTCACTCGAGCTTGGTGAATCGGCCCCCAAACGTTAATTTAAAGGTGAACAACCCCTTTCAAAGCAGTTTTTGTCTAAAAAAGCAGTCTTCGGTAAAAACTCAAAAGTATGACCTTTTAAAGTCTTAATTGTTGATTGAAAAGTTTTTTTCAAATCATAATTATTAGATTAAAAGCCAAAATTTCAAATTTTATTTTGAGTTTGGAAAGTCAAAATAAATTTTTTTTTGCTTGCCCAAGTGCTCTTCCGCAACAAACATGAATAAATACTAGGGATGGGCGAATCTGACCAGTTTCGTTTTGCCAAAAATTCGCCGTCGGCGAAATTTCTTTTGATGCGCGTCTTTTTATTTAGACGAACAACACCATACAAGTCTATGGACGTCATTTTTTCGGCGAAGCAAGGCGAAAAAATTCGAGCATCCCTAATAAATACTTGTAATTATATATTTTTGATTTTTTAAATGTGTTTTTACAACATTATATATTTATTAGTTTGGAAAACCAATAGAAAAGTCAATAAACATATGATAAACATCAATAAACATATTAACATATTCTTGAAGGGTTTAGCGCAGATAGTACGATCGAACGATCGAAGGATTATTCCTTCGATCGAACGATTCGAAGGATTTTAATCCAACGATCGAAGGAATATCCTTCGATCAAAAAAAGTTAGCCAAGCCTATGGGGACCTTCCCCATAGGCTAACATTGACTTCGGTAGCTTTTAGATGCCGAACTAGGGGGTTGAAGTTTTTTTTAAAGAGACTATCGAATGGTCGAATAGTCGAACGATTTTTACTTCGAATCCTTCGATTCGAAGTCGTAGTCGAAGTAGCCCATTCGATGGTCGAAGTAGCCCAAAAAAAACTTCCAAATTCGAAGTTTTTTACTTCGAATCCTTCACTCGAGCTTGGTGAATCGGCCCCCAAACGTTAATTTAAAGGTGAACAACCCCTTTAAAAGCAGTTTTTGTCTAAAAAAGCAGTCTTCGGTAAAAACTCAAAAGTATGACCTTTTAAAGTCTTAATTGTTGATTGAAAAGTTTTTTTCAAATCATAATTATTAGATTAAAAGCCAAAATTTCAAATTTTATTTTGAGTTTGGAAAGTCAAAATAAATTTTTTTTTGCTGGCCCAAGTGCTCTTCCGCAACAAACATGAATAAAATACTAGGGATGGGCGAATCTGACCAGTTTTGTTTTGCCAAAAATTCGCCGTCGGCGAAATTTCTTTTGATGCACGTCTTTTTATTTAGACGAACAACACCATACAAGTCTATGGACGTCAGTTTTTTCGGCGAAGCAAGGCGAAAAAATTCGAGCATCCCTAATAAATACTTGTAATTATATATTATATATATATTATATAATACACAAAAGCCATGAATATCCTGTAAATTATATCCTTATAAACGGTGAGTAGTGATGTCATCAGTTATAAACGGTGAGTAGTGATGTCATTTCTGTCACATGACTTACTAAAATTTGTGTATTATAATAAATAAAGTACCCCCAGTTGTAAAATATGAGGATATTAGAAGTTACCTCGGAGTTCCATGACCTGTATAAAAACACTCGGCCTTCGGCCTCGTGTTTTTATATGGTCATAAAACTCCTCGGTAACTTATAATATCCTTATATTTTACAAGAGGGGGTACTTTATTCACTATATTATATATTATTAGTTGTTTGGAAAACCAATAGAAAAGTCAATAAACATATGATAAACATCAATAAACATATTAACATATTCTACAGCAAAAAGGGATAAGTTGTGCTTAGCACTAAATTGCAAGCCATTAGGGTGCCATGAGGTTGTGACCAAAAAAAACCAGACACCTGTATAAGCATTACCTATTCATAACAACAGCCATAGAGGAATTACCAAAAAAGCTGGTTCAGTCTATTATGATTCAACAGCAAACCTATGCAAGCCAACAGAAAAGACATGGGAAAGTCACGGCTATGCAACAGCAAACTGCACAGGAGTTCAGCAAGAAACCAAAATATTATTAATGGTTCAAATCATGTGAACAATAAAATCAGATTAATTATCAGTTACAGCAAAAAGATGACCTCGGCGGATGACATTGAGGCATACTTAATGGTGCTGTAAACGTTTCTCAGTCCCCCGATTTATTGCATCCCCGGTTTATGTCAGTAGGTGCACGTGCAGTGGTCCATCCTCCACCAGTACTTGATGCAGAAAAATTCCTTGTACAGCACCAAATATCAGTTAAAAATGCCTTTATTAAGAACTACATGGCAAAACAACCTGGTCCGCAACGTTTCAGGCCCCTTATGGCCTTTTATCAAGCTCTATACTTAATGGTGCTTCAATGTATGGCAGAGAGAGAAAGGTTATTGATAGAGCAGTGGGCTGAGGTGATTGCACCCTATCTAACTGGTGAAGCCCAAAAGGCCTACATGATTTCAGTGAACATGATGTAAAGAACTATGTTAAAAGCAAAATGGCTGGAGGTTGATATGACCATGCAAGCCAAATGTGTGCATAAATGATCTTTTTCTACTGACCTTCCAGCGAGATCCCAGATGTATGACCTTATTCGCCTGATATGACTGCAACCAAAGGAGTCTCCCCTGCTCAGATCACTGAGAGAGTGGCATTGGACAAATACATCAGCTCTTACTACGAAGAAGAGACACTCCAATGGTTCAATAGTAGGGATGTAGCGAACTGTTCTGCTGCGAACTAGTTCGCGTGAACTTCGACCGTTCGCGTCCGCCGAACGTTCGCGAACGTTTGGGAACGTTCGCATTTTGAGTTCGCGTTCGATTCGAATACAAGTCGTTCGACCATTCGAATTCCTTCGACCGCTAAAATCGAACGATTTCCATTCGTTTGAACGATTGTAAGCATTCGATTCAATGAAAAGCATTCGATCGAATGGCTTCGATCGTTCGATTCGAATGAAAATCCTTCGATTGAATGATTAAAATCCTTCGATCGTTCGAATCGAACGATTTTAGCGGGTGTTCGAAGTTCGCGAACTGTCCGCGAACGTTCGCATATTTTGCCGGTGTTCGCGAACGGCGTCCGCGAGCACCAAATCGGCAGTTCGCTACATCCCTATTCAATAGAGAGGGGGCAGGTAGCTTCTATATGTGGCAGGTCATTGCACTGCCAACAGTGTAAATGACTCTGATCCCAGGATGAGGAACTGGGTTTAGTTTGATGCACCACTTTTGGGTGGGGAATCCTCTGTAGGTTTGTGCCTTTCCATCATTGTCACATTGATTTTAAAAAAAAGTGTCACTTTACAGCTGGTCTAAATATGTAACATATCCTTGTGTTGTGTCTGTTATACTTTGTAGTGGAACAGATCAAAACATACATGTATATGAAACAATTTCTGTTTGTAAATCCTGTAAATTGTTTCATTAGAAATAAAATGGACATCCCCTGCATGGCTAACCTGAAAGTAATAGTCAGTTTAAAATGGTAAGTAGAACTTACCTCATTCCACTGTTCAGGTATTAGATTTGGAATCAGAAGAGAGAATGAATGTAAATCAACTAAAGGGCAGACTGAGCTTTTTATCTGTTTGAATTATCACTGACTGCCTCGGTAATGTAGTTATGTAGAGTGTTTAACTACCCAGGGGCTGATTTCTTGCTGAATGGCTAGGGAATAATTTTTCCCTTTGCATCAATTACAAAGGGAATCATCATCATAACATTTTTGAAATAGACAGAAAATGAAAATTATTTACTTGCTTGTGGACATTACACTCCATAAAACCTTTATGTTAATATAACTCAAAATAATGGTCCTGGGTATGACAGATACCTTTTTTATTGTGTGAACCTTTTTCATGCTTGTGCTGCCCCCAACTCCTTTTTACATATGAATGTGGCTCTTGGATAAAAGGTTCTATCTGAAAAGTCCTTGGTGCCACATACTGGCCAAACTATACATTTGCCTAACTATTTAAATTTGAGATACAATATAGTTCACCTCCTTACAAAAATGTACATCCTTCCCTAATGTCCATGTTCCTACCCTGGGACCTTCATTTTCTTATCAGCGGTGGCGTAACTAGATATTACTGGGCCCCACAGCAAATTATTTTTCAGGCCCCCAAAATGTTTAGAGGTTGACTTGTTTCTCCAATATTTATTGAAATTGTATATGAATTGGGCCTCATGGGGCCCCTATACCTCCAGCCGCAGGGTCTGCTTCCTCTATAGTTACGCCCCTGCTTATCAGGGGACACTTTATGCTATTGTAGGGACTCATAGGGTTAAGTTTCCCTATGGTCCTAGAAGTGCAGTATGGTTGGAAATCCCCTGCCTGGCCAGCTAAGTGCTAAGGGGGCTGGTAGCACTACCTGGGGTAAATCGCTCTTGGGATTGTGACTGTGTGACCACCGGGAGTGGAATGTGGGACTGTGTCCTGGGTTGAGACTGTGCCAGGAGACCACATGGGTACCCCAGGGCAGGATTTATGGTGCATTGTGTAAATGTATTTTACTTTGCATTGTGCCTTTCCTTCTTATATAAATTTCCATTTGTTTTACTGCAATGGTATGGTTAATCATTTGTTCCTAGTGGGGCACCAACAGGTGTATTCCCAGACTCCACTAGGTGGAGGCACTGCCATGAGAGGTAGATTTCCAGTAACCTTTCATTTAGCAAAGGGGATTCAGGACTTGTGCATGGTAAGATATAAATGGTGTATATCCTATGGCACAGGGGGTGGCCAATATGGGGTCACACTATATTACTGTCTAAAAATGAATACTAAAATGGCTGTAATAGTAGGCCATAATAATGTCATGGAGGACTGCATCTGGCCCACTGGCCTCCTGATGCTCAGGCCTGAGTTTTCTTGCCTCAAACTTGTATCATCTTCTGACTAGGGATGTCGCGGACTGTTCGCCCGCGAACTAATTCGCGCGAACATCGACTGTTCGCGTCCGCCGAATGTTCGCGAACGTCGCGCGACGTTCTTCAATTTGGGTTCGCCTTAGCCGGCGCTTATTTTTGACCTCTCACCCCAGATCAGCAGATACATGGCAGCCAATCAGGAAGCTCTCCCTCCTGGACCACCCCCACACCCCCTGGACCACTCCCCTTCCATATATAAACTGAAGCCCTGCAGCGTTTTTTCATTCTGCCTGTGTGTGCTTGGAAGAGCTAGTGTAGGGAGAGAGCTGTTGAGTGATTTGAGGGACAGTTGATAGTAACTTTGCTGGCTAGTAATCTTCTTGATACTGCTCTGTATTGTAGGGACAGAACTCTGCAGGGATTTGAGGGACATTTTAGGTTAGGTAGCTTTGCTGGCTAGTAATCTACCTTCTACTGCAGTGCTCTGTATGTAGCTGCTGTGGGCACTGCTTCTGATCTCTCATCTGCTGACTGCTGCCTGTAACCCAATAGTCCTTGTAAGGACTGCTTTTATTTTCTTTTTTGTTTTTTTTACTTTGCTACTGTAAGAGCCCAGTGCTATTAGTCTAGCTGTGTTGGGGAGTGGGACTGGTGTGCTGCTCCTCCTAGTAGTTCACCACTACCAGCACCAACCAGAGTCAAAATTGTTACAAAGTATCTTATTTGCACCTGTTAGCTGTTCTGAGCTCTCTGCCAAAAGCTAATTAAGTTAGAAACTGTTTTTTTTTCTGGCTGTTCAGTTCAGAGAAAAGAGGGACTGGTGTGCTGCTCCTCCTAGTAGTTCACCACTACCAGCACCAACCAGAGTCAAAATTGTTACAAAGTATCTTATTTGCACCTGTTAGCTGTTCTGAGCTCTCTGCCAAAAGCTAATTAAGTTAGAAACTGTTTTTTTTCTGGCTGTTCAGTGCAGAGAAAAGAGGGACTTTCCAGTACAAAAGAGGGACAGGGGGTTGAGTGGTCAAAAGAGGGACAGTTGGGAGGTATGCAAGTGCCACCTAGCTGTGTGAGCTTTTTCACATTCTGTCTAAATAACAATAATAATTCCGTGTCCGTAAACATCACCTGAGTGATGTTTTTACAGCAGCAATAATATATTCCGTATCCACTACTGTATACGTTGCCCTTGCAGGCATTGTTTGCCCAGTCTTTAACCAAGTGCCACCTAGCTGTGTGAGCTTTTTCACATTCCGTGTCCAGAAACATCACCTGAGTGACGTAGTGTGATTTCTGCCCTTTACAGCACAAAACGCAGCGCTGTGTCAACAATGTATTTTTCAGATACATTTTTGCCCTTGATCCCCCTCTGGCATGCCACTGTCCAATTCGTTGCACCCTTTAAACAACTTTAAAATAATTTTTCTGGCCAGAAATGTCTTTTCTAGCTTTTAAAATTCGCCTTCCCATTGAAGTCTATGGGGTTCGCAACGTTCGCGACGTTCGCGAACCGTTCGCATTTTTGACGCAAGTTTGCGAATATTTTCGCAAACATTTTTTCCGCCGTTCGCTACATCCCTACTTCTGACTGTGCAAATATAGTGTCAGCTTATCTAGTATCTATTGCCAGACACAGCCTTATAGCTCATTTACTAACACAGGCGGTAAACTTCTCCAGGGTAGTTGTCCTTGGCAACCAATCAGCATTAAGTTTTGGTCAAACCACAAGTTGAAAGAAAGATCTGGTTGTTGTAGTTAAAGGGGTTGTTCACTTTATTTAGAGTGATATGCTGAGACAATTTGTATTTGGTTTTCAGTGGTTCTTGAGTTATTTAGCTTTTTATTCAGCCATCTGGTTGCTAGAGTCCAAATTACCCTAACAACTATGCATTGATGAGAATAAGAGACTGGAATATGAATAGGAGAGGCCTGAATAGAAAGATGAGTAATCAAAAGTAACAATAACAATAAATTTGTAGCCTTACAGAGAATTGTTTTTTAGATGGGTGGGGTCAGTGATCCCCCATACAAAAGCAGAAAAGAGTCAGAAGAAGAAGGCAAATAATTGAAAATCTATAGAAAATAAATAATGAATACCAATTAAAAAGATGCTTAGAATTGACCATTCAATAACATACTACAAGTAAACTTAAAGGTGAATCATCCCATTAATTGCACCAGTGCAGAACCTACTCAAGTCAAGTTTTAGAGAGTCAAGCCACTTTTATTTTTAGTATATTCCAATATCACTGTAATAACCAGCCCAGACTGAAGTACAACCAGCCTGCTGGGTCATGACATAGATAAAGAAATATGAATAATCAACATTAGAGGAAAGAAAGTGGAGGGTGCTTGTAACTTTACCTAGTAGCAGCTGCACAACAGCAGGACCTTAATATTTTATGGGAAGTGATGAGGTTGGGTTGCTGTTCAGCAAGGATTATGAAGGATTATGAAGGATTTCAGGCACTCGATTGAGACAGAAACTATATAATCTAATCGTCATCCAGCCAGATATTCAGCCAGGGGTTGCTGAGTAAATGACTATTACGTGTGCCTAGTAAGACTGGTAGGGATAGAGAACTTCGTCTCGCCTTTTAAGGTGGTGTTGATTATCTATTAGGGATGGGATCAGGGTTCAGGGCAACAATTTAACAACTAATTTACCTTATTTGTGTCATCCCAGAGCTGTCCATTCTGTTGTTGCACTTCTCTGGTTTGACCCAAGTGTAGAACAGCGATAGCAATGTAACAGGACTAATGGCAAGGGACCTAGGGATCAAAGTTTTAGGGTGTAAAACCTTCAGCACCTTCATGAAACTGATACCACCCAAAATACTGATCTCACCTGGCTGTAAATAGTTAAATAGGCTTACTGCAACTGGTCCTGTGTGGTTGATAGACTAATTTCTTTACCTGTGTAATGATACCCAGCAAGTTGTACCACCAGATGAATTAGTGTTGTGGAGAGAGGACTGGTGCAGGAGTATAGACCTGTAAGACATGAGAAAACTCATATCCTACTGAATTTTCCACTAAGGGGGTTATTTATTAAAGTCAGATGCCGAAACCACCAATTTTTTGTGGAAAAAACTTTTTTTGATGTTTATTATACTCTGTGGGCGCAAAAAGTGTGAATCCGAAAATCTGTCATCTCAGACCTGTCAAAGTTGTATAAAAGTCAATAGGAGAGGTCCCTATCCTATTTGGAAATTTCTGTGGTCTTTGTTGGATTTAGCCCGAAAATCTTTTCGGGTAAAAATCAGAAAAATTTTGACTGTTTTCGGGAAAAAGTCCTGAAAAAAATGTACGATTGCGGTTTTCGCTCAATTTTATTGCGTTTTTCCCTGATCTGATGATAAACTCCGATTGGATTATGATACAGGAGCTTACAAAAGTAATCAGGCATGAGACAAGATTTTTCTTAAAAAAAAGGCATTCTTAGCTTGGCAACAAGAACTGACACACAGGGCCAGGAAAAACGTATTATATAACATAATACGTACCTTCACAACACAGTGCTTAAACAAGTATCCCAGACAGAAGAAATGCAAAGACAAATAGAAGACTTTGAAAACAGAAGTCACAGAGTAAGACGAATACCAGAAATAATCATTCAGACAAATCTACAAAAAATAATTGTATTTTTCACTCCTATCATGAGAAGAGGCATTTCTTTATTCATGTCTAAGAATTCTGCAAAAGTTGATCTAACACATTGATACAGATTATTTAACACAAATGAAATATTTATGTCTTTTAAAGTTTTATCCAATAATAACGACATCATTTATTATTATGGAAATAATGTAAAAAATCTAATCTCATTTTATTCAGTCAGGTCATTAACAACCCTTATTTATAACATAACAAAATCAATATCCAGGGTGAGATACTAATATACTTATTGATATATACCATATTAACCAATATACAGGGTAACTCTTCCACACCCCCTAAACTGCAATAACAAGACGTGTTTCAAAACAATATTTGGTAAAGACAAATTGGAGAGGCTTCAAATGGGTTTTTTTTTTTTGCCTTCCTCTGGATCAACAATCAGTAGGCAGGTTATATATAGACTTAAAAAGTTGAACTGTTACATTGTGTGATTCAAATGGTATTTTTGCAACTATATAAAATACAACATAGTCAGGCACTATACTAAACTAGCAGCTCAAATATGGTACAGGTATGGGACCTGTTATCCAGAATGATCGGGACCTGGGGTTTTCCAGATAACGGATCTTTCCGTAATTTGGGTCTTCATGCCTTAAGTCTACTAGAACTTCATTTAAACATTAAATAAACCCAATAGGCTGGTTTTGCTTCCAATAAGGATTAATTATATCTTAGTTGGAATCAAGTACAAGTTACTGTTTTATTATAACAGAGAAAAGGGAAATCATTTTTAAAAATTTGGATTATTTGGATAAATGGAGTCTATGGGAGACAGCCATTCCGTAGTTCGGAGCTTTCTGGAATTGGGTTTCCTGATAAGGGATTCTATACCTGTACTATTAAATACCTTTCAAGAAGGTGCCTAATGGGAGGAGACTTTAGCTTACCTTTTAACTCCTTCTTAGATGCTTCCTCAAGAAAATTATACCTTCCATTTAATTTAATTAGAGGGGTTAATCAGACACATATAATTATATGAACACAAGAATTAAACAATAATTGATTATATTTTTTATTGAACACAAATGGTTGGAATTAATCAAAAAGAGGCAATAGAAAACTCATCCCTATCAGATCACTCTGATCAAAAGTTCAACTTTATTAAAGCAATCACACAATTGGAAACCAAACGATAGTTTAATTTCTATTGCATCAAATAAATGTATGAATGTATGTATAATCCCATGTAGTTGGGTGCTTTTCCCACCAAACATCGGCAGTTTGAAGATCGGTTAAGCAGTCTCTAATGCTTTTAACTGCGGTAATATCCCAAGAAGTCTGATCAGCTATGTGTCAAACTGAACACCTCTTAGAAGAAAAACCTCCCTCCAAAAGACTTAGAATATTGTATATGGAGGGAGGTTCTTCTTCTGTTACTGGCTAAGGGGAGGAGCACCCATAGTTATTATGCTGACTGGGGATGGACAGGAGATAACATTGTCAGAAGTTTTATTACATATACTGTGCACAAGAGGAATCTTTCTTCCACTGGCAGAAATGGTGGCTAGACAGTTTCCAGGATACACAAAAGCTATATTAAATTCAAGGAAACATTGTTTGTGTATAGGAATACATCATTTTGATTACATTCTCCATAGCCCTCCTTTTTTAGCTGAAATCTGCTCTAATCCAAATCAATGCCCCTTAATTCAAACCCTAGTTGGTCACCCAGCTGCTCCAAGCCCAATAGAGGCTCTAAAAGAAGGGGAGAGAGTATCTGCTCTACCCTGATACAGGCAGAACCTGTACAAAGTGTTTTGCATATGGCAAACCCCTGTCTCCTGAATATTTTTTGGATACTATGCAGGCCTGGATTTTGGGCTTAGGTGCCCCTAGACCCATTGAGTCCTAGCACCTGGCACCCTAGCACATGTGCTGGAGTGCTGGGGATTACACGTACACATCCCCGGTGCTCCTTAGGTTGCAGCTGGATGGCCTTTGCCTAAAAATCTTGCCTCCCTACCCCCCAACACAAATCTGGGCCTGAGACTATGTCACCCATGGGAAAGGCAATATCCTGCAGGTGACATATACTTTACTATATGGTACAAAGTATGGAAAGTGAGAAACTCTTCAACTACCTGGTTGGAACCCAACGCTGCAAGAGATTACAATTGAGGAAATTACAGAATTTTGTATATATATTATATAATTACTTGCCTCCTTCTGCCTCTTTCCAGTTTTCACATTGGGGTCACCAACCCCAGCAACAAAAACACTATTGTTTTATCGTTATCAGTTATTTATGTAAATAACCTGCCCTGTATTAATATTAAGGGCCCTTCTGCCATCACTATATGCACTGCACAAGATGAGCCAAGAAATGTACACTTTATTATGATTTCAAACGTTTATTGTTGAGTTTTTCAATAAAACAATTTAAACAGATATCTTAAAGCAATTTGATAAACAAAAATAAAGCTAAAATCTTAATATGCTAAAAGAATGTCCACTTTATTGTCTTGGGAATAAGCAAAACATCTGCTTCATCTTATTGAATTGCTTCCAGTTTTTGATGCAGGATATTTTCCTTGGTTAATATATTTATCAATTTAGAAATTTACAATTACGTTTCATGGGATTGTACAGTATATCTTGGGCCCCAAGTGAATTCTCTTGTCTCACAGCTTTATAAGCAGTCATTATAAATGCAAGTGTTTCCTCTTCCATTGCTTTCTCTGAGCTTCTCGAATGTGACTGTTCTGAGATGACTTCTGAAGATAACATTGCAATTCTAACTAAGCTTTATTGATAAATGTTACTGAAACCCATCAAATTCTTTAGAGCATCATTAACAGTGGAGTGGAAACACAATGGTACATTTTTATACTTTTCTTGATTTTGAAATCACGTCCCTGTTGTATGAATATTACTGTTTTGGCACAGAGGAACTCACCTACATAGGTTTATGATGTCCGTATTTCAAGGGGTCTAGTATCCCAGAGACACATTAGTCCTGTCCCTGTGTCCTGTGCACATACAGCAGTCACCGGCTTCTGCGGTTTATTACTTTTCTAATCTGAGTAAAAAAAAGAAGAACAGAAATTCCAAGTTCCTATTTGAGCAAAAACATTCAAGTGAATGTTTTGCTTTCTCTTTATTTTAGTCACATAAGGAGGTACCTGCACCACTATTTAATGGTACAGATGTAACATCAACAATGTAGTATCAAAATACCATGAAAAAAGAAGACAATATTTTCAAGTTAACAGCAAATTTAGTCTGTTGTCTGTATTTGAAACCTCAGGTGTTTAGGTTGTGCATACCACCTCCACCCACATTCATGCAGGATGGAGAAGTATAGCCCTTACACATTCAGGTATACAGTACTAAATATACAGTATATATATATATTTTTTTTTTTTTTTCATCAATGTTTTGGGGATTTGGGGATAATGCAAATTTGCCTAGATAACAGTTTACACAAAATGGTGCCTGCCTGTATGCTCTAATTGTGGATCCCAAAATAATGAAGGAAACAACATTTTTAAAAAATGTATATACTGTAAGTAAACTTTATTTTGTTAGTTCAGGGTTTATACTTATTTCGTAGGGTGACAACCCCCCCCTTTAAGGACATACCAGTGTCCCCAAAATACAATGGCAGTCTTTCCATAAATGGCCATGAGATTTAATTCTAGCACTTTCCCACCCACACCCTTACTTAACATTGTTTGAAAACAGATACACACCTTAAATCATGGTAAACAGACACACACCATTCATCTTTAGTATAAAGGACAATTCAGTCATTAGTTGGAGCCTGGAGTTTATCTGAAGACAGAGGTGTAACTACAGAGGAAGCAGACCCTGAGGCTGCAGGGGGCACAGGAGGTATAGGGGCCCCATGAGGCTCTAATTAATGAGTAATTTTTATATATTTTGGTAAAACAGAATAACCTCTGGAGAGTTTGGGGTTCCTCATTTTTTTGTGCTGTGGGTTCCAGTAACATCTAGTTATGCCACTGGCTGAAGATTAGTGGAAGCAGCAGAAAGAAGGGGACCTCTTGACTGTTTTCATTAGACCACTTACATTACTTACCTGTGGAGGAATATTTATAGTTGTTTTGTCAACCACATACACGAAATGTCTTGGTTAAGAAAATGCCCCTTGTGCTATTGCCAGAAAAACAGAGTTTTAAAAAAATAGATGTGTGTTTTCTGTTTTTTATTAGATTGTTATAAGACAAAACCAGACAGTCATTACAGAACTCTGGCTCCTGGGGTTCCAGAATCTACACAACTTCAGGCTAATACTGTTCTTTGCTCTCCTTGTGATCTCTATGGCCGCCACTGCTGGGAATCTTCTCATAATTTCTCTGGTCTCCAGTACTCGGCTTCTTCTTAATTCTCCCATGTACTTCTTCCTAAGTCACCTGGCTGTAATTGATATCACAATAACCATAACCGTCAGCTCAACAATGCTACCTGCAATATGGGATCAAAGCACTTTAGTGAGCATTGTTGGTTGCCTCTGCCAGTTCTTTGTGTTTGCCTCCTGCACTTCGATAGAATGTTTTCTGCTCACAGTGATGTCCTACGACAGATACTTGGCCATTTGCAGGCCGCTACATTATGCAACCATTATGAATTTTACCCTTTGCTGTCAGCTGGCCACTTGCTCTTGGGTTTTGGGCTTCATTGTAACACTAATAATTGTTGTTATGGTAAACAATTTAATATTGTGTGGCCCAAATATAATTGACCATATCTTTTGTGACCTTGATCCTCTTCTGAAACTGTCATGCTCTGATACCACCGTGGTTCAAATGACCCTCATTTCTTTAGGTGTCCCTGAAACTGTTATGGAACCTGCATTTATTATAACAACCTATGTCTGTATATTTCTCACTATACTTAGGATCCCATCATTAACTGGTAGAGAGAAAGCCTTCTCCACTTGTAGCTCCCACTTAACTGTAGTGTGCACATATTATGGGACTCTCATTGCCATTTATATCACACCTTCTAGAGGTCACACACGGAACATAAGCAAGTTCCTATCTCTTCTGTGCACAGTTGTGTCGCCGTTATTCAATCCTGTCATCTATAGCCTGAAGAACAATGAAATGCAAACAGCATTGCGAAAATGTTTTCAGAAGTTTAATGGGGTTATTTACTAAACTCTGGTCTGGCTTTTTGGGAAAAAAGTCAAATTTTTCAGGGTTTTTTTTTCAACTTTAATTTTTTGAGATTTATTAAAGCCTGATGTAGCAAAAAGCGCGAATCTGAAAATCCACCATCTCAGACCTGCTGAGGTTGTGTATAAGTCAGTGGCAGAGGTCCCTGTCCTATTTTGAAGTCTCTGTGGTCTACGCTGGATTTAGCCTGAAATCCAAGCTTTTCAGGCAAAAATCTGAAAAATTCGGGCTTTTCAGGAAAAAGGGATTTTGGGAAAAAACTCGTAGAAATCGTACTTTCTCTCAATTTTATTGAGTTTTTACCCAAACAGATTAAATCATGTTGTTTTTTAATAATAATTTAGAGGGGTAAGAATTGGTTATTGGAGTTTGGTCGTGGTTTTTTTTATTTAAAAAATTAGATAAATTCATATTTTAGTAAATAAACCTTCCAGTGATAATTGGGTGTTATAATCACAGATACAGGCTGTGTTTGTGATTAGTTGCATACTTTCTTTTGTTATTATTTCGTTTATTGGTTCAAAAAGTCATCTGGCTTGATGGTTTAGGGTAGCTGTGCACTGCGGAGTATAAGAAATCACGCTCCTCAAGCAGTTATGGAACATTTTAAAACTGATCTGATGTGGCCAGCTGAGATATTAGGGTGTGTGGTTAAGAACAAAAGAGATTGTTGTGCAAACTTGCAGCATCCAGGGAAGAAACACAGAGGGACAGGTACAGATTAAAGAAACAAGCCTATTACCCTCCATTACTAGTGATGGGCGAATTTGCGCCGTTTCACTTCTCCAAAAAATTTGTGAATTTCGTGCGAAGCGAAGAGTGAAAATGCATCAGCGTCCAAAAAACGGATGGCGTCGTCCATTTTTTCTTACGCCGCCGAATTTTCGGCAGCGAATTTTCACGGCCGTTTTGCGAATTTATTCGCCGGCGGCAAATCATGCAAATTCGCGCCTGGTAAATAAATTCGCCCATCACTATCCATTACCTAGCATCCTACTCGCTAATGTACAGTCACAGATGGAGAATCTTAGAGCTAGAGATTCTTTTCAAAGGGATGTGTGAGATTGCAACATTGGGGATAGATTCACTAACGGGTACATTTTCGCCAGCGTCACACAGCTCACATCAGTTTGCCAGGTGCAAATGCGCTACGACTACGTTAATTCACTAATATGCGGAGTTTCGTCCTGGGCGACAAACGCTGGTGACTTTTCACTAGCGTTACTTCGCCAGTGCGAGCATTCCATAGTGAAGATGCACTAGTATTCGTTTGTGCCTTTTGAAAATGTGCTAGTGATCTTGCGATTGGGTCAATTTGCATAGGGCGGTAATTTAAAGTTGTATGGACGTCTTTATTATAAATGTTGGTGCAAATACTTGAAGTTACCACTTTTTATTACAAATGGCCAGGGAACCTTAATAAAGACAAGAGAGTTAATATAATGCCCTACACATGAGCCCAGTGTAAAATTAATGTTCCGTATGTTAGGAAATGTCTGGAGGAAACCGGTTAGCAAAAAAGGAAAAGTCGCCAGCGTGTTAGGAACTTTAATGCATTTTTTGGCGAACAGGATATGATGTAAGTGACAGAAGATTGGGGCAGATCTGGCTGCTTTTTAGCACTTCCCCTGGTCTGAGGTGGTAAAGTCAACTCTGGCGAACGAGATAACGTTCAGTAAAATCCGCACTTTACTGAATCTGCGGAGTAACTACCTTTCGACAGAGAGAAAAGTCGCCTGGCGATACAGTGTGAACGCTAGCAACGGCCTCTTTTGCTAGCGAATTTGCACCTGTTAGTAAATTGTCTATGTCCCTCCGGGTGGCAACGATGATTCACTCCTGTTCTCTCTATTTGGAATGTTTCATTATTAATTGACATCCATACTATTTGCCTCTGGAGTTTGGGTCAATTATCATCACATCGGTCTATATTCCACCTCATGCTGATACAGGTCTGGCTTTGTCAGAATTACATGATGTGCTCACTGTGATGTCACTGTGATGTCACTGTGATGTTACTTACAAGGACGCTTCATATGGTGTACGGTTTGCTGTAAAATATGCAAAATGCTGGTACAGAGAGAGAGTGGAGACGTATTTCCATCAGAATGACACACGTTGTATGTGGCAGGGCTTATGTACAATTATGGACTTTAAAAGTAAGCGCACAGAGACTGTGTGTACTGACTTATATTTGTTATTTTATACAGTTGCCCCTGGAACTATAGCAGTTACCCCAATGTTTCTATATATCTGTAACCTTGTTATGAGCTAAGGGGCCCAGTCTGAAGGTCAGTTAGGGGGAGATTTGGGGTGAGTGATTATTTGTACCCTGGGTACCCCTGGAACTATAGCAGTTACCCCAATGTTTCTATATATCTGTAACCTTGTTATGAGCTAAAGGGGCCCAGTCTGAAGGTCAGTTAGGGGGAGATTTGGGGTGAGAGCTTATTTGTGCCCTGGGTACCCCTGGAACTATAGCAGGGTGACTGTTACCCCAATGTTTCTATATATCTGTAACCTTGTTATGAGCTAAGGGGGCCCAGTCTGAAGGCCAGTTAGGGGGAGATTTGGGGTGAGTGTTTATTTGTGCCCTGGGTACCCCTGGAACTATAGCAGGGTGACACCCCAATGTTTCTATATATCTGTAACCTTGTTATGAGCTAAGGGGGCCCAGTCTGAAGGTCAGTTAGGGGGAGATTTGGGGTGAGTGCTTATTTGTTCCCTGGGTACCCCTGGAACTATAGCAGGGTGACTGTTACCCCAATGTTTCTATATATCTGTAACCTTGTTATGAACTAAGGGGGCGCAGTCTGAAGGTCAGTTAGGGGGAGATTTGGGTTGAGTGCTTATTTGTGCCCTGGGTACCCCTGGAACTATAGCAGGGTGACACCCCAATGTTTCTATATATCTGTAACCTTGTTATGAGCTAAGGGGGCCCAGTCTGAAGGTCAGTTAGGGGGAGATTTGGGGTGAGTGCTTATTTGTACCCTGGGTACCCCTGGAACTATAGCAGGGTGACTGTTACCCCAATGTTTCTATATATCTGTAACCTTGTTATGAGCTAAGGGGACCCAGTCTGAAGGTCAGTTAGGGGAAGATTTGGGGTGAGTGTTTATTTGTGCCCTGGGTACCCCTGGAACTATAGCAGGGTGACACCCCAATGTTTCTATATATCTGTAACCTTGTTATGAGCTAAGGGGGCCCAGTCTGAAGGTCAGTTAGGGGGAGATTTGGGGTGAGTGTTTATTTGTACCCTGGGTACCCCTGGAACTATAGCAGGGTGACACCCCAATGTTTCTATATATCTGTAACCTTGTTATGATCAAGGGGGCCCAGCCTGAAGGCCAGTTAGGGGGAGATTTGGGGTAAGTGCTTATTTGTGTCCTGGGTACCCCTGGAACTATAGCAGGGTGACACCCCAATGTTTCTATATATCTGTAACCTTGTTATGAGCTAAGGGGGCCCAGTCTGAAGGTCAGTTAGGGGGAGATTTGGGGTGAGTGCTTATTTGTGTCCTGGGTACCCCTGGAACTATAGCAGGGTGACTGTTACCCAAATGTTTCTTTTGAAGGGCTGCTGAATAAAATGCTAAATAAGTGAAAAATCACAAATAATAAAATGAAAACAAATTGCAAATTGTCTCAGAATATCACTCTCTACATCATACTAAAAGTTATCTCACAGGTGAACAACCCCTTTAAAAGGAATTAGACACATCAGATGGGGCTGATAGCAGAAGAATTTAACTAGCAACTTAGGAGGTGTTTCTTTCTATTGGTAAATATCAATTTAGCTGTGAATCACTGACATTGCCAGATGGGAGTTACAGTTACAACACAAATTACACACATACATTACAATTCAGTCAAACTTTTGCTCAAATAATTCCTAGTTGTAGTTTCAAATCATCATCACTATTTTACAGGTAATTAGTACCAACAGCGTAAATAAAGTTTTGTACTTCTATACAAAATAAAAATAATAAACTGACTGGATGTCTGGGTTCCTGGCCTCATTTAGTAAATACGGCAATACCCTATATTAAACTCCTATATGAGGTGCAAGATTCCACCAAATAACTTGGGCCTGAGATGCCTGCTATATAATATAAATTATATTAGGGAGACTCAGTCTTTTACTGAGGAATAGTGATGGGCGAATTTCTGCCATTTCGCTTTGCCTAAAAAGTTGTGAATCTCTGAAAAATTTGTGAACAATTGACGCCTGCGGCAATATTGGACGTATGTCCGAAAAGTCGGAAAATTATTTTGATGCTGGTGAATTTGCGTGGGAGTTTCGCGAATTTATTCGCCAAAGGCAAAAAAAAATTGTCGGGAATTTGCACCAGGCGAGTTTATTCACCCGCCACTACTGAGGAAACTTCAATGGACAATCAATATACAGCATTCATATGCAAGGATTATTGGTGGTTACTGATTCTCATGTACTGCATTTTACATTTTTGAAACACTTAAACAAAATTATATTGTAGGGACACGATCTGATACTGGAAATTAAGGCTACTAAAAAACTATTTCTAAATGATAGGTTTCTGGATAATAGATTCCACACTTCTACTGTGTTCTTCACTGGTCTGTGGATCGTGTGGATAGTTCAGGCGGTACATGTCCATGATATTATTCTTTCCTGGTATTTATAGAGTGCTGGAATATTTCTGCAGTATATTTAGATAAAGAAAAAGAGGCAAAGACGGGGTGCAAATACTCATACATGACCCCTGTTGTGATTTACAGTATTTAGTAACAGTAAAGCTTTAGCACTGGAACTGAAATAATCTTTACAGGCCAACTGGAGAAATGTTTTCAAGATTATTTTAGCAAATCCAGTTGCTGTTGATAAATACCGCATGACATGGAGGAATAAAAATCTTGATATACGGGGTATGGGTGCTATATTCAGGGATGGATTGTCAGTCATTCCCCTTCTATAAGCTTTCTGAATCAGAAACAGGAGTGGGATGTACTGTAACATGAAATAAGCTCTGTGATTTCCACCGTGTTTCTTGTAATAACCAACACTTGTATGAAAGGACTTTTAGAGGCATATTTATCAAAGGTCAAATTTTAGACGTATGTGAGCTTTTTTAGACCTCAAATGATCTCACAACTCAAATGGTTTCTTTTTTAAGAAAAAACTTGAATCAGTGTAGTCGGGAGGAAAAACCTGAATACAGTACTTGAATTGATTGAGTTTTCAGCTGAAAATACCTTGAATCACTCAAATTGATTGAGTTTTTGAGCGAAAACCACCAAAAAAAATTTGAGCATCCCAAAGGCTTCAGACATTTTCAAATGGTTAAAGGGACCTCTGTCATTTTCTACATGACCTAGAAAGGTTTAAGATAGAGTTTTTATGGATTCAAGCTATTTCAGCTTCGAGGGTATAATACATCACGAAAAATTAGAGTTTTCATTTTTAACTCAAAAATGTGAGTTTTTAATTAAAAATACCCTCGAAAAACAACTCGACCTTTGATAAACCTGCCCCTTAGTGTGCACCCATTGGGTTAGAACACATCACATATTGGAAGACTATGGGTTTAGCTATGTTTGGAGCAATGTCCTCTCATGTCCGAAAAGAGCACCCCAAAATAAATAATAAACTAATATATCAACTGTCTGACAGAACATGACAAAAATCATGTACAGCATAAACAATAACACTTTTAAATAGGACATGTACATGGCACTTTTACACTTTTTTTCTTGTCAAAAATATATATTTTGCAAAACATTACAACTGAATTAGCAGTTAGAATTCTATTAAAAATAAAATGTTTAAAGGGATCCTGTCATCGGAAAACATATTTTTTTCAAAACGCATCAGTTAATAGTGCTACTGCAGCAGAATTCTGCACTGAAATCCATTTCTCAAAAGACCAAACAGATTTTTTTATATTCAATTTTGAAATCTGACATGGGGCTAGACATTTTGTCAATTTCCCAGCTGCCCCTGGTCATGTGACTTGTGCCTGCACTTTAGGAGAGAAATGCTTTCTGGCAGGCTGCTGTTTTTCCTTCTCAATGTAACTGAATGTGTCTCAGTGGGACATGGGATTTTACTATTGAGTGTTGTTCTTAGATCTACCAGGCAGCTGTTATCTTGTGTTAGGGAGGGGTGATATCACTCCAACTTGCAGTACAGCAGTAAAGAGTGATTGAAGTTTATCAGAGCACAAGTCACATGACTGGGGGCAGCTGGGAAATTGACAAAATGTCTAGCCCCATGTCAGATTTCAAAATTGAATAAAAAAAAATCTGTTTGCTCTTTTGAGAAATGGATTTCAGTTCAGAATTCTGCTGGAGCAGCACTATTAACTGATTCATTTAGAATTTTTTCAAAATGACAGTATCCCTTTAATTTTGACTCAACCAATTCTAATCCTTACACAATATCACTATATGCAAAATACCCAAAATTAAAGAAAATTGGAAAAGAGACATGGAAAGCATGTAAAAGGCTTAAGCAAAATAATCTTGATAATATCAGACATTTCCTAAAACAACAAATAAGCTGCTTGCTAAGTCTTGCAAGAAACATCATTGCCATGTTCTAACAACTCTACATCTATCTTTACATCTGTTATGCTGCTGAGCCAGATCTCACCCCCTGAATAGCTGACGGGTTGGCTCAGCAAAATGTAACAGAAAAGCCCAAATTGTAAACTGAAAATATCTGAGTTTATCTAGGTGAAACACAATTAGAAATAACATGTTTTAGATATCAAGAGATGTGTTAAAGAATTCACATTAATTGATCAAACCCAAGAATATAGACTCATGAAGGAAAAGTCCTAAATCCATAACAGAAATATAGATACATTGATTTCAGACGGCCAACTAATGGTTGTATGACGGGACTGTGGTGAGATTGAGTAACACTGGTACAGAGCAGAATCTAGGACAGATGTTGGAGAAGGACATACAAGGGAAATCTTGATCTGGTAAGTTCACCCCTAACATCATAATATGAGAATAAACAGTTAATATTAAAATATAAATCAAAACAAATAGAAGAACAACAACTATTCATTATTACTATTTTAATACTTTAACAATTCAAAATCTTTGAATATACATTTTCCACATCACCTTGACATAACAGGATAATGAGCATCAGGCCGTGTGTCAGCCACAGAACTATAACTTTTAGCAACTCCCTGAAACTCAGTCAGTGCAGAGGGGGGACTGACTTCTACTCCAGCTGGAGGGAGTCCTGGCCCTGATGTAACCCTCTCATCCCAAACCCTAAAGCTTCATAGGTAGGAGGAGAGGTCTGTTGGATGAAAGAGAAGCAAGAAATAAATATATAACTAATGATGATATCCATGATAGGGAATCTAAAAAAGTAAATATATTTGGCCAAACAATGGTGCTTTTTGTTGTGTATGGCCAATGGAAGAAAATTTGTCATTAACAGTTTTAATACACATTTTAACAGACTGTTGCTTAAAGGACCAGTAACATCATTTTTTTTTATTAAACAAATTAAAATTACAGCCTGCATATAATACCCCTGACCTAATAGATATTCCATATTCACCCTCCTTTTACCTGAAAAGTCCCCAGTAAAAAGTCCCCTCCATGGTCTGACCTGACTTTAGAAAAACGGCGATTTGGCGACCAATCTTCACTCATTGCAGTACGTGCGCGTCCCAGGCAGTGCTCCTCCTCCCAGGACTACCGGCAGGAAGTCAGAAGAGCTTCAGAGCATAGCAGCCGGCAACCAGCGCAGACGTTCTCCCTTTTCTGGCCGTGTATTTTTTTTTTCTTTTACTTTGTTTTACGAGTTGGTGAGGGGAGTGAACGCTAGAGTGACAGCAGCGATGGTGAGAGGAGCACACAGTGAGAGAGGAACATGGAAGGGGGAGGAAAGTTGAAGGCTGGGTAAGGGGAACGGCAGTGAGAGTCACACAGAAGGGGGTGAAGGCTGCATTGACATGGGACGCTAAGAAAAGGAGCCGGCAGTAAGTGGAACATGGAGAGGGAGGAAATGAGAAGGCAGCAGTGAGAGGAACACAGAGGAGGGGGAGAAGGCTGTATGAGGGAACGGCAGTGAGAGGAAGGGGGGGAGAGGAATACAGAGGGGTACGGCTACATGAAAGGAGGCAAAGGCTGTGTGACAGGGACACGGGGAAAACTGCATAGACAGACGCTGAGGGAACAGTAGTGAGAGAGGAAGTGACGTCATGAAGACCCGGACGAGGCACACAGCTGCGCGCATGTAGAGGAGAAGAAGAAAGATGAGGCTAGAAGATGGCGGAGACCCTTTGGACACCGTGGGACAGCGCCGGTTTGATTTTTTTCAGATGTCTTACTGAAAGAAAGTCCAAAATTGTGAAAGTCCCGGTTAGTGTGTTCCAAAGTCCAGCAAAACCACAGTCGGGCTCTCCTCTTCCCGTTTAAAAGATAAATTCAATAAAATGAGTTGCTGTGTTCCTCAAACGACAAGTTGTTGAGGATGGAACAAAACAGGTAAAATAATATAGTGTAGTATTTCTTTTTAAAATATTTTAAACACCCTTGTGTTATTAAGTGATTGACTTAGTGATATTACACTTCCAAGAAACAGTGACTATACGCGATGCACTTAGTATATATTGCATAAGTTGCCACAATCATTCATGTGAATTTTTAAAGGATCGTGTTACTGTGTTGACGATTGTGCAACTTCCAAAACATAAATAGTGACTTAGTGTGCGTTAATTAAACACATAATATTGTGAAAACCATATCGCTGTGTTAACAATTTTAGTAAAAGTAAATTTGCTTATTAAGCCAGGTGAATTAAGGAAAATGAATAAAGGTGATAATTAGGTTCAAATAATAGTCCCCCAAAAAGCAGCAGGAGCCTCTAGTGGTATATTATACTCACAAGAGGGAATTTAATTCCGGGCAGTGTAATTAACTCTTTCTTCAATATGGATCTTCTTGAATCCTTGGTGGACATAAATAAGAGCAGCATGTGTAGGTACTTTTAAAACATTTTAATAACTAATTAAAAATACACTCACAAAATTCGCTTGATAAAAACATATATAGGGTATTCTGGAGATCTCACTGCGCTGCTTCCAATGTTGGCGTCTTTGGTTGGCCGCTGCGAGTCTGCAAATTTGCTTCTGCCGTCTCCAATGATTCAAACTGTCTCCACTAACGCGTTTCGCCTGTCGGCTTCGTCCCAGAGTGGTGACGTATTCTCTTTGCGCTCGCTCTTTTAAGTCCACGTAAATTCAGGTTCTTTTAAGAAACTTTATTTATCCTGTGCAATATTCTTGTCCTAATTCCGATGCTTTTCTGCTACGTTTACAAAAATCCCAAGAGGCAAGGTACTCAGATTCAAACAGTTGCAGTAACTAGATAGCAAAATTGATACTTAAAAAATTGAAACGTAAAAAAGAAACATTTGTCATAGATTAAATAAATCGGATACATCTTACTTAACGTCTTGAAGATCATTATAACTTATTATAAAAATGTTACAAATTATACTAAAAAGGCTCTTAAGTTAAAATCTACATTTAGACCATATGGAGAAAGGGATTTGAGTTTATGGATCCACCAACTCTCTCTTTGTAGCGTTTTTGTTGTTAGATCACCCCCTCTCCAATCTGGATTAACCTTTTCTATTCCCAGCCATTTTAGACCTTTTGGATTTTTATCGTGTTTTTCTAGGAAGTGCTTCGATACCCAGTGTTTTATGTTTCCTTTTCGTATATTATTAATATGTTCACCAATTCTTTCTTTAAGTTTTCTCTTAGTTTTTCCCACATATTGTAGGCCACATGGACACTCCAATAAATATATTACGTTCTTCATATCACATTTAATCAAATCATTTAATTTGAACTGTTCCCCTGTAGTATAGCTTTTAAAGGCATTCGTTTTGTTTCCATATTTACAAGCCTTACATAAACTGCAAGGGAAAAAACCTTTGTATTTATCTTCTTTTTTGTTAAAGCATGTTCTGGTGTTACAGGTATGTACCAACTTTTGTTTCAAGTTTGGTGCTTTTTGAAAAATTATATTTGGTTTTTTTGGGAGGATACAGGGGAGATTTAATACAGGGAGCCTATGAGAAAATAAGAGGCCAAGACAGAGAGAAAATGCTAGAATACAAAAAAGAAACAAGAGATGGGTCAGAAACTGGAAATAATACCAACTCTGAAATATGTTTTGTTACACAATATAACTCGAGAGCTGATGACATCAGGAAAATAATACAAAAACACTGGAATGTTCTAAGTCTGGACAAAGATCTGGAACCAATCCTCCCAAAAAAACCAAATATAATTTTCCAAAAAGCACCAAACTTGAAACAAAAGTTGGTACATACCTGTAACACCAGAACATGCTTTAACAAAAAAGAAGATAAATACAAAGGTTTTTTCCCTTGCAGTTTATGTAAGGCTTGTAAATATGGAAACAAAACGAATGCCTTTAAAAGCTATACTACAGGGGAACAGTTCAAATTAAATGATTTGATTAAATGTGATATGAAGAACGTAATATATTTATTGGAGTGTCCATGTGGCCTACAATATGTGGGAAAAACTAAGAGAAAACTTAAAGAAAGAATTGGTGAACATATTAATAATATACGAAAAGGAAACATAAAACACTGGGTATCGAAGCACTTCCTAGAAAAACACGATAAAAATCCAAAAGGTCTAAAATGGCTGGGAATAGAAAAGGTTAATCCAGATTGGAGAGGGGGTGATCTAACAACAAAAACGCTACAAAGAGAGAGTTGGTGGATCCATAAACTCAAATCCCTTTCTCCATATGGTCTAAATGTAGATTTTAACTTAAGAGCCTTTTTAGTATAATTTGTAACATTTTTATAATAAGTTATAATGATCTTCAAGACGTTAAGTAAGATGTATCCGATTTATTTAATCTATGACAAATGTTTCTTTTTTACGTTTCAATTTTTTAAGTATCAATTTTGCTATCTAGTTACTGCAACTGTTTGAATCTGAGTACCTTGCCTCTTGGGATTTTTGTAAACGTAGCAGAAAAGCATCGGAATTAGGACAAGAATATTGCACAGGATAAATAAAGTTTCTTAAAAGAACCTGAATTTACGTGGACTTAAAAGAGCTGAAGCCGACAGGCGAAACGCGTTAGTGGAGACAGTTTGAATCATTGGAGACGGCAGAAGCAAATTTGCAGACTCGCAGCGGCCAACCAAAGACGCCAACATTGGAAGCAGCGCAGTGAGATCTCCAGAATACCCTATATATGTTTTTATCAAGCGAATTTTGTGAGTGTATTTTTAATTAGTTATTAAAATGTTTTAAAAGTACCTACACATGCTGCTCTTATTTATGTCCACCAAGGATTCAAGAAGATCCATATTGAAGAAAGAGTTAATTACACTGCCCGGAATTAAATTCCCTCTTGTGAGTATAATATACCACTAGAGGCTCCTGCTGCTTTTTGGGGGACTATTATTTGAACCTAATTATCACCTTTATTCATTTTCCTTAATTCACCTGGCTTAATAAGCAAATTTACTTTTACTAAAATTGTTAACACAGCGATATGGTTTTCACAATATTATGTGTTTAATTAACGCACACTAAGTCACTATTTATGTTTTGGAAGTTGCACAATCGTCAACACAGTAACACGATCCTTTAAAAATTCACATGAATGATTGTGGCAACTTATGCAATATATACTAAGTGCATCGCGTATAGTCACTGTTTCTTGGAAGTGTAATATCACTAAGTCAATCACTTAATAACACAAGGGTGTTTAAAATATTTTAAAAAGAAATACTACACTATATTATTTTACCTGTTTTGTTCCATCCTCAACAACTTGTCGTTTGAGGAACACAGCAACTCATTTTATTGAATTTGTCTTACTGAAAGAGCAGCATATTGGGGGTAAGTAATGTATATTAATTATTTTTTTTTGTGAATAAAAAATGATGTTACTGGTCCTTTAAACCGAGTGTGAAAAAAGAGATTTGATTTAACATAAACTTCTGAAGAGCAACTTTAATCTCAGTGTTTCTCAGGCTGTATATTATTGAATTGAAACACGGTGTTCGAACTGTATAAAGAGGGGACATCATTTTCTTTATATTAAAGTTATGTTGTTTGGATGGTACCATATAAACTATTATCATAGACCCATAGTACATCCACACAACTATTAAATGGGAGCTGCAAATGGAGAAGGCTTTGTGTCTTCCTTCAGTAGAGGAGATCCTGAGAATGGCAAGGCCAATAGAAATGTAAGTGTAAATGATGAAGCAAAAGGGTAGAAGCATAAAAGGTGTGCCCAAAATAATGTCTGTTTTTTCTACAGCTTTATAATCTGTGCAGGAAAGTTTAATAACAGGGGGAAAATCACAGAAATAATAATCTAAAACATATGGGCCACAGAACTGCAAATTAAATGTCAGAAGATTTACAATCAAACTCAATATAAGGGCTACACCCCAAGAACAAAGACTCAGATAGAGGCAAAGCCTAAAATCCATAATGGAGACATAATGAAGTGGGGAGCAGATGGCCAGATATCGGTCATAGGCCATGACTGTGAGGAGATAATATTCTGAAGATCCTGAAACACCATACAAGTAAAACTGTGTGATACAACCAGTAGCAGATATTGTGCCTCCTCCATTCAGTGATAACCGCAAGGTATTTGGAGTAATAGTGGTACTGAGCAAAACATCAGATATCAAATAATGTCAAAATATAAATCCAGAGAAGCAGAACAAAGAGTAACTCATTTATTATCTGAGAGTTCTGAAATCCCAAAAGAAGGAAAGTTATATCTGATGTCTGATTCACTTTATCCATTGCCTGGAACCATAAAACAGAGAAGTTATATATATTTATATAGTGTAATGCAGATATAGTCCAACATCTGTGCTCTGTTTGATGTAGAAGTACATGAGTTCCATCACCTCAAAGTTACCTTTTTGTATGATTTAAACAGGGACGTTCTCCCTAGCCTGAAATATGAAATGATCTCTGGTAACTGGGAATCAATCTCCTCCACATCCAGAAATCAGCAATTCCAGTTTCAGTCCCAGACTAGAACCCAACACTGTTCTACAGAAAGACAAAAATACATGACAATAGCAAATCAACGGTATGATAATGATGATGTTAGTACTTTTTACATTTGTAGTAAAGATAAAATGTCTAGGTTGAGTTTCTGTTTAAAATGTAAGCAGAGTTTTTTTTTTAAATTGTTCCTGTGGAAATTTATTATCTGTAGTTCAAAATAATGTATGAGCATTAGCTTTGCACCAAATATTTGTACTAACTGAGATGCAGCTAGCTAATCCTGAACCTTTCAGTGAGTCGACTCATCATCCAAACGTTAGTAGGAATGAGACTTTTCACAGCTGCCCATTTGAGGAAGCAAAGAAAATAGTAAGTGAGGAAAACATTTCTCTTGCAATGGAGAGTTGTTGGAAACTGTCAAGGGTGAATGAAAGAATATTGTAGGCTGAGCAATGTCATTCAGCAAAGAGTAGCCATAATTCTATACTGTATGGATAATAGAATCCATTTGGCATTACAGAGATGAGGTTTTTATACCTTTGGAAAGGAACAGAACATCAATTGTGTAACTGTCCCCTGGGACTTGTGTAACACAGACACTCACAGGAAACTCCCTGGGGGAGAAGGAGAACGACAATATCTTTCTAAAGAAAATAACAGAAACGAGTTATTTCAAGACATTTTGGCACCCCCCTCCCACCAAAAGTACTGAAGATTTCTGTGTACCTACTTGCAATGCACAATTTGTAAGCTCTCTTTTTTCTGTAAAGTTTATACATACCCTGGCGAATAAGTGAAATGTGACAAAACAAAACAGATATTAGATGTAATTTATGACATAACTTAGTTAAGTTGGGTTGATAAATGACCAAAATCCATCAAGTGCAACCCCTCAAATAAAACCCAGCATCCATACTTACACACACTCACACTGACCCCTCAATACACTCACTGAAACTCTGAAACTACTGTGTATATACACCAATATACAGGGCTGGAACTAGGGGTAGGCAGAGTAGGCACGTGCCTAGAGTGCAAAGGTGGAGGGGCGCCAGGCGCGTACTTCTCTCTGCTGACCGCCCACTTGTTCCCATCTGTGCGAGGGCGAATGCGTACGAGCATCTGTTCCCGCATGCCCTGAATCGTCTTTTGGCGCATGCGCAGAAGCGTCTTTTTGCGTATGTGCAGAAGCGCCTATTCGCACACACGCGAACATCTAGCTTGCGTGCATGCGTGCAACCAGACTGTGCAGCAGCCGGGCAGGCTGCCTAGGGCGCCTGCCCGACTTGGCCCGGCTCTGCCAATATCTATATTAATTGCAGATTTTAGTATCACAAAAGCCTTGTATATTCTACTTGTCCAAGAAATCCCTCTTAAAGGCATTAACACAATCTCACTGTCCTCACTTTGAAGAACCCCCTACACTGCCAGTCCTAGAATTCTTAACGAATCAGATAAAAATTGAGTGTAGGACTGGCCAGATATGGGATGACTTTGACGTAGTTGTTCAGCTAAAATATATTGCAATATATGGACAAACAATCCCTGTTTTGTTTAAAGGGTAAGGCATTTTTCAGTAGCAGTAGCACAAAATGTCTCTGTCTTAAATATATTGATAATGGGTTGAGTGCAGAGGACTTTTTATATTTACAACAACATTTCTTGCTTACAAGGGGAATATACTGACCTATATATTTATTAAGCATTTTAAAGACATCTCATTTTATTTCTGTGTGAAACCCTGTAAAAGGCATTTCCCACTTAATTTGTTGAAGAGATGCCCTTATACTGGCAAAGTTTTCCCATCTAAAGTTTAGTGTTTTAGTTCCTCCCTTATAGAATTGCCTCTGCAACAGAATCTCAAAGGAGACCCTGATATGATCATTATTCCCTAAATTCCCCTCACTAATTGAAGTCACCCATAATTATAAATTGAAGCAGCCTCCATTTGTAATCGTAGTTGGGCTTCATTATCATCACTTATTCAAGGTGATTTGTAGCATACACCGAAAAAAAATTTTGTTGTAACTTTCTGTCCAGTCGAAATCTCTACTCAGAGGGATTCCACACCCTCCTCATCCATTGTTATTTCTTTAGAACACGCTTTAATTTTGGTTTTACATAAATGACAGCTTAGAAAGTCCCAGTGGAAGTCCGGGTTGTAGATTATTGGGCTCAGAGGAGATGGAGAAGAAGCTAATTAGTATATTGCTCAATTTTGCGTGAAAATGTCAGAATTTCAAAAAAAATTGGTGAAAAAGAAAATATTACTATTACATGTTTTACAGTTTGTATTAAACTTCACATCTATTGCCTTATTTTGATCATTTAAGGTATATTGTTATAAATGAAAGATCAGGCAGCAGACATTTATGTGCAGGCTGGGAACACACAGGACTGAGGGTGGGAGGAAGTTGAGCCTGTCAATCAGTGCTGTGACCACTTCCTGTGAGAGAATGAACAGACACTCCCACTCTTCATTTCAGCCCAGACTCAGAGCAGAGAGATTCTCTCTATAGCTCTGATATAATAACAGTTTTAGGAGGTAAAATGCTTTCAAATCTTTTATTTCTGCCTTATTACATTTTTTGAGGAACGAAGAGTCATATCTTTGAATTTGAAGGTTATATAAAAGGAGCAAGGTGGTTTTTCTATTTGGGTACTAGGCAACCAATGTTTGAAATTGAGAATTTGATATATATCCTGTTAGGTATAATGTATGTAACTTCTAATGCCATAATATATACTGTTTGTACTTTATATACCATGACATTTGTGTGTATCTGATAAAAAATCATTCCTATTATGAGATTGTAATTGGAAGATCCTCCCTTCTAATTCTTTGGCTCAGCTTCTTTTATACTTTAGGGCAAATTCACAAAAGGGCGACTTCTCACCTGTGAAGGCTTTAGCATACTTCATGCCACTTCATCAATTACTGATTCGCTACCACTGGGCTAATTCACTAAAATGCAAAGTTGGGTCTCGTCAGCCAAATGCTGGCGAAGTTTCAAGACAAAAGAGACCCTCCATTGTCCTAGACATGAGCCCACCCTAAAACAAAGTGGCATGCCCCTGGTTAAAAAAAAGTTAAACAAACATTATTTAACAGTTACAACTTTTAAATTAAATCCCACTTTAAAATATGAAAAAATGCCAGTTTTTTTTTTTTTTTTAATTTGTATGACTTTTCGGCATACAGGATATGATGTCACTGACATAAGATTGAGGAGGATGTGGTTTTATCTTATCAGTCCGCCAGGTCTAAGCTGGTAAAGGAAATTCTGTTGAAAGGGTAAATGTAATGGAAAATTTGCACTTTAGTGAATTTGCAGAGTAACAATTGTTCACCTGATTGAAAATGCACCTGGTGAAAGGGTGCGAAGCTACATTAGCCATGAACTCTTTCACTCGCCTGTTAGTAAACTGGCGATCCCCCTGCAGATGGGATTTCTGGCGTATTTTTTGCTATTGACGACCACTTCGCCATTTAGTAAATCTTCTCCTTTGTGTGAATACTACTTGTACAGTGAATAAAGTAACTGTGTGCAAAAAATACAGTCTTTTACTTCCACAACTAGTCACAGAACATACAAAAGTAAACGCTATATGAATTGTAAGATGGGTTATGTAATTTATCTATTAATTTGTGAAAAGCACTAGAAACAATATGAATATGAAGGCAAACCAGCTGTAGATTAAAGGAGAGAATCAGAGAACATGTGTTAAATATATTATCAATTATAAATGTCAAACATCAGTATCCAGACAATATGCTGAGTGTACCAATACATCCCTTTCCAAATTAAAAATTAATGTTATTGACAGAATTTTCCCCTGTCCATGAAGGGAAGGGTTAAATAGTAGGAGTGCCAGTAAAGTTCAAACATTTAATTTGGATTTGACCAATGCTAATTCTAAACCTAATAAAATGTCACTATAACCAAAATACCCAAAATTTAAGAAAATAGTGAAAAGGACATGGAAGGCATGTAAAGGGCCTACACAATATAAACTTGATGATATCTGCCCTTTCCTAAAACAACAAATAAGCTGTTTGCTAAGCCTTGCAAGATACGTGTGTAGAGACCCATTGGGTTAATGTTCCCCTATGGCTTTAAATGCCTATATTTCCTTGTTCTCTGGTTGCTGGGCAAAATGCCATCGAGTGTAATACGCTATCTTCACATGGGTGTCAAAAGGTGCTGTGATGTGCCTGACATGTATGACATTATAAAATTAAGGTAAAGAAAAAGAATGATCTGTAATAATTTCACCTTCCCAACTAGATATCCATGGTTCTCTGTTATGAACTAAACTTAACTTATTATAAATTGATTAAAACACATGGGAGTTATTTATCAAGCTTCGAATTTATCTCAGTATTTCTAAGATAAAAAATCCGAGCAACTCCGAATTCCCAAATGGACCTTATTTATCATTCAAAAAAAATAGGTTTGGGCAAATTTCGGACCTTTGCCTTCCGAAAAGACCACGAATTTTTCTGAGTTTTTGGACTTTTGGCCCAAAATCCCCAAAATCTTTGGATAACTCCCAATATGTCCAGAAAATAGATTATTTAAAACCTCATGTAGAGAGTGGCGTTCAGGGAACATGTGAATGGGAATGACTGGATAACAGCTCTCAGGTCTGCTGTTATAAATATAAAGTCTGGATTTAACTGCACAATTAGTAGACCGCTATATTGGTACTGCAGTTGAAGTCAATGTTGTGGTCAGAATCAGTGCTGTGCAACAATTACTGATTAATCTACCCCCTCCCATTAGATAAGCAGCTGGATCTCTGCCGATTGTTGTGTGGACTGTCTCACTGTTAATGCGGTTAGACTAAATGCTGCAGTCACGATCGCTACTGGTCAGAGGTTGCTTGTTAATCTACCCCCTCCAGTTAGATTCGTCGTCACCCCCCGCCACCAACATGATACCCTCCCAGTCCATCATTTTCCCATTTTTAACAAAGTTCCGATGCCCTGCCTACGTTTCGCTTGGTACATCTGAGCTTTATCAAAGGCAGTGATCGCGGGAGGAAGTGCCACTATTTATAACTGCGCTCTGCATTGCTGGTTTGAAATGACCACTCGCAGACCGGAGCATCATAGTGGGATGAACCGAAAGCGCATTTCCCATTCACTATGTGCTATCAGTTAGCAAGTGACAAAAAGATGGTTACATCAATTGTAACTGTTAATATGTAGCATTTAAATGGTGAAAAACCATAGGCTGACTGATTAGCCTCAATATATTGCCACAGAATTGCAGCATGAATCGCAATATATAACAGTGCACAAAAAATCTATCATCCTGAATTGATGACATTAAATCTGTTGTCATGTAACCAGATCTAATACCAGTAATGGTACAGAACAGAAAGTATATCAGCCTGAAATAGTGGCCATAGATATTGCTATATTGTGCCTCAATATATTATTGATCAAATACATAGCAGACATTTATTTAGAGAGATTAGATTGTTATTAAAAGAATTTGTGGGTTATTAAATCTCTCAATGTATAACGTACTTCAAATTGAAGTTGTACAGTATATCCTTCAATTTACACCAATGTGTTAGATGAACACATTCATCACTATGCTTCCATTAAGTTCATAAGGACTAAAAACGTTCATCAAAAAATCCATTCGCTTTCCTTGGTCAGGAGTGCTGTTTCCAGATCACCTCCCTGGATACCTAGGGATATTTTAGAGAGGCCTTCAAACCCTTACTGGATTTATTATGACTTTCTGAAAAGTGTAGGTATCCTCCCCTCTGGCCGCTGTGTGCCCTTACCTTGTGCATCACCCGGAGCCACAAGGCTGTAGTGGAAGGATGAACAGCCATCTTGGCTCTATCCTGACCACCTGCTCTAATTCAGGCAGTAAGGTCAAGTGTGAGCTGCACATCCTGATGCGCATCCTTCACTGAATACCAGATTTTTATCTAGAACTCAGTGCAGAGCTCAGAGTCCGGTGTGCAAGCCAAGTGGAGAAATATTCCAAGATTATTTTAGCAACTCTAGTTGCTGTTCATTTACTGTTACTAAATACCGTATGTCATGACGTGGAGGAATGAAAATCTCGATACACAGGTTTTGTGATTGTGACATTTGAATTGGGTATAGGTGCCATATTCAGGTATTGATTGTCAGTCATTCTCCTTAGGACTGTCCAGGCAGCCTCAGAAATCTATAAGCGTATCTTCTGAATCAGAAACAGGAGTGGGATGTAAGATGAAATAAAGTCAATCATTTCCACCATGTTCCTTGTAATAACAAGTAAATCCAGAAAGGGTAAAGCATGACCCATGAAATACCACCCTCCCGCTAAATCAGTCAGAGGTTCCCATAAAATGGTTGTAGTAAAACGTAACTTTTAATTTTAAATAATTATAATGGTATGCACAAAATTTTAAGACAAAAGTTAAAAGGAGATTAGGAGAGTAAGCCGTACCGACTCAAAGGTGGATGGAATACAGAGGATTAAATTATAACTGGATGGCTGATCTCAGTTAGTACATTAATCTACTCTATTGTTCGAAGCTCAGTTGACAGTCCAGTAGTGGAATAATCGGAACCATAACTTTGAATCAAATTCGATGAAATGCGATATTCCTTCGATAAGAACTATTCGAATTTCGCCAAATACGGACCTATTAAATCGAAAATGGACCTATTCGACCCAAAAAACCTTTGACTTTTTGGTCTTTTTGAATTTGAATTTCGAAGTTTTTTCAATTCAAAATGTGATACTTGATAATTATGCCCCTAAGTGTGCTTTAACTTTTACCTACTGGGTTAGAACATATCACAAATGAGAAGACTATGGGTTTAGCTGTGAGCAGTGTCCTCTCTTAACTCCAAAAGGAGCAGCCCAAAATAAATAATAAACTAATATATCAACTGTCGCATGGAATGCAGCAAAAATCATATACAGCATGAACAATAAATATTTCAAATATGACATGTACATCACAACTGAATTAGCAGTAGGATTTATATTAAGATTCAAACATTTCATTTTGATTCAACCAATTCTAATCCTTGTAAAAATGTCACTAGTGTATAACCAAAATACCCAAAATGAAATAAAAGTGTAAAAAGGACAGGGAAGGCTTTTAAAAGGCTTATACAACACAAGTTTGAATCTGCCCATTCCTAAAACAGCAAATAAGCTGCTTGCTAAGCCTTGCAAGATATATCATTGTGGGAGGCCATGTTTAATCAACTCTACATCTGTCTGTATATCTGTTTTATATGGTCATGAAACTCCTCGGTAACTTATAATATCCTTATATTTTACAAGAGGGGGTACTTTATTCACTATATAACTAATGATGATATCCATGATAGGGAATCTAACACATACAAGTAACATTTCACCAAACAAAAGTCCTTGTTGTTTTGTATGGAGATAAATTGTCATTAAAAGTTAAAGGAAATAATGATAATATAATATACTGTTGCCCTGCCCTGGTACAACTGGTGTGTTTGCGTCAGAAAGACTACTATAGTTTATATAAACCATGTATGTATTATTATTATTATTATTAACATCTATTTATATATCGCCAACCTATTGCGTAGCACTGTAAAGTAAATGTGATTATACAACTAAATCACATGAATTATATACATAGAACATATGGAGTTACATACATCACAATCAATGCCAGTACAAAAAGGCGAGGAAGGCCCTATGCAAAAGAGCTTACACTCTAAAGGGAAGGGAGTAATACACAAGGTGTGGGAGTGGGCAAGATCTAATTAAGTGGGTGAAAAATGTGGTACTGTATGTGGTGTTGCGTTTGGTAGTTAAGCAGAGTGAGGGTAGGCTTTTTGAAAGAAGTGCGTTTTAAGAGATTTCTTGAAAGCAGAAAGGTTGGGAGAAAGTCGGACAGACCGTGGGAGAGAGTTCCAGAGGAGGGGTGCAGCCCTTGCAAAGTCTTGAATGTGAGCATGTGAGGAGGTAATGAGAGAAGAGTTGAGTAGCAGGTCAGTAGAGGAGCATAGTTAGCGGCTGGGTGAGTATATAGAGATGAGATGGGATGTTACTGGTGTTAGTTGGAGGAAAGAGAACCATTTCAGTTTTAGACAGGCAGGAGGAGACGCGAGTTAGGAGTTCTAGGTTGAGATCAGGAGATGAGAGATAGATCTGAGTATCGTCAGCATAGATGTATGTAGCCATGGGGGCAGCCATTCAAGCTTGACATTCTTTTACTGTTCCTTTAAATACACATTTCAACAGAGACTTCCACCTCCTTTTCTGTTACTTAAACCGAGTGTGAAAAAAAGAGATTTTATTTGACATAAACTTCTGAAGAGCAACTTTAATCTCAGTGTTTCTCAGGCTGTATATTATTGGATTGAAACATGGTGTTCCAATTGTGTATAGAAGGGACAACATTTTCTTTATATTGAAGTTATGTTGTTTGGATGGTACCATATAAACTATTATCAGAGTCCCATAGTACATACACACAACTATTAAATGGGAGCTGCAAGTGGAGAAGGCTTTGTGTCTTCCTTCAGTAGAGGAGATCCTGAGAATGGCAAGGCCAATAGAGATGTAAGTGTAAATGATGAAGCAAAAAGGGAAAAGCATAAAAGGTATGGCCAAAATAATATCTGTTAGTTCCACATCTTTATAATCTGTGCACGAAAGCTTAATAATAGGGGTAAAATCACAGAAATAATAATCTAAAACATATGGGCCACAGAACTGCAAATGAAATGTTAGAAGATTTCCAAATAAACATAATATAAGGGCTACACCCCAAGACCAAAGATTTATATAGAGGCAAAGTCTAAAATTCATAATGGAGACATAATGAAGTGGGTAGCAGATGGCCAGATATCGGTCATAGGCCATTACTGTGAGGAGATAAAATTCTGACATTTCTGAAACACAATAAGAGTAAAACTGTGTGATACAACCAGTAACAGATATTGTGCCTCCTCCATTCAGTAATAACCGCAAGGTATTTGGAGTAATACTGGTACTGAGCAAAATATCAGATACAGACAGCTGGGAGAGAAGGACGTACATGGGAGATCTCAGAGCTGAGACTGTTATTACCAATGTAATTATAAGAAAATTTCCAAATAATGTCAAAATATAAATCCAGAGAAACAGAACAAAGAGTAACTCATTTATTATCTGAGAGTTCTGAAATCCCAAAAGAAGGAAAGATATATCTGATGTCTGATTCACTTTATCCATTGCCTGGAACCATGACACAGAGAAGTTAGAAGATATAGAGTAATGCAGATAGAGTCCAACATCTGTGTTCTCTTTGATGTAGAACTTGATGCCTTTTGTGTAAAGCGTTGCTTCACCTCAAAATTTAATTTTTGGATGATTTAAACAGGGACTTTCTCCCTAGCCTGAAATTTCTATCTGGTAACTTGACATCAATTTCAGCCACATACAGAAATCAGCTCCTCAACTCTGCATTTTCCAGTTTGTTATTCAAGTCACTGCCTGGTTGTTGGGGTAAGTGTGTCCCAAGAAAAGAGATAAGAGTTTCAGTCTCAAACTAGAACTCTACACAACAAACTGTTCAACAGAAAGACAAAAAATACGGAATTGCAAATCAACTACATCAAAACTGTCAAC
The DNA here is from genome assembly GCF_017654675.1 of Xenopus laevis. Lineage (NCBI taxonomy): Eukaryota > Metazoa > Chordata > Amphibia > Anura > Pipidae > Xenopus > Xenopus laevis. The sequence goes on from NC_054375.1 coordinate 158,158,403, forward strand.
AGAATGATAATGATGATGCGAATACTTTTTACATATGTATTAAAGATACAATTTCTAGGTTGAGTTTCTGTTTAAAATGTAAGTTTATTTTTTTTTCATTTTTTGCTGTGTGGAAATGTATTAATAGTAGTTCAAAATAATGTATGAGCATTAGCCTTGCGCCATGTAAGGATATATTTGTACTAACTGAGATGCAGCTGATTCTGAACCTTTCAGTGAGTCAGATCATCATCCAAACTTTAGTAGGAAAGAGAATTTTCGCACCTGCCCTTTTGAGGAAACAGAGAAAATAGTGGGGAAAAGTGAGCAGCCATAATCCTATACTGTATGGATAAGGAAATCCATCTGACATTACAGAGATGAGGTTTTTATACCTTTGGAAAGGAACAGAACATCAATTATGTAACTGTCCCCTGGGACTTGTGTAACACAGACACTCACAGGAAACTCCCTGGAGGAGAAGGAGAACAGCAATATCTTTCTAAAGAAAATAACAGAAACGAGTTATTTGAAGACATTTTGGCACCCCCATCCCACCAAAAGTACTGACTATTTTTGTGTACCTACTTGTGATGCACAATTTTGAGCTCATAAATACCCCAAATAATAAGAGAAATGTGACAAAAAACAGATATTAGGCATAATTTATGACATGGTTAAAGGGGAACTCTGGCTTCCAAACCAAAATTTGATGAACACACATAAGACAGAAACCTCTAATATACCCATCACAGTTTCCTGTTTCTTCAAAAAATATGAATAAATGGCATTTTCTATGCTGAAATCCAGCTGTGTAACAATTCTTCTCTTTCTGCATCATTTGAAATCCTGGCAGGGAAGGAGGGACTAAACATTGATGTTACAAATTGTACTTACAGACAACATGCAGGAACTACATAACCCACAATGCATTGCACTGGGATGTTCCTTTCCTTAATGAAATCACATGTGCAGGGAATTGTGGGGTTTGGAGGATGCAGGCTGAGGACAGATGGCTGTTGATACAAAGTAACAGTAGTCAGTCAGCTCAGCAAAGTAGTCAGACAGATCAGCCGGAGAGCAGGGGGCTGGGCTTAGGGAACTGTCAGAATCCATTAAAAATCATGAAAAGTCTGCATAATTTTTAACTGATGTATATTGCAAAGTTGCTTGAAATTATGTTTACTTTTCAAAAAGCTTAAGTTATGTTTTTGTGGAGTTCCCCTTTAAGTTGAGTTGAACTAAATACCAAACTCCATCAAGTTCAACCCCTCAAATGAAACCCAGTGTCCATACTTACACACACTCACACCCACCCACCCCATACACTCACTGAAACTATATTTACCAATATCTATATTAATTGCAGATTTAAGTATCACAAAAGCCTTGGATATTGTGCTTGTCAAAGAAATCATCCAAGTCCCTCTTATAGTCATTAACTGAATCAGCATCACAACATCACCCGGCAGTGCATTCCCCAACCTCACTGTCCTGACTGTGATGAACCCCCTACTCTGTTCCTTTAAATGAAACTTCTTTTCCTCTAGTCTGAAGGGGAGGCCTCTGGTACGTGATTCTCTTTATGGGTAAAAAGGTCCCCTGCCATTTGTCTATAATGTCCTCTAATGTACTTGTAAAGTCTAATCATGTCCCCTCACAAGCGCTTTTTTCCAGAGAAAACAACCCCAACCTTGACAGTCTCCCCTCATAATTTAACTCTTCCCTCCCTCTAACCAGTTTAGTTGCACTTAGTCTCTGCACTCTCTCCAGCTCATTTATATCCCTCCTAAGGACTGGAGTCCAAAATTGCCCCCATACTCCAGATGAGGCCTCACCAGGGACCTATATAGAGGCAAAATTATGTTTTAATACCCTTTTTTATTAAAGACAGAACTTTATTTGCTTTACAGAGGTTACAGAGGGTGGTTGTTATTGGTACATTCTCTACTTGGAGTAAGGTTCTTAGTCGGGTCCCTCAGGGCTCAGTTTTGGGTCCACTTTTATTTAACTTGTTCATTAATAACCTACGGGAGGGTATTGTAAGTTACATAGTTAGTTAGTTACATAGTTAAATTGGGTTGAAAAAAGACAAAGTCCATCAAGTTCAACCCCTCCAAATGAAAACCCAGCATCCATGCACACACCCCTCCCTACTTTTAATTAAAATTCTATATACCCATACCTATACTAACTATAGAGTTTAGTATCACAATAGCCTTTGATATTATGTCTGTCCAAAAAATCATCCAAGCCATTCTTAAAGGCATTATCTGAATCAGCCATCACAACATCACCCAGCAGTGCATTCCACAACCTCACTGTCCTGACTGTGAAGAACCCTCTACGTTGCTTCAAATTAAAGTTCTTTTCCTCTAGTCTAAAGGGGTGGCCTCTGGTACGGTGATCCTCTTTATGGGTAAAAAGGTCCCCTGCTATTTGTCTATAATGTCCTCTAATGTACTTGTAAAGTGTAATCATGTCCCCTCGCAAGCGCCTTTTTTCCAGAGAAAACAACCCCAACCTTGACAGTCTACCCTCATAATTTAAGTCTTCCCTCCCTCTAACCAGTTTAGTTGCACTTAGTCTCTGCACTCTCTCCAGCTCATTTATATCCCTCTTAAGGACTGGAGTCCAAAACTGAACTGCATACTCCAGATGAGGCCTTACCAGGGACCTATAAGGCTAAGGGCACACTAGGCGATAGCGCCGCGATTTGACTCGCGGCGACTTTTCGCCGCGACTTTTAATCCGCAATCGCTGGGGAAACTTTGGCGCTGGCGTCTATGGGGAATCGCGAGCGTAAAAACACACGCGGCGATCTTTTTTCTATTGTCGCTCGAAATCGCCTCGCTAGGCGATTTCGAGCGACAATAGAAAAAAGATCGCCGCGTGTGTTTTTACGCTGGCGATTTGTCGCGATTCCCCATAGACGCCAGCGCCAAAGTTTCCCCAGCGATTGCGGATTAAAAGTCGCGGCGAAAAGTCGCCGCGAGTCAAATCGCGGCGCTATCGCCTAGTGTGCCCTTAGCCTAAAGAGGCTATAAAGAGGCATAATTATGTTTTCATCCCTTGATGCAAGACAGAACTTTATTTGCTTTAGAAGCCACAGAATGACACTGCCCAGAATTAGACAAAGTGTTATCTACAAAGACCCCTAGATCCTTTTCATTTAAGGAAACTCCCAACATATTGCCATTTAGTGTATAACTTGCATTTATATTATTTTTGCCAAAGTGCATAACCTTGCATTTATCAACATTGAACCTCATTTTCCAGTTTGCTGCCCAGTTTTCCAGTTTAGACAAATCACTTTGCAAAGTGGCAGCATCCTGCATGGAACCTATAGTTCTGCACAATTTAGTATCATCTGCAAAAATAGAAACAGTACTTTCAATGCCCACCTCCAGGTCATTAATAAACAAGTTGAAAAGCAAGGGACCTAGTACAGAGCCCTGCGGTACTCCACTAACAACACTGGTCCAATTAGAAAATGTTCCATTTACCACCACTCTTTGTAGTCTATCTTTTAGCCAGTTCTCTATCTAGGTACAAATACTATGTTCCAGACCAACATTCCTTAATTTAACCAGTAACCTTTTGTGTGGCACTGTATCAAATGCTTTAGCAAAGTCTAAGTAAATCACATCCACTGCCATCCCAGAATCGAGGTCTCTACTTACATTCTCATAAAAAGAAATTAAGTTAGTCTGGCAAGATCTATTACGCATAAAACCATGCTGGCACAAACTCATAGTATTATGATTTGCTATGAAGTCCAGTATCTTATCCTTTATTAACCCTTCGAAAAGCTTTCCTACCACTGACGTCAGACTAACAGGCCTATAGTTTTGAGGCTGAGAACGGGATCCTTTTTTGAATAGAGGCACCACATTAGCAATTCGCCAGTCTCTTGGCACTATGCCAGATCTCAATGAATCCTGAAAAATTAAGTAAAGAGGTTTGGCAATCACAGAGCTAAGTTCACTAATTACCCTGGGATGAATACCATCTGGCCCTGGACCTTTGTTAATCTTAACATGTTCAAGTCTCTTTTGAATTTCTTCATGTGTGAACCATGCATCATTAGTTGTATTACTAGAATTGGGACTGTTAAGAAGGAAACCTTCACTTACTGGTTCCTCATTTGTGTAGACAGATGAAAAATATGAGTTCAGAATCTGCGCTTTTATTTTGTTTTCATCAACCAGCTGACCCCCCTCTGATAGTAATGTATCAGTGTTTGCAGATGACACAAAATGATGCAGCCCAGTTATCAAGATGGATAACCCAGAACAAGTGGCAAGATCCTGGTCGCAGCTCACACTTACTCACACCTATAACAGCCACGTTACGCTTTGGGTGGAGCCCTCTGCTACTCTGGTGCCGCCAGGTCTTACAGTGAGAGGATCAAGGCAAAGGTTCTGAGCAAGCAAGGGAACCACATTGTATAATGAGGACTGAGGTTGCTTACAAGAATTAGGGCTCTTATACACAGGCGTTGTGCTTTCTTCTGTTCAGCAGTGGGGGAGAGCAAGAGTAAACGCACTCATTTATTGTCAAGGGGCTGTACTCACACAGACGCAAGTAACCGCCGAACGCAGGTGGAATGCAACATGCTGCGTCCCAACTGCGTTTGGAACTTTCATGCATCTGTGTGAGTACAGCCCCTTGACAATATTTGAGTGTGTTTAATTCTGTGCTGAATGGAAGAAAGCGCAATGCAGGGGAGTGCAGAAAAAAAAACATCCATGTGTAAGAGCCCTTAGGGGCAGATTTACTAAAGGGCCAGTGTTACCGTTTTTAGCCAATTGTTCGCCGACATATAACCGGATTCTCCCCTACATTTTCTAACATATGGAACATAAACTATACAGTGGGCTCATGTGTAGGGCAATATAACAACTATTTATTAAGGTTCTCTGGACTTGTGTAATGTAATGTATTTGCTGCAACATATATGTCCATTCAACTTTAAAGGAACAGTAACATCAAAAAAAAATTTAAAAAATTCGTTAGTATACATCAAAAAATAAACACCAAGACAAATAAAACTTTAAAATTGCAAAGCCTTTATTAAGAAATAACTTACCAAAACTCCACTTCCGTTCCTGTTCAGAAAAGGCGACAGGGCGACCATCCATTGTGCGGCACTGGATTTCTCTTCCCTGACTATCTTTCCTGTTGTACTCACAGCATGTGAAGCGGCTGCTGCATCAGGGAACGCTATATTTTACACATCACCCCGGCTCTGAGCAGGGGAAAAGGGCACAGGGCTGCTGATACTGTCTGGGCTATAATCCCACTGGAAGACATGGGGCAGCTGAAGGATCTAAGCGCTGGCCCGGGTTCTCTGTGCTCATCTGGGAGTCACCCTCTACATCGCCCAGCTATACAGGTATCAAGTCCAAGGACTGAGAGGGGAGATTGGCAGTAAGGGCACCAACTGCTGGACTTCGCACGTTCAGGGGGCGGTCCATCGCAGGAAAGGAAAAAGACAACGCACACTAGCTGCTTAGCGGTTATGCGGACTGAGAACCCCAACCAACGTAACCTGCGAATCTTGCACTGTGTCTCCCACCTCAGCGACTCGGTCTTCGCCTGGCGAAGTGTAGCGATGGGTGCGAAGCTGTCGATGCTGAATTTTTGCATGTTAGCAAATTTACCCCTTAGAGACATGCAGGCCATGTCAAAACCAGTACACAGAATCCGTAAGAAAAGTCAAGCAGGCAAAGAAGGTTGAGTTCAGTGAAAATCAGGATAGAGGCAGGGGTCAGAATGAGATTAGCAGAATAGAAGCACTCCCAGGAACTATACTAGATAGACCTATAACGAGGGTGGAAGGAACGGAGAGTCATAGATTTATAGGCTGGATAATTCAAGACATAGAGACATAGAACAGGTGTGGGTTAATAGAAACCACCTATAGCCACCATTCCCACCTGAAAAACTATGGATATTATTGAAGTGAACTAAGAATACAGCAGTCTGCCCAAACAGGTGAGAGACAGTTCAAATCTAGGCAGGATTTCACACCAATTAATTCCATCCAGGATCCTGGAAATCTGGGCAGCTAAGTGGCAAATGAGATTTAATGTTGCTAAATATCATGCAGATGAGATGTAAAAATATCCACGTATACTCTTATTGGGACTGCACTAGGCAAATCCATAATCGAAACTGGATAATTAACTTGGCTGTAGCAAGCAATACAAATCAGCAGCATCAAGGGCAAATAAGGTCTTTAAGTCTTCTATTAAAAAGGGCATAGAGTCATGGGAGCAGGGGTTTATATTTAAAAAATTTTTACTACTCGGTGAAAAATCATTTTCAAAAACTGAAGTCACCCATAGTAATAACTTGACCTAGTTGTGAAGCAGCCTCCATTTGTAATAGTAGCTGGGCCTCATCATCATCACTTCTTCAAGGTGGTTTGTAGCATACACCAACAATATTTTTCATTGCAACTTTTTGTCCAGTCAAAATCTCTACCCAGAGGGATTCCACCCTGTTCCTAGTGCCATCAATGGTAATTTTGCTTAACGTGATGACCCGCAACCGCGATGACGTAAATATTGCGAAATTGTGGCGCCATTTGTCTTTGAGAAAGCCTTCATTGGCGAAACGTGCGTCAGGCGTTTAGCTCCGTCGCTAGGTCACAGCAATAGGGATTGATATGGTGGGGGATAGAATCTCAGGGGGAAGCGGAATGGTGGGAAATACAGATGAAGCCACTTGGATTTGTGAGTTAAATGCGTCATGACTCAGAGTTAATTGAAGAAACTGTGTTATCTAAAGTTATCTTAACTCATTTAATGCATTTAACCTTTTCATTAGCATACCAAAGCACCATTGTTCACAATGGTGAATGCTTTAATTAGATGGGATGTTGTGACACAGTTTTCTGTGTTAAATGAGATAAATGGGATATCTGTGTTTAGTTATTCTGTGTCAAACAGACAAACCAAAGTGGCTGCATCTGTACCTTTTTTACTGTTTACAATATTGGCATATGACGGACTGATCAGTAACTCTCATTGTTTTCATACAGATTCTCACTTGCGCAATTGCTCTTTTCCAGTACAAGGTGTTGCGTTATACAAGTGCCAGGGAATAGGCCATTCATCATTAGGTGCCTCTGAGAGGACAATGTGATAGTTAACCTTTGTTTGCACATCGTATTGGACCCTTTGTCTGTAGTGATGTTTATTTAAAGATTTATCTTTATTTTTGGTCTATCCGCCGTTCTTATTTACAGCAATAACCACCGCAATTACTGCACCGCATTTACTGTCCTATGATCCCCACTACTCACCACATAATTCATTTGAGGGCATTTAGGACAATGTAGGATCTAGGTGGGACCAGTATAATGATTTATCCCTTCTAACGTTTATACCAGATCAATTCACATCCAATTATTTTTAAATGTTTTTAACTCATGAATTTACCCTCGATGTGCTATTATTATTAACTTTTTAAGGAGCTATTAAATGTTACCTTTTAATTGGGTAATCTATTGATTGGTGGATTGTTAGACAATCAATATTTAAGCACTATCAGCATTTGAATGCAATCAATTTATTGAGTTTTTTCAATTTTCATCTTTTCACTACACTGAATAATAACACTCAATTTGGACTTTCACAAAATGAATTTAGTTATTTATTAAAATCACAATGAATTTATCACACTTATAAGTGATTTCTTGTTCACATTTTATTGCAGCAAAATACAATTCACATTCATTTTGTTATAGACTGTGCGATGCTAATAACTCTCGTTATCAGTCCCCTCTTCTTTGGCACTATTTGAATTGTAATTTTGCGTTAATTTTATATCAATTAATTTGAGGTCACCCAGTTCATTATATATTCAATTGATAAAGCATAAATTAATGCATATTTATAATAATCCATCAGACTCCTTATTAAATAAGCCGATACATGAATTACTAATAAATTATCAGATTACAATTAGCAGTTCATAATCCAATTCATATGAAGTTAAAGGGATACTGTCATGGGAATTTTTTTTTTTCCAAAATGAATCAGTTAATAGTGCTGCTCCAGCAGAATGCTGCAAATAAATCCATTTCTCAAAAGAGCAAACAGATTTTTTTTATATTCAATTTTGAAATCTGACATGGGGCTAGACATATTGTCAATTTCCCAGCTGCCCCCAGTCATGTGACTTGTGCTCTGATAAACTTCAATCACTCTTTACTGCTGTACTGCAAGTTGGAGTGATATCATTCCCTCCCTTTTCCCCCAGCAGCCAAACAAAAGAACAATGGGAAGGTAACCAGATAGCAGCTCCCTAACACAAGATAACAGCTGACTGGTAGATCTAAGAACAACACTCAATAGTAAAAACCCATGTCTCGCTGAGACACATTCAGTTACATTGAGAAGGAAAAACAGCAGCCTGCCAGAAAGCATTTCTCTCCTAAAGTGCAGGCACAAGTCACATGACTGGGGGCAGCTGGGAAATTGACAAAATGTCTAGCCCCATGTCAGATTTCAAAATTGAATATAAAAAAATCTGTTTGCTCTTTTGAGAAATGGATTTCAGTGCAGAATTCTGCCGGAGTAGCACTATTAACTGATGCGTTTTGAAAAAAACATGTTTTTCGATGACAGGATCCCTTTAAATTAGCATTAAATAACCCTCAAGTTCACTGGCAATTCATCAGTTAAATATATCCATTGTGTATAGTTCCAAGAAAATTCATTAAGCAATTTATCTTGATTCTGTTAAAAACTATATGAGGCTATATGGGCCCATTCTGTATCTGCTGTATTTTAGAGAGCAGCTATTCTACACTGATATAGCGTTCAAAGTCAAATTGGGAGTGGGACACCATTGTGGTGATGTGCAGCCTAGACTCTAGCACTCCCACCTACACATCCAAGTGCTGCAGGCTTTTTTGAGGCAGAGACAGTATTTGCGGCAGTTCCATTAAAGGATCCGGCTTCTTTATGTGAGAGCGATTATCACATATTTATTTTGGAAGCAAAAGGCAGTTTAACAATGTAGAGCTCTTTTACCAGGCTTAACAATCCGGCAGTTGGAAACAGACGCTGCACTCTCCTCTGTTTGGATATTTGCTCCCATACTTTACGGCATCCTTAGGTGCTGCTCATGTCGCTCCCACTGGTGGTTCTGCAGTCAACGCCTCTCTCATGACTGGCCTTAGACACTGGCGCTACAGTCTGCGGATGAAAAAGGGGGCCAAGTACCTCAACATTGACACGCCAGTGCACGTTTCACCGAATTTGGCTTCGTCAGGGCGTGATGATGTCAGCTTCTGATTTCCTCTTAAAGTCCCAAAGTGGTGAATTGCCTCACGTTGCTATAGCAATGCGTTTTCATGTTATATGGGATTTTTCGTATGTTTAACGAGTACTGATGATATTTGTGGGCATACTGTACTACTTCATAATTGGCAACACTTTACAATTTTAAAGACAGAAGATATTATACGGAGCAGTCTTGGATCAAAATTTTTCAACGTTACACATACAGTATAAGGTTATATTTACAAAAATACCCCAAATTTAGTGTCTTCATTTAAACCATGGGGCCACAGAATATTTAACTCATAAATCCACCTTAACTCTTTTCTCAATAACACTTTGTCAATAGCACCTCCACGGATTCCTAAGGATACATGCTCTATTCCAAACATTTTTAGGCTTTTAATGTTACCCCCATGGGTTACATTAAAATGCCTTGCCACTGAGCTTTTCGTTGATTTTCATCTTATGTCCCAAACATGCTCCAGTAATCGGGTACCTACTGATCTTTTAGTTTTTCCTTTGTACCTCAACGGACAATCACATTCAATTGTGTATATTACTGCTGTTGTTTTACAATTAATGAAACTCTTGATAGCATATTTTTTTTATTATTTTGTAAATTTAAGAAACCAGAACCTTTTTATACATATTTACAACACTTGCAGTGCCCACATTTAAAAATTCCTCTTTCACATTTTGGCAACCAAGTCGTGGCAAACCCATGGTTCCCTATACCAGACACAATCGGTCGTCCAGGAGGATTGTCCAAACTTTTATGAATTTTTGGAATAACATAAAAGGTTTTAGTTACTGAATCTTGTACATATAGAAATTCGATAAAGGAGGAAATATAGTCCTCATGGAAGAAACTAAGTACAAACAGGAAGTAAAAAGAAAATTAAATTATAGACAACAATATGAGCTACTCCAGTCTGACCCAAAAATGGTTGTGAAAAAAAGATTAGAACAACTTTTTTTGGATGATGGAGTCATATCCAAAAAAAGAATTTTAATTTCTACTGTATATGTACAAGATCCAGTAACTCCAACCTTTTATGTTATTCCAAAAATTCATAAAAGTTTGGACAATCCTCCTGGATGACCGATTGTGATGATGGGCTGGGGTCTATAATGCAGAGAGAGGGTCTCTTTAATTCTCTCATATGGCAACTCAGTGGCCTTAGCAGGAGACATAAGAGTTTTAAGGAGACTGTAGGGTTTAACTGACTGTGTAGTAAATAAAATATCTGCTTTTTTTTCCTGGACTAACATCATTTGCAGACAGCTATCCCTCAAATATTTCCAAATAAGAATCAACTTCTTAAGCAGATTCTGAAAACCCTGGGACTTTTCCAATGGCAGACATTGTAGCAAGTTACTCAATGTACAGAGAATAAATTGTACAGCCAGTTTGCTCTGCAGCTGAGTCTGTATCTGACCCAATAACACAAACCCTTGACGCCACTGTGATAAACAACTTGGCTGGAAGTTGGTTAAACAATTCTGCTATGTTATTTCAGGTGAAGCAACAGATAAGCACAGGTACATTTATTAGAACATGGCAGGTAAGACAGTTCTGCTCCATTCTTGCTCTCAGCTTAGACAGGAAGAGGGAAAACAGGAACAGGAAATGAATCATAAGTTAAATACATATTTTAAAAAAGCAACTTCAATCTCCTTTTGTGTTGGTTAAACAAAGAGTAACAAAAGAGATCTGCTTTAACATATTCTTCTGAAGAGCAACTTTAATCTCAGTGTTTCTCAGGCTGTATACTATTGGATTGAAACACGGTGTTCCCACTGTGTATAGAAGGGATAGCGTTTTCTTTATATTGAAGTTATGTTGTTTGGATGGTACCGTATAAACTATTATCATAGACCCATAGTACATACACACAACTATTAAATGGGAGCTGCAAGTGGAGAAGGCTTTGTGTCTTCCTTCAGTAGAGGAGATCCTGAGAATGGCAAGGCCAATAGAAATGTAAGTGTAAATGATGAAGCAAAATGGGAGAAGCATAAAAGGTATGGACAAAATAATATCTGTTAGTTCCACAGCTTTATAATCTGTGCAGGAAAGTTTAATAATTGGGTTAAAATCACAGAAATAATGATCTAAAACATATGGGCCACAGAACTGCAAATTAAATGTAAGAATATTTACAATCAAACTCAATATAAGGGCTAAACCCCAAGAACAAAGACTCATATAGAGACAAAGCCTGAAATCCATAATGGAGACATAATGAAGTGGGGAGCAGATGGCCAGATATCGGTCATAGGCCATGACTGTGAGGAGATAAAATTCAGAAGTTGTTGAAACACAATAAAAACAAAACTGTGTGATACAACCAGTAGCAGATATTGTGCCTCCTCCATTCAGTAACAACCACAAGAAATTTGGAGTAATACTGGTACTGAGCAAAACATCAGATACAGACAGCTGGGAGAGAAGGACGTACATGGGAGATCTCAGAGCTGAGACTGTTATCACTAATATGATTATAAGAAAGTTTCCAACTAAAGTCAAGATATAAATCCAGAGAAATAAAACAAAGAGTAACTCATTTATTATCTGTGTGTTCTGAAATCCCAGAAGAAGGAAAGATATATCTGATGTCTGATTCACTTTATCCATTGCCTGGAACCATGAAACAGAGAGGTTAGAAGATATAGTGTAATGCAAATAGAGTCCAACATCTGTGCTCTGTTTGATGTAGAACTGAAGCCCCAGTGTTTTATACCTTGTGTGAAAAGAGTTGCTTCCTCAATGAGATAACACTTTCAGTCCTAAACTAGAACCCTACACAACAAACTGTTTAACAGACATTCAGCAAAAAGCAGCCATAATTCTATACTGTATGGATAAGGAAATCCATTTGGCATTACAGAGATGAGGTTTTTATACCTTTGGAAAGGAACAGAACATCAATTATGTAACTGTCCCCTGGCACTTATGTAGTACAGACACATTAACAGGAAGATCCCGTGAGCATAAGGAGAACAGCAATATCTTTCTAAAGAGAATAACAGAAACAATTTATTTTAAGATATTTCTGCATCCCATCCCACCAAAAGTACTGAATATTTAAATTTCTTTCTACATATTTCTAATAAACAATTTATAAAGTTTCTAAATTCCCCAAGAACACCAAATAATAAAAGAAATGTTACACCACTGGGAAAATCAATGACAAAACAGAGCTGATATTGGGGGGTAATTAATGACTGCAAGTGTAGTTCCATTCTCCACAGTCAGTTACACATAAAACCCCATTCATTACAGGTACCTGCAGTAAAAAACACATTATTTGCAATAGTTGCACTTGGTGCAGTTCTTACAACCTCCCATTTAGAATCAAGTGACTCATCAATGCCTCCATTACTTAGCCACCATGAAAATGACCACTTAGAAAGTCCCCATGAAAAGTCCAGGTTGTTGATTACTGGGCTCAGAGGAGATGGAGAAAAGCTAATTGGTATTTTTTCCGTGGCACCCTCTAGAGATAAAGTATGTCCATCATTATTGGAGAAGTTTCAAAGTTTTGAAGTAGCATCTTTGATAGCCATAGGTGGGAACAAATCCAATTTGATATTTATGTATAATTGTGCTTAAAATTCAGAGTGCCATTATTGGAGCTAGCATTTTTTAAAATCAATGTTGAGCAATGAAACTGACCCGTAATTCTTTGGAGACAGTAGGCTTTGGGATAATTGATATCCTAGCTTTGTTCACTTGAGGGGAAGGAGGTTTCCAGCAGAAATGTGCTGGTACAAGTTATGCAGTTGGTGGAGTAGTTGTCCTGAAATTCTTTTTTGTTAAAGAGAGAGGAAAAAATGTTGGGTCCTGTTGGTAATTTGATTACCAGAACCTTATTATTTACAAGGATCCAAAACAAAGACTGTTCTTCAGAATAACTTATTTATTTATTAGACAAAACATTGGAATCTTGGGAAGCTTGTCACAATGTCACACTTAGTATGGCACGGAGAGCTTCAAATTTCACGCCCCGTTTTGACCAAGTTTATATACATTTCACAGAGCATTCACTATAAGGAAGATGTACACAGAATTGCCATACATGGTCAAGAAAGTACTTATATCTGAGCAGGTGCAAGTATTACTGGAAAACATTGCACAAGTAACAGTTTCCTGTGTCCAACAGTTTGCAAGCCTTGTGGTCTAACGAATGCTATTTAAATATAGCCAGGGTGTGCACTTGTAGTTCTATAGCTATAATTGTATCTCGTGTTCCTATTGGAACCCTTTGACCTCTTTTATCAGGGCTTTGGTATTATGTGAACACACTTTTATAAGACAATATAAAATCCTCAATTCAATCCTCCATCTTAGAACACATGTGTCTTAGATGAGTCTTGTTGTATTAGGAAACTTTGGGGAAGGGTATTATCATTTTATATTATTATATATGTCCTTTTTTAAAAAATGTATCCTATTAATTGTGGTCCTCTTCATATTAACTACAGTACCTTATTTATTATCAATTGTTTAGCACTGTCAAGCACTTTATATTTAATGAATTAATTTTTAAGCTGGTATGAACTCATAGTAACTGCCAGCCACCATTAACTAAACAAGCACTTAGCACTTTAGAAATTTTGCAATTAATTCTTTAATAGGATTGATTGTTGGTATATGTGTAAGGTAATTAATTCGATTAAGTATTTATCACCATTATTTTCTAAGTTATATTTTAATCAATAGAATGAACTATATTGCACTTGCACTTTAATTTAACTTAATCAAGGTTTAATTTAAGTGGTAGTTTTAATTGTTTAAATCATAACAAAACACTTTATACTTATAATTGGTCAGTGATTACCATAAGCTAATCACAATATATTTAATTGGTAGTTATAATAATCGAGAGACTGCTGAGCGAGTGTGAAGCAAGTGGGGTACTTTTTTTCTCCTTCCACAAATATTATTATATATGTCCTTTACACAGACTCTTACCCATCTTCAATGCACTGTTCCTTCTGTTCTTTACCCAATTTTAGTTTTTTGTGATATTGCTATTTATTATTAGTTTCATCTCAAATGTGAGTGGGTCTGGGGCAAACTTTCTTAGGAGTAGAGTTTCTGGTAGAAATGAGTGAATAAATTAGCACTTTTATCTGAAAGGATATACTCAGTCATAGATCACACCAGGTATGATAGATAGGAGCAGGGTAGCTAGTGAGCAGCCTCACCTCCACCGATGATATAATTAAGGACTAGAGCTCATATTGCACTGCCCAAGAGTAGTGATCCAAGTGTATTGATCTAGGGGTAGAACCTGTCCTTTTGAGTGACTATGTCCAATTTGCCTGACGGGCAAGTCTTTTCTGATGAGAATATTGTGAATATATGCAGAGCACATATGTCATCATTTGTGTCTAGTTCTTAAAGACTTGTGTAAGATCCTATTGATAAAGTCTTTATTGTTAATTTCAAGAACAACTGGTGCCCATTTATTGAATTCTACCTAAGGAGTATAGTTCAGCCACACCCTGCCTCAATATTAAGTGAAGGCCCACTTCACGAGTTAAGAGTTTCATACATAATCTGTAAAGCAACTATATCCTACAGTTACCAATTGCCTTGTAGCCTTGCACATTTCAGAAAGACAGACACTCTACCATCAAACCTTATAAAAATTAAAGATTCACACTTCACACTTGGCTATATAATAAAGCAATGTACAGATTTTTTTCTAGACAGTTTCTTTTAAGTCTTCAATAATCACAAAAAATAGCCTTACACATTTTGCATCCAAGAGCACTCAGCCATAAGCTAAACAACAGTACTTTAAACACAAAGTATAAAAGAAGCTGAGCCTATCAAATTAGAGGGAGGTGTTGACAGAATTGTCCCTGGTCCAAGAGGGAGCAATGTAACAGTTTATACATTATATACCATGGCATTTATGTGTACAGGTATGGGATCTGTTATCCACAATGCTTGGGACCTGGCATTTTCTGGATAAAGAATCTTTCTGTAATTTGGATCTTCATACCTTTTGTCTAATAGAAAATCATGTAAAGATTAAATAAACCCAATAGGCTGGTTTTGCTTCCAATAAGGATTAATTATATCTTAGTTGGAATCAAGTACAAGCTACTGTTTTATTATTACAGAGAAAAAGGGAATATTTTTTTTTTAAAATTTGGATTATTTGGATAAAATGGAGTCTATGGGAGAGGGCCTTTCCATAATTCAGAGCTTTCTGGATAATGGGTTTCCAGATAATGGGTGTCCAGATAATGGATCCTATACCTGTATCTGCATGAATAAATTTATTTTGGGTATACTTTTATCTATATGGAGCCAATGAATATTATGGGATTGTGTCAAGGCGCCTATCGACACCTAGGGGAGAAAAACGGGCGCCGGCGTCAAAAACGAGACGCCGGCGCCGTTTCATGAATTTCGCGCGAAATTTTTGACGAAGCGAAACAGCGCAAATTCGCCCATCACTGATTATACGGAGCAGTCTTGGATCAAAATTTTTCAAGTTTACACATATTAGGTTATATTTACAAAAATACCCCAAATTTAGTGTCTTCATTTAAACCATGGGGCCACAGAATATTTAACTCATACATCCACCTGAACTCTTTTCTCAATAGCACTTTGTCAATAGCAACTCCACAGATTCCTAAGGATACATGCTCTATTCCAAACATTTTTAGGCTTTTAATGTTACCCCCATGGGTTACATTAAAATGCCTTGCCACTGTGCTTTTCGTTGATTTTCATCTTATGTCCCAAACATGCTCCAGTAATCGGGTACCTACTGATCTTTTAGTTTTTCCTTTGTACCTCAACGGACAATCACATTCAATCATGTCTATTACTGCTGTTGTTTTACAATTAATGAAACTCTTGATAGCATATTTTTTTTATTATTTTGTAAATGTAAGAAACCAGAACCTTTTTATACATATTTACAACACTTGCAGTGCCCACATTTAAAAATTCCTCTTTCACATTTCGGCAACCAAGTCGTGGCAAACCCATGGTTCCCTATACCAGACACAATCGGTCGTCCAGGAGGATTGTCCAAACTTTTATGAAT
Source organism: Xenopus laevis (assembly GCF_017654675.1). Classification (NCBI taxonomy): domain Eukaryota; kingdom Metazoa; phylum Chordata; class Amphibia; order Anura; family Pipidae; genus Xenopus; species Xenopus laevis. The sequence goes on from NC_054375.1 coordinate 158,174,766, forward strand.
TTACTGTACAAGATCCAGTAACTCCAACCTTTTATGTTATTCCAAAAATTCATAAAAGTTTGGACAATCCTCCTGGATGACTGTGTCTGGTATAGGGAGTATGACTGAACCTCTAAGTAAATTTGTGGACGAAAGTTTGAGAACTTGCTATCCTCTTTTGTTTTGGATACAGCAGAGGTCATTAAGAAAATTGACCAATTACCAGAGTCAGAAGAAGTATGGTTGGTAACTCTAGAAGTAGAAAGCTTGTGTAAGGGATCAGAAAAATCCTTCTCCTGTTTTTCTGTTTGTGACATCAACCAGTCCAGTTACAGGCTGGAGAGCCGTCTGATTGGCTGGGTGCCCCAGTGCATCCTTGGGAGAGAGGGAGTGCATGACTTTGGAGCCTTTTATACAGGGTCTCTGACAGAGTTCAACAGGGGTTGTGTGGGGAAAGATCCAGCCAGAACCAAGTCTTGTGCAACTGTCCAAGCTGTTGAATCTGTGGAAGTACAGAGAGAGCCCATCCTGTTCCCTGCCAAACTTCTAGAGACTCAGAAGGAGAAAGGTGCTACTGGTAAGATTGATCCTGCTGCCGAGCTGCCTGTAATCTCCAGTGTGACTGCCTCTGTGAGCACCCCGGTGAGTGAGCCACCCAAGGGAGGATACTGGCAAGGATACAAGTGTGGGGTCCCGATTTGAAGACAGGTCGAGATTTGCTTGTGCATTTACCTGCTATGTGGTAGGGGCTGCTAAGTTCCAAAGGGAGAGGTACTTTTGGGAAAAGGCAGCGCTACCTGGGGTATAAGAGCTCTGGGCAAGGGACATTCTATTTGAACTGAACTGTGTAGTTATTAACACCTTCCAGAGGATTGGGACTTTAACTAGGTCCCACGTGTCCCCAGTGCAGGAGTGTATTGTGTATTATGCCCAAGTTCTTTCCATCAACCATTCCCCAGCATCTCTGGCCTGCCCCCTGCCTGCCAAAACAAAAAAGGTGCTAACCCTAGGTAGATACCTGTTTTAATCCAGAACCTCATCTACAAGGCTTCCCCTATGATGTGTTTTTTCCAAAAAATCTTTAGCGTTCAGCAGTGATGATGGGCTGGGGTCTTTAATGCAGAGAGAGGGTCTCTTTAATTCTCTCATATGGCAACTCAGTGGCCTTAGCAGGAGACATAAGAGTTTTAAGGAGACTGTAGGGTTTAACTGACTGTGTAGTAAATAAAATATCTGCTTTCTTTTCCTGGACTAATATCATTTGCAGACAGCTATCCCTCAAATATTTCCAAATAAGGATAAACTTCTTAAGCAGTTTCTGAAAACTCTGGGACATTTCCAATGGCAGACATTGTAGCAAGTTACTCAATGTACAGAGAAGAAATCATGCAGCCAGTTTGCTCTGCAGCTGAGTCTGTATCTGACCCAATAACACAAATCCTTGACGCCACTGTGATAAACTGTTTGGCTAACAGTGGGTTAAATGATTCTGCTGTGTTAGTTCAGGTGAAGCATCAGACAAGCACAGGATCTTCTGGTACATTTATTAGAACATGACAGGTAAGACAGTTCTGCTCCATACTTGCACTCAGCTTAGACAGGAAGAGGGAAAACAGAAACAGGAAATGAATCATAAGCTACATACATATTTCAAAAGAGCAACTTCAGTCTCCTTTTGTGTTTGTTAAACAAAGAGTAACAAAAGAGATCTGCTTTAACATATTCTTCTGAAGAGAAACTTTAATCTCAGTGTTTCTCAGGCTGTATACTATTGGATTGAAACACGGTGTTCCCACTGTATATAGAAGGGATAGTGTTTTCTTTAAATTGAAGTTATGTTGTTTGGATGGTACCATATAAATTATTATAATAGACCCATAGTACATACAGACAACTACTAAATGGGAGCTGCAAGTGGAGAAGGCTTTGTGTCTTCCTTCAGTAGAGGAGATCCTGAGAATGGCAAGACCAATGGAAACATAAGAAAAAATGATAAAGCAAAAAGGGAAAAGCATAAAAGGTATGGCCAAAATAATATCTGTTAGTTCCACAGCTTTATAATCTGTGCAGGAAAGTTTAATAATTGGGTTAAAATCACAGAAATAATGATCTAAAACATATGGGCCACAGAACTGCAAATTAAATGTAAGAATATTTACAATCAAACACAATATAAGGGCTAAACCCCAAGAACAAAGACTCATAAAGAGACAAAGCCTGAAATCCATAATGGAGACATAATGAAGTGGGGAGCAGATGGCCAGATATCGGTCGTAGGACATGACTGTGAGGAAATAAAATTCAGAAGTTGCTGAAACACAATAAGAGTAAAACTGTGTGATACAACCAGTAGCAGATATTGTGCCTCCTCCATTCAGTAATAACCACAAGGTATTTGGAGTAATAGTGGTACTGAGCAAAACATCAGATACAGACAGCTGGGAGAGAAGGACGTACATGGGAGATCTCAGAGCTGAGACTGTTATCACTAATATGATTATAAGAAAGTTTCCAGCTAAAGTCAAGATATAAATCCAGAGAAATAGAACAAAGAGTAACTCATTTATTATCTGTGAGTTCTGAAATCCCAGAAGAAGGAAAGATATATCTGATGTCTGATTCACTTTATCCATTGCCTGGAACCATGAAACAGAGAAGTTAGAAGATATAGAGTAATGCAGATAGAGTCCAACATCTGTGCTCTGTTTGATGTAGAAGTGATGCCCCAGTGTTTTATACCTTGTGTGAAAAGAGTTGCTTCCTCAATGAGATAACACTTTCAGTCCTAAACTAGAACCCTACACAACAAACTGTTTAACAGACAGACAAAAAATACATGACAATTGCAAATCAACTTACAGTAAAACTGTCAACAGAATGATAACGATGATGCTAATAATTTTTACATATTTATGTAGTAAAGATAACATTTCTAGGTTGAATTTCTCTAAAGAGAATACTGTGTTTTCTCACATGTTCCTGTGTGGAAATTAATAGTACTATTAATAGTAGTTCTAAATAATGTATGAGCATTAGCCTTATGCCACGAATGGGTACATTTGTACTAACTGAGATCCTGAACCTTTCAGTGAGTCAGATCATCATCCAAAGTTTTATAGTAAAGTGAAATTTCTCACCTGCCCATTTGAGGAAGCAGAGAAAAATTAGAAACAGCAGTGAGTGATACATTTCTCTTGTAATGGAAAGTTGCCTTTGAGGCTTGTTGGAAACTGCAAATGGAAAATGAAAGAATATTGTAGGATGAGCAATGTCATTCAGCAAAAAGCAGCCATAATCCTATACTGTATGGATAAGGGAATCCATTTGGCATTACAGAGATGAGGTTTTTATACCTTTGGAAAGGAACAGAACATCAATTGTGTAACTGTCCCCTGGGACTTGTGTAACACAGACACTCACAGGAAACTCCCTGGAGGAGAAGGAGAACAGCAATATCTTTCTAAAGAGAAGAACAGAAACAATTTATTTTAAGATATTTCTGCATCCCATCCCACCAAAAGTACTGAATATTTAAATTTATTTCTACCTATTTCTAATAAACAATTTATAAAGTTTCTAAATTCCCCAAGAACACCAAATAATAAAAGAAATGTTCCACCACTGGGAAAATCAATGACAAAACAGAGCTGATATTGGGGGTAATTGATGACTGCAAGTGTAGTTCCATTCTCCACAGTCAGTTACACATAAAACCCATTCATTACAGGTACCTGCAGTAAAAAACACATTATTTGCAATAGTTGCACTTGGTGCAGTTCTTACTACCTCCCATTTAGAATCAAGTGACTCATCAATGCCTCCATTACTTAGCCACCTTGAAAATGACCACTTAGAAAGTCCCCATGAAAAGTCCAGGTTGTTGATTACTGGGCTCAGAGGAGATGGAGAAAAGCTAATTGGTATTTTTTTCCGTGGCACCCTCTAGAGATAAAGTATGTCCATCATTATTGGAGAAGTTTCAAAGTTTTGAAGTTGCATCTTTGATAGTCATAGGTGTGAACAAATCCAATTTGATATTTATGTATAATTGTGCTTAAAATTCAAGGTGCCATTATTGGAGCTAGCATTTTTTAAAATCAATGTTGAGCAATGAAACTGACCCGTAATTCTTTGGAGACAGTAGGCTTTGGGATAATTGATATCCTAGCTTTGTTCACTTGAGGGGAAGGAGGTTTCCAGCAGAAATGTGCTGGTACAAGTTATGCAGTTGGTGGAGTAGTTGTCCTGAAATTCTTTTTTGTTAAAGAGAGAGGAAAAAATGTTGGGTCCTGTTGGTAATTTGATTACCAGAACCTTATTATTTACAAGGATCCCAGCTTCCCAAGTCACATGACCAGGGGCAGCTGGGAAATTGACAAAATGTCTAGCCCCATGTCAGATTTCAAAACTGCTGGAGCAGCTCTATTAACTGATTCATTTTGAAAAAAATTTTCCCATGACAGTATCCCTTTAAGTGAAAGCCCACTTCACGAGTTTCATACATAATCTGTAAAGCAACTATATCCTACAGTTACCAATTGCCTTGTAGCCTTGCACATTTCAGAAAGACAGATACTCTACCATCAAACCTTATAAAACTTAAAGATTCACACTTGGCTATATAATAAAGCAATGTACAGATTTTTTTCTAGACAGTTTCTTTTAAGTCTTCAATATTCACAAAAAATAGCCTTACACATTTTGCATCCAAGAGCCCTCAGTTATAGGCTAAACAACAGTACTATAAACACAAAGTATAAAAGAAGCTGAGCCTATCAAATTAGAGGGAGGTGTTGACAGAATTGTCCCTGGTCCAAGAGGGAGCAATATAACAGTTTGTACATTTTATACCATGGCATTTATGTGTACAGGTATGGGATCTGTTATCCACAATGCTTGGGACCTGGCATTTTCTGGATAAAGAATCTTTCTGTAATTTGGATCTTCATACCTTTTGTCTAATAGAAAATCATGTAAACATTAAATAAACCCAATAGGCTGGTTTTGCTTCCAATCAGGACTAATTATATCTTAGTTGGGATCAAGTACAAGCTACTGTTTTATTATTACACAGAAAAAGGGAATAATTTTTTTTAAAATGTGGATTATTTGGATAAAATGAAGTCTATGGGAGAGGGCCTTTCCATAATTCAGAGCTTTCTGGATAATGGGTTTCCAGATAATGGGTTTCCAGATAATTGATCCTATACCTGTATCTGCATGAATAAATTTATTTTGGGTATACTTTTATCTATATGGAGCCAATGAATATTATGGGATTGTGTCAAGGCGCCTATCGGCACCTAGTGGAGAAGTCCGGACCAAGGAGGAAGCTTAGGGGTAAAGTCCAAGTTTGCGGTATCCAAAGGGGTCAGGCGTAAGTGTAGTCAAGTTCTGGCAAGAGTTCAATAAGCAGGCAGCAAGGATCAGAATCATCGTCTGAGCAGAGGGTTAGGTGTCCAGGAAATAACAATTAAGGAGTATAGGAACACCCAGAAACACAAGTCAGCAATTCCTATAATCGTCATTGAACCCGTGACCTCAGCGTCCTCTTATTTAGAATCTTAGCGCCAATCCATGACGACATTACGCCCGTGTCAAGGCACTGGCGTCTTCCCATTTGGGTTATGGGTACCACATCTTGAACACAGCACCGCCAGAGACAGGAGCACCATCAGGTGCTCCAGACAGTACCCCCTTCTGTATAGGGCATCTGCCTTCTGATTTCTGGAGCCGGGGCGATAGGCAAGAACAAAATTTAATTGTGTGAAGAAGAAGATTGCCCACTGAGCTTGAAGAGGATTCAGTCTCTTGAGAGTCTGAATGAATTCTATGTTGTTGTAACTGCCAGAAGTTGCAAAAGATCAAAATGTCGGAAGACAGGAGCAGAGGCAAATTAATCTTTCAGAGACTGAAAGGCCTCCAGAGCATGAGGGGGCCAGGTATTAGGTTTTCCTCCCATCTGGATGAGAGCCAAAACAGGAATGATACAGTAGGAGAACCCCTGATAAATTGTCAGTAATAATTAGCGAAACCGATAAATCTTTGTACGGCCTTGGTACTTGTGGGAAGAGGCCTGTCCTAGATTGCTGTGACTTTAGAGGGATGCATCGCAAATTCCTCACAAGTAGTGATGGGCAAATTTATTCGCCAGGCCCAAATTTGCAGCAAATTCCTGCGATTCGCTGTCGACTAATAAATTCGCGAAACCGCCATGAAAATTCGGACGCCGGCGTCAAAAACGAGACGCTGTCTGTGTTTCACAATTATTTTGCTGTTTCGCGAATTTCGCAGGAAATTCGCAAATTTTTCAGCAAAGCAAAACGCGCCAGATTTGCCCATCACTGCTCTTGAGAGATAATGTAACCCAGGAAGGGAATCTTAGGCACCTCGAAGACACACTTCTCCAGCTTGGCAAAAAGGGAGTTCTCCCTCAGACGGGAGAGAACTTCTCTCACCCGGGTTCGGTGACTTTCCAAGTCTTTGGAGAAGATTAAAATGCCATCCAAGTACACGACTACGGATTGCCCCAGAAGATCTCTGAAGATGTTGTTTACAAATTCTTGGAAGACGGCAGGGGCATTGCAGAGACCAAACGGCATTACCAGGTATTATAATGCCCATCTCTGGTGTTGAATGGCGTCTTCCATTCGTCCCCCTCTCGGATGCGGATTAGGTTGTAAGCTCCTTGCAGATCCAATTAGTGAAGATCTTCACCCCTCTGAGTTGGCCGAAGAGCTGGTGCGTGGTGCCAAAACAGGCAGGAATCTTCTACTATGCTCCTTATTAGATTGGTGCTCCCGGAGTTGGGTGTCTACCTTCATGGCGAGGGAAATCAGGTCTTCCAATTGCTTAGGGAGTTTCCTGGAGACTAGGTCATCTTTGAGTCTGCTTGATAAACCTTGATAGAAGATGACTCGAATAAGCCTTGTTTGTCCAGTTGGTTTCGGCCATCAAGGTTCTAAAGTCAATAGCATACGCACTGTCACTGAGATCACAGTTCGGAAAGCCTGGAGGAAAGCTTTGACATCTAAGTTCAGAGGAGAATTCTTCTCCCAAAGAGGTGTTGTCCACTCTAGCGGTTTACCCTCCAATCTTGACATCACATACCCCACCTTGGCTCATTCACTGGAATACTGCGAGGGTTGAAAATCGAACAGGATCAAACACTGTTTAACAAAGCCTCTTCAGGCTTGAGGGTCCCCATTATAGTGAGGCGGAAGAGGAATGCAAGGCTCATCAGCTGATGAAGCCGCTAAAGGAGGGGCAACAGTGAAATGGATGGCATCCGGGAGAGAAGGGCCTCTAGCACTTGCCCTCTACGATTCTGCTGGGCTTTATAAGCTCCCATGCAAGACACCAACCCCCGGAGTGTTCCTTACACATCAGAGGGAGTTTCCTCAGTTGGGTCCACAGCCTGATTATACTGTCCCGGGGCCTAGCAGCACCTAGTGGAGAAGTGCAGGCCAAGGACAAAGCTTAGGGGTAAATCAGAAGCAGGGTCTTAGCAGAGGATCAGGAATGAAGGAAACAGCAATTAAGGAATATAGGAAAACCCAGGAAGACAAGTCAGCAATTCCTATAATCGGCATTGAACCCATGACCTCGGCGTCCTCTTATTTTGAATCTTGGCGCCAAGCATTTAATGAATTTGCGCTAGCATCCAGGTGCTGGCGTCATCCCACGTGGGTTATGGGTGCTGCCATCTTGGACGCGGTGCCGCTGGAGATGGAAGATCCTCCCTACAATGTGATTGGCTCAGCTCCTTTTATACTTACTTTGGACAGTGTATAAAGTAACGGTGTGCAAAAAATACAGTCTTTAACTTCTACAACAAGTCACAGAAAATACAAAAGTAAACACTATATAACTTGTAAGACAAGGTATGTAATAATTGGGGTAAAATCACAGAAATAATAATCTAAAACATATGGTACACAAAACTGCAAACTAAATGTCAGAAGATTTCCAAACAAACTCAATATAAGGGCTACACCCCAAGAACAAAGACTCATATAGAGGCAAAGCCTAAAATCCATAATGGAGACATAATGAAGTGGGGAGCAGATGGCCAGATATCGGTCATGGGACATGACTGTGAGGAGATAAAATTCTGAAGATGCTGAAACACAATAAGAGTAAAACTGTGTGATACAACCAGTAGCAGATATTTTGCCTCCTCCATTCAGTAATAACCACAAGAAATTTGGAGTAATATTGGTACTGAGCAAAATATCAGATACAGACAGCTGGGAGAGAAGGACGTACATGGGAGATCTCAGAGCTGAGACTGTTATTACCAATGTAATTATAAGAAAGTTTGCAGCTAAAGTCAACATATAAATACAGAGAAACAGAACAAAGAGAAACTCATTTATTATCTGAGAGTTCTGAAATCCCAGAAGAAGGAAAGATATATCTGATGTCTGATTCACTTTATCCATTGCCTGGAACCATAAAACAGAGATGTTAGAAAATATAGAGTAATGCAGATAGAGTCCAACATCTGTGCTCTCTTTGATGAACAACTAAAGCCCCCGACATTTCATGCCTAGTGTGAAAAGAGTTGTTTCATCTCAAAATTAACTTTTGCATGATTTAATCAGGGACTCTTTCCATAGCCTGAAATATGAAATTCTATCTGATAACTAGGGATGTCGCGGACTGTTCGCCGGCGAACTTGTTCGCGCGAACATCGACTGTTCGCGCTCGCCGAATGTTCGCGAACGTCGCGCGACGTTCGCCATTTTGGGTTCGCCTTATCTGGCGCTTTTTTTTGCCCTCTCACCCCAGACCAGCAGATACATGGCAGCCAATCAGGAAGCTCTCCCTGCTGGACCACCCCCACACCCCCTGGACCACTCCCCTTCCATATATAAACTGAAGCCCTGCAGCGTTTTTTCATTCTGCCTGTGTGTGCTTGGAAGAGCTAGTGTAGGGAGAGAGCTGTTAGTGATTTCACTGATTTGAGGGACAGTTGATAGTAAGTTTGCTGGCTAGTAATCTACTTGATACTGCTCTGTATTGGAGGGACAGAAGTCTGCAGGGATTTGAGGGACATTTTAGGTTAGGTAGCTTTGCTGGCTAGTAATCTACCTTCTACTGCAGTGCTCTGTATGTAGCTGCCTGCTGTGGGCACTGATCTCTTCTGATCTCATCTGCTGACTGCTGTAATAACCCAATAGTCCTTGTAAGGACTGCTTTTATTTTCTTTTTTGTTTTTTTACTTTGCTAGTTGCTACTATAAGAGCCCAGTGCTATTAGTCTAGCAGTGTTGGGGAGTGGGACTGGTGTGCTACTGTGCTGCTCCTAGTAGTTCAGCAGCACCAACCCGAGAATTTTTTTTTTTTTAATATACATATAATTTTTTTTTATTTTACTTATCTTACTGTTCTTTAACGTGTACAGTGCTGTTTGCTGTTCTTCATAGTAGTGCACCAATAGTAGTGCACTTGTAGGCATTATTTGCCCAGTGTGTTCTTCATTTTCAAACAACTGCCAGCTAGCTGTGTAAGCTTGTTCACATTCTGTCTAAATATCAATAATAATGCCGTCTCCAGAAACAGCACCTGAGTGATGTTTTTCAAGCAGCAATAATATATTCCGTATCCACCACTGCTGTAGTAGTGTATACGTTGACCTTGCAGGCATTATTTGCCCAGTGTGTTCTTCAAACCACTGCCACTTAGCTGTGTGAGCTTGTTCACATTCTGTCTAAATATCAATAATAATACCCTGTCCAGAAACACCACCTGAGTGACGTTTTTCAAGCAGCAATAATATATTCCGTATCCACCACTGCTGTAGTAGTGTATACGTTGACCTTGCAGGCATTATTTGCCCAGTGTGTTCTTCAAACCACTGCCACTTAGCTGTGTGAGCTTGTTCACATTCTGTCTAAATATCAATAATAATACCGTCTCCAGAAACAGCACCTGAGTGATGTTTTTCAAGCAGCAATAATATATTCCGTATCCACCACTGCTGTAGTAGTGTATACGTTGACCTTGCAGGCATTATTTGCCCAGTGTGTTCTTCAAACCACTGCCACTTAGCTGTGTGAGCTTGTTCACATTCTGTCTAAATATCAATAATAATACCGTCTCCAGAAACACCACCTGAGTGACGTTTTTCAAGCAGCAATAATATATTCCGTATCCACCACTGCTGTAGTAGTGTATACGTTGACCTTGCAGGCATTATTTGCCCAGTGTGTTCTTCAAACCACTGCCACTTAGCTGTGTGAGCTTGTTCACATTCTGTCTAAATATCAATAATAATACCGTCTCCAGAAACAGCACCTGAGTGACGTTTTTCAAGCAGCAATAATATATTCCGTATCCACCACTGCTGTAGTGTATACGTTGACCTTGCAGGCATTATTTGCCCAGTGTATTCTTCAAACCACTGCCACTTAGCTGTGTGAGCTTGTTCACATTCTGTCTAAATATCAATAATAATACCCTGTCCAGAAACACCACCTGAGTGACGTTTTTCAAGCAGCAATAATATATTCCGTATCCACCACTGCTGTAGTAGTGTATACGTTGACCTTGCAGGCATTATTTGCCCAGTGTGTTCTTCAAACCACTGCCACTTAGCTGTGTGAGCTTGTTCACATTCTGTCTAAATATCAATAATAATACCGTCTCCAGAAACACCACCTGAGTGACGTTTTTCAAGCAGCAATAATATATTCCGTATCCACCACTGCTGTAGTGTATACGTTGACCTTGCAGGCATTATTTGCCCAGTGTGTTCTTCAAACCACTGCCACTTAGCTGTGTGAGCTTGTTCACATTCTGTCTAAATATCAATAATAATACCGTCTCCAGAAACACCACTTGAGTGACGTTTTTCAAGCAGCAATAATATATTCCGTATCCACTGCTGTAGTGTATACGTTGACCTTGCAGACATTGTTTGCCCAGTGTGTTCTTCAAACCACTGCCACTTAGCTGCGTGAGCTTGTTCACATTCTGTCTAAATATCAATAATAATACCGTCTCCAGAAACAGCACCTGAGTGACGTTTTTCAAGCAGCAATTATATATTCCGTATCCACCACTGCTGTAGTGTATACGTTGACCTTGCAGGCATTATTTGCCCAGTGTGTTCTTCAAACCACTGCCACTTAGCTGCGTGAGCTTGTTCACATTCTGTCTAAATATCAATAATAATACCGTCTCCAGAAACACCACCTGAGTTGTTGTTGTTGTTTTTGTTTTAAAAATAATGCCAGGCAAAGGCAGGCCGCCACGCAGAGGCACTAGGGGCCGTGCTGCTATGCTATCCTGTGGCCCTAGGAAATTGCCCAGTTTTAAAAAGGCAATGACCCTGAACTCCCAAAATGCTGAAGAGGTAGTTGACTGGTTTACACAGCACACCCCATCCTCTACCGTTTCTAACTTTACCACAACATCCTCATCCTCCACTGCTATGGCCACCCCACATAACACTTCCTCCACCACCGGCGCCCCTTCTTCACTGGAGTCAGAGGAGTTATTTTCACATGAGTTTCTTGAACTGAGTGATGCGCAACCATTATTGGCAGAAGAAGATGAAGGAGATGAGGACGTTACACCAGATTTAATTCTGGCAGAGAACACAACAGAGATGGACATAATGAGTGATGAGGAGGTCCCCGCTGCTGCTTCCTTCTGTGAGCTGTCAGAAGAAATTGATGCATCTGAGGAGAATGATGATGAGGAGATTGATGTTTTGTGGGTGCCCAGTAGAAGAGAGCAAGAGGAGGATAGTTCAGATGGAGAGACGGAGAGTCAGAGAGGCAGGAGGAGAATAAGACTTGGAAGAAGCAGGGAGGACAGCTCGCAGGGAACAGTAGGGCAACAACATGTATCGGCACCTGTGGTCAGCCGGCCAACGCACCCGCCATTGCCGCCAACGCCGCCAACTTCTACTGTTACCGCCAGATTGCCAGCTTCAAAAAGGTCAGCAGTGTGGGATGTTTTTTAATGTGTGTGCCTCTGACAAAAGCGTTGTAATTTGCAATGAGTGCAGTCAGAAACTGAGTCTTGGGAACCCCAACACCCACATAGGTACAACTTCTATGCGAAGGCACATGAACGGCAAGCACAAAGCACTTTGGGAGCAACACCTCAAAGGCAACAGGCAAACTAAAAGCCACCCTCCTTCTGGTCCAGCATCTTACTGCTCTACCTCTGCTGTCCTTGACCCGTCTGAACCACCCTCCACTCCGCCTTCCACCTTGACCACCAGTTCCCATTCCCAGTCATCTGCCCCCAGCCAAGTTTCTGTGAGGGCCATGTTTGAGCGTAAGAAGCCAATGTCTGCGAGTCACCCCCTTGCCCGGCGTCTGACAGCTGGCTTGTCTGCACTCTTAGCCCGCCAGCTTTTACCATACCAGCTGGTGGACTCTGAGGCCTTCCGCAAATTTGTAGCAATTGGGACACCGCAGTGGAAGGTACCCAGCCGCAATTTTTTTTCAAAAAAGGGAATACCACACCTGTACCACCATGTGGAGAGCCAAGTCACCGCATCTCTGTCACTTAGTGTTGGGCCAAAGGTCCATATGACTACTGACGCATGGTCCTCCAAGCATGGTCAGGGCAGGTATGTCACCTACACTGCCCACTGGGTGAACTTGGTAATGGCTGGGAAGCAGGGAATGTGTGGCTCAACAACGACAGTGGAGTTGGTGTCACCACCACGGATTGCACGCGGTTCTGCCACCACCTCTACTCCTCCTTCGCTCTCTACCTCGTCTTCTTCCTCTTCTTCCTCCTCTGCTGCTGGGTCCTCCTCCTCCACACCTGTGCACCCCCAGCTCCCCCTAGGCTATTCGACGTGCCAGGTACGCCGTTGTCATGCTGTCTTGGGGATGACGTGCCTGGAAAGCAGAAACCATACCGGATCTGTACTCCTGTCATCTCTGCAGTCACAGGCCGATCGGTGGCTGACCCCACACCAACTGAAGATCGGAAAAGTGGTGTGTGACAATGGAAGCAATCTGTTGGCAGCACTGAGACTGGGCAATTTAACACATGTGCCCTGCATGGCACATGTTCTGAATTTAATAGTCCAACGTTTTGTCTCGAAGTACCCAGGATTCCAGGATGTTCTCAGGCAGTCCAGGAAGGTGTCGGCCCATTTCAGACATTCCTACACAGCCATGGCACGCCTTGCTGACATTCAGCAGCGGTACAATGCCAGTCAGGCGTTTGATTTGCGACAGCCAGACTCGCTGGAATTCAACGCTCCTCATGTTGGAACGTCTGCTGCAACAACAAAGAGCCGTCAACGAATACCTGTTTGAACTGGGTGGTAGGACTGGATCTGCAGAGCTGGGGATTTTTTTCCCCAGTTACTGGGTGCTTATGCGCGATGCCTGCAGGCTCATGCGCCCTTTTGAAGAGGTTACAAATTTGGTCAGTCGCACTGAAGGCACCATCAGCGACCTAATACCCTTTGCTTTCTTCCTGGAGCGTGCTGTGCGACGAGTGACAGATGAGGCTGTAGACCAGCGTGACGAGGAGCAGGAAGTGCACGATTTCTGGTCGGAATCACCAGAACGAACCCAGGCACCTGCTGCAACGCAGGGAGAGGTGCCAGAAGTGGAGTCAGAGGAGGAAGGTGGCTTTGTGGAGGAGGAGGACCAACAGGAGCAGGCTTCCCAGGGGGCTAGTGGTGACCTTTTGGGGACCAATGGTCTTGTACGTGGCTGGGGGGAGGAGACCGTGGATGATGCAGTCCTTGATAACGAGGAAGCGGAGATGGATACCTCTGCATCCAACCTTGTGAGAATGGGGTCTTTCATGCTGTCATGCCTGTTGAAGGACCCCCGTATCAAGAGGCTTAAGGAGAAGGACCTGTACTGGGTCGCGACTCTACTAGACCCTCGGTACAGCATAAAGTGGCAGAAATGTTACCAACATACCACAAGTCTGAAAGGATGCTGCATTTACAAACCAGCCTGCAAAACATGTTGTACAATGCTTTTAAGGGTGATGTCACTTCAGGAACTCATCAACATTCCAGGGGCAGAGGTGCCAGTAATCCTGCCACGAGCACACCTGCAAGGACAAAGCACTTTGGCCACTCTGTAACGTCAGACATGCAAATGTTTTTTTGTGCAAGGCAGCGCCAGAACCCTTCTGGATCCACCCTCAAAGAACGCCTCGACTGGCAGGTAGCGGACTACCTGGCATTAACTGCAGATATCGACACTCTGAGGAGCGATGAACCCCTGGACTACTGGGTGCGCAGGCTTGATCAGTGGCCAGAGCTGTCACAATTTGCCATGAACCTCTTGTCTTGCCCCGCCTCAAGTGTGCTCTCAGAAAGGACCTTCAGTGCAGCAGGAGGGATTGTAACTGAGAAGAGAACTCGCTTAGGTCACAAAAGTGTGGATTACCTGACCTTTATTAAAATGAATGAGGGGTGGATCTCGGAGGGTTACTGCACGCCGGAAGACTTGTTCTGAGTTTCTGACTCCCCATGCAGCTGTCCTTCTCTGCACGCCTCATGACTCCACACACAGCTGTCCTTTAGCGTCCTCCTCCCTCCACCACCGTTACAAACTAGGGTGCAAACCCTACTGGTTTAATTTGAATCCAGGTAAATCCTGAGTTTTTCTGGCCTCTGTGCTTCAGTGGCTGCGACAAAAAAAAAAGAATATTTTCAGCATTTATATGGCATATTGTTTCTGGCCTCTGTGCTTCAGTGGCTGCGACAAAAATAAATGAATATTTTCAGCATTTATATGGCATATTTTTCCTGGCCTCTGTGCTTCAGTGGCTGCGACAAAAATAAATGAATATTTTCAGCATTTATATGGCATATTTTTCCTGGCCTCTGTGCTGCAGTGGCTGCAACAAAAATAAATGAATATTTTCAGCATTTATATGGCATATTTTTCCTGGCCTCTGTGCTTCAGTGGCTGCGACAAAAATAAATGAATATTTTCAGCATTTATATGGCATATTTTTCCTGGCCTCTGTGCTGCAGTGGCTGCAACAAAAATAAATGAATATTTTCAGCATTTATATGGCATATTTTTTCTGGCCTCTGTGCTTCAGTGGCTGTGACAAAAAAAAATGAATATTTTCAGCATTTATATGGCATATTGTTTCTGGCCTCTGTGCTTCAGTGGCTGTGACAAAAAAAATGAATATTTTCAGCATTTATATGGCATATTGTTTCTGGCCTCTGTGCTTCAGTGGCTGCGACAAAAATAAATGAATATTTTCATCATTTGTATGGCATATTTTTTCTGGCCTCTGTGCTGCAGTGGCTGTGACAAAAAAAAAATGAATATTTTCAGCATTTATATGGCATATTGTTTTCTGGCCTCTGTGCTTCAGTGGCTGCGACAAAAATAAATGAATATTTTCAGCATTTATATGGCATATTTTTTCTGGCCTCTGTGCTTCAGTGGCTGTGACAAAAATAAATGAATATTTTCAGCATTTATATGGCATATTTTTCCTGGCCTCTGTGCTGCAGTGGCTGCAACAAAAATAAATGAATATTTTCAGCATTTATATGGCATATTTTTTCTGGCCTCTGTGCTGCAGTGGCTGCGACATAAAAATTTAATATTGTTTGCATTTATATGGCATATTTTTTCTGGCCTCTGTGCTGCAGTGGCTGCGACAAAAAAAAATTAATATTGTTTGCATTTATATGGCATATTTTTCCTGGCCTCTGTGCTGCAGTGGCTGTGATAAAAAAAAATTAATATTGTTTGCATTTATATGGCATATTTTTTCTGGCCTCTGTGCTGCAGTGGCTGCGACAAAAAAAAAAGAATATTTTCAGCATTTATATGGCATATTGTTTCTGGCCTTCTGGTTCAGTGGCTGCGACAAAAAAAACCATAATTTTTCAGGAAAGTACACATGCCTAATTTTTCAGGGTTCTGCAACAGTGGCAAAATCGCATCTTTTATGGTCACCGCAGGTGATCAATAAAGTAGACCAAAACTGGGCCCACACTGCAGAATCAGTGTTTTTTGGTTCACTTCACTGTACATTGAATTACCTCTGCCTGACCGTGCACGTGCGCACAAGCACGGTGACTGCTAAACACACCACTACAGAAATATTGCCACCAACAGGACGAACATCCTGGACGTGACAAGCTCAACTAGTAATTAACAACTATCATTTGCTCACTTGACGGTATCATTCATTAAAGCTCTTTGCGTTTTTTTGCGTTGCAGTAAGCGCCGCGTTTCGTCTTTGCGTGTGAACAGGCTGTAACCTTTACACGACTTGATTGGCATGTAGACGCCGGACGTTTTAAAGCAGTTTATTACACAGGTTTAGAAATGTAGTGTGATTTCTGCCCTTTACAGCACAAAACGCAGCGCTGTGTCAACAATGTATTTTTTAGAAACATTTTTGCCCTTGATCCCCCTCTGGCATGCCACTGTCCAGGTCGTTGCACCCTTTAAACAACTTTAAAATCATTTTTCTGGCCAGAAATGTCTTTTCTAGCTTTTAAAATTCGCCTTCCCATTGAAGTCTATGGGGTTCGCGACGTTCGCGAACCGTTCGCATTTATGACGCAAGTTCGCGAATATGTTCGCGAACTTTTTTTCCGACGTTCGCTACATCCCTAGTGTTCATATATTTGTCTGTAAATATTAACCTTTTATATACAACATTTTAACAATTCCTAGGGACTTGTTGGGACTTTCACAATTGATCCTGCACACTTGTTGCTAAACACGTTGAACTTTGGCAACATTGTATTCAAATTGGACTAAAGTTTCCACTTAATTGCTACTTGTTATTCAGGAGGTGGGGGGGTGTCTACATACCTCAGTGTGGTTATTTATAATCTGTATTTCACTCTTGTTGCACACTTGAAAAAGGGCAGATGGTGCCCGAAACATGTCGTGTGGACTACAATAGATTTGCACATAAGCAGTAAACCTGCGATTTTGTCCTTCTGTCCTCCACTCTGAACTTTAATATTGGCTTATTGGGTGCCAGGATGGAGCACCAGTAATAGGACCAGCTGCACCTTGCCTTGTGTATAAAGCCCATTGTAAATCTAGGAGAAATAATGTTATGTTTCAAATATCAAAAGATGCGGCTCCGGGACATACATCACCATCGCCATTTGTGGTCAGACATGCTGGGTATCGCCATAGACACTACCAAATGTCACATTTGGGGTGGTACCTACATATTATGTGCGATGTGAGATGGAGCTGTCAAAGGAGATTAGTGACTTTAACACTAGCTTCCCTTACTGCCATCATGATTGCTGGCTGGGACCCTACACATCAGGAAATCCCAAACATGCCTCTCTCTTAGCACTGACATTGACAATCTGTCATCATTGTTGGGGTTTACCGCAGCTGTGGAGTCAAACGTCAACTTTCCACAGTGACTTGGGCTAGACCCTGTAATGTACAGTGATCTGATGTACAGTATAGCCCATATCCCTAAATGATTTGGTACTTTCACTATTACTTCTCAGGAGCCCTGAAAATCGGACCAATTTCTGTTGCTATTGGACTCACTCCAACGAGTTAGAGACAATCCAATTTATACTTTTATTTTGGCTTTAATGATTTGGGAGTTCCTTTTTGGTTATTGAACCCAGAAAGTGACTTTTGTATATAGTTGGGTTCTAAAAGAGACTTTTGAGTCCCCACCACAACTCTTCTACCTCAATCTACTCGGCTGAGTAGGACTTTAATTCCTGATTGCCTCCTATCTTCCAAGTGCACGGCACACTTTGGACACTAGGAAGGGGTGGAATAAGATGAACTGAAATAAAGTTTGGTTATTGGTGAGGCCTTACTAATCGAACGATTCGAAGGATTTCAGCGAGCAATCAAAGGATTTTAATTCGATGTGTAAAGACTTGGAAAAAGTTTGTAGAAGGTTCCCATAGGCTAACATAGTACTTCGGCAGGTTTAATTTGGCGAAGTATTGAAGTCGAAGTTTTTTTTAAAGAGACAGTACTTCGATTATCGAATGGTCGAATATTTGAACTATTTTTACTTTGAATCGAATTCGAAGTAAATTCGAAATCCTATTCGATGGTCGAAGTATCCAAAAAATTCCTTCGAATTTCGAATTTTTATACTTCGAAAATTCATTCCATGTTTGAGAGATTTAATTGTGTTAACAACCTTTTCTATAGTAACTATTTTACAGTATTTTATTTAACTGAGTATATGAAATCTGTGGAAAGGAAGTATTATTAAAAAAAAGGGTTTCTCCATTCTCTGTCAGAAACTGAGAGAGAATAAAGAGACTGACAGTAATCCTTAAATATTTCTACTATTTTCAAGGGATCGTTTGTTGTAATTCCGTTCTTGACCCTGAGTTTTATTAATTTAGTTTTTTCATAACAACATTTCATAATGTTGGACATGTATCTATTAGCTTTGTTATTAAGATTATTAAACGTGGCATTCATAAAAAAAAGTCCAAGTTTTTACTTTAGAAAGTGTTTCTTTATCATTAATAACATTCTCAACTACTGGATTATTTTTTTAGTTTTAAATTTGAGTCAAAAAAAGATTTTTTTAATTTTAAAATTTGAATCAGAATTAACCTTACTTAGAAGTCCCTTTTTATAAGCTGTCATTTCTCCTCTTACTACTGCTTCCAAGTTTCCAAAAGAAGGGTTGTATTACCTTGATGATATCTATTCTCTTTAATGAACAAAGTCCATCTATTTTCCAAAAAATCTAAACAAAAGCTGTGGTACCGTGTTAGCCAGTAGCAAAAATAACGATATAAAAAAGAAACAAATACAAAAAGTATTGTAGATTTAACACATTAAGACAGGGCCTTAATTTAAGGTCAGGTTTCATGTCACACTATGTGACCTGACTGAATTCAGACTCCTGGACAACAACCCACCCTAATTCATTGTATTATCTCTACATTTGGGGGCTGATTCACTTAGGGTCGAATATCGAGGGTTAATTAACCCTCGATATTCGACTAGGAACTAAAATCCTTTGACTTGGAATATCGAAGTCGAAGGATTTAGCGCAGATAGTACGAATGAACGATCGAAGGATTATTCCTTCGATCGAACGATTAAATCCTTTGAATCGAACTATTCAAAGGATTTAAATCCAACGAACGAAGGAATATCCTTCGATCAAAAAAGTTAGCCAAGCCTATGGGGACCTTCCCCATAGGCTAACATTGAGTTCGGTAGCTTTTAGATGGCGAACTAGGGGGTCAAAGTTTTTTTTAAAGAGACAGTACTTCGACTATCGAATGGTCGAATAGTCGAACGATTTTTAGTTCGAATCATTCGATTCGAAGTCGTAGTCGAAGGTCGAAGTAGCCCATTCGATGGTCGAAGTAGCCCAAAAAAAACTTCGAAATTCGAAGTTTTTTTTACTTCAAATCCTTCACTCGAAGTTAGTGAATCGGCCCCTTGATCTCTATCTGTAACGTCCTAATTTATTGCCCATGAATCCTTTTCACTGATCTGACAGAATATATGCTGTGCCTTTCTGGCTTTCACTTGTATTTTGCCTGATGAAGGGGCCTTAGTGCTCCGAAAGCTTGCAATCTATTTTTTTTATTGTTAGCCAACAAATCTAGGAAGTCTTTTCTATCAAATAAAAACAATGGGAATGACCATGGGATGAAACTCTTAATTCTTTGTGAACCAATAATTCTAATTTTAGGAGGAGCATGGCCTGAATGTTCAATGGGACCTATATTAACTTGGGCCGTCATATCAATAACATCATTTGACACAAACAAGTAATCAATTCTTGTACCTACGTTGTGAGGATAGGAAAAAAACATACTGTCCTTTTCAGGCGGATGGAAAATTCTCCAAGTGTTATTTAAACCAGTATCTTTAATAAAATTGCTTAACAACTTGGAATTTCCTTTAGAAGGACAAGGAACCGAAGATATTTGATCCATTTTAAAATGATGAATTTCATTAAAATCCCCTCCAACAATAACATTTATTTTAGGTAACAATGACATCTTATGTGATATTTAAGAAAAGAATGCTTCTTTGTCTTTAGTAGGGGCATATACAGAATCAAAATACCAAAGTTTATCACTTCTTTTAACTTCTGCAAAGATGAATCTACCATCTTTGTCTTTCTCTATTTGAACAATATCAACGTTTAAATTTTTCATAAACAGGATTGTAACTCCATTTTTCTTTTTAACTGCCATTTTCCCTACCCAGCCTTTAAATAACCTCCTGTTATCAGCTTAATTAAAATCAGATTCCTGTAAAAGCGCTACATCTGCATTTAGTTTGCCTAGATGTTTCAAAATCGAATTTCTCTTTGTAAAATGATTAAGACCAATAACATTCCAGAAATTTCATTCAGGTTGTTTGAAGAAAATGATAAAAGCAAAAGAAGTTCAAACTTTCTAAATTCTAAGTGAACCATCTTAGCTCTAACTACAATAGAAAACTGAAAACATATTAAATATGGGTTATTGCTATAACGTATCGCTGTAACTTTATAGATAAATAGACTAACAAAAAAAGATATTAACCACTCTAAATACTAACTAAAAAGCTAGTTCCTAACAAATAGTGAATTTGACTTCCTTAGGAAGTAATGGAGAACTACTTTCCTTAAAAAGGAAAACACCAAGGTATGCCATAACTGTCATTTTACCCTCATAAAAAAAAACATATCAATGTACCATATTCTCATTGTCTATAATGTGAGACAAACTGGCTGTTGGAGAACATGGAGATCTGGTTCTATCCCTTTGGATAATTTCTTATGTTTTAATTTGAGAGGGCTTGAGGCCCAAAATAGAAGAGGAATTCATGGGATCTGAAATCTTGTGTATTTTTCCGGATGAGGAGTAGTATTAATTAACTTAAACAAATTAGACCTCAAGGGGTCAAAGTTCTTCTTTTCCAGATGAGAAACAAACTGACCTGCTTCTCTGGAGTTATTGAACACTCTGTTGGCCGAAGTCAAAGAAATTATCAATTTAGCTGGATAGGATAATGAAAAGTTCACTTTTAGACATTCCAGCCTTTCAGAAATCAGATTCAGAAATCTTCTTTACAGCTAAGCCTGTGAGTGGGAAATCCTGAGCAAAGCAGGAGTGTTCCTAAGTGTTAATTCTAAGTGACTGCCTGAATAATAATAATAATAATAATAACAGCAAGACAGGATGATCCCAAATGATCATTAAGTAATGTGTCTGCTTGATCTTATACAGACACACATGATAGTTGTGATAAAGTTATACTTAGCTACAACTGTTCTTATACTGCACCTAAAAGTTTCTCTATTGTAGCCTTTACTGTTTTTCTCTCCACAGTAACCATTGTCACCCGGTGATACTTGGGAGAGGATACCAGAAAGGATATGATGGCTCTGTATATTTTCACTATTTAATGCAATATTTTTACATTATTTTGATAATATGTTGTATATTTTGCACCATTGTTGGGCCAAAATTTTCTTTTCCCTCAGTTTACATATTGACCTATAGGTCAATTCCCTATGGCTTTAAATCCCTACACTTCCTTTTCTCACTAGTTGCTGGGCAGATGACCATGTATCTAGTTACTTCATTTACATATTTGTATTATTGGTCTATGACCACTTCCTGCCACACTGTAACATAGTGTCTGTTAGGTGTGGAATTTTCTCTTTGGCCTTTGGTTGCTGACCCAGCTGCATCTGTTCCTTTGAGCCTGGAATTAACACGGCCCAGTAAAGCTTTCTTCCTTAGAGGCACCTGTACCTCTAGTGAAAGTTGGGGAGCAGGGACCCCATGTATGATGCCAGCCAGTGACAGGTTAGATCATTTTATAGTACTATCTAGGGGAGTAATATGGAGAGGTTGAATAGAAAGAGCAGCCTGTGCTCCAACAAGGATTTTACAGTTGCTCCCCCCCCCTACCCTAGGTTGTGCTAATTTGACCCATTTCGCTTTGTCAAAAATTTGGGCAACTATATTTTTTTTACAACAAATTGCATGACAAATTTTTGATGGGCAACAAATTTTTTCACCCATTAGAATCTATGGGTGTCATTTTCGTGCACCCACTGCACAATGTATATACCACACAATGTGTCTTAAATAAAGCCAATTTTTTGCAAATGAAGTGGTCCCCCTTGGAAGTCTCCGACAGCACCGGTGAATGCAGGAAATCTTTTTGTTGGATGTACTAGTGCCAGTTTGGAGTGGACGACTTCTTGCGAGAGCAGCATCTGGACAGGAGGATACACACACCGGGTGAGCTCTGAACTGCATCCTTATTAATATATTTGCAGCTTTGAAGTAAGCCTGGAAACTCAGACTCTTCTATTGTATAAACTGAAGAAAATAACTGATTAAGCACATTTTGCAACTCTCTCAACCTGCATCTTTTTACTATAAATATACTTAAAAAACATTTTGAGGTTAGTTTTAGCCTCAGCTGCAATTCGTTCCTCATTTCCTACCTTTGCCCTCAGAATTGCTGATTTACAACATTTAGGGGCAGATTCATTAAGGGTCGAATTTCGAAGTTAAAAATACTTCGAAATTCGACCCTCGAATTGAAATCCTTCGACTTCGAATATCGAAGTCGAAGGATTTAGCGCTATTCCTGCGATCGATCGATCAAAGGATTTTTCGTTCGATCGAATGATTAAATCCTTCGAATCGAACGATTCGAAGGATTTTAATCCAACGATCGAAGGAAAATCCTTCGATCAAAAAATCACAGGCAAGCCTATGGGGACCTTCCCCATAGGCTAACATTGACTTCGGTAGGTTTTACCTGCCGAAGTAGGGGGTCGAAGTTTTTTTTAAAGGGAAAGTACTTCGACTATCGAATGGTAGAATAGTCGAACGATTTTTCATTCGATTCGTTCGATTTCGTTCGAATTCGAACGAATTTAACCAATTCGATGGTCGAAGTACCAAAAAAATACTTCGAAATTCGAATTTTTTTCATTCGAATCCTTCACTCGAGCTTAGTGAATCGGCCCCTAATTATAGTGTTTATATTCAATAAATGCAGCTTCTGTCCCAACAGACTTGAAGTTTTTAAATGCCTTTCTCTTCTTTCCTATGAACTTCTTTCCTTCTATATTAAGCCACATAGGGTGGTTCTTAGTGCGTCTACATTTAGTCCTTAAGGGAATAAATTGAGAACAGTAATGACTTAATATCATTTTAAATAACAAGCATTTCTGTTCTGTGTTTTTAGCTAAAAAAAACCTTGCAAGATACATCTTTGTGGGAGCCCGCATTCTAACAACTCTACATCTGACTGTATATCTATTATGGTGCAGTGCCAGATGTTGTTAAACCTACTGAATATCTCAAAATGTGGCTCAGCATAATGTGGAAGAAAAGCACAAACTGTAAACTGAAACTTAAATCCAGAGTTGATCTAGGTGAAACACAATTATAAATAACATTATGTTATAAATATCATGTGATGTAATTCACCTCCAATGATCAAGACAGAGAATGTAGACTCATAAAGATAAAATTCTAATTGCAGAATGGAAAAAAAAACAAATGCATTGCAGACGGTCAACGTATGGTTATAGGACAATACTCTAATGAAAGGACATTCTACAGCAGTGATAATGCAGCAATGTATAATGTAGATTGAGTAAAAGTGGTAGTGAGCAAAATGTATGACAGTTGTTGGAGAGGGACATATAAAAGAAATATCAGAGCTGGAAAGTTCATCACTAATAATTATACTATTGAAATAATCAGTTAATATTTAAATCTAGGCAAATAAATTACAATATGATTACAATGATTATTATTAAATATTAATACTAAAAACACACACATTTTCCAAATCACCAGGAATGTAACAGTTAGTAGATATAATGCAAGGATCATGAGTATCAGTCACTCTGTCTGCTGCAGAACTACAACTTCAGTAACTCCCTGGCAGCTCCATCAGTGCAGGGGATAAATGTATTTTTACTGCAGCTGGAGGGAGAAGGTTTCATACCAAACCCTAAAGATCTTTCTTGACAATCAAGAAATATATATACTGTATAACTATTGATGATAACCATGATAGGGAAGCTAAGACATAAAAGTAATTACATTTGGCAAAATAATAGTAATTGTTGTACTATATGGGAAGACATTGTAATTAACAGTTTAAATACACATTTCAACAGAGTAACTTCAATCTCATTTTCTGTTGTTTAAACAGAGTTTAAAAAGACTTGATTTGACATAAACTTCCAACAGGCAACTTTAATGTCATTATTTCTCAGGCTGTATACTACTGGATTGAAACACGGTGTTCCAACTGTGTATAGAAGGGACATCATTTTCTTTATATTGAAGTTATGTTGTTTGGATGGTACCGTATAAATTATTATCAGAGTCCCATAGTACATACACACAACTATTAAATGGGAGCTGCAAGTGGAGAAGGCTTTGTGTCTTCCTTCAGTAGAGGAGATCCTGAGAATGGCAAGGCCAATAGAAACATAAGAAGAAATGATTAAACAAAAAGGAAACATCACAAAAGGTATGACCAAAATAATATTTGTTAGTTCCACAGTTTTAGAATCTGTGCATAAAAGTTTAATAAGAGGGGCATATTCACAGAAATAATGATCTATAACAAATGGGCCACAGAACTGCAAATTAAATGTCAGAAGACTAATAACTGAACTTAATATAAGGGCTAAGGCCCAAGAACAAAGACTCATATAGAGGCAAAGTCTGAAATCCATAATGGAGACATAATGAAGTGGGGAGCAGATGGCCAGATATCGGTCATAGGACATGACTGTGAGGAGATACATTTCTGAAGTTGCTGAAACACAACACAAGTAAAACTGTGTGATACAACCAGTAGCAGATATTGTGCCTCCTCCATTCAGTAATAACCACAAAAAATTTGGAGTAATAGTGGTACTGAGCAAAACATCAGATACAGACAGCTGGGAGAGAAGGACGTACATGGGAGATCTCAGAGCTGAGACTGTTATTACCAATGTAATTATAAGAACATTTCCAAATAATGTCAAAATATAAATCCAGAGAAGCAGAACAAAGAGTAACTCATTTATTATCTGTGAGTTCTGAAATCCCAAAAGAAGGAAAGATATACCCGATGTTTTATTATCCTTATACATTGCCTAGAAGCGTAAAAAACAGAGTTTAAGTATAATGCAGATAGAGTCCAACATCTGTGTTCTATTTGGTGTAGAACTAAGACCCTAGTATTCCCCTGTAAGCTCATTTGATGCCTTGTGTGAAAAGAGTTGCTTCACCTCAAAATTTCCTTTTTATGTGATTTAATCAGGGAGTCTCTGCCTGAAATATGAAATGCTCTCTGGTAACTGGGCATCAATCTCCACCACATCAAGAAATTAGCCCCTTGATTTATTTTTAAATTTGCTATTCAAAGTCACTGCCTGGTTGTTGGGGTTCGTGTGTCCCACGTACCAGATAACTGTTTCAGTCGCAAAATAAAAGCCCTTGGAAAGTTACTTTTAAGGTTTGTTGGAAACTGCAAATTGAAAATAAAATAATATTGTAGGCTGAGCAATGTCATGCAGCAAAGAGCAGCCATAATTCTATACTGTATGGATAAGGGAATCCATTTTGCATTACAGACATGAGGTTTTTATACCTTTGGAAAGGAACAGAACATCAATTGTGTAACTGTCCCCTGGGACTTGTGTAACACAGACACTCACAGGAAACTCCCTGGAGGAGAAGGAGAACGGCAATATCTTTCTAATGAAAATAACATAAACAATTTATTTCAAAGACATTTCGGTACCCCCATCCCACCATAAGTACTGAATATTTAAATTTTTTCTACCTATTTGTAATGCACAATTTGTAGGATATTTTTTTCTGAAAATTTTCTAAAGACCCCAAGTACATCAAACAGTGGGCCAGATTCAATACATTGCGATAAATGTGCGATAAAGTAAAGATGTCTTTACCTCTCAAAAGTAATTGTCAATCAAGTCAAGTCATTATTTTATTGCTATTTGTACATAGGGATTTCTTGTGCAGCAGTGGTGTAACTACTTGCCAGCGGGCCCTGGTACAGGATGGGCACCCGGGACCCCGTCAGGACCTACCCCCCATGAATTGTGCTGTTGGCATGCATGCTGCAAAATCTCCCCTGCCCAGCCTCCCACAATTACTGTTATCATGGCTCCTGTGGGCCCTAGGGGTGTGGACCCGGGTACAATTGCACCCTTTGCACCCCTGGTAGTTACGCCACTGTTGTGCAGCATAGGGCAGTAAGGCACATTCAGATTTTTACAATGTTTACAATATGATATAGAATTACAGAGTACAGTGATATTAAATTGCAGAGATTGTGATGTAATACATAGTCGCAGCATTTTGTATTAAGTGCAATGGACATTGATATATATTAGACCTGTGAGTTCATGAGAATAGGTAATTCCTGGTGGTTGTTCCTCTACTATCTACTGGACTCATTTGCAGATAGTCTAACTGCTCTTTGAAAGAAGTTGTTGAATAGTCTTTTACTCCTGGTTTTTATTCTTTCCGCCCAACTGTAAGTGAGAAGTTGGGCTTGTGCCAGATGAATAGTTCATGTCCTAGATGACTCGGGTCACTAGTAATGGATTTGATTTTGTTCTCACATCTTGCCATGTCTAGGTCAGACAATGATGGAAGTGAAGTGGTGGTGATACATTCAGAGTATTTCCCACACTCTGGAGAGGGATTTTTTTTCCTGCTGTGAGATACTACCATACCACACTGCTATATTTCTTCTTCTGCTTTCAATTGTAGCTCTATAAAAGGTGATTTGTACAGTCCTATTGACTCCACACCGTTCAATCTCCCAAGAAAATGATAATGTAGATGAGCTTTTTGTATTATGGCCTTGGTGTTATCAGTCCATTTTAGGGAGTTAGCAATATGTAGACCTAGAAATTTGATGCTTTCAACCTGCTCTATTTTGACATTCAAAGTTTGTAAGGGTTCATGTCGATATGGTCAGTTTCTGAAGTCTATAATCTTCTCCTTTGTTTTTGCTTTATTAGGAACCAGGTGATGTTCCCTGCGGTATTCGACAATATTGCAAATTAGCTGTCTGCATCCAGTTTCATAATTGTCCTGGATGAGGCCAAGGACTGTCGTGTTGTCAGCAAACTTGTAGACTTTGTGGTTAGTTATAGAGGATGAGTAATCTTACCAAATTTAACTTTTTATGTTGAAAATAACTTCCGGTTACTCTCTAATGGTCACTACTGCCTAAGATTTCAAGTAACATCTTCTATTGGCTCATCCCAACCAATCATTACTTAAACAATACTCCCAGACATAGCAACGCTATAAAAGAAGGAGTTGTTGTCCTGGAAAGTTGACCAAAAACAACATCACCTTTACTCTTTGATTTTTCCACATTTCAACTTGCAATCTTTTTTCTTTTTTTTTAATTCTTTATTTATTTGTTTATTTTTTAAAGAAAAGAAAGGAAAAAAAAACAAGAGAGATGACAAACAAACAAAAACAAATTTTCGACACTTAGGAAAGGGATAGAAAAAAAAAACAATTGGGGTAGGGGAGGGGGAAGGGAGGTGTACTAAATGATAATAAACACCAAAAAAGAAAAAACCATAAACCAAACATTGGCTTCATAGTGTTCACACATTAACTATGTTGATTACTCTATCTTAACCTCTCATCTGTTCCTTTTCCTAGGCTCCTATCTCCTTGTTATACTCCTTATTGATTTACCCCTTGATGCAGTGACTCTACAAATCTATGCCAAGAGGACCAAATCTTCCAATATCTTACACTTTTATTTTGATATAAGTATGTTAACTCTTCTAATTGTCTAATTTCTTCTACTACCGCCAGCCACATAATATATTAATGGGGCCTCTTTTGATTTCCAGTGCTTGGATATAAGAGCCTTTGCTGATTGGAGCAGATGAAAGGTCAATGGATCCTTCAACATTGTAAAAGTATCGCCCTTAATATTCAATAGAATTAGTGCCCGCTTGTCGCTACTTATTTTGGATGCTGTTACTTTATTGATTGTATCTAGCACCTGGTCCCAGAACTCCTTCAAGGCTGGGCATGTTACCCAGATATGTATATGGGTTCCCTCACTTTCATTGCATCTCCAACAGACATTGGAATAATGCGGATACATCTTTTTTAACCTTACTGGTGTATATTGACACCTGGTTACCAATTTGTATATTGTCTCTTTTGTCTTAGAGGCCCTCGACATCTTATGCCCATATTTAAATATCTCTTCCCACCCTTGCTCTGAGAAACCAATGAAAATTCCTTTTCCCATTGCAAACAGAACATAGGGATTTTGAATTGTTCACTATTTAAAATCATCCCATAGATTTTCGATAATGGTTTCGTTATTACTGGATCTTCCTCTATTAATTGTTCCCACTGAGTCAGGGTTCTTTCCCAATTTTGATGTCCGAGCGATTGTATATAATGGTTCACCTGGTTATATCCCCATATATCTCTGGGGTGTTTTCCCCATCGTTTTTATATCTCATTAAGGTGTATCATCTTATCTTCTCTCACCAGATCCCTTATTTTTGTACTTCTACCTCCCCATTTCTCCCACCTTGAAAAGGACCCTCTTTCCAAACTTGGTAGAAAATTCAAGTTACACATCAGAGGTTGAAGCACATCACATATGGGGGACTGGTAAGATGCAAAGCTATTTTATTTTTGTGCCACACTTTCATAGTTGCTTTAATCAGTGGGTGTTGGGTTACCGTTTTAGGCCCTGACCAGTTATCTACCAACAATGCACTTTCTATCGGATATTGATACCACTGCTGTTCCAAGAGAGCCCACTTTTTCTTTTCTTTTCTAGTTGTCCAATCTAGAATCCTCCCCAGGTGTATTGCTATATAATATAAATGAGGGTCCGGTAATCCCAAGCCCCCTTTCGCTTTTAACCTAGTTAGCATTTTATATTTTAACCTAGGGCATTTCCCATCCCAAATATATCTAGTTATCATCGATTTAAATGAATTAAAAAAAGCTTGGGGTACTTCAATAGCACTTGGAATATATATAGTGCCTTAGGCATAACAATCATTTTTATGGCTTGGACTCTCCCAAACCAGGATATCCTTAGATTTTTCCACTTGTCTATTGTGTTTTGTAGAGTTGTCAAAAGCGGTATATAGTTCTCCTGATAGATTTTATCCACATCCGCTCGTATTTTAACCCCCAGATATGTAATCATGGAGCTACTCCATTTAAATAAGAAATTATTTTTTACCAATTCTGCTATGATTCAACTTGCAATCTTAACCATATCATCATTTTAAAGTGTACCACAGACCAACCAAAAAGGACCTTCTCAAGCTTTCCAGGGTGATCATATATCTTTTTTCTTGTGACCGCCTTTGCTTTCCATTTTTCAGGTGCTTGCATCCTCTAACTCCACTATTCCAGGTTAATTTTGCCTTTGCAAATGTATACAAATATACATGTACATTCTAACAACCCACAATCTAACAACTCAACTGTGTCCAGAAACAATATCACCCTAGCATTTTTAGGGACTTTTTCAATTTTTAGACTTGCACTTTAAACAACATCCTCTATATCATCTTATAGTATACCCCACACCAGCTGAAAATAACCTTCCAAGCAGATCATCTATCTTTTATCTGTATATTACTTTTTTGTCTAACTTACACAAAAATTTGTGGTTTTTATTACCAAATTATTTTTAATGTTTCTGTGTCAAAATAACCCAAATCGAAAAATATATGTTTGTAACATCCATCATCTACCACAATTCAAACCAACATATAATAATTTTGAATCATTTAATGGCCATGTCTATTTTTTTCTTCTTGTAACTGAAAGTATTATTAGTCTTCTTCATAATATGCATTTAAAGAGTAAATTCACTCCATTTAATGAAAACTATGTAATGATTATTTCAACATAATGTAATGTGTACAAGATTGGTCATTGATCCTACCATTACACATTTGTACTTTCAGGGTTTATTTTTTTTTATTTAAGTGCTTATGTTTGTGTCCATTTATAATACTATTCTAGTCTGCCATTACAAACCCAGCCTGCTTGATAGATAGCTGTTTTAAAGGGGTGGTTCACCTTTAAGTTAACTTTTATTATGTTGTAGAATGGCTAATTCAAAGCAACTTTTCAGTTGGTCTGCATTTTTTCTTTTTTTTATAGTTTTCATTAATAACCTTCATCTTCAGATACTTTCCGGCTTTCAGATAGGGTCACTGACCCTATTTAAACAACAAATGTTCTAAGAGGCTACAAATATACAAATATATTATTAGTACCACTTTTATTACTCATCTTTCAGTGTAGGCCCTCTCCTATTCATATGCCAGTCTTCTGTTTCAATCAATGCATGGCTGCTAGAATAATTTGGACCCTAGCAACCAGAAATTGCAATCTGGAGAGCTGCAGAATAAAAAGCAAAATAACTCAAAAATCCCAAATAATAATGAATAATATTTCTTTCTACATCATAGTAACAGTTAACTCAAAGGCGAACAACCCCTTTAAGTAAAAATAGCAGTAGCTATGATGCAATACATGTGATCGAACCTAATTGCTCAAGCGAGGTATAGATACCAGATATCAACAATGATACAAATGGACTAAATAGGTAAGGGTGTCCACAAACAAACCAACTGAAATATCACAAACCAAAAATTGGGACTCAACCCCCAACCCATCTGCCCAACAGTACTACAATAACGAAAAACGAATGAAGAAAATCAGCATCTGTAAAAGGCAATATTTATTCACCACATGCCATACTAATTCAATTAAAACAACTTAAAAACAAACAGCGCTGCATGTGTAAGGAGGGATCCCTCATTTTCAAACACTAAACCACATACACTTGTAGCACTATACTAAATTGACTCTGCAGTGGTCAATTTATTGCTACTTTCCATGTGGTGTGGAGCCACAAATGAGACTCTCTTTACTCAAGGTATGCCCTCACAGCGGGGTGGAGGTGGGTGTAGTGTAACTGTAACCGTATGCCAATGCACAAGAATTGGGCGCCAGAGGTTCTTTAATGCTTAACCAAGAACAGTATGTATTTACAGTAGCAAATATCCACAAGGGAGAACAAATAGCATAGAGGTAGCATATACTCACAGTACCAATATAGGCTGGATCCCTACAGGCCAGGGTCACATCAGCAGAGGGTTACGCAGCTTGAGAGGAGGTATTGCCCAGTTTTCAGGATCACCTTTAGTGGCATCTAGGGGAATTCCTATCATCCCTAGTCTCAACACTTGGTCCCTACTTTGGGTTATTAATAGCCAGGGATCTTAATCCCTCTAATATCCACGTTGGAGTCTTGAGCTGCTCAACTACATACCCTGTCTAACACTCCTAGAGTGATCTATAAAAGTATATGCTTTCACTTTACTATGGCCACAGCTCCTAGGAGCCAGTGCCCATTCCCTTCCTGCCTGCTCAGGTAAGGGCTAAAGCAAAATGGACCCAGACCGCATGGTTCCCAAAACCTTTATACTATGCCACAGTGCCATCTAGCATCCATTGTCAGAACTACAGGGGTTACATAAGCAGAGCTAAGACACAAGGTCCCCATTAGGACCCACTTAGGCATCCATATTACTAAGGATGGGCCTGTCAATAATATGTGAGGGTGTCTAAATTTTCACATCCCTACACACTGATTAGCGAATTAGGTGAGTGTGGATCAGTATGTGGGCTTGTTAGAAGTAATATATAATTATCTGCATATGAAGCAGAATGATGTGCCACCCTGCTCTGTGTAAGTAGGGGTAGAAGGTCTCTTGGATTCACACAGGATTACAAAGAATGTTGATTTTCTTCATGTGATTTTCATTATTGTAGTACTGTTGGGCAGATGGGTTGGGGGTTGAGTTCCAATTTTTGGTTTGTGATATATGATGCAATACAAAAATATTCAAAAAAAAATCTAAGCATTATCCTAATGCTATGTTTGTCTTCAAATCTTAAATGACATTGGTTTTTCTCTATGTAGCCAAACTCATTATTTGATGGTAAAGTCATTGTGGCCTAAATATTCTTTTATCGCCCCTAGATCACAAAGTTTCAGTAAAATTTGAAAGTATAATGGACCTTAACACAGTCCATGGTGGCCCTTATGAGCCAAACCCAGGTGGTGATGTGGATAAAGAACCAATTGAAAATGAAATCAGGTCATCTACCACCTCCAGAGGTGGCTCATGTAGTTTTGGTTGAAGAACAAGGAGTTCTTCAAGCCAAGTCAATCCACCAAGGTCAGAATACAATAACAATAATATTGTGTTATAAATATCATGTGATCTAACAATAAATTCACCTCCAGTGATCAAGCCCAAGAATGCAGACTCATAAAGGTAAAATTCTAATTGCAGAATGGAAATATAAAGAAATGCATTGCAGATGGTCAACGTATGGTTATAGGACAATACTCTAATGAAAAAACATTCTAAAGCAGTGATAATGTAGCAATGTATAATGTAGATTGAGTAAAAGTGGTAGTGAGCAAAATCTATGGCAGTTGTTGGAGAGGGACATATAAAAGAAATATCAGAGCTGGAAAGTTCACCACTAATCATTATACTATTGAAATAATGAGTTAATATTTAAATCTAGGCAAATAAAGTATAATATGACTACAATGATTATTATTTAATATTAATACTAAAAAACACATTTTCCAAATCACCTGGAATGCAAGGATCATGAGTATCAGTCACTGTGTCAACAGAGCAACTTCAATCTCATTTTCTGTTGTTTAAAAAGAGTTTAAAAAGGACCTGATATGACATAAACTTCCAACAGGCAACTTTAATATCTTTATTTCTCGGGCTGTATACTACTGGATTGACACACGGTGTTCCAACTGTGTATAGAAGGGACATCATTTTCTTTAGATTGAAGTTTTGTTGTTTGGATGGTACCATATAAATTATTATCATAGACCCATAGTGCATACACACAACTATTAAATGGGAGCTGCAAGTGGAGAAGGCTTTGTGTCTTCCTTCAGTAGAGGAGATCCTGAGAATGGCAAGGCCAATAGAAACATAAGAAAAAATGATTAAACAAAAAGGAAACATCACAAAAGGTATGACCAAAATAATATTTGTTAGTTCCACAGCTTTATAATCTGTGCATAAAAGTTTAATAAGAGGGGCATATTCACAGAAATAATGATCTATATAACAAATGGGCCACAGAACTGCAAATTAAATGTCAGAAGACTAATAACTGAACTTAATATAAGGGCTAAGCCCCAAGAACAAAGACTCATATAGAGGCAAAGTCTGAAATCCATAATGGAGACATAATGAAGTGGGGAGCAGATGGCCAGATATCGGTCATAGGACATGACTGTGAGGAGATAAAATTCTGAAGATGCTGAAACACAATACAAGTAGAACTGTGTGATACAACCAGTAGCAGATATTGTGCCTCCTCCATTCAGTAATAACCACAAGAAATTTGGAGTAATACTGGTACTGAGCAAAACATCAGATACAGACAGCTGGGAGAGAAGGACGTACATGGGAGATCTCAGAGCTGAGACTGTTATTACCAATGTAATTATAAGAACATTTCCAAATAATGTCAAAATATAAATCCAGAGAAGCAGAACAAAGAGTAACTCATTTATTATCTGAGAGTTCCGAAATCCCAAAAGAAGGAAAGATATACCCGATGTTTGATTATCCTTATACATTGCCTGGAACCATAAAACAGAGCTTTAGTACAAAGCAGATAGAGTCCAACATCTGTGTTCTAATTGGTGTAGAACTAAGACCCCAGTATTCCCCTGTAAGCTCATTTGATGCCTTGTGTGAAAAGAGTTGTTTCACCTCAAAAATTTATTGTATGATTTAAACAGGGAGTCTCTGCATAGCCTGAAATATTAAATGCTCTCTGGTAAATGGCATCAATCTCCACCACATCCAGAAATTAGCCCCTTGACTTATTTTTAAATTTGCCATTCAAAGTCACTGCCTGGTTGTTGGGGTTCGTGTGTCCCACGTACCAGATAACAGTTTCAGTTGCAAAATAAAACCCTTGGAAAGTTACTTTTAAGGTTTTTTGGAAATTGCAAATTGAAAATAAAAGAATACTGTAGCCTGAGCAATGTCATGCAGCAAAGAGCAGCCATAATTCTATACTGTATGGATAAGGGAATCCATTTGGCATTACAGAGATGAGGTTTTTATACCTTTGGAAAGGAACAGAACATCAATTATGTAACTGTCCCCTGGGACTTGTGTAACACAGACACATTAACAGGAAGCTCCTTGGAGGAGAAGGAGAACGGCAATATCTTTCTAATGAAAATAACATAAACAATTTATTTCAAAGACATTTTGGTACCCCCATCCCACCATAAGTACTGAATATTTACATTTTTGTCTACCTATTTGTAATGCACAATTTGTAGGATATTTTTTTCTGAAAATTTTTGAAAGACCCCAAGTACATCAAACAGTGGGCCAGATTCAATACATTGCGATAAATGTGCGACAAAGTAAAGATGACTTTACCTCTCAAAAGTAATGTGCAATCAAGTCAAGTCATTTTTTTATTGCCATTTGTACATAGGGATTTCTTGTACAGCAGTGGTGTAACTACTTGCCAGCAGGCCCTGGTACAGGATGGGCACCCGGGACCCCGTCAGGAACTACCCCCCATGAATTGTGTTGTTGGCATGCATGCTGCAAAATCTCCCCTGCCCAGCCTCCCACAATTACTGTTATCATGGCTCCTGTGGGCCCTAGGGGGTGCGGACCCAGGTACAATTGCACCCTTTGCACCCCTGGTAGTTACGCCACTGTTGTGCAGCATAGGGCAGTAAGGCACATTCAGATTTTTACAATGTTTACAATATGATATAGAATTACAGAGTACAGTGATATTAAATTGCAGAGGGTGTGATGTAATACATAGTCGCAGCATTTTGTATTAAGTGCAATGGACATTGATATATATTAGACCTGTGAGTTCATGAGAATACTGTAGGTAATTCCTGGTAGTTGTTCCTCTACTATCTACTGGACTCATTTGCAGATAGTCTAACTGCTCTTTAAAAGAAGTTGTTGAATAGTCTTTTACTCCTGGTTTTTATTCTTTCAGCCCAACTGTGAGTGAGAAGTTGGGCTTGTGCCAGATGAATAGTTCATGTCCTGAATGACTCGGGTCACTAGTAATGGATTTGATTTTGTTCTCACATCTGGCCATGTCTAGGTCAGACAATGATGGAAGTGAAGTGGTGGTGATACATTCATCAGTTTTCCCACACTCTGGAGAGAGATTTTTTTCCTGCTGTACACACTGCTATATTTCTTCTTCTGCTTTCAATTGTAGCTCTATAAAAGGTGATTTGCACAGTCCTATTGACTCCACACCGTTTCAATCTCCCAAGGAAATGAAGATGTAGATGAGCTTTTTGTATTATGGCCTTGGTGTTATCAGTCCATTTTAGGGAGTTAGCAATATGTAGACCTAGAAGTGTGATGCTTTCAACCTGCTCTATTTTGACATTCAGAGTTTGTAAGGGTTCATGTCGATATGATCATTTTCTGAAGTCTATAATCTTCTCCTTTGTTTTTGCTGTATTAGGAACCAGGTGACGTTCCCTGCGGTATTCGACCATATTGCAAACTAGCTGTCTGCATCCAGTTTCATAATTGTCCTGGATGAGGCCAAGGACTGTCGTGTTGTCAGCAAATTTGTAGACTTTGCGGTTAGTTATAGAGGATGAGTAATCTTACCAAATTTAACTTTTTATGTTGAAAATAACTTCAGGTTACTCTCTAATGGTCACTACTGCCTAAGATTTCAAGTAACATCTTCTATTGGCTCATCCCAACCAATCATTACTTAAACAATACTCCCAGATCTAGCAACGCTATAAAAAAGGAGTTGTTGTTCTGGAAAGTTGACCAAAAACAACATCACCTTTACTATTTGATTTTTCCACAGTTCAACTTACAATCTTAACCATATCACCATTTTATAGTGTACCACAGACCAGCCAAAAAGGACCTTCTCAAGCCTTCCAGGGTGATCATACATCTTTTTTCTTGTGACCGCCTTTGCTTTCCATGTTTCAGGTGCTTCCACTATTCCAGGTTAATTTGGCCTTTGCAAATGTATACAAATATACATTTGCATTCTAACTTTTTTGTCTAACTTACACAAAAATGTGTTGTTTTTATTACCAAATTATGTTTAATGTTTCTGTGTCAAAATAACCCAAATCGAAAAATATATGTTTGTAACATCCATCATCTACCACAATATAAACCAACATATAATAATTTTGAATCATTTAATGGCCATGTCTATTTTTTTTGTCTTGTAACTGAAAATGTTATTAGTCTTCTTCATAATGTGCATTTAAAGAATAAATTCACCCCATTTAATGAAAATTATGTAATGATTATTTCAACATAATGTAATGTTTACAAGATTGGTCATTGATTCTACCATCACACATTTGTACTGTCAGGGTTTATTTTTTATCAAAGTGTTTATGTTTGTGTCCATTTATAATTCTATTCTAGTCTGCCATTACTAAACCAGCCTGCTTGATTAATACCTGTTTTAAAGCAGTGGTTCACCTTTAAGATAACTTTTATTATGTCATAAAATGGCTTATTGAAAGATTTTTTTTTAGTTGATCTGCATTTTTTCTTTTTGATAGTTTTTTTCATTGAGTACCATCCCTTTCTGACTCTTTCAAGCTTTCAGATAGGGTTTGCTGACCCCATTTAAACAACAAATGTTCTAAAATTATTTATATTATTACTGCGACTTTTTATTACTTTTCTTTCTATTTAGGCCCTCTCCTATGCATATTCCATTCTCTCTTTCAATCAATGCATGGTTGCTAGGATCATTTGGACCCTAACATTGACCCCCCAAAAGAGTGGATACGAAGTGGATTAGTAGCACTGGGTGATGTGTGGGAGGGTGACCAGCTCGTTACCTTTTCGACACTTCGAGCGAGGTTTGGGCTCACTGCCTCTCAATGGCTGACTTATATAAAACTGCACTACTCACTGAAGCAGGGGTACAGAAACACCCCGATTGTTCTAGGGCCACACCCATTGATAACACTGCTTAATCCTAAATCGTCCAAGGGCACAATATCTACTTTGTATAGAAAAATCATGGATGTGATGTGTCCATGAAAGCAACTCCCATTAAATCTAGGACAGTGTGGTATTAGGACTTGGGGGTCCTCACAGATGAACAATGGGAGGTTTTTCTCAAATCACCAAACAAAATTTCCGCTAACCCCAGGCACAAAATTCTACGATTGTATCTGATACATAGGGCTTATTTTACTCCTCTGTGGCTGCACAGAATAAATCCCGACCTTTCCCCTAACTGTTTAAGATGTGGGGACTCCACTGGTACACTTTGGTCCTGGCACGAAATACAGACATATTGGGCTGCAATACTGGAACTGTTATCCAAAGTGGTGGGCCTAAGGTTGGACCCTGAACCATTGGTTTGTCTAATTGGGATTCTCTCAGGTCAGCAAATGACCCCGCCATAAAGAGTCTTCTAAAGAAGGCCTTATTTCAAGCTAGATGACTGATCTGAATGAGCTGAAGGGCACCATCCTTAGATACATGGGTTAGTAACATGTCTAATGTGGGCAGACAAGAATTTATGCTAAGTAAAAAGAATGGGCAATTGGTAAGATATCACAGAATCTGGACCCCATGGTTGACGAAGTTTCCTCTAACGCATATTCAATTACCTTAATCCATCCTAACTCTGTAATAAAATGTCACAATTGTGTGTCACCACCGCATTTGCGGGTTTATGGTAAACTACTCACCATGTTTGTTACAGGAATCATTGCTATATATATTACCAATAGATGTACTGTGCATTATTAAGTGAACTCTGTGATGTACTACATATGCCAAAATTGTGTTGTTGTCCTCTGTTTCCCCGTTCTTATTGCAAATAAACTTATCTGAATGAAAAAAATTTGGACCCTAACAACCAAAAATTGCAAACTAGAGAGCTGCTAAATAAAAAGCAAAATAACTCGAAAATCACAAATAATAAAAATGAAGACCAATTGCAAATTATCTCAAAATATTACTTTCTTCATCATACTAAAAGTTAACTCAAAGGTGAACAACCCCCTTAAGGAAAAACAGCAATAGCTATGATGCAATACAAAAATATTTAAAAAAGAAAACGTAAAAACTAAGCATTATCCCCATGCTATATTTGTCTTCAAATCTTAAATGACATTGATTTTTCTCTGTGTAGCCAAAATCATTATTTGATGTTAATGTCATTGGGTCTATATGTGTGTCTCAAAGGCCTAAATATTCTTTTATCGCCCCTAGATCACGAAGTTTCAGTAAAATTTGAAAGTATAATGGACCTTAACACAGTCCATGGTGGCCCTTATGAGCCAACCTCATGTGGTGATGTGGATAAAGAACCAATTGAAAGTGAAATCAGGTCATCTACCACCTCCAGAGGGGGCTCATGTAGTTCTGGTAGAAGAAAAAGGAGTTCTTCAAGCCAAGTCAATCCACCAAGGTCAGAATACAATATCCAATTAGACTATATGAATGTCAAACCAGTGGATGATGACAATAGGCAACAATGCCTCAGATTTAGCTCTGAAGAAAATGTTGTACTAATCACAGCTATCACTGATGATCTGTTTGGAACTGGCAAAGACCATACACCCTGATTTCCCAAAAATCAGCCTGCTGGCATGAAGTCACAGTATCTGTCAACAGAGTGAGCAGTGTACACAGAAGCACTGATGTCACTTAAAAAAAGTTTAATGACTGGAAAAGACTAGTCAACCAAAAAATGTAGGAAGAAGTCCTTCAGGCCAAAAAAACTGGAGGAGGACAATATCCACTGTTCAGTTCTTAACGTGGGAATTGTTGCTACGGGAGGAAATTTCTCCTTGGTTTATTTCATGGGTACCTGGGGTGTGGATACAGAAGATCCATCCACTTACCAAACACCCAGTTTCTTGTTTTACATTCCTTTTTTTGGCCTTAAAATACATATAAAAGTTTATAATTAATTTATTTTTTCAGGAGTACTTCACCTTAACCTTAAAATTCTGATGTAAAGATTGTTTTTCAACTGATTTTGTTGCTATATCTATATTTTGTAATAAAAATGTTGAATTGCATGTCCTATTTTTACTGTTAGCATGTATCTGGTTGTTAGGGTCAAATGGAGCCTAGCAACCAGCTAGTGTCTTGGAATAGAAACCCAAATATGGATAGAGGAAGCCATAGATAGAAAGCAAAGTGTGAAAAAGTCAGAATAACATTGAAATATGATCCTCACACACAAATGTTGATATTGCAGTCATCCCCATTTAAAAACTAAAAATATTGAGAAGAGTGAGAGAAATAATATGAACTATTCTGAATAAAATTAGGTGTTAGTGACTAATTTCCCCATGAGACCTCTCTGCCTGGTCTGTATGGAACTGGTACAACCACTGAGGGTACCAGATACCTGCACTCACCAGACACTTGGAATCCACAAATGTTCTTTATATGGGGTAGATGGACAGATGTAGGAGTGGATGGACAAATGCTGGATTGAATGAAGGAGATGAAAAGGAATATTTCCTTTCCTGTAGAGGGGGTCCTCACTCATGGAAGTCAGAAATACAAAAGGATGATGGGAGGAACTGACATAATATATAAGGAAAGGGAATAGGAGGGTTTTTACAAACAAGGAAATACAGAGTTTGCAGAGGGATCTTGGCCAGTAGGTGACAGCAGAACAATGACTATGCATATAAACATAAGCAATTGAACATACATATTAAACATAATGAAAAATTAACTGTTGGGGTATCACACTTCCCATCTGGTATCTTTAGATACCACTATATTATTA
The DNA here is from genome assembly GCF_017654675.1 of Xenopus laevis. Taxonomy (NCBI): domain Eukaryota; kingdom Metazoa; phylum Chordata; class Amphibia; order Anura; family Pipidae; genus Xenopus; species Xenopus laevis. Next base: position 158,214,651 of record NC_054375.1, read on the forward strand.
AACAAAACAGTGGTTTTCCCAAATTTCTGTGTGAGAAGAGTAGCTGGGGTGAGATTCTGGGTTTGTAGACACTGGAACCAGAGGCCTTGAGTTGATTATGACAGACACTTCTGCAAGGAATGTGGTTAGGATCTCATGAGTGAGCCTTGTGGAATTCAAGTCCAGCAATATATTCCAATATTATATCATCTTCTCCCAGGAACCACCCATGTGGGAAGAATGAGGAGGATTGAAAATCCATGTGCACCATTATTGGCGAAATAATGTTTCACAGGCTTAGTGTCAAAATGCAACTCTCTGCAGGCTCCAGTGAGGTTAATTCCAGTAAGTTCAAGTCTTGGAATGGTGTGCTCAGGCTTTAGTGCCTTGCCAAACAGAAAACCTACATGAGGTTGGCCACAAATGTCTCTTCCCTTGGGGTATGCCACAACTGCTATGGCCTCAGTAGATGCATTTGAGAAAACATGGATCTCTCTCCTCTGACTTGAAGCAAGTGAGGTTGAAGTACCTAGCCATGTGGAGCACTTCCAGAGCCTTTAGAGACTGCTTCTATGACTCCTATTTTGTTTAACAATTGGTAAAACAGTGTCCCAGCCTTTAACAATCTCTGATAGCTGTCTTAGTAAAGATTTACCTTTCACTTTCACTATTTCACTATTATTACATCTACCTAGAATTCTCTCTCTACAAAGTGTCATGCATCTATTCCATACTCACTTTCACCTTCATGAGCAGTCCTTCTTAGACCATATGTTGCACCAGCAGGTGATGGGCTGTTACCAAAGACATGCACTTTCATGCAATATTCTATCCCTTCACAGTTGATATCATTGTTGCCGGGCCAGAGGAATAAGAGAATATTTCTAATCTTCTTATTCTGCATACTATTTGTTATCATATTGATTCTTATGGTTTATTGTGACAACCAAATAAAATATTTCAAACAGAGAAAATTTCTGTGGTCCTCTTGTACAATAAAATAATGGAATATCTGCTGGATATTAGCTGTAATAGCAACTGACTCCCTTCTGAACCTCATAAGTACTCTTAAAAGGTTGTTAGTCAAGTTGGGACCAGTGAGAAGAAAATCATTGAGAGACGTAGCTTGATAGTTGTCACTTAAGTCGAATACCACCCTGATTTGTTTTGGTTTGCATGGTTGATATACACCAAAGGAAGGTAATTACCAGCATTCATCACAGTTTTGTAGTGGTGGAGATGGTTCAGCATGATCATTGTCAAATATTTTCTTTTATTTCATTTCAGGCTTGCTCTTAAGAGTTCTCTGCAATGAGGCAAAACTGGATGTGGGTTGCTCATGATTGTTTGGAGATTTGGCTCTTGTACTACAGAATGGCAAGGGTGGAACCCAGCTGTTAGAGTCATCTTTATAGAATTCAGTGTCCATTATTATGATGGACTCTTTGTCCTCAACAGAAGGTGCACCTTTGTGATTACCACCATGTTCCCTGTAATAAACAAAACTTGTATAAATGGACTGTGACTGGCCTTCAACTTTTACCCCTTGGCTTTGAACATATTTCATATGAGAAGACTATGGTTTAGATAATTTGAGAGTGGTGTCTGCTCTTATTTCCAGAAAAAAACATTAAAAAATAAATAATAAACAATAAATAGTAAACAATATATCAACTGATGGGACACAAGAAAAATCAATTACTTTATATTATTATTATTACTATTGTTATTGTCATCATTAAACATTTAATTTTGATTCTAAATCTGATTCCCTTTTGATTCATACTTATGTAATTATAAGTAATATATCCAAAAATAAAGAAAATTGTAAAGGTATGCGGAAGGCATGTTAAAGGCCTAAAAACTTGCAAAAAACAAGCTTGATGATATCTGCCAAACCTTGCAAGATACATCATTGTGGGAGGCCGTGTTCTAACAATTCTACATGTGTCTGTATATCTGTCCTTGTGCAGAGCGAGATGTTGCTAAACCCACTGACTTGCTCCAAATCTGGCTCAGCATAAGGTGGAACAAAAGCACAAACTGTAAACTGAAAATTAAATCCAGAGTTGATCTAGGTGAAACACAATTGTAATTAACATTATGTTATAAATATCATGTGATGTAACAATAAATTCACCTCCAGTGATCAACCCAAGAATGTAGACTCATGAAGGTATAATTGCAGAATGGAAATATAAAGAAATGGTTTGCAGACGGTCAACTAATAGTTATAGGACAATACTCTAATGAAAGGACATTCTACAGCAGTGAATTTACAGTATAATGTAGATTGAGTAAAGTAGTGTAGTGAGTTGTGTAGTGAGCAATATCTATGACAGATGTTGGAGAGGAAGATTAGCAAATGCACTCGCACACTCTAGCCTTGGATAGAAGATAGTCCCTGGTGCACAGCAATGGCAGAATCGGCGTCCCACCTTGAATTGACGATGCAAAAGGAAATTCACTGGCACACAGGTATTACTAGCAGGGTAAACCCTTGCTGTTTTATTCGATGAATAGCAGCATGCAACGTTTCGGGGTAACCCCCTTTATCAAGCATGTTGGAGAGGGACATAGAAAAGAAATAACCGAGCTGGAAAGTTCACCACTAATATTATAATATTAAAATACCCCTTTTTGTCCAAACAACAGTGATTTTTGTGCTATATGACCTAAGGAAGAAAAATTGTCATTAACAGTTTAAATACACATTTCAACAGAGCAACTTCAATCTCATTTTGTGTTTCTTAAACAGAGTTTAAAAATAACTTAAACTTTGACATAAACTTCCAAAGAACAACTTTAATGCCATTATTTCTCAGGCTGTATACTACTGGATTGAAACATGGTGTTCCAACTGTGTATAGAAGGGACAAGATTTTCTTTATATTAAAGTTATGTTGTTTAGATGGTACCATATAAATTATTATCAGAGTCCCATAGTACATACACACAACTATTAAATGGGAGCTGCAAGTGGAGAAGGCTTTGTGTCTTCCTTCATTAGAGGAGATCCTGAGAATGGCAAGGCCAATGGAAACATAAGTGTAAATTATGAAGCAAAAAGGGAGCAGCATAAAATGTATGGTCAAAATAATAGTTATTAGTTCCACAGCTTTATAATCTGTGCAGGAAAGTTTAATAAGAGGGGCAGATTCACAGAAATAATGATCTATGACAAATGGGCCACAGAACTGCAAATTAAATGTCAGGAGACTCATAACCAAATTCAATGAAATGGCTAAGCCCCAAGAACAAAGACTCATATAGAGGCAAAGACTAAAATCCATAATGGAGACATAATGAAGTGGGGAGCAGATGGCCAGATATCGGTCATAGGACATGACTGTGAGGAGATAAAATTCAGAAGTTGCTGAAACACAATAAAAGTAAAACTGTGTGATACAACCAGTAGCAGATATTAGTAACAACCACAAGAAATTTGGAGTAATACTGGTACTGAGCAAAATATCAGATACAGACAGCTGGGAGAGAAGGACGTACATGGGAGATCTCAGAGCTGAGACTGTTATTACCAATGTAATTATAAGAAAATTTCCAAATACTGTCAAAATATAAATCCAGAGAAACAGAACAAAGAGTAACTCATTTATTATCTGAGAGTTCTGAAATCCCAAAAGAAGGAAAGATATACCTGATGACTGATTCACTTTATGCATTGCCTGGAACCATTAATAAGAGATATATTATAATGCAGATAGAGTCCAACATCTGTGTTCTATTTGATGTAGAAGTAAAGCCCCTCAACATTCCCCAGTCAGCTTATTAGATACCTTGTGTAAAAATAGTTGCTTCATCTCAAAATGACCTTTTTTATATTTTTTATATGATTTAAACAGAAACTCTCTGCTAGCCTGAAATATGAAATTCTATCTGGAAACTAAGCATCAATCTCCTCCACATCCAGAAATCAGCCCCTCAACTCTGCATTTTCTAGTTTGTCACTCAAATCACTGCCTGGTTGTTAGGGTAAATGTGCCCCAAGCAACCATATAACAGTTTAAAAAATACATAATTGCAGATCATTTTACAGTAATACTTTCAACTGAATGATTAGGGTTACTCAATATGAACATCTCCTTAACCCCATTATGGTTTCCATTCTATGAAAGAGTGACACACAGGTCTCCCAGTGTACAACAACTTGAGCCAAAAGTATGTAGTGAGTAAAGTAAAATGAAAAAATAAAATATTGTGTTTTGAATATAAGTTGATGTAAACCTCTCACATTGGCTTCCACATGGAAATCTAGGAGTAGTAGTACAAAGCAATGATCATTATCCAAAGTTTAATAGGAATGTGAAAGTGACACAGCAGTGAGTGATACATTTATCTTGTAATGGAAAGTTACTTGTGAGGCTTGTTGGAAACTGTCAATGGTGAATGAAAGAATATTGTAGGATGAGCAATGTTATGTAGCAAAGAGCAGCCATAATTCTATACTGTATGGATAAGGGAATCCATTTGACATTACAGAGATGAGGTTTTTATACCTTTGGAAAGGAACAGAACATCAATTATGTAACTGTCCCCTGGGACTTGTGTAACACAGACACTCACAGGAAACTCCCTGGAGGAGAAGGAGAAGTTTATTGAAGGTCGATTTCTAAAGAAAATAACAGAAACAATTAATTGCAATTACATTTTGGCACCCCATGCCACCAAAAGTATTGAATATTTACATTTTTGGGTACTTATAATACACAATTTGTCTGATCTCTTTTTTTTCTGTACAATTTCTAAAGACCCCAAGTAAATCAAACAATGCGCAATCTTACCAAATTTAGCTTTTTCATGGTTATTTACTAAAATCCAAATTTATCTCATATTTTATTTAAAAAAAACACAGCCAAACTCCCATGCCCGATTTTAGCTTATTTATTAATAAAAAAAAAACTCGATTCAATTGGGTTGTGGATGAAATCGAGCAAATACATGAATCACTCGAATTTTTTTACTTTTTTTCTGAATTGATCTAATTTTTAAGGCTTTTTTCCTGAATTGTACATATTTTTTGAGTGTATGCTGGCTAAACCAGCACTGACCATGAAAACTTCAAATTGAGATAGGTGCGTCTCTTATTGACTTATAAAGAACCTCAGCAGGTCTCAGATGGTGGATTTTCAGATTTGGGCTTTTTGCAGCATCAGGTTATAATTAATCTAAAGAAATTAAAGTTTTTTTTCTCTATTAATTCAAGGTTTCTAGTGAAAAAAAACTTTTTCGAGGTTTTTTAACTTTTGGATTTTAATAAATAACACCCATTATGTTGAAAATGACTTCTGGTTACCCTCAAATGGTCAATACTGTCTTAGATTTCTAGGAACATCTTCTATTGGCTCATCCAAACCAATCAAATTTCATTAGTTAAGCACTACTCCCTGACATAGTGTCAGGAGTGCCCGATGATACCCAAGATGGCGGCACATCCAAGATGTTGGCACCCATGACTCACGTCGGCTGAAGCTGGCGTCCTAACGTCATGTCCGATGTGAAAATTTAAATAGAAGGACTTCCAGGTCATGGGTTCGATGCCCGATTATAGGAATTGCTGACTTGTGTTCCTGGGTTCCCTAAATTCCTAAATTGCTGTTTCCTGGATTCTTGACTTCTGCTTTGACTCTGATTCTTGCTGCCTGCCTTTTGAAGCTTTGCCTGAATTTGACTACGGTTTCGCCTGACCCCTTTTGGATACAGCTGGACTTGGATTTAACCCCTTAGCTTCCTCCTTAGTCCAGATTATCCAATAGGAGCCTATATGCCCCATATAGTATAATTGGGCCATGGACTCCACTGAGGAAGCTACGCCTGATGTGGGAAGAGCTCTCAGGGATTGGCGTCCCGCATGGAAGCTTGTGAAGCTCAGCAGGTCCGCATGGGCTAAGTATTTGATACCGATATCCTCTGCCTCTCATCTCTGTACTTTTTGACCAACTCAGAGGGGCGAAGATCTTTACAAAGTTGGGTTTACAAGGAGCTTACAACCTAATCCGCATCCGAGAGGAGGATGAGTAGAAGACCGCATTTAACACCAGAGATGGGCATTATGAATACCTGGTAATTCGCTTCGGCCTTTGCAACACCCCCACTGTCTTTCAAGAATTTGTGAACAACATTTTCAGAGATTGTTTGGGTCAATCCATAGTCGTGTACTTGGACAACATTTTAATTTTCTCCAGAGAAACCAAACACAGGTGAAAGAAGAGAGAAGTGTGTCTTCAAGGTGCCTTAGATTCCCTTCATGGATACATTATCTCTCATGAGGGATTTGAGATGGATTCTTCGAAAGTGATGGCGATTCAAGAATGGCCTCTCCCCACAAATACCAAGGCCAAACAAAGTTTGTTGGTTTTGCTAACTACTTCTGACAATTTGTCAAGGGGTTATCCTCCCATATAGCTCCTGCCTTGGCTCTCATCCGGAAGGGAGGAAAACCTAATGTTTGGCCCCCTCATGCTCTAAAGGCCTTTCAGTCCTTGAAAGATTTGTTTGCTTCTGCTCCAGTCCTCCGACATCCTGACCTTCAGCAACCCTTCTTCATTGAAGTAGATGCTTCTGATTTTGGGGCTCAAGCTATTCTCTCCCAGAGACAAATCACAGACTGGAAACTACATACTTGTGCTTACTTCTTCGAGTTTCTGGCAGTAAAACTTGCACTCAAGGAATGGCAACACTTCCTGGAACCTCATCCCATCACCATTTACATTGATCACAAAAATTTGGAATTCATCCAGACTCTCAAGAGACTGAACCCTCGTCAAGCTCTGAGGGCACTCTTCTTCACACAATTCAACTTTGTCCTCACATACTGCCCCAGCTCTAGGAATCAGAAGGCAGAAGCCTTATCTCAAAGGTACGTGGACGTGTTTAACGATTGGTAAAAGAGTGTCCCAGCCTTTAACAATCTCTGATAGCTGTCTTAGTAAAGATTTACCTTGTATGGTGATGGGACGGCCTGCTAAAGGCCTAAACATTTACACAAAACAAGCTTGATGATATCTGCCCTTCCATAAAACAATGAATGAGCTGCAGGTTCAAGAAAGTAAACTCCTGAAGGTAAAATCCTAAATGTAGAATGGAAAGATAAAGAAATGGGTTGTAGGACAATACTTTCTACAATAACAATTTTACCACTATATATTGTAGAGTAAAACTGATGGGAGCAAATCTACGGATGTTGGAGAGGGAAAAAGCTAATGAAATAAACAGTTAATATTGATATTTAAACTGAAATTATTTGAATACTCTAAAAACATGACATTTAAATTATTTCATCCATTTTCCAAATCACCTGGAACATAACCATTAGTAGATACAATTCATTGATATGCAGTCTGCTGCAGAACTTCAAATTTCAGCATCTCCCTGGTAGCTGAGCTCAGTCAGTGCAGGTGAGACATTTATTTCTACTCCAGTTGGAGGGAGAAGGAGTCCTGTCCCTAATTTAACCCTTTCACCACAAACCCTTAAGCTCCATAGGAAGGAGAGGCCTATTGGATGAAAGATAAGCAAGTTACATACAACATATATGACTGATGATAATAGCGAGTCTAAGACATAAAACTAATTACATTTGGACAAACAATAGTGATATTTGATGTGTATGGCCAAAGGGAAAAACATTGTTATTAACAGTTGAAATGCAAATTTAATCTCATTTTCTGTTGCTTAAACAAATTGATTTGACAAACTTCTGAAGAGCAACTTCAATCTCATTGTTTCTCAGGCTGTATACTATTGGATTGGAAAATGGAGTCCCAACTTTGTATAGAAGGGACAGCATTTTCTTTATATTGAATTTATTCTCTTTAGATGGTACCGTATAAATTATTATCAGAGTCCCATAGCACATACACACAACTATTAAATGGGAGCTGCAAGTGGAGAAGGCTTTGTGTCTTCCTTCAGTAGAGGAGATCCTGAGAATGGCAAGGCCAATGGAAACATAAGAAAAAAGAATGAAGCAAAAAGGCAGCAGCATAAAAGGTATGGCCAAAATAATATCTGTTAGTTCCACAGCTTTATAATCTGTGCAGGAAAGTTTAATAAGAGGGGTAAAATCACAGAAATAATGATCTATAACATATGGGCCACAGAACTGCAAATTAAATGTCAGAAGGTTTAGAACCAAACTCAATATAAGAGCTAAACCCCAAGAACAAAGAATCATATAGAGACAAAGCCTGAAATTCATTATAGAGACATAATAAATTGGGGAGCAGATGGCCAGATATCGGTCATACGACATGACTGTGAGGAGAAACATTTCTGCAGTTTCTGAAACACAATAGATGTAAAACTGTGTGATACAACCAGTAGTAGATATCGTTCCACCTCCATTCAGTAATAACCGCAAGGCTTTCGGAGTAATACTGGTACTGAGCAAAACATCAGATACAGACAGCTGGGAGAGAAGGACGTACATGGGAGATCTCAGAGCTGAGACTGTTATTACCAAAGTAATTATAAGAAGATTTCCAAATAATGTCAAAATATAAATCCCAAGAAATAGAACAAAGAGTAACTTGGGATGGGCGGATTTATTCGCCAGGCGCGAATTTGCGGCAAATTTGCGCGATTCGCCGCCAGAGAATAAATTCGCGAAACGCCCGCGAAAATTCGCGGAAAAAATTCGCCGGCGTCAAAAACGGGCGCCGGCATCAAAAAAACGGGCGCCGGCGTCAAAAACGAGACGCCGGCGCCGTTTCGCGAATTTTTCACCGTTTCGCGAATTTCGCGCAAAATTGACGAATTTTTCGGCGAAGCGAAACGGCGCAAATTCGCCCATCACTAAGAGTAACTCATTTATTATCTGAGAGTTCTGAAATCCCAAAAGAAGGAAAGATATATCTGATGTCTGGTTCATTTTATGCATTGCCTGGAACCATGAAAAAGAGATATATTATAATGCAGATAGAGTCCAACATCTGTGTTCTATTTGATGTAGAAGTAAAGCCCCTCAACATTCCCCAGTCAGCTTATTAGATACCTTGTGTAAAAATAGTTGCTTCATCTCAAAATGAACTTTTATATGATTTAAACCGGGACTCTCTGCCTGAAATATGAAATTCTACTGGGCATCAATCTCCTCCACATCCAGAAATCAGCCCCTCAACTCTGCATTTTCCACTTTGTCATTCAAGTCACTGCCTGGTTGTTAGGGTAAGTGTTCCCCAAGCAACCAGATAACAGTTTAACAAATACATAATTGCAGATCATCTTACAGTAATACTTGAATTATAGGATTATACAATAAATGAATATCTCCTTAGCCCCATTATGGTTTCTGTTATATGAAAAAATTACTCCCTTTTGACTTTCTCTAAGGAAGAGTGACACGCAGGGCTCCCAGTGTACAATAACTTAAGCTAATATGTAGTGAGTAAAGTAAAATGAAAAAATAAAATATTGTGTTTTGAATGTAAGTAAATGTAAACCTTTCACTCTGTCTTCCACATCATTATCCAAAGTTTAGTAGGAAAGTGAAATTTCACACCTGCCCATTCGAGAAAATAATAAGAAACAGAAGTGAGTGATACATTTCTCTTGTAATGGAAAGTTACTTGTGAGGCTTGTTGGAAACTGTCAATGGTAAATGAAATAATATTGTAGTATGAGCAATGTTATGTAGCAAAGAGCAGCCATAATTCTATATTACATGGATAAGGAAATCCATCTGACATTACAGAGATAAGGTTTTTATACCTTTGGAAAGGAACAGAACATCAATTATGTAACTGTCCCCTGGGACTTGTGTAACACAGACACTCACAGGAAACTCCCTGGAGCATAAGGAGAACAGCAATATCTTTCTAAAGAAAATAACAGAAATAATTTATTTCAAAACATTTTAACACCCCCATCCCATAATCCACTGTAATCAGTTCTACAGTAACTGTTGTACGTACGTGATTAATATATATAGTCCCTCCTGTTGCCGTTGGCCTCCATTCAACTATCAATGAACTTATGGCGATATAGAAGTTGTCCTATAACACTTCCGTTTCTGTTCTGTGTTATTGAGAGAAGCTTCCACAAGTCTCTGAACTCATTTATAAACAAAGCAACAGTTATTCTTCTGAGAACCTTGTTTCTAAGACTTGTTCTATAATAAGGTTCTGATCAGTAAAAATGCACCAAAACAAGGATTTGGTTCTGGATTCGGACAGAGTTCGGCCTTTTTCAGCAGGATTTGCATTAGGACAAATTTTGCATATGCAAATTAAAGGAAAGGGAAAGTCACATACATTTTTGCCAGAAAACATGGAAGAAAAAAATGTTTTTTCCATTCCCCAATTTGCATATGTAAATTACAGTTTGGATTCAGTTCAGTATTCTGCCAAATCTTTCATAAAGAATTCATCAAGTATTCTGAAATAGTGGCTTTTGTGCATCACTATTACTAAAATTATTTGGTGACACCCAACATGATACAAAATATGAAAAAACATAGGGTTGTGAAAGATAAAAGTACAAGTGGATCCAGGGACTGGTCCAATTGCATGTTGGAGTCCCAATGGAATTCTTTTTCCTTTTGAGGCAAAAAAGTTTTAAAAACCTTGAGGCGTTGGCGTTTGCTGTGCATGCAAATAACTGACTGCTGTGTGTTCTGAGTGTTAATTAACTGAGATAAACCACTTTTTCTTACTGTGTGTGTGTGGGATAAGCTGCTCGATACACTTAGTGCATATATTTTGCCTATTTTCTCTGGGATATAGCTTTTAAGGGGCATATTTTTATGTTCATTTATTTATTTGTAAAAGCTAATAAGGGGTTGCTTATTACTGCTAGTAGCAAGCTTTTTTCCTCTTTCCTTCTGTTAATTAATTGGGAGGAGTTAATCAGGTAAATTCTCACCAGGCTTTGTGAGTAAGTCTGTGACTACACAGAGAGTGTGGGAGCCGCTAAGAGAGTTTTGCATGTGATCTAAATGTTAAGCAGTGTTAAAAACCGAAATCGTTTAAAACTAAAAAGGTGTTTGTGAGGAATTGCACTTGGGAGACTTTAAGTACCAGTGTAAATATGAGTACAAGTGGGTTTGCTGGTATCACTCAGTGTCACATGTACGTGGTGTTGGAGCAGCAGTTCCAGGCAGTAGTTACATGTGAGAGATGTCACTGGGTTTTCATCTTGAAATCTGAACTGCAGACACTAAGGGGGGAACTTGCAGCACTGAGGGACAAACGTGGGGGAGGAAAGGAGGTCACAGAGCAACCACTGGCAGGGGCTAGTGGAGTGGGGGGAGGAGAAGGGGCAGTGGAGGCTAAAGAGGGAGGCAGGTTTGTTACAGTCAAGAGGGGAAGTGTAAGGGCCCGAAGGCACAGTTGGAGTGCGGACCAAGGAGGAGGCAGGTAGTTAAACCAAAGTTCGTGGTATCAGAAGGGTAAGGCAAGAGAGTAGTCAAAAGTCCAGGCAATAGTTCAATCTAGGCAGAGAAGGGTCAATCCGAAATAGGCAAAGTTGGTACACTGGAATCAATCAGTAATTACACACCCAGGAATACACGAAGTTAAACCTATACTTGGGCAATGTCTGCAATGTCCAGAAGGCTTTATATAGGCCAGGATTGGTGCCAAAGTTTGAGCGCAATGGCATCATGACGCTGACGCTGGCGTCCTGACACTGGCCGGCGACCAATCGGCAGGCGGGAAGACACTGGCGTCATAGCGCTGCGACCGGCAAGATCCACATGGAGAGGCAGTGAGTCGCCATTTTGGACGCTGTCGCCATCTTGGATGTGAGTAATGACTTCCATTTCCATTACAGTACCCCCTTCCTTAGGGGGGCCTCAGGACCACCATGACTGGGACTGGATGGAAACTGTTTGTGAAATCTTCGGATAAGAAGGGGAGCATGGACGTCAGAATCTCTCACCCAGGAGCACTCCTCAGGACCGAATCCCTTCCACTCAATCAGGTACTGCAACACACCTCTTGAGATCCGGGAATCCAGAATTCTTTTAACTTCAAACTCCTGGTGCCCATCAACAAGAACAGGAGTGGGAGAGGAAGAAGAAGAAGAAGAAGACAAAGGTATTGCAGGCTTGAGAAGAGAAACATGGAAGACATTAGGAACTCGCATTTCTGGGGGAAGCTGAAGACGAACCGCCACAGGATTAATGATCTCGACAATTGGAAAAGGGCCAATGAACTTGGGACCGAGTTTGGGAGTAGGCACTTTGTCCTTTGTGTAGATGTGTGTTTGCAAACTCTCCCCTTGTTTGCAAATCTGTACATCAAGGAAATTTATATGTTGGGATTTATAGTTCAACATCAATTTCACTGGTGAATCTAGGGAATTTAATCTAGCTGGCTTGCCGTACCTGCCCATGTGAAGAACAGATTGTCAATATAGTGTCTGTAGAAGCCACCATACTTTTTGAACATTTCATGGCAGTAAATGTGCTCATTTTCATAATCACCCATATATGCATTGGCGTATGCTGGGGCCATTTGTGAACCCATGGCAGTGCCCACCCGCTGTATGTAAAATTGTGTCTCAAATTTGAAATAGTTTTATGTTAATACAAAGTGCAATAGCTGTATAACGTATTCTATGGGTGGACCAATAAGGGTTATTTGTCAATAGCTTACATACTGCATGTAACCCGGCTGTGTGGAGTATGCATGTATACACACTTTGGACGTCCATAGTGGCCAGAATTAAGTTATCCATTGGCAAAGTGATGCTCCCCACTACTTTTAGGAAATCAGTCGTGTCCTTCAAATAACTAGATCCCCAACAAACTAAAATTCAGTTACTCAAGGAATACCAATCTTAAAGAACACTTTTTTTTATCAAAAAAGAAACCGTACCAAACAGGACTTCATATAGTGTCAAAATATCAAAAATGTATTTTCAACGTTTCGGCTCTAATGCTCGAGCCGTCTTCAGTAATGAGAAAATTGTGTACCAACATCCAAACTTAAATCCATCAAAAGCCCCCCAAACAGTGCGGTGACGTGTGTTAATGGGGTTGAACCGTCCAGGGCCCCATGATGACGTAATCCAATAGGCCAATAACCCATTTAACTGTGTAGTCCCTGGTGTATCATATACAGATATAGTGATTTCAATATAAGTGTACGCTCGTGAGGTCAGGTTACTGCCGGATTGCAGAAAATACTTTTAATATCCACAGTTAAAAGAAGGGGGGCTTTCACGCTTTCTAGACAAGTCTTTTCCAGCAGAAGTAGCACCTGGTGAATGTAAGTGGCAAAAACTTTGGGGCAGGTAGTTCTACCTGGGGGAATCTTGGGAAGGGACATATTGCAAGGAACTGAAATGTGCCATTATTAACCCCATTCAGAGTATTTAAATGACTGTGATAGTTAATTAGTCATTAATCTGTTAGTGAGTCAGATAGACCCCACACCTTGCAGGAGTGTTTGATTGTATTCAATGTGTATTGTATGCTTCTATATTTAGTTTATTATTGCTGCAAATCTCTGTGTATTTTATTTTCATAATGGAACCCCATTGAGTGTATCTCTCATTGCCCACAATTTGGAGGAACTGTGCTCCAAAATTCCAGCTTCCACTTTATTCCACATATTAAGCTAAGAGGCTCCAGGTTTAACTTATCCTATTCTAAAGAAAAGGTTACAATAAATTAGATCTATTTTAAGAATGATGAGACTCACCAGAGACTGTACTGGGAATTGATACTAATGAGACACAAGTGAGCTACTTATATATTTGGATGTACAAAGAATGCCCAAATAACCATTTACTTCAATGGCAGAATCCAGCTGCTGCTGCTGATGCACCGACTAAGCCAGTCAGGAAGAGACACGTTTTTCTCAGCACTTTACCAAGACTACATTTTCCTTCATCAATATCATATAAGAAGCTCTAAGTCACTGCTAATGCAAAATTCTACATAACCAACAAAATATATTAAACCCTTTCATGTTTACTGTGCACAAAACAAGTTCTTCTGTAGCTGACGTCTGGACTTTCTGCAGGCTTACACTGGTGCCATACAGCAGACCAATATCATATCATAAAAGCATCAGTCAACTAATTGATCATAAATCACCTTCAGGTTCTTCTTTAAATCTGATCTGCTATATTATAGAAGCTTTTGAATGCTACAGGTAGGACTAGAATTCCTTGCCACAAAGTCATGTGGGGTTGAACCCATTTAATCAGGGTCTGCCACTTTGGGTGGTACCAGAGACACATATGTTTATTGCATTGCACTGAGATAAAATTTAAGTCATACTGAAATAAAAAATAAACACTTTTTTCCCCACCATTTTCATTATCTGATTGATAAAAGTCCCCAGAACAGTGATCTAAATGTATTGCTTGTGAGCAAACATGGCATGCTGTGATCTACTGGTCACCAACAACTATTGTACCTTTTGGTCACCTCTCCTCTAAAGCATTCTAAAGAGTAAAGACTTAAAAGCTGGGCCTGTAGATCAGTTTAAGGCTGGGGTTGTGTTCAAAATTAAATTCAAAATGGGAGACCCTAGCTCAGTTGCAATTGTGAGGAAACTCCTGTGATTTCTTACATTATAAAAACGTATCTCCCCTTTGTGTGGCCCTGTTTTTGGTATTGCCAAACATAGTTACAAAAAAGTATACCTGTACTGTTATTGTATAATAAGTAAGTTTAAGAATTTCTCAGATGTGATCAGATGTGAGTGGAGCTGATCTGGTTAGCTCTACCAACCCTGGTGGAGCTACTCCTGAATGTCATGTCCAAATCCAACCAAGTTCTCATGAAGGAGCCTTAGTATCAACAGTTTGTTAAGAATTCCCTTCTAGGAAGCTCAATAGAGAGGCTAATTTTGACCATCTCAAAGTAAACATTCATATTAAGAAAAACAAATCTATAAAATTATACTTCACTATAGTCTTTTCTATATTCAGTAAAATTTGTATAGGAAAATATGGATGAGACTGTGAGGACAAGAGCAAAACTCAACAATTCTAATGTCTATCCTTTTTCTAATTCAGTATTTTGGCACCTATATGGAGGAACATGTATTGTTAAGCCTAATGAATCTTTCTATGTTTTGTTGTAGGTTTGTGAGAACTGTTTATGCCTCACAGTTAGAAGAAGGTGGGGCAGTTATGGCTAGAATCTGGTATAATGCAGCCAAGGTTTCCATTGCCGTAAGAACAAGGAAGACAAGGGTTTGTGAAGATTAGGTCCTAGTGAAATTAGGACAATGAGCAACACACATGACAATCAAATGAAGGGGGTAGAAAACTATGTAGGTGGTGCTATAGGTCTAATTAGAATGTTCAGGACAAATATATTTTCTTGAATGATTTAGAATACCCTTACTAATCTTTCACCAGATGACTCAAACCTATAACCAATCGACCATCAAAGAAATGTTGCTCTTGGGGTTTAATGGTCTCCATAACTTTCGCACTACAGTGTTCTTTGTCCTCCTTGGGATCTATATGGCCACCATAATAGGAAATCTTCTGATCATTGCAATAATTTCTACCACTCGGCATCTTCTACAGTCTCCCATGTACTATTTCCTAAGCCAGCTTGCCATAAACGATATCCTGCTTACCACAACTGTTTGTCCGTACATGTTACACATTACATGGAATGAAGGAGCCTACATGTCTGTGGCTGGATGCATCATTCAGTTTTATATGTTTGGCGTGTCCTCGGTCACTGAATGTTTTCTGCTCACTGCAATGTCCTACGACCGTTACTTGGCTATCTGTAAACCATTGCATTATGCATCCACAATGACGTATAGATTTTGTGTTTGTCTGGTCATGTGTTGTTGGCTTTTGGGTTTTATGATAACACTGGTTATTGCAGTTATGATTTCTAATTTAAATTTTTGCGGACCACATATCATTGACCACTTATTCTGTGATTATGCTCCACTGATGGACCTTTCATGTTCTAACACCACCATTCTCAAATTCATTGTTTTCTCGATAGCCAGTACCGAAACTATAACGGAAACTGTATTTATCATTGCAACCTATGTATGTATCTTTCTCAATATTGTTAGAATTTCCTCTTCCTCTGGGAGACAGAAAGCCTTCTCCACTTGTAGCTCTCACCTTGCTGTAGTGTGCACGTATTATGGAAGTCTCATTTCCATCTATGTGGCTCCCTCAAAGGGACATTTAATTATTATAAAAAAGATTCTGTCTCTAATGTACACTGTGGTGACTCCCTTGCTCAATCCTATAATATATAGCTTGAAGAACTTGGAAATCCAGGCTGTTATTAAGAAATTTGTTCGGAAGCATAAAAACACCTTTTAAGAGCTGGATAGGTTATTTTATGACTAGAGAGGATAAATGGTGGCATTACACTCTTCAACAGTCGTTCTGCAACTACGGCTTCTCCAAAATAGACTCAGTAGAGAGCACATATTGGTGCAATATATTAAGGCAGTGTTCCCCAACCAGTGGCTCATGAGTAACATTTTGCTCCCCAACCCCTTGGATGTTGTTCCCAGTGACCTCAAAGCATGTGCTTATTTTCAATTCCTGGTTTGGAGGCAAGTTTTGGTTGCAAAAAAACAGGTATACTGGCTAAACAAAGGCTCCTGTGGGTTTCCAGTCAACATAGGAGTTACCAAATGGCCAATCACAGCCCATATTTTGCACCAGAAGCTTTTTGCATGCTTATATTGCTCTCCAACTTCTTTAAAATTTAAATGTGGCTCACAGGTAAAAAGTAGTGATGGGCGAATTTGCGCCGTTTCGCAGAAAAATTCACGAAATTCGCGAAACGGCGAAAAATTCGCGAAACGGCGCCGGCGTCTCGTTTTTGACGCCGGCGCCCGTTTTTGACGCCGGCGTCTGTTTTTCGAAAAAAAAAAATTTTGACGCCGGCGAATTTTTTCCGCGAATTTTCGCGGGAGTTTCGCAAATTTATTCGCTGGCGGCGAATCGCGCAAATTCGCCACGAATTCGCGCCTGGCGAATAAATTCGCCCATCACTAGTAAAAAGGTTTGGGGACCCTGCATTAAGGTATTTGTGTCAAAACCTGATTCTATCTCGACATGGTTGCCAGTGCATTCAGCCCGCCTTTTCTGATAATTGCCTATTAACGCTGGGAAACCTAGTGCTACCACCTCCCTGGACCTGGTGGTAGCCTCAGTTTCTCACAAGGGATAACATGAATAGGAACACCAGACTGGCACCTAGTGAATCATATGCCATTTAGAAGGAATGCTCCTGAAAATACACAACTACTTCTCTAAAAATTCTAGATGCAAATCGCACCTGTGTCAAGATACATTGGGTATATTTGTGGCAGACACAACTCAGAAAATAGCTGCAATTATGCTGAAATTATAGGAAAATAATCCTTCATTCAGAGTAAAAAAAATTTCAATTTGCAAATTGTCCTAATATTATATCACACTAAGAAAAATAGCAGAATTGAATGCCACAGGATAGTATGATACAATGACAACATTTCTTCCAATTGGTTTAATCAATATTGTTTGAATCTACTTTCCTAGTTCCCCACTATCTTCTTGTTCTGTCCACACTATACGTATTGCGGTATTGGCAACTCTATTCCTTCCTATGAGGTAGGTGTACCTGATGACCAGACACAGGTAAGTGTTTAGATGCTTCCCTAGGAGATGTTTCCATCCATATAAAGGGAAATAATCTATCAGGGGGTCACAATTTGTGAATTCATGAATATGAATAGTGATAGAAAATATATAGAAACTGACTGAATGGAAAACTAAAATGAAAATAAACTTTATTGGATTAAGGATATAAATAAAAATGAGATGTTCTAGAGAAGTGTTGAGCATATGTTGAGTAATCGTTGCAGAAACTAATCTGAATACAACCCCTCCGTCACCTTGTTTCACATTCAAGTACAAGTACCCATCACCCCATCACTTCACATGAACAAGTTGAGGGACTGAGTTGAATGACTCTGTGAGCCTAAGGTGGGTGGGAAATGGTCCCTGTGGGTCAGAGACAGACTGTTATGGTTTTATCTCAATATGATGCATCAGGTTTGCTTGTGTATTTCTAGAAGAATAGACAGTGTTTGTGCACATTTTCAAGATCCCAACTGAATGAGCACATGTCAAATGTACAGGTATGGGATTTGTTATTCAGAATGCTCAGAATCTGGGTTATTCCAGATAATGGATTTCCAGATAACCGATCTTATACCTGTAATAAACTTTTATAATATAATTCCCCCTTATATATGTTAGCTATGTATTTGTAATCAAGGTCCATTCAAAAAAGATTTATAGTAAGTAACAAGCCAAAGAGAATTCCATATAAATGTACATATATGCATATATGTAAGCTTATGCTAAACTGAGTGGCACCGTTGCTCTGACTATGACCTGTACCCCAATAATGTGCTCCGGACGAGACCTCAACTTCCAAGGGATGAGCCCTTGCAACAATGTGGAAGCAGGGTGTTGTACAACTGTAACTCGGTGCAATGCGCAATAATTGTTTGCCAGTGGTTTTTGAACAACAACTGAAGTGATTTATTAGAACACAAACACAAGGGAGAATAGCACACGATACATAAGGAAACCAAGGAGTAATAATCGATACAATATTCACAATGATGAACAGTCAGTCTACCCAGAGTGTCACCTGTTTCTCTGAGGACACCTCTTATGGGAAGCCCAGGGGGGTCTATCTCAGTCCCTATTGCCCTGTCTCTGGTGCCCTGTCTCTGGATCCTACTATCACTCCTTGGTGGAGCCAAAGCTGATCAATATAGGTAGCCCTACACCTAGCTAGCTCTCCTAGAGAGACTAATACTGGGTTTAGCTACCCCTTACTAGTAATGACTAATGATGACTCCACAGGAGGCCAAATCCACTTAGGAGAGGTGCAGGCAAAAGCCTCTGGCAGAATCCCTCCTGAGCCCACATGGCTTAGGCATTTACATTATAGCACAAGCCTAGTGGCCAAACCTGGGATAGCTAGGGGTCGTACTGTGACCATGGAAATTAGGAATTACTCTTTCCCTTAGACGAAGTATCCCCTTTGGGCACAAAAAAAAGTTATCCAAGGCTTTAATTAATACTTACATTATTCCTTCAGTGATATTTTAACCTAGAAAAATAGAATACCTCAATGTTACACCATCTGATTTTAAGTTTTCCGTAAGTTTACACCTCTCTTTTGTGGTCCCACCAATAAATAATGCATAATAATTTTCTCAGATTTTACATTTTTATTTATTTGTAATCATTTTTTTCTCACCCCTGAAAACTGTAAAAATGTGAATTCAAATGTACATATATGTAAACTCATATTGCTTGTGTTGGCTTTTATTAAATCAGTTTGCAACATTGAATGAAGTTTCATGCTTTACTTTGCACTGTTAAAAAATACCTGTAATTGCACAGGGGATTTATTTAAGGACTCCCTGATGGGCAACAATTCAAAAGGAAATAAATGAAAACAGTATAAATTCCTGCCTCGATGCTGGTCGAATTCATGTATTTGCTGCAGAAGAGGTTCTTCTTTTCAAGCAATATTTCTCATATTTAAAAATTTCTCATGAGTGCATCCGCAAAGAGCTGGAAATTGTGGGTTTGTTTGTGGGTCTATTTGTGGCTATACAGATATAATACTACAAGTTATCAATGTAAGATGTTTTCAGAAGGATCTTTCAAGCCTTTCATGACCCAGATATTCAACCCAGTCTCATTTCCTTATGCAGAATTCAAAATGTTCCTTTTGTGTAATTGACTTTTCTTTTGTATATCTGTAGCTAAGTGAGGCTTATATGAGATATTGTTCTGTTTCTATCAACCTGTAATAACTTAGCAATGAGATTTTTATTTATATTACTGTACATTCATTTTATGTTTTCATTAGACACATATATTGGCAGATTTATTAAGGTTTGAATGGTAAATTCAAATTCACATTTTTTAATTTTTTTATGGGGTCAAAATTCACAAATTTGAATTTTAAATAACCAACTCGAATTTGAATGTGAGATTTATCATACCTCGACCCTGGAAACAGTTCTAATTCGAATATTCTCCACCTAAAACCTGCCGAGTTCATGTACAAGTCAATGGCAGAGGTCTGTTGACCCATTTGAAGATGTTAATTGACTTCCTGACATTCAAGTATTTTTCGGAGGAAAACTTGATTCAAATTCGATCCGAATTTGATCCAAATTCGATTTGAATTTTCGGGTCGTTCCTATTTGATCGAATATTAGACATTCGCATTTTTTATAATAACATCCCATTCGAGTTGTGAGTACATTCGAATTTATTAGAGTTAAAAAAAATTCACATAATTTTGAAATTCAACCTTTGATAAATCTTCCCCATAGTACAACACACAGCACACTGGCTGTACATTCATTCTAACTGGCATATCATCAAAACTGTCGATCAACCACGCACTGGTTTGTGACAGATAACCAAATAAAGCAAATCTGATGTATATCTACATTCCCATTACTTTTCAGTTTATTAAACATGGAACACAGCAAAGGAGGCTTGCAGCCTGAGCGATGTATCCTGGGGGGGGGTCTTTGTAAACTTTCAGACTATTCTAAATATTGTATTTAAATTGCAGTGGAAATCAACTTCCCACATTATTCTAATTGTCAAAAATAAAGGTCTGTAATATTAACATTAAATCTGCCTAATCTCAATTATTTATAGTATACTATGCAAGTAAAAAGGCAATTCAGATGATGATCTATCAAAAA
Source organism: Xenopus laevis (assembly GCF_017654675.1). Taxonomy (NCBI): domain Eukaryota; kingdom Metazoa; phylum Chordata; class Amphibia; order Anura; family Pipidae; genus Xenopus; species Xenopus laevis. The sequence goes on from NC_054375.1 coordinate 158,235,347, forward strand.
TAAAGCAAAGCTTTATGGATATTCGTTTTGTCTAAATGCTTCAGAATGGTGTCTTTGGTCATTTTCTGATCGACACAAGACATCCCTGAACACTGTTGACCCAGGCAATCTCCCACCCCTGAAGAATTTTAAAGTATATTTCTCCTGGACATTGACCCATAGCATACTAAAAGGAAAAGACCAAATGAAAGGATGGATGAACAAATGAAAGGAGAAAAACATCCAAGAATGCTCTTTTTAAGGCTTTTTGGGCGACAAACGCATTGTGACTTTGGGTTCCAGGAAAATACGTTAATGTTGGTTTTGAAAATTGGCCATCGGTTTGTAAAAACCAGTAATGGAAGGCTAGCTACACCAAAGCTTAAGGCACAAAATGTCTCAATGTCTTAAATATATTGATAATGCGTTGAGTGCAGAGTACCTCTTGTATTTATCTACACTGAAGCACATACAAGGAAACCTGGGACATTTCTTTATGGAGGTTGTAGTGGCAGAAAGGTTAATGTTTTAGAATTTTGTCTTTGAAGAGCTTGTGACTTGGGTTGAAGGTAATTTAGAATATAGAAAGGTACATATGTGTTTATCCAGAGACTGATGTTATTGACATTTACCTGTAGTTGTATATTTTTTTAACCTTCTTTAAAGCTTGTTTTTGTTTAATTTGAGGTAAATAGGGGACAACATAAGATGAGTGAGCCAGAACCTAAATATGACTTCTATGAGGGGAACCAATCTGCCATCACAGAAATCTTTATTCTTGGGTTTCAAAATCTTGGCAAATTCCATACTGTAATGTTCATTATCTTGCTTGGGATCTATGTGGCCACCATCACAGGAAATCTTCTGATCATAGCCCTTGTCTCAGCTACTCGGCATCTTCTCCACTCGCCCATGTACTTCTTCCTCAGCCAGCTCTCCACAAGTGATATTGTCATTTCCACCACGGTTTGCCCCAACCTGTTATATATCACATGGAATGAAGGTGCCTACATCAGTATTACTGGTTGCATCTGGCAGTTCAATATGTTCAGTGTCTCCTCAGTCACGGAATGCTTCCTGCTAACTGTCATGTCCTATGACAGGTACCTGGCTATTTGCAAACCACTGCATTATGCTTCCATAATGACCTGGAGATCTTGTATTTTCCTGGTCATGTCCTGCTGGAGTTTAGGTTTTCTGCTATCAATGATTGTTACTGTTATGATTCATTATTTACATTTCTGTGGCCCTTATACCATTGACCATTTATTCTGTGATTATACTCCTCTCATGCAACTGTCGTGTTCCGACACCACAATTCTTAAAATGACAGTTTTTTTGATAGCCACTCCTGGAACTGTCCTGCAACCTTTCTTTATCATTGCAACATATATAAATATCATCCTCAATATTCTTAGGATCTCATCTTCATCCAAGAGACAGAAAGCCTTCTCTACTTGCAGTTCCCACCTTTCTGTTGTGTGCCTCTATTATGGGACTCTCATTGCGACCTATGCCACTCCCACTGATGGGCGCTTATCCACCAGAAACAAACTTCTTTCTCTGATTTACACTGTTGGCACACCCATGATGAACCCCATCATATACACTTTGAAGAATAAAGAAATTCAAGCAGTCATAAGGAAATATGTTGACCAACACCAAAGGAAATGATCAACTACAAAGTGACAAGATATCTGATGTTTGTGGTTTATGACCTTCAGGACTTTGGTGCAATCAAGTTATTAAGGGGCCCATTTATTAAACCTCAAATTTTTCCGATCAGGTTTTTAAAGGGGATTTATTATAATCCAAACATGCTAAAAATCTGGATCTGAAAATACTCCATCGCAAACCTGTCAAGGTCATGTAGAAGTCAATGGCAGATTTCCCTGAAGATGTTTCTTGGCATCATGATCTGCACTGGTTTTCGTCTGATAATCCAAAAAGTACGAGTTTTCGCTGCAACAATTCAATTAAGTTGAGTTTTCGGAGCATCAATCGAATTTATCGCTAGGTTTCTTCGCTCTGACGTTTTTGAGAAGAATTATTGATTAATAAGTTCAATTCGTGGATGGGAGTTTGATCGACTTTGTTTTAATAAAAAAATGAGATAAACCTGAGTTTTAGTAAATACCTCCTGAGTGTGACACACGTACAATACCTCTTGTGTAAAACACGGGTATAGTATGCTCAATCCCTAAGCCTACTTCAATATTTAAAATGTTTATGTCAATACATAGTTTGTCTACAAAAGTAATAAAAAGGAATCAATAAATAATACGTTAATAATAATTTACATAAACCTCCTATATGTGTTGGTGAAATTTAGAGTCTGATGGTCTATTTTTTGGATGCAGGATCAGACTCCAACATCTAGATGGTCCTGTCAGTTGCTGGCCAGAAAGAGGCAGAATATGAGAAATAATACAGGTATGGGATCCCAGATATGATCCCATATATATGAAACCCATTATCCAGAAAGCTCTGAATTACAGAAAGGTCATCTCCCATAGACTCAATAGATAGCTCATAGTACAAATTGATAGAGGGACTAGTCCGATTGCCATTTTGGAGTCAGGAAGGTTTCCAGTCCACATAGGAGTTACCAAATGGCCAATCACAGCCCATATTTTGCACCAGAAGCTTTTTGCACGCTTATATTGCTCTATAACTTCTTTAAAATGTAAATGTGGCTCACAGGTAAAAAGGTTTGGGGACCCTGCATTAAGGTATTTGTGTCAAAACCTGATTCTATCTCGACATGGTTGCCAGTGCATTCAGCCCGCCTTTTCTGATAAATGCCTATTAACGCTGGGAAAGCTAGTGCTACCACCTCCCTGGACCTGGTGGTAGCCTCAGTTTCTCACAAGGGATAACATGAATAGGAACACCAGACTGGCACCTAGTGAATCATATGCCATTTAGAAGGAATGCTCCTGAAAATACACAACTACTTCTCTAAAAATTCTAGATGCAAATCGCACCTGTGTCAAGATACATTGGGTATATTTGTGGCAGACACAACTCAGAAAATAGCTGCAATTATGCTGAAATTATAGGAAAATAATCCTTCATTGAGAGTAAAAAAAAATGTCAATTTGCAAATTGTCCTAATATTATATCACACTAAGAAAAATAGCAGAATTGAATGCCATAGGATAGTATGATACAATGACAACATTTCTTCCAATTGGTTTAATCAATATTGTTTGAATCTACTTTCCTAGTTCCCCACTATCTTCTTGTTCTGTCCACACTATACGTATTGCGGTATTGGCAACTCTATTCCTTCCTATGAGGTAGGTGTACCTGATGACCAGACACAGGTAAGTGTTTAGATGCTTCCCTAGGATATGTTTCCATCCATATAAAGGGAAATAATCTATCAGGGGGTCACAATTTGTGAATTCATGAATATGAATAGTGATAGAAAATATATAGAAACTGACTGAATGGAAAACTAATATGAAAATAAACTTTATTGGATTAAGGATATAAATAAAAATTAGACGTTCTAGAGAAGTGTTGAGCATATGTTGAGTAATCGTTGCAGAAACTAATCTGAATACAACCCCTCCGTCACCTTGTTTCACATTCAAGTACAAGTACCCATCACCCCATCACTTCACATGAACAAGTTGAGGGACTGAGTTGAATGACTCTGTGAGCCTAAGGTGGGTGGGAAATTGTCCCTGTGGGTCAGAGACAGACTGTTATGGTTTTATCTCAATATGATGCATCAGGTTTGCTTGTGTATTTCTAGAAGAATAGACAGTGTTTGTGCACATTTTCAAGATAACCCAACTGAATGAGCACATGTCAAATGTACAGGTATGGGATTTGTTATTCAGAATGCTCAGGATCCCGGGTATTCCAGATAATGGATTTCCAGATAACCGATCTTATACCTGTAATAAACTTTTATAATATAATTCCCCCTTATATATGTTAGCTATGTATTTATAATCAAGGTCCATTCAAAAAAGATTTATAGTAAGTAACAAGCCAAAGAGAATTCCATATAAATGTACATATATGCATATATGTAAGCTTATGCTAAACTGAGTGGCACCGTTGCTCTGACTATGACCTGTACCCCAATAATGTGCTCCGGATGAGACCTCAACTTCCAAGGGATGAGCCCTTGCAACAATGTGGAAGCAGGGTGTTGTACAACTGTAACTCGGTGCAATGCGCAATAATTGTTTGCCAGTGGTTTTTGAACAACAACTGAAGTGATTTATTAGAACACAAACACAAGGGAGAATAGCACACGATACATAAGGAAACCAAGGAGTAATAATCGATACAATATTCACAATGATGAACAGTCAGTCTACCCAGAGTGTCACCTGTTTCTCTGAGGACACCTCTTATGGGAAGCCCAGGGGGATCTATCTCAGTCCCTATTGCCCTGTCTCTGGTGCCCTGTCTCTGGATCCTACTATCACTCCTTGGTGGAGCCAAAGCTGATCAATATAGGTAGCCCTACACCTAGCTGGCTCTCCTAGAGAGACTAATACTGGGTTTAGCTACCCCTTACTAGTAATGACTAATGATGACTCCACAGGAGGCCAAATCCACTTAGGAGAGGTGCAGGCAAAAGCCTCTGGCAGAATCCCTCCTGAGCCCACATGGCTTAGGCATTTACATTATAGCACAAGCCTAGTGGCCAAACCTGGGATAGCTAGGGGTCGTACTGTGACCATGGAAATTAGGAATTACTCTTTCCCTTAGACGAAGTATCCCCTTTGGGCACAAAAAAAAGTTATCCAAGGCTGTAATTAATACTTACATCATTCCTTCAGTGATATTTTAACCTAGAAAAATAGAATACCTCAATGTTACACCATCTGATTTTAAGTTTTCCGTAAGTTTACACCTCTCTTTTGTGGTCCCACCAATAAAAAATGCATAATAATTTTCTCAGATTTTATTTATTTATTTGTAATCATTTTTTTCTCACCCCTGAAAACTGTAAAAATGTGAATTCAAATGTACATATATGTATACTCATATTGCTTGAGTTGGCTTTTATTAAATCAGTTTGCAATTTAAATGAAGTTTCATGCTTTCCTTTGCCCTGTTAAAAAATACCTGTAATTGCACAGGGGATTTATTTAAGGACTCCCTGATGGGCAACAATTCAAAAGGAAATAAATGAAAACAGTATAAATTCCTGCCTCGATGCTGGTCGAATTCATGTATTTGCTGCAGAAGAGGTTCTTCTTTTTAAGCAATATTTCTTATATTTAAAAATTTCTCATGAGTGCATCCGCAAAGAGCTGGAAATTGTGGGTTTGTTTGTGGGTCTATTTGTGGCTATACAGATATAATACTACAAGTTATCAATGTAAGATGTTTTCAGAAGGATCTTTCAAGCCTTTCAGGACCCAGATATTCAACCCAGTCTCATTTCCTTATGCAGAATTCAAAATGTTCCTTTTGTGTAATTGACTTTTCTTTTGTATATCTGTAGCTAAGTGAGGCTTATATGAGATATTGTTCTGTTTCTATCAACCTGTAATAACTTGATTAGCAATGAGATTTTTATTTATATTACTGTACATTCATTTTATGTTTTCATTAGACACTTATATATTGGCAGATTTATTAAGGTTTGAATGGTAAATTCAAATTCACATTTTTTAATTTTTTTATGGGGTCAAAATTCACAAATTTGAATTTTAAATAACCAACTCGAATTTGAATTTGAATGTGAGATTTATCATACCTCAACCCTGGAAACAGTTCTAATTCGGATATTCTCCACCTAAAACCTGCCGAGTTCATGTAAAAGTCAATAGCAGAGGTCTGTTGACCCATTTGAAGATGTTAATTGACTTCCTGACATTCAAGTTTTTTTCGGAGGAAAACTTGATTCAAATTCGATTTGAATTTTCGGGTTGTTCCTATTTGATCGAATATTAGACATTCGCATTTTTTATAATAACATCCCATTCGAGTTGTGAGTACATTCGAATTTATTAGAGTTAAAAAAAATTCATATAATTTTGAAATTCAACCTTTGATAAATCTTCCCCATAGTACAACACACAGCACACTGGCTGTACATTCATTCTAACTGGCATATCATCAAAACTGTCGATCAGCCACGCACTGGTTTGTGACAGATAACCAAATAAAGCAAATCTGATGTATATCAACATTCCCATTACTTTTCAGTTTATTAAACATGGAACACAGCAAAGGAGGCTTGCAGCCTGAGCGATGTATCCTGGGGGGGGGTCTTTGTAAACTTTCAGACTATTCTAAATATTGTATTTAAATTGCAGTGGAAATCAACTTCCCACATTATTCTAATTGTCAAAAATAAAGGTCTGTAATATTAACATTAAATCTGCCTAATCTCAATTATTTATAGTATACTATGCAAGTAAAAAGGCAATTCAGATGATGATCTATCAAAAATAAAGCAAAGCTTTATGGATTTTCATTTTGTCTAAATGCTTCAGGTGTCTTTGGTCATTTTCTGATCGACACAAGACATCCCTGAACACTGCTGACCCAGGCAATCTCCCACCCCTGAAGAATTTTAAAGTATATTTCTCCTGGACATTGACCCATAGCATACTAAAAGGAAAAGACCAAATGAAAGGATGGATGAACAAATGAAAGGAGAAAAACATCCAAGAATGCTCTTTTTAAGGCTTTTTGGGCGACAAACTCATTGTGACTTTGGGTTCCAGGAAAAAACGTTAATGTTGGTTTTGAAAATTGGCCATCGGTTTGTAAAAACCAGTAATGGAAGGCTAGCTACACCAAAGCTTAACGCACAAAATGTCTCAATGTCTTAAATATATTGATAATGGGTTGAGTGCAGAGGACCTCTTGTATTTATCTACACCGAAGCACATACAAGGAAACCTGGGACATTTCTTTATGGAGGTTGTAGTGGCAGAAAGGTTAATGTTTTAGAATTTTGTCTTTGAAGAGCTTGTGACTTGGGTTGAAGGTAATTTAGAATATAGAAAGGTACATATGTGTTTATCCAGAGACTGATGTTATTGACATTTACCTGTAGTTGTATATTTTTTAACCTTCTTTAAAGCTTGTTTTTGTTTAATTTGAGGTAAATAGGGGACAACATAAGATGAGTGAGCCAGAACCTAAATATGACTTCTATGAGGGGAACCAATCTGCCATCACAGAAATCTTTATTCTTGGGTTTCAAAATCTTGGCAAATTCCATACCGTAATGTTCATTATCTTGCTTGGGATCTATGTGGCCACCATCACAGGAAATCTTCTGATCATAGCCCTTGTCTCAGCTACTCGGCATCTTCTCCACTCGCCCATGTACTTCTTCCTCAGCCAGCTCTCCACAAGTGATATTGTCATTTCCACCACGGTTTGCCCCAACCTGTTATATATCACATGGAATGAAGGTGCCTACATCAGTATTACTGGTTGCATCTGGCAGTTCAATATGTTCAGTGTCTCCTCAGTCACGGAATGCTTCCTGCTAACTGTCATGTCCTATGACAGGTACCTGGCTATTTGCAAACCACTGCATTATGCTTCCATAATGACCTGGAGATCTTGTATTTTCCTGGTCATGTCCTGCTGGAGTTTAGGTTTTCTGCTATCAATGATTGTTACTGTTATGATTCATTATTTACATTTCTGTGGCCCTTATACCATTGACCATTTATTCTGTGATTATACTCCTCTCATGCAACTGTCGTGTTCCGACACCACAATTCTTAAAATGACAGTTTTTTTGATAGCCACTCCTGGAACTGTCCTGCAACCTTTCTTTATCATTGCAACATATATAAATATCATCCTCAATATTCTTAGGATCTCATCTTCATCCAAGAGACAGAAAGCCTTCTCTACTTGCAGTTCCCACCTTTCTGTTGTGTGCCTCTATTATGGGACTCTCATTGCGACCTATGCCACTCCCACTGATGGGCGCTTATCCACCAGAAACAAACTTCTTTCTCTGATTTACACTGTTGGCACACCCATGATGAACCCCATCATATACACTTTGAAGAATAAAGAAATTCAAGCAGTCATAAGGAAATATGTTGACCAACACCAAAGAAAATGATCAACTACAGAGTGACAAGATATCTGATGTTTGTGGTTTATGACCTTCAGGACTTTGGTGCAATCAAGTTATTAAGGGGCCCATTTATTAAACCTCAAATTTTTCCGATCAGGTTTTTAAAGGGGATTTATTATAATCCAAACATGCTAAAAATCTGGATCTGAAAATACTCCATCGCAAACCTGTCAAGGTCATGTAGAAGTCAATGGCAGATTTCCCTGAAGATATTTCTTGGCATCATGATCTGCACTGGTTTTCGTCTGATAATCCAAAAAGTACGAGTTTTCGCTGCAACAATTCAATAAAGTTGAGTTTTCGGAGCATCAATCGAATTTATCGCTAGGTTTCTTCGCTCTGACGTTTTTGAGAAGAATTATTGATTAATAAGTTCAATTCGTGGATGGGAGTTTGATCGACTTTGTTTTAATAAAAAAATGAGATAAACCTGAGTTTTAGTAAATACCTCCTGAGTGTGACACACGTACAATACCTCTTGTGTAAAACACGGGTATGGTATGCTCAATCCCTAAGCCTACTTCAATATCTAAAATGATTATGTCAATACATAGTTTGTCTACAAAAGTAATAAAAACGAATCAATAAATAATACGTTAATAATAATTGACATAAACCTCCTATATGTGTTGGTGAAATTTAGAGTCTGATGGTCTATTTTTTGGATGCAGGGTCAGACTCCAACATCTAGATGGTCCTGTCAGTTGCTGGCCAGAAAGAGGCAGAATATGAGAAATAATACAGGTATGGGATCCCAGATATGATCCCATATATATGAAACCCATTATCCAGAAAGCTCTGAATTACAGAAAGGTCATCTCCCATAGACTCAATAGATAGCTCATAGTACAAATTGATAGAGGGACTAGTCCGATTGCCATTTTGGAGTCAGGAAGGTTTCCAGTCCACATAGGAGTTACCAAATGGCCAATCACAGCCCATATTTTGCACCAGAAGCTTTTTGCACGCTTATATTGCTCTATAACTTATTTAAAATGTAAATGTGGCTCACAGGTAAAAAGGTTTGGGGACCCTGCATTAAGGTATTTGTGTCAAAACCTGATTCTATCTCGACATGGTTGCCAGTGCATTCAGCCCGCCTTTTCTGATAAATGCCTATTAACGCTGGGAAAGCTAGTGCTACCACCTCCCTGGACCTGGTGGTAGCCTCAGTTTCTCACAAGGGATAACATGAATAGGAACACCAGACTGGCACCTAGTGAATCATATGCCATTTAGAAGGAATGCTCCTGAAAATACACAACTACTTCTCTAAAAATTCTAGATGCAAATCGCACCTGTGTCAAGATACATTGGGTATATTTGTGGCAGACACAACTCAGAAAATAGCTGCAATTATGCTGAAATTATAGGAAAATAATCCTTCATTGAGAGTAAAAAAAAATGTCAATTTGCAAATTGTCCTAATATTATATCACACTAAGAAAAATAGCAGAATTGAATGCCACAGGATAGTATGATACAATGACAACATTTCTTCCAATTGGTTTAATCAATATTGTTTGAATATACTTTCCTAGTTCCCCACTATCTTCTTGTTCTGTCCACACTATACGTATTGCGGTATTGGCAACTCTATTCCTTCCTATGAGGTAGGTGTACCTGATGACCAGACACAGGTAAGTGTTTAGATGCTTCCCTAGGAGATGTTTCCATCCATATAAAGGGAAATAATCTATCAGGGGGTCACAATTTGTGACTTCATGAATATGAATAGTGATAGAAAATATATAGAAACTGACTGAATGGAAAACTAATATGAAAATAAACTTTATTGGATTAAGGATATAAATAAAAATTAGACGTTCTAGAGAAGTGTTGAGCATATGTTGAGTAATCGTTGCAGAAACTAATCTGAATACAACCCCTCCGTCACCTTGTTTCACATTCAAGTACAAGTACCCATCACCCCATCACTTCACATGAACAAGTTGAGGGACTGAGTTGAATGACTCTGTGAGCCTAAGGTGGGTGGGAAATTGTCCCTGTGGGTCAGAGACAGACTGTTATGGTTTTATCTCAATATGATGCATCAGGTTTGCTTGTGTATTTCTAGAAGAATAGACAGTGTTTGTGCACATTTTCAAGATAACCCAACTGAATGAGCACATGTCAAATGTACAGGTATGGGATTTGTTATTCAGAATGCTCAGGATCCCGGGTATTCCAGATAATGGATTTCCAGATAACCGATCTTATACCTGTAATAAACTTTTATAATATAATTCCCCCTTATATATGTTAGCTATGTATTTGTAATCAAGGCCCATTCAAAAAAGATTTATAGTAAGTAACAAGCCAAAGAGAATTCCATATAAATGTACATATATGCATATATGTAAGCTTATGCTAAACTGAGTGGCACCGTTGCTCTGACTATGACCTGTACCCCAATAATGTGCTCCGGACGAGACCTCAACTTCCAAGGGATGAGCCCTTGCAACAATGTGGAAGCAGGGTGTTGTACAACTGTAACTCGGTGCAATGCGCAATAATTGTTTGCCAGTGGTTTTTGAACAACAACTGAAGTGATTTATTAGAACACAAACACAAGGGAGAATAGCACACGATACATAAGGAAACCAAGGAGTAATAATCAATACAATACTCACAATGATGAACAGTCATTCTACCCAGAGTGTCACCTGTTTCTCTGAGGACACCTCTTATGGGAAGCCCAGGGGGATCTATCTCAGTCCCTATTGCCCTGTCTCTGGTGCCCTGTCTCTGGATCCTACTATCACTCCTTGGTGGAGCCAAAGCTGATCAATATAGGTAGCCCTACACCTAGCTGGCTCTCCTAGAGAGACTAATACTGGGTTTAGCTACCCCTTACTAGTAATGACTAATGATGACTCCACAGGAGGCCAAATCCACTTAGGAGAGGTGCAGGCAAAAGCCTCTGGCAGAATCCCTCCTGAGCCCACATGGCTTAGGCATTTACATTATAGCACAAGCCTAGTGGCCAAACCTGGGATAGCTAGGGGTCGTACTGTGACCATGGAAATTAGGAATTACTCTTTCCCTTAGACGAAGTATCCCCTTTGGGCACAAAAAAAAGTTATACAAGGCTGTAATTAATACTTACATCATTCCTTCAGTGATATTTTAACCTAGAAAAATAGAATACCTCAATGTTACACCATCTGATTTTAAGTTTTCCGTAAGTTTACACCTCTCTTTTGTGGTTCCACCAATAAAAAATGCATAATAATTTTCTCAGATTTTATTTATTTATTTGTAATCATTTTTTTCTCACCCCTGAAAACTGTAAAAATGTGAATTCAAATGTACATATATGTATACTCATATTGCTTGAGTTGGCTTATATTAAATCAGTTTGCAATTTAAATGAAGTTTCATGCTTTCCTTTGCCCTGTTAAAAAATACCTGTAATTGCACAGGGGATTTATTTAAGGACTCCCTGATGGGCAACAATTCAAAAGGAAATAAATGAAAACAGTATAAATTCCTGCCTCGATGCTGGTCGAATTCATGTATTTGCTGCAGAAGAGGTTCTTCTTTTTAAGCAATATTTCTTATATTTAAAAATTTCTCATGAGTGCATCCGCAAAGAGCTGGAAATTGTGGGTTTGTTTGTGGGTCTATTTGTGGCTATACAGATATAATACTACAAGTTATCAATGTAAGATGTTTTCAGAAGGATCTTTCAAGCCTTTCAGGACCCAGATATTCAACCCAGTCTCATTTCCTTATGCAGAATTCAAAATGTTCCTTTTGTGTAATTGACTTTTCTTTTGTATATCTGTAGCTAAGTGAGGCTTATATGAGATATTGTTCTGTTTCTATCAACCTGTAATAACTTAGCAATGAGATTTTTATTTATATTACTGTACATTCATTTTATGTTTTCATTAGACACATATATTGGCAGATTTATTAAGGTTTGAATGGTAAATTCAAATTCACATTTTTTAATTTTTTTATGGGGTCAAAATTCACAAATTTGAATTTTAAATAACCAACTCGAATTTGAATGTGAGATTTATCAAACCTCGACCCTGGAAACAGTTCTAATTCGAATATTCTCCACCTAAAACCTGCCGAGTTCATGTACAAGTCAATGGCAGAGGTCTGTTGACCCATTTGAAGATGTTAATTGACTTCCTGGCATTCAAGTATTTTTCGGAGGAAAACTTGATTCAAATTCGATCCGAATTTGATCCAAATTCGATTTGAATTTTCGGGTCGTTCCTATATGATCGAATATTAGACATTAGCATTTTTTATAATAACATCCCATTCGAGTTGTGAGTACATTCGAATTTATTAGAGTTAAAAAAAATTCACATAATTTTTAAATTCAACCTTTGATAAATCTTCCCCATAGTACAACACACAGCACACTGGCTGTACATTCATTCTAACTGGCATATCAGCAAAACTGTCGATCAACCACGCACTGCTTTGTGACAGATAACCAAATAAAGCAAATCTGATGTATATCAACATTCCCATTACTTTTCAGTTTATTAAACATGGAACACAGCAAAGGAGGCTTGCAGCCTGAGCGATGTATCCTGGGGGGGGTCTTTGTAAACTTTCAGACTATTCTAAATATTGTATTTAAATTGCAGTGGAAATCAACTTCCCACATTATTCTAATTGTCAAAAATAAAGGTCTGTAATATTAACATTAAATCTGCCTAATCTCAATTATTTATAGTATACTATGCAAGTAAAAAGGCAATTCAGATGATGATCTATCAAAAATAAAGCAAAGCTTTATGGATTTTCATTTTGTCTAAATGCTTCAGGTGTCTTTGGTCATTTTCTGATCGACACAAGACATCCCTGAACACTGCTGACCCAGGCAATCTCCCACCCCTGAAGAATTTTAAAGTATATTTCTCCTGGACATTGACCCATAGCATACTAAAAGGAAAAGACCAAATGAAAGGATGGATGAACAAATGAAAGGAGAAAAACATCCAAGAATGCTCTTTTTAAGGCTTTTTGGGCGACAAACTCATTGTGACTTTGGGTTCCAGGAAAAAACGTTAATGTTGGTTTTGAAAATTGGCCATCGGTTTGTAAAAACCAGTAATGGAAGGCTAGCTACACCAAAGCTTAAGGCACAAAATGTCTCAATGTCTTAAATATATTGATAATGGGTTGAGTGCAGAGGACCTCTTGTATTTATCTACACCGAAGCACATACAAGGAAACCTGGGACATTTCTTTATGGAGGTTGTAGTGGCAGAAAGGTTAATGTTTTAGAATTTTGTCTTTGAAGAGCTTGTGACTTGGGTTGAAGGTAATTTAGAATATAGAAAGGTACATATGTGTTTATCCAGAGACTGATGTTATTGACATTTACCTGTAGTTGTATATTTTTTTAACCTTCTTTAAAGCTTGTTTTTGTTTAATTTGAGGTAAATAGGGGACAACATAAGATGAGTGAGCCAGAACCTAAATATGACTTCTATGAGGGGAACCAATCTGCCATCACAGAAATCTTTATTCTTGGGTTTCAAAATCTTGGCAAATTCCATACCGTAATGTTCATTATCTTGCTTGGGATCTATGTGGCCCCAACCTGTTATATATCACATGGAATGAAGGTGCCTACATCAGTATTACTGGTTGCATCTGGCAGTTCAATATGTTCAGTGTCTCCTCAGTCACGGAATGCTTCCTGCTAACTGTCATGTCCTATGACAGGTACCTGGCTATTTGCAAACCACTGCATTATGCTTCCATAATGACCTGGAGATCTTGTATTTTCCTGGTCATGTCCTGCTGGAGTTTAGGTTTTCTGCTATCAATGATTGTTACTGTTATGATTCATTATTTACATTTCTGTGGCCCTTATACCATTGACCATTTATTCTGTGATTATACTCCTCTCATGCAACTGTCGTGTTCCGACACCACAATTCTTAAAATGACAGTTTTTTTGATAGCCACTCCTGGAACTGTCCTGCAACCTTTCTTTATCATTGCAACATATATAAATATCATCCTCAATATTCTTAGGATCTCATCTTCATCCAAGAGACAGAAAGCCTTCTCTACTTGCAGTTCCCACCTTTCTGTTGTGTGCCTCTATTATGGGACTCTCATTGCGACCTATGCCACTCCCACTGATGGGCGCTTATCCACCAGAAACAAACTTCTTTCTCTGATTTACACTGTTGGCACACCCATGATGAACCCCATCATATACACTTTGAAGAATAAAGAAATTCAAGCAGTCATAAGGAAATATGTTGACCAACACCAAAGGAAATGATCAACTATTTATTAAACCTCAAATTTTTCCGGTCAGGTTTTTAAAGGGGATTTATTATAATCCAAACATGCTAAAAATCTGGATCTGAAAATACTCCATCGCAAACCTGTCAAGGTCATGTAGAAATCAATGGCAGATTTCCCTGAAGATGTTTCTTGGCATCATGATCTGCACTGGTTTTTGTCTGATAATCCAAAAAGTACGAGTTTTCACTGCAACAATTCAATAAAGTTGAGTTTTCGGAGCATCAATCGAATTTATCGCTAGGTTTCTTCGCTCTGACTTTTTTGAGAAGAATTATTGATTAATAAGTTCAATTCGTGGATGGGAGTTTGATCGACTTTTGTTTTAATAAAAAAATGAGATAAACCTGAGTTTTAGTAAATACCTCCTGAGTGTGACACACGTACAATACCTCTTGTGTAAAACACGGGTATGGTATGCTCAATCCCTAAGCCTACTTCAATATCTAAAATGTTTATGTCAATACATAGTTTGTCTACAAAAGTAATAAAAACGAATCAATAAATAATACGTTAATAATAATTGACATAAACCTCCTATATGTGTTGGTGAAATTTAGAGTCTGATGGTCTATTTTTTGGATGCAGGATCAGACTCCAACATCTAGATGGTCCTGTCAGTTGCTGGCCAGAAAGAGGCAGAATATGAGAAATAATACAGGTATGGGATCCCAGATATGAAACCCATCATCCAGAAAGCTCTGAATTACAGAAAGGTCATCTCCCATAGACTCAATAAATAGCTCATAGTACAAATTGATAGAGGGACTAGTCCGATTGCCATTTTGGAGTCAGGAAGGAATTTTTCCCTCTCTGAGGCAAATTGGAGAGGCTTCAGATGGGGTTTTTTGCCTTCCTCTGGATCATCTAGCAGTTAGGCTGGTTAAAATAGTTGAAAGGTTGGACTTGATGGACGTGTATCATTTTTCAACCTAACTTACTATGTTACTATGTTTTATCCAAATAATCGAAATTTTTTCAAATTGATTTCCCTTTTCTGTGTAATAATAAAACAGTAGCTTGTACTTGATCCCAACTAAGATATCATTAATCCTTATTGGGAACAAAACCAGCCTATTGGGTTTAATTAATGTTTACATGATTTTTAAATAAACTTAATGTATGAAGATGCAAATTACAGAAAGACTCCTTATTTGGAAAACCTCAGGTCTCGAGCATTCTGGATAACAGGTTCCAGAAAAAGTTCAAGCTGGTTTTATTTGTGGCATTTTGTGGTAGGTAATACCTTCAAGCAGATTTACAGATGTCACCTTCTCTGATTGTAAATCTGGAGAAATCTCTGCATGGTTCATCTTTAAATTAACTTTTAGTATGTTATAGAATGGCCAATTCTAAACAACTTTTCAATTGGTCTTCATTATTTATTTTTTATATATTTTCTTTTAATTATTCATCTTTCTCTTCTATCTCTTTCCTGGTTTCAATTGGGGGTCACTGACCCCATCGAAAAACAAATGCTCCATAAGTATTGATGGGTGAATTTGCGCCATTTCTCTTCCCCCAAAAATTTGCGAAATTCGCAAAACGGCGAAAAATTTGTGAAATGGCGCCGGCGTCTCATTTTTGACGCTGGCGTCCATTTTCGCGTCATTTTGCAAATTTATTCGCCGGTGGCGATTCGTGCAAATTCGCCACGAATTCGCGCCTGGCGAATAAATTCGCCCATCACTATCCATAAGCTACAAATTTATTGATATTGCTACATTTTATTACTCATCTTTCAATTCATGACTTCTCCTATTGATACTCCAACCATTTATTCAAGTCAGTGCATGGTTGCTAGGGAAATTTGGACCCTAGAAACCACAAGGCTGAAATTGCAAAGGGGAGAGCTGCTGAATAAAAAGCAAAATAACTCAAAAACCACAAATAATAAAAAATGAAAGCCAAGTGCAAATTGTCTCATACTAAAAGGGAATCAACCCCATTAAATGTTCATAAATGCACAGGGCAACTGGTCAGGCTCTGTACCTTATAGTCAGACTGGTCTTTGCCCGTGAGAGGGACACTTTAACTGAAACAAGTAAAAAATACCTGTATTCCCATGTAGGGAACTGGTAAATTAGTCTCAGTATTATTGAGCCGGTAGTCCCCTAGTGTTATAGACACCTAACTGGGTCCTAAAATACAGTTAGATGGGGGACCTGTTTCCTTATCCTTATCCTCATTCCTTATAAAGCTATGCCCCTTGGTGTTCTATCAGTGTCCAGTAGATGTGCTGGGTAACCATGTGCTCAGGGTCCATTTTATGTTAGCCCTGGCCAGAGCAGGCAGGCAGGGCTGCAGTGGAACCTAGACTGATCAGGTCTAGTAAGGATAGGCTACTCACCTTAAGAAGTCACTCTAGGAGTGACAGATAGACAGGCTATTTATCTAAGAAGCTTGAGGCTCCTCCAAGGAATGTGAGTGGGATAAGATCCCGGTACTAATTGCCCAGAAGTAGGGACTAAGAGTACAGACCTAGGGATGTAAGGCTCCCCTCAGGTTCCACTTAAGGAAAAGGCTAAAAGCTGGGGCACCTCCTCACTGCTGTACATGTTCTCTTCCCTGTGGGGACTGATACTGACCAAAGGTGTCGTGAGTATATGTCTATCCACCGTTGATGTATGATCCTGCTTGCTCTGTATAGTATGTATCTAAATTTTAATGTGAATATCAATAAATAATATATTTTTACTAATGAAAAGCCTTGGGATAGATATCTTTTGATATAAAAAATTTTCAGTATGTGATTGCCTGTGAACAGTCCCTTTGGCTTAATTGGGGATTAACAGAGATCAGATGTGGACTCCCTGCTGATGAATGTTCTACAGTTATACCATACCCTGCCTCCACACCGTTTGCAAGGGATTACCTTGAATAATTAAGGTCTCATCTGGAGCACAGTATAGGGGTGAAGCCTATTTATAGAGAACGGTGCACTCAATTTACTATAGTCTGCAAAGAGCAGACTCATATCTAAAAACTGCCAGCAGAAGTACTTTCTAACTGAGCCCCGGGCACTCCTCTAGCTTGTACTGCTTGGGTTTGTAGTTTATAACAGGCAGTGGGAGACAAAGGGTGTTGGGGTGGAGCCGGTTGCTGGAGGGAGGGGATTTTGAGGATTGTGGTTAGTAGCTGTAGGTGATTGGTTGGTATAAAGGGTTTCTGGCGCTGTGGTGTTTGTTTGATCACAATGGAAATTGTCTGGGGGCTGCTTTCTGGATAGTGTTGGCTTGATCAGGCTTTGTGGGCTCTGGTTGAAACCTTAAACTTGTGAAGGCAAAGCGAGTGTGGGAGCTGCTTAGCGAGTGTTGCATGTGATCGAAGTGTTGCATGTGAATTAAGTGTTAAGCAGCGTTAAAAACCTTAAGGCGTTGGTGTTTGCTGTGCATGCTGGGAGTGCTGGGTGCAAGAAGGGAGTAAGTGCAAATAACTGACTGCTGTGTGTTCTGTGAGTTATCTGACTGAAACAAACAGCTTTTTCTTTTCTCTCTTTGGGGTAAACATTAAGTGCATTATTTTCTTTTTGTGTTTTAGCTTTAGAGGTCTAAGGGGATCATTTTTTATAAAAAAAAAGTTGATAAGGGGTTGTTTTACTGCTGGTAGCAAATAGCATTTTTTTCTCCTTTCCCTCTTTCTTCTAATTAAGGGGGAGGGGTTAATGAGGTAAATTCTGAACAGGCTTTGTGTGCTCTGGTTGAAACCTTACACTTGTGAAGGCAAAGTGAGTGTGGGAGCTGCTTAGCGAGTGTTGCATGTGAATTAAGTGTTAAGCAGCGTTAAAAACCTTAAGGCGTTTAAAACCAAAAAGGCGTGAGGAATTACATTTGGGAGACTGTAAGTACCAAGTGGGTTTGCTGGTATCACTCAGTGTCACATGTATGAGGTGTTGGAGCAGCAGTTCCAGGCAGTATTTACATGTGAGAGATGTCGCTGGGTTTTCATCTTGGAATCTGAACTGCAGACTCTAAGGGGTGAACTTGCAGCACTGAGAGCAGCGGCAAACGAGGGGAATGACAGGAGGCTCGCAGAGCAACCACTGGCAGGGGCTAGTGGAGTGGGGGGAGGAGAAGGGGCAGTGGAGGCTAATGAGGGAGGAAGGTTTGTGACAGTCAAGAGGGGAAGTAGGGGACAGAAGAGTAGGGGGGCTGGTCCACAGTTTGTCCAAAACTACAAATTCACAGTTTTGGCTGAAGATGCTGGGGAGGAAAACTCTGAACTGGTGTGTATGGAGCAGGCTGACTCTCGGAGCACCCCGGGAGACAGTGGCTCTAATACGGGTGGTGGGGGGAGTGCAAGGAAGGAAAGGCAGGTTCTAGTTATAGGGGATTCAATTATTAGAAAGGTGGATAGGGTAATCTGTCGCATGGCCCCTACATGCCGAACAGTCTGCTGCTTGCCTGGTGCTAGGGTTCGGCATGTGGTGGAACGAGTGGACAGATTATTGGGGGGCTGGGGAAGACCCAGCGGTCTTGGTACACATAGGTACCAATGACAAAGTTAGAGGAGGTGGTGAAGTCCTCAAAAATGATTTTAAAAAACTAGGTGCAAGGCTGAGGGCGAGGACTTCCAAGGTAATTTTCTCAGAGATATTACCTGAGCCACGAGCAACACTAAGGAGACAGCGGGAGCTTAGGGAGATTAATGCGTGGCTAAAAGATTGGTGTAGGGAGGAGGGTTTTTGGTTTTTGGAGAACTGGGCTGATTTTTCAGTCGGCTACAGGCTCTTTGCTAGGGATGGAGGCACCTCAATGATGATGGGGCAGCTGTTTTGGGAGAGAAGATGGCTAGAGGGTTGGAGGAGATTTTAAACTAGGTGTGGGGGGAGAGGGTTCAGTAAAAGATTCAGTGGAAGACAGGTTAGATGAGATAGTGGGCAAAGAAAGGGAAAATGGGGGAGGAGATTTGGCTGGGGATACTGTTAAGGATAGGGAGGACCACATGTCATATGTTCAATATGGTGCCAGTATTAAATGTATGTTTACAAATGCAAGAAGTCTGACTGGTAAAATGGGAGAGCTGGAGCTGCTGGTGATGGAAGGAAAATATGATGTGATTGGTGCGGCCGAAACATGGCTGAATGAGTCGCATGACTGGGCAGTAAATATCAGTGGCTATACTTTGTTTCGGAGGGACAGAGGCAATAGAAAAGGAGGAGGGGTATGTCTGTATGTTAGGCAGGATTTAAAAGCTCATATAGAGGAGGAGGTTATGTTAGAAAATGAGGGGGCAGAAGTCGTATGGGTGGAGTTCTTCACCAATTGTAAAGAATTCAGCAAATTAATTGTAGGAGTCGCTATAGACCCCCTAATGTAAGTGAGGAGGAAGAGACAAAGCTCCTAATGCAAATAGAAAAGGCTGCTAGTTTAGGTAAAGTAATGATAATGGGGGATTTTAATTACCCAGATATTGACTGGAGCAACGGTACTGCTAGATCAGTTAATGGGAACAAGTTTATAAACTTATTGCACAACAATTTTTTAGCACAGGTTGTTGAGGAGCCAACCAGAAAAAATGCTATTCTTGATTTAGTGATCTCAAATGACCCAGAACTTATAGCAAATGTGCAAGTCATTGAACCCCTGGGTAATAGTGACCATAATGTTATATCTTTTAATGTCTGGTGCAAAAAACAAAAATATACTGGGGCAACAAAAACCATGAATTTTGGAAAAGCTAATGTAGGGACCTATAGGATATCCTATCCCTATAGAGTTAATCCCCTACCGTTTCTATGTAGTTCTCTTTTCCCTTGTTATTGGGCCAAGCCCTTGTAACTGGCAAAGTGTAACACCCACACCTATTGGACAAAGAGTGTAATGACACTCCCCTGCCACACTGCTATATAGTGTGTGCAGGGAGTGTCCTCTTCCTCTTTGGCTCCTGGTGCTGCTGCTAGGTGAATCTCCATTGAGCCTGGGATCACCATAGGCCCCAGTAAAGCCTTTACCCTAAAGGGACCTGACACCTTTAGTGCTAAGTCGGGGACCAGGTAAACCCCGTGAACGAGGACCAGCTAAAATAGTAAGATACTGTTATAGTTCTCTCTAGGAGAGAAAGACAGAGAGGTGTAGCAGAAAGAGCAGCTGTCGCTCCAACGAGGATTTGTAGTAGGGAGTAGCTTCCCACAAGGCCTGTTTGCCTTTAGAGCAGGGAACTCAGTTGTTAGGGCAGTAGGTGAGCAAAGGACTACCTGACCCCTACCTGATTGATCCCGATCCCCTCACTGTGCAACGTCGGTTGAACTGGGATTTTATATACACCTATCTGCAATATCCTTTGGGAGTCGCATCTGTTTGACTGTGAACCTTTACTGTCCAAAGTGATTCCATCTGCTGTGTCCTCAGAACTGTTGTAAGTAAACCTGTGGTCATTTGCCTTTGGCATAATAAACCTGTGCTCCTGTTTAATCTTTCAAAAGAACCTCCTGGCGTCCATTATTCTATTTGCACTTATATGCCTGTGAGTTGTAGTTCAACTACAGTTTAAAGGGGAAGCTTCCATTTGGCGAAGGCTCTGCCCTGGGTAAAGATTCGCAATGTAACCCGTGCTCACTACCTAGCTGGTCACCCTTAACTTCTAATTGGCAGATTAGGCCAAGAAAGCGTTACACTAATTTTAGTGCTTTGAGGGCTGCCCTACAGAGCATTGATTGGGGCATTAGGTTTTCAGCTAAAAACACAGAACAGAAATGGTTGTCCTTTAAAATGATATTAAATCATTACTGTTCTCAATTTATTCCCTTAAGGACTAAACGTAGAAGCTCTAAGAATCATCCTGTGTGGCTTAATACAGAAGTAAAGAAGTTAATAGGAAAGAAGAGAAAGACATTTAATAACTACAAGTCTGTAGGGACAGAAGCTGCATTTAATGAATATAAACACTGTAATAAATGTTGTAAATCAGCAATCCGGAAGGCTAAGAAAAGAAATGAAGAGTTAATTGCGGTGGAGGTGAAAACTAACCCTAAAAAGTTTTTTAAATACAGTATATTAATAGTAAAAAGATGCAGGTTGAGAGTGTTGCTCCATTAAATAATGGTACCAGTATGGTTGTAACAGATACAGATAAGGCAAATGTGTTAAATCAGTTCTTTTCTTCAGTGTATACAATAGAGGAGTCTGGGTTCACAGGCTCACTTAATAACTGCACGAATGGTTCAGCTCAATCTAGTCAGTGGCTGACTCAGGATATGATTCATAAAGCTTTAATACAAATTAATGTAAACAAGGCTCCAGGGCCTGATGGCATACACCCCCGGGTTCTAAGAGAGCTTAGTTCAGTCTTAGACCAGCCCTTATTTCTGATTTTCTCTGATTCACTGTCATCTGGTATGGTGCCTATGGATTGGAGAAAAGCTGATGTTATTCCAATATTTAAAAAGGGATTACGATCTCAGCCTGGCAATTATAGGCCAGTAAGCTTGACATCTGTGGTGGGCAAATTATTTGAAGGCTTGTTAAGGGATCACATTCAAAATTTTGTCCTAATGAATGGCATTATGAGCAACAATCAGCATGGCTTTATGAAGGATAGGTCATGTCAGACGAATTTGATTGCTTTTTATGATGAGGTAAGTAAGAGTCTGGACAGTGGGGGGCAGTAGATGTGATCTATTTGGATTTTGCCAAAGTGTTTGATACTGTGCCCCACAAATGACTGCTTTCTAAACTAAGGTCTGTTGGGCTTAATGAAGTCATTTGCACGTGGATAGGAAACTGGCTACAGGATCGGGTACAGAGGGTGGTTGTTAATGGGACATTCTCTACTTGGAGTAAGGTTCTTAGTGGGGTCCCCCAGGGCTCTGTACTGGGTCCACTTTTATTTAACTTGTTCATTAATGACTTAGGGGAGGGTATTGTAAGTAATGTATCAGTGTTTGCAGATGAGACAAAACTATCAGCCCAATTAATTCCATCCAGGATGTGGCACTTGCAACAGGATCTTGACTAACTGGCAATCTGGGCAGCTAAGTGGCAAATGAGATTCAATGTTGATAAATGTAAAGTCCTGCACCTGGGATGTAACAATATCCACTTATACCCTTAATGGGACTGCACTAGGCAAATCCATAATGGAGACGGAGCTTGGAGTCCTTGTAGATAATAAACTTGGCTGTAGCAAGTAATGCCAGTAAGCAGCATCAAGGGCAAATAAGGTCTTGAGCTGTATTAAATGGGGCAGAGAGTCAAGGGAGGAGGGGGTCATTCTTCCACTGTATAGAGCACTGGTAAGGCCCCATCTAGAATATGCCGTACAGTTTTGGTCTCCATCACTCAAACAGGACATTATTGTATTAGAGAGGGTACAGAGAAGGGCAACTAAGCTGGTAAAGGGAAAATCTTAGCTATGAGGAAAGACTGGCCAAATTGGGGATGTTCACTCTGGAGAAGAGGCGCTTAAGGGGAGATATGATAACTATGTATAAATATATAAGGGGATCATATAATAATCTCTCTTAATGATTTATTTACCAGTAGGTCTTTCCAGCTGACACAAGGTCACCCATTCCGATTAGAAGAAAAGAGGTTCCAGCTAAATATTGGGAAGGGGTTTGTTACAGTGAGAGCTGTGAAGATGTGGAATTCTCTCCCTGAATCAGTGGTACAGGCTGATACATTAGATAGGTACAAGGAAGGGTCGGATGCTTTATTCACCAGTAGCTCCTCCCAGCAGACAGGAGGGAGCCAATGAGATTAGAGGAGGGAAAGGGGTGTTACAGGGAGAGCTGGGAAGTGAATCAGGGGTACAGGCTGATACATTAGATAGGTATAAGAAGGGGTTGGATGGTGTTTAGCAAGTAAGGGAATACAGGGTTATGGGAGATAGCTCATAGTCCAAGTTGATCCAGGGACTGGTCCGATTGCCATTTTGGAGTCAGGAAGGGATTTTTCCCCCTCTGAGGCAAATTGGAGAGGCTTCAGATGGGTTTTTTGCCTTCCTCTGGATCAACTGGCAGATAGGTAGTTAATAAAAAAAAAAAAAAAGGTTGAACTCGATGGACATGTGTCTTTTTTCAACCTTACTTACTATGTTACTATGTTACTATGTTACTATGTGTGAAGCAATACTGACAAGTTGCAGACACTCTGATGATGCCAATTATCCCTGAAAATGGGGCCCTTACAGAAATTTTCCTCCCATCACCCATCACCCATCCCACTGTGCACATGTCTAGTTTTAATTCAGCACTGCCTTATTACTATAGTTGATAAACACAGTCCTTAAAGGGGTGGTTCACTTTTAACATAGCATTTAGTAAGTTATTGAATTCCCCGTTCTTGGCAACTTATCAATTGTTCTTCATTTTTTTAAGTTTTTCATTTGCCTTTTTCTCCTGACTCTTTCCATCTTTCGAATGGGGGGTCACTGACCCCAGAAGCCAAAATGTTATTGCTCTGTGAAGCAACAATTTTATTATTATCGTTACATGTCATTACTTATGGGGTTTTTTTTCAGGCCTCTCCTAATTATATTCTGTTCTCTCACAAATACCACTGCTTGGTTGCTAGGGTAATGTGGACCCTACTGAAGTTTTTCCCAGGATTCCCTTCTAAAAAGGGAGTCATAAATGTAAAACCCAATCAATTGTGTGTGTTTTTTAGCAGTGTAAAATGGGTTTTATTGTTTTCTAGTGGCCATGACACATGGACTGTGTCCTTGGACATGTATAGAGACAAGTGTCATTCT
This sequence comes from Xenopus laevis, assembly GCF_017654675.1. Lineage (NCBI taxonomy): Eukaryota > Metazoa > Chordata > Amphibia > Anura > Pipidae > Xenopus > Xenopus laevis. Next base: position 158,259,417 of record NC_054375.1, read on the forward strand.
ATAAGTCAACTGCAGATCATGAAATTCCATATAATGGTCCTCAGTATCATCTTCTTTTTAGAATTCTAGAAGCTTCAATCCTAATTCATTCCAGTCACCTTTCTAGAATGATCAACTAGGGTGCTGTTGAGTTCTGCATTGGATGTAAAATTTGAAAAACCCCTAATTATATCTGTGGCTTTTATACAAGGTTTTGTGAAGGGACAGGGCTGGAGGCCAATTATTTAATTCTTACATTCTAGGTAACTGTGTCCCTAATGGCTAAGTAGATAATTCCTGAAGTATTGTATACCATAATCGCATTCATTTGTCACTTGTGTTGGAGGATTAAAGCAATGTGCTGATGGGGTTATCCACCAACAGGAGTTTAAACCTGCCTGGTTGAGATATCTGCCCACTTTTCAGTCAGGTATCTATCAAGCATCACAATTGTTTCATACATGGGATGGTAAGCTTGTCTCAAGGTGCCAAGTCAACAGCTATTATTGGCCCAGTTTATAACTTCAGTTTGTGGGGGTTTTGTCATATTTATTTTTAAGCTATTTTGTTTTTTTTATTCATACTGTCGTTGGTGGCTATACCTTGAGTGGTGCTCTCATTGAAGGCTGCTGGCCCTAAATCAATCTAAATAAGTTACTATTTTTGCAAAGTAGATGAATCTGATCTCTGTTTTTGGTTTCCTTATAACCCAGGTGTTTAGTGGATAGTAAACAGGAAGACTCTTCCCCTACCTTCTGGTCTCCAATACCTTCCCCAGACAAGCTAAGGTTTGTTGATGCAGTTAAGTTTATTGGAGCAAATTCTCCTATGGTGAGTCAAGTGACAAGCAGCAACTCTTCTAACTCCACATTAAGGGGCAAATTTATCAAGGGTCGAAATCAAAATTAGAATTTTTAAATTTGAATTTCCAGTTTAGTTAAGAGTAATTCGACTAGGGAATAGTCCACATTCGAGTTTAATACAGTAACTACTGTAGTTTCATTGCTTCTAAGTAGATGTATATTATATTATTATGCCTAAATGTATGATGGTTTGACAAAAAGTAATAAAAAGAAAAGAACCCTGGACTGACACCAGACTAACAAGTTACTTACTTACATAATGTGTTATTACCTCTGTAGATCTACATCACTTGCAGTCTGAGAGTGGCTGAAGCAAACCAAAACCCAGACACTGGCAAAACCAGCAACACACATATATGAAGACCCCCCTCCTTTTATGGGATTTCTCTGTCCAAATGACCTTAGCAACCAGCCAGTGGTATGAATGAGAAACTGGAATATGAATGAGAGGGACTAAGTAGAAAGATAAAGAATAAAAAGCAACAATAAGAAGAATGTAAACTCACAGAATAAGTTTTTTTTTTTTTCTTTGTCTGCCAGGGTCAGTGACCCCCACTGAATGCTTGAAAAATTTAGAAGAGGAAAGCAAATAAACTATAAAAAAAACAATTGCAAAGTTGCCAGGAATAGGACAGTCTATAACATACTAACCGCTAATGTAAAGGTGAACCAACCCTTTAAGGGGGGTAGAAGTTCTCATAAAGACTTTTCTTAAACTCTTCCACACTTGAAAAATAACTTTGGATTTATTCTCGATAAATTGTTTACGGTGTTTCCTGAATGTTTTAAATTGATCACACCTAGGGGCAGATTTACAAAATTCGAGTGAAGAATTCGAATGTAAAAAACTTCGAATTTCGAAGTATTTTTTGGGTACTTCGACCATCGAATTGGTTAAATTCGATCGAATTCGATCGAATTCGAACGATTCGAACGAAGTACTGTCTCTTTAAAAAATACTTCGACCACCTACTTCGGTAGATAAAACCTACCGAAGTCAATGTTAGCCTATGGGGAAGGTCCCCATAGGCTTGCCTGTGATTTTTTGATCGAAGGATTTTCCTTCGATCGTTGGATTAAAATCCTTCGAATCGAACGATTCGAAGGATTTAATCGCTCGATCGAACGAAAAATCCTTCGATCGATCGATCGCAGGATTTGCGCAAAATCGTTCGACTTCGATATTCGAAGTCGAACGATTTTAGTTCCCAGTCGAATATCGAGGGTTAATTAACCCTCGATATTCGACTATTGATGAATCGGCCCCCTAATCTAAGATTGGATGGATGATGTCTCCTTATATTAGATATCATAAATGACTATACAGGGTTCTGGAGACAGGGATGTTGCAAAATAAGATTTACAGTACAGCTATTCTATCATCAGAACAGAATATAAGTATAATTATTATGGAGGCCTCTCTGATTACATTTATAGTGCGGATTCTTGCTGTACGAGGTCCCACTGATACCTTACCCATTTTGATCACTCTTACCAGCAATGACAAAGAGAAGAAAATTGGTTCTTCCAGGTCTTGTTCTATGAAGGAGTAAACTTGATGGGAAGACATGTCCTACCCATAGTCTTAGAAAACTTTTATGACGGTTATATTATATCTGCAGATTCCAGCTTTAAATGTGAACTGGTAGCTGTTGGTCCTCTGTTCATCATTGACCCAGAAAGTCATGTGGCGCCACCCGTAATTAAAGATTCAAGGCAACTTGTTGAGCTCTGGCTGTTAATAGCACTGCGCTGTCTATGTCTCATTGTGATTTCAGTTTGTGTTGTTGTGAATATCCAAAGATTTTGTAAGAAACCAAGTATCTTGGTTCTTGCAAAATATAGAAATTTTTTCATACTCACCGTAATTTCTATTTCCAAGTCACTTCCATGGCAGCATTCACCAACATGGGTTAATCCCGCCTATCAGGTCACTGGACAGGAAAGAGTTAACGATCGGTATAAATACCTTGCTCCTCCCAGCAATCCTCGTCTAGTAACAAGCTCCAGAAGAAGGGAGGGAAGTTGGTGAATGCTGCCATGGAAGTGACTTGGAAATAGAAATTACGGTGAGTATGAAAAAATTTCTATATTTCCCAAGTCACCCATGGCAGACAATTCACCAACATGGGATTTCCCCAAGCTTAAAGAAGGGAGGGACCATTATCGATCAACCAAAAAACTTTATTTAGCATGAACAACAGATTGCAAAATCTTTCTTCCAAACTTTGCATCTTGAGACAGCATCACATTCAGTCTGTAATGACGAATGAAGGTACAAGAAGATGTCCACCTCGCAGCCTTGCAGATGAGGTCTGGCGGGGCCTTGGCTTCCGCCGCCCAGGAAGTAGCCATGGCTCTTGTAGAGTGAGCCCTCAGGTCCTTAGGAATCTCATTGCCTGTCAACCGATAAGCTAGAGCAATGCAGGAGACAATCCAGCGGCCAATCGTAGATTTAGCTGGTGCCATACCCTTTCTAGGGCCCCTCGGAATCAGGAATAACTTGTCAGATTTTCGCCAATCCTTCGTTCGCGTCAGATAATGCGAAACGGCCCTCACCAAGTCCAAAGTATGCCATTCTCGCTCCTTGTTAGACTTTGGAGACGGGCAGAAAGAAGGTAGTGTAATTTCCAAATCGGCATGAAATTGGGAGATTACTTTTGGAAGAAACTCAAAAGATGGTCTCATAATCACTTTGTCCGGATAGACAACTGTGTCTGGCTCTTTTGCTGACAAAGCAGAAATCTCACCAACCCTGCAAGCTGAGGTAATAGCGACCAGAAACAGGACTTTCAATGTCGCATGCCAGTCCGAGGCTTTCCGCAAAGGCTCAAAAGGTGAAGACATTAAGGCTCGTAAGACAATCGTAAGGTCCCAAGGTGGAACTCTGGATTTCTTGAAAGGACACACCCTTCTCATTGCGTTGAAGAACCGGTTAACCAGAGGCTCCTCCGCCCAGGAATGACCACACAATGCAGATAATGCGGAGACTTGACCTCGCAGGGTGCTTGTGCTAAGTTTTCTCTGGAAACCCACAAACAGGAACTGAATCACCTGTTGGACAGTAGGATCTTTTGGGTCAAACTTGTGTTGTACTGCAAATTCTGCGAAACACTTCCAGACCCTGTAATATTGAGCCGAGGTAGAAGCCCTCCGAGCCTTCAATAAGAAATTCACCAGATCTTCCTGGAAACCATATTCTGCTAGCCTCTGCCTTTCAATTTCCATGCCGTCAGTGACAGGGAATCCACTCCCTCGTAGACCACTGGGCCCTGGGATAACAAATCCGGCTGAAGAGGCAGTCTCAGAGGTGGCTCCACTGCCAAACTCTGCAGGAGCGGAAACCAAGGGCGTCTCGGCCAATACGGAATTATGGCTATGACCAAGGCTTTTTCGATATCCACCTTTTTCAACACCCTCCAAATCATTGGAAAGGGCGGAAAAACATAACCAAATATCCTGCTCCAATCCTGGAGGAGTGCATCCACTGCTTCTGCCAGAGGACATGGTGCCCTGGAGAAGAACCTGCTGCACTTGTGGTTTTTGTCCGTGGCCATAAGATCGATTTCTGGCCTTCCGAACCTCTGTACTACGCCTTGAAAGGTTAGCAGACATAAACTCCATTCTCCTGGTTGCAAGGTGTTGCGACTGAGAAAGTCTGCCTCCGTATTCTGACTGCCTGGAATATGTAAGGCTGTCAGCCCTTCTAGATTTTCCTCTGCCCACGTCATTATTGGGGCCAGTTCTTTTAGCAGTCGGGCGCTTCTGGTGCCACCTTGCTTCTGCACATAAGACACAGTTGTAACATTGTCTGACTGAATCTTTACCCAGGCATGTAGAATCTTTTCTGAAAAGGCCAGCAATGCCTCTTTCACGGCCCGTAGTTCCAGAATGTTTGAGGAGACACCCTGCAGGTTCCAATGACCTTGAACACTGCGGCCTTCCAGTACTGCACCCCAGCCTCTCTCTGAAGCGTCTGTCGTGATCACCACATACGGGGGGTTTGCAAGGACCATCCCCTGAGTCAAATTTCCTACAACCAGCCACCAACTTAAACTGTCTTTGGCGTCCTCTGAAACTACAATTCGTGAATTTAGTTTCAACTGTCTTGAAGCATTCTCCCTGAGGAAGAATTGTTGGAGAGGCCTCATGTGCCACCTGGCCCACTTCACCATCTGGATCGTAGATGCCATGAGACCTAGGACCGACATGCATGATCTTACTGAGACTCTTTGTTGTTCTTTGAACTGTCTTATTTGTCTCAATATATGCTGTATCTTTTCTTGAGGAAGTGAAACTATTCCTTCCTGCGTATCCAGGTGTGCACCCAAGAAGACCATCCTTTGTGACGGAAGTAAGCTGCTCTTCTCCCAGTTTATTACCCAACCGAACTGTTGGAGTACCAGGATTGTTCTGTCCCTGAATTTCAGAGCTTCCTCTCTTGATGAAGCCACCAACAGAATGTCGTCCAGGTAATGAAATATAGGCACACCTTCTACTCTTAGAAAAGCCACGACCGTGACCAGGACTTTTGTAAACGTTCTTGGGGACGTTGAGAGGCCAAAGGGAAGACAGGTAAACTGGACATGTTGACCTCTGAAAACAAATCGAAGATACTTCCGGTGTGTCTTGTGCACTGGTACATGGAAATATGCGTCCTTCAAGTCCAGATTTATTAGCCATGATTGTGGAGGAACTGCTTGTAGGATGGACGTCAGTGATTCCATTTTGAAGCGCCTGCAGTTGACAAACTGATTCAGAGGGCGTAAATCCAGTACCGGTCTGAATGCCCCCGAGGCCTTCCGGACTAGAAAGAGCTTCGAATAGAAACCTAAGCCCTGTTGGGACTTCGGAACCCATTCCACTGCCCCCGAGTTCAGGAGTTGATCTACATACTCCTGTAACACTTGGTCCGAACCTGGTACCTGCGGGACTGAAGACACCTTGAACACATTGCGAGACGGCACCCTGTGGAACTCCAACTGATATCCTTCCTGAATCACCCTCAGGACCCATTGGTCTCTGATTTTTGAGGCCCAGACCGCATAAAAGGATGTTAGACGTGCCCCCACTCTGCTGGTCTGAGCCGGCCTGATCTCATTGCTTCTTCTCCGTATGGCTTGAGCTGAAAGTAGAACTTCTCCTATTGGGAGGCCTACTTTCCCCCCTTGTGGGCTTCCAATTAGTCTGTCTTCCGGCAGTCCTTCCATATCTAGGCTGTCTTGAACCCCGAAAGGACCTGTTAATGGGGGAACTAGGCCTCCCCCCTTGACGCCTGAATCTCTTCTCCTGCGGCAAAAATACACTCTTGCCCCCGGAAGCTTTCTTAATGATGGAATCGAGTTTCTCACCGAAGAGCATCTCTCCCTCAAACGGCAACTGACATAAATTCCCCTTAGAGGCTGAATCCGCCAGCCATGGCTTCAACCACAAAGCCCTTCTTGAGGACACCGAAAGTGCCATAGTTCTTGAAGCTAGATGTACCAGATCTAGAGAGGTATCGGTCATGAAATCCACCGCTAGTTTCAATTCAGACAACATTTCACGTAACCCAGACCTTTTGACATTAGAAGAAATGGCATCTTCCAGGTTATTCAACCACACCTTCATAGCTCTTGATGTGGAGGTCATAGCTACTGCCGGTCTACAAGTTGCTCCTGCCGCTATAAACGTCTTCTTGAGGTTGGTTTCGATCCGTTTCTCCATTGGATCACGGAAAGCTGCTGCATCATCCACTGGCAGCGTCGTCTTTCTTGCCAACCTTACCACCGCAGCGTCGACTTTAGGCGGATTGTCCCACAATTTAGAGAAAGACTCCTCCACCGGATACTTTTTTGCAAACTTCCCCTGGATAACAAATTTTTTCTCTGTTCTCTTCCACTCAGAGCTGATGATTTCCTTAATTGAATCATGCACCGGGAAAGTCACCTGTCTTTTCCTGACCGATGGGAAGAATTTATCTGCTGAACTAGACTTAGGTAGCTCTTCCGAAAGACATAACGTCTTCCTTACTGCCTTTACCAGATTCTCTATCGCTGTAGGATCAAATGCAATCTCTTCCTCAGAAAACACTTCTCCCTCCTCTGAGAGTTCTGAATGTGCGTCCCCTGGAGAATACAATTCTTCATCTGACACATCTGATAGAGACTCATATGGCAAATCTCTGACCCTCTTAGCTTTCCTCTGTACCCCAGAGGTAGAAGCAGTAGCCTCTTGCATGCCTTGTACTACAGCTTGCTTGATGATGGAGACCAGAGCATCCAATTGTGGGGCTCCTGAAGGCTGAGGGTCTGCAGACGCTACTGGGTCCGTAGCTGAAGCCGCTTTCTTTGAGAGAGTAGGCTCCCCTTTCTGCAATTCAGTTGACATATGTAGGCTGAAAATGGAAAAGACAACCATCAGCCACTAATTATCGTTCTCTCTCATTACATCCATATATCCACAGCCAGCTTACCTAGGACCTTTGGGCTGAGATCCTTTTCCAGAGCCAGGCTGATCCATAGTAACCTGTAACACATTATTCCATAAGCATAAATTCAATTATAAAAGCAAGATTCCACTGGAAAGGCACTCACAGTCTGTAGCCGAGTGAACCAACGCTCTCCAACTTCCGGCGAAGTGTACAACCACATCCAGCCAAAACGCCAGCCTTGCACACACTGCCAGCGTCTTCTTATTGCGTCACTTCCTGACGCCGTTTTCCCGCGCGTCAGTCCGGACGCGCGTCACTTCCGGGCGCGCGCGTCCATTTCCGGACGCGCGTCACTTCTGGACGCGCGCGTCTTCTTTGAGCGCGCGTCTTCCGCGTGCGTCACTTCCGGCACGCGTCACTCCGTTCGCGTCAACTCAGGCGCGCGTCTTACACGCGCTTCCGCGTCCGTACTCGACGCGCGTCCGCGTCAGTATTGGCGCGTGTGCTCTTCCATGGAACAAAACACTTTACCCAGCCTCGAATCCATCTGAAACGGCTGATCCTCTGGACTGCTTCATCCTCCTCTCTACCTTTAGGAGGGAATTCTTACAGCAGCTCCAGCACACAACCCTGCCCAACGGGTTCTTCTCACCACAACCCGTATAGGGTGCACTTGGAGGCATCAGAGGGGAGAGAGAGAGAGAGAGAGAGAGACCCACTCTGGTATGGTAAGCTTAGCAGCCTTTTAGCCATCTGTAGCAGCCTGTAGCAGTCTGTAGCAGCCTGTCGTGACCTGGACAGGAAAAAAGACGAGGATTGCTGGGAGGAGCAAGGTATTTATACCGATCGTTAACTCTTTCCTGTCCAGTGACCTGATAGGCGGGATTAACCCATGTTGGTGAATTGTCTGCCATGGGTGACTTGGGAAATAAAGTCTCTTAAAGAAGGAAGTAGAGTCTTGGAAAGACTTTCTATCGCAACTTCTCTTTGGAGGGAGGTGTTTTATAGATATGCACTCCTGGATGTGTGGGGAAAAAATTACTTTACACTTTACAGTGCTTATACCCTTGTTACCCTACAGGGATCTTGGAGACCTCCAATCAGAAGCTAATCCTGTTATAGGTGCTGTAAAACGAATAAAATAATGTGATTCAGAGAAATGTTTCAGTCCAGTCCTATCTGCAGCACAATGAAGCCTACAATCCCTTGCTATCTGTCTATAATGTCCTCTAATCTACTTGTAAAGTGTAATCATGTCCCCTCGCATATGCTCCTTTCCAGAGAAAACAACCCCAACCATGACAGTCTACCCATATCATTTAAATCTTCCATCCCCCTAACCAGTTTAGTTGCACGTCTCTGCACTTTCTCCAGCTCATTTTTATCCTTCTTAAAGGAACAGTAACGTCAAAAAATAAAAGTGTTTTAAAGTAATGAAAATATAATGCAGTGTTGTTCTGCACTGGTAAAACTGATGTGTTTGCTTAAGAAACACTACTATGGTTTATATAAATAAGCTGCTGTGTAGCAATGGGGACAGCCATTCAAAGGAGAAAAGGCTCAGGTTAGACAGCAGATAGCAGATAAGCTCTGTCTGTTTAATGGTGTTATCTGTTATCCATTAGTTAACCTGTGCCATATAGCCGTTTTTCAATTTCCGCCATTGCTCCACAGCAGCTTGTTTATATGAACTATAGTAGTGTTTCTGAAGCAAACAGATCAGTTTTACCAGTGCAGGGCAACACTATATGATATTTTCATTACTTTAAAACACTTTAATTTTTTGGTGTTACTGTTCCTTTAAGGACTGAAGCCCAAAACTGCTCAACTCAAGGTGGGGCCTGACCAGTTACCTATAAATAAAGAGGCAAAATTATATTTTCATCCCTTGCGTTAATGCTCTTTATATGCAAGACAGTACTTTGCTTGCTTTAGAAACCACTGCCTTGAGTTCATTTGTTATTCGGTTTGTTAATTTCAGTTAAGGAGACTGTCTATACACTGCCATTTAGTGTATAACTAGTATTTACCCAAGTGCATACTCAACACTGAACATTTTGCTGCCCAGATTTCAAATTTGGTCAAATCTCTCTGCAAAGTGGCAGCATCCAGCATGGGACTGCGCAATTTAGTATCATCAGTAAAAATGCAGACAGTACTGTCATTGCCCCTTAAGACTAAGGGGCAATGACAGACCCCTATTGCATTGAATTAACAAACTGCCCAATTAGAAATGTTCAATTTACCAACATTGTGTAATCTATCCTTCTATCCACTTTAATCTATCTTTCAACCAATACTTTAACCAAGTACAAAAACAATGTTCCAGGCCATTAATTCACAATCCTTAATTTAACCAATAACCTTCTGTGTGGCACTGTATAAAATGTTTTAGCAAAGCCTAAGTAGATCACATCCACTACCATCTCAGAGTTAAGGTTCCTGCTCACCTTCATTAAAGGAAATAGTCAAGATATCATGCAAAAACCTAGCTGGCACAAACTCAATAGTTTTGAGATTTACAATATATTCTATCCTATCACGACTATGAAGATTTTCATTCATCCAGGTCATGGTATATCTAGTATAGGTCAATCTAAAAACAACAGGACTTGCTGAGTAATCAATGAAGACGTTTCACTACTCATCCGAGCAGCTTCTCCAGTTCAACTGACTGGTTTGGGAAGTTCTCGGCAAATAAACTCTTCCACTAATCCAATCACAATGGCACATTGTAACTCTTCAAAGAGGTGACATCTGAAGGAATTCACAGAGGTGTTGATTCTGTGTAGTTGTGATATGATTATCCAATGTGTCATGTGACTCCTAGATACAGGTGTTACTTGTGAGAATTACATGAATTTACTGTGAATTCCTTCAGATGTCACCTCTTTGAAGAGTTACAATGTGCCATTGTAAATGGATTAGTGGAAGAGTTTATATGCCGAGAACTTCCCACACCAGTCAGTTGAACTGAAGAAACTGCTCGGATGAGTAGTGAAACGTCTTCATTGATTACTCAGCAAGTCCAGTTGTTTTTAGATTGACCTATACTAGATATTCTATCCTATCTATTGTATCCTAGTATCCTATTTAGTAACCATTCCTGAAACTTTCCTACCTCTGATATAAGACTAACATCCCTTTTTGAATAAAGACCACATACACCGCAAATTTCTCAACGCCATGCCAGACCTCAAAAAAAAATCCTGGAAAATTACAATAAGCAAAAGGGGTTGGCAATCATAGAGCTACACTCTGGGATGAATACCATCTGGTCCTGAACCTTTAGGTGTAATGTGCACACATTAAATTCTCAAGTCAGGGTTGTGTTCTAGCTTTCAGGTCAGGTGGCTGCAGAGACCCACAGGTCCTGGGAACAAGACATTTCAGGTGCCACTAAGAAAACGTAACCTCCATTTGTGGAAACAAGTAAATTAGATGCTTCTCTATAAAATTTATTATAGCATCAGTAATGGAGGCAGGGACAGTATCTTATCTAATAGATTATCTAATAGATGGCGCATGCTCATCTAATCCCCCTACAATGGAGATGGACAGACTCTATCATCTGATATCCTTTTTTTCCCTTTCTTTTCAGATATACCTTCCTGAATTATTAGTATCAGTCCCTTCCCTGTGTGCAAGATGTTTTGTAGGCCACAAGTTGATCAATTTCCTTTTCATATTTATTATGTTTAAAGATAAGAGGAAAAAACAAGTATTATTTATATAATGAATATTAATTATATTTAGATGTTAATTTGTTCAAGAATTAATCCACCTTCTGCCTTTCTTCAAATTGCTTTGAAGGAAAAAACTGTCTTTCATCTCTTGGTTCCTCAAGCTATATATCATAGGATTAAGCAATGGCGTCACAACAGTGTACAACAGGGAAAGGATCTTGTTCACTGTTACAGAGCGTCCCTGAGAAGGAAACAAATAAATGGTAAATAATGTCCCAAAATAGCAACAAACCGATGCAAGGTGGGAACTGCAGGTGTAGAAGGCTTTCTGTCTGCCTGTGGCAGAAGATATCTTCACAATTGTGCAAAAAATGGAGGTATAACTCCCAACAATGAACACAAATGGAAGGAGACTTAGAGCAATTGCTACTACAAAGACTTCACTCTCCACAAGGAACGTATCAGTAGAAGACATATTTAATATGGGAGCTAAGTCACAGAATATATGGTCAATAATATTAGATCCACAGAGCTCTAACTGAAAGATTGTAAGTGTTATACTTGACATGATTAAAAATCCAGATAACCATGCACATAAAGCCAGATATTTACAAATCCTAAAGTTCATCATGGTGGAGTATCTCAAAGGGTTGCAAATGGCCAGATGCCTGTCAAAAGCCATTATGGTGAGAAGGAGACACTCAACACTTCCAGTTGCAGTATATATGTAAAACTGAGTGAAACAGCCATATATTGTCAAAGTCCCACCACCTCCCCATACAGTCGAGAGCATGTTTGGAACTATGTTGCTAGTGAATATAATCTCACATAAAGAAAGGTTGCAAAGAAAAAAATACATGGGAGTATGGAGCCTGGGATTCAGAAGTATTAAACTGATGACAATGAGATTCCCAGTAAGGGTGGTGATGTAAATTATCAAGAACAGAAGAAACAAAATATTTTGAAGTTGCTGAAGATTTCCAAAGCCCAGAAGAACCAGCTCTACCACAAGCGTCTGATTATTTGTACAAAGTGACGGCTAAGAAAAAGATATAAGAAAAACAATTGTCTGATATGAAGTTACCTGTGTTCTTATTATGTAATATAAAACTTCAGTAATGTTACACTCCTGTAAATTCTTTTTGTCGTAGGGAAAAAATGTACTACACTATGTGGCGCCAATAATGGTGGAATTGGACTTTATTTGGGAATCAGATCAGCAGCTGCCTTGACTGTACTTTTAAACCCAGTGGTGAACTTTTTAGAAACAATACTGTGATTGCATCCCAGGAATCCTTCTGCTTGGCATACAATGGAGGAGAATGTCTTCTCACTCAAAGTGATTTTCATGTGCCTCCTCCACCACGATTGCCACTCATTTCAGAATAACCGCAGGAATGTTTTGAATTTTATAATAATGTCAATGCATGAATTGAATTCATGGAAATATTATTGTAGTTCTATTGGTAAAATATTTTTCTGCTGGGTACATACCGACATGTTTTTAGGAATAAACTCTAGGGGTTCACTTACCATATCCAGTTTCATTGCTTTTTCAGACCTATAGATAGAACATGTTTAGCATTTGTATGTCTAGAGATGATATGTCAATATCAGATACAGTATACTGTATGTTCAGTTAATTGCTTTCTCATCTGTAGTAATGACCCCATTGAACCTTCAAAGCATAAGTATCTGTTTGCTAAATCTGCTGCAAATGAGATTCCAATATCCATATATCCTTTATATATTCCATGTTGTGTTAAAGGGAATACCCAGTGACATATTTAGCCTGGGCCATGGAGGTTAATTAAATATATTCACCTGCCACCTTTGTAATAAAGGCAACACAAGTGGAAAAAAATAAATTTCTATTCAAGTAAAGGCATCCACAGAAAGCCTATAGAGTTTAGACAGGCTCTGACTGTAAAGCGTCTATTTACTAACACATGATTTTTGTGTTTGTGTAACATAAGGTATCTTAACCCAGAATAAACTCCAAGGTCCCGGCCTCAGCTCACGATTCTGCCTATAACTGATACCGTTCACTTTGGGGGGAGTTACCGTATATACTCGAGTATAAGCCAACCCGAGTATAAGCCGAGGTACCTAATTTTACCTACGAAAACTGGGAAAACGTATTGACTCGAGTATAAGCCTTGACACAACTACAGCCCTGTCTCCCAGCAGTGCACATTCCGCCAAACCGACCCCCCAGCGATCAACCGGACTTCTTTGCAAAGTTGATGGTGACAGAGAATTGCCAAACGGATTACTGTGTGCATTGTCCTACTGTCCCACTACCATGTGCAGAGGGTGCTGTGTGATATTGCTATCACTGTTAATCTTTCGTATAACCAACAGAGGGCACTGTGTGATATTGCCATCACTGTTAATCCTTCATATAACCAACAGAGGGCGCACTGTTATTATTTCATATAACCAACAGATGGCGCTGTGTGATATTGCAGTCTCTCCCCAAGCAAACTGTTGGTATAATGATTAAAAGTGAATGCAATCTCAGCTACTGACCACTGACTCGAGTATAAGCCGAGGTAGACTCTTTCAGCACATTTTGGATGCTGAAAAACTCGGCTTATACTCGAGTATATATACGTTATATGCTACTCGGATGCTGCCAGGTCTAATAGTGAGAGGACCAAGGAGAGAGTTCTGGCCAGAGAAGGGAACCGATCATGAACTATAGGAGTGAGGAACTAAGAGCATGGTTGAGGGACAGGCAGAGACAATACCAATCAGCAGTACTAAATCAGAAGACAAGAGCGTAGTCGAGGTCACAGGCCGGGACAAACCAACAGTATTGCAGTTCAAAAGCAAGATCGGAGAGAATGGTTATTTAAGGGGCAAAGGTCAGTACAGCCAGCAAACTAGGGATGGTCAGGAACAGAAAAGGCAGACTTGAAATCTCACCCAGGAACTATTGAAAATAGACCTATGGGAATTTAGAAATTGGCTGTGTCCCCATTTAAATATTTTTTTTAACTTTCTAAATTCCCAGGCAAAAATGTTTTATGCAGACTATCATACACAACAGCTGTGTTACACCCAATTCAAAACAGACATAGCAGAAGGTAAGTGTATGGATAGGAGTTGTGATAGGGGAAAGCGTGAGCTGTAGGGTGAGATAGGAGAGATCTTGGGTGAAGTATAGAATAAAACAGGTAGATGTAAGGAAGAAAAGCAAGAAGCTAGACCTCCTGGGCCATATCCGGAGGAACTATCAAGTGGCAATCATTATAATAACCATAATACAATTCAAATTAAGGTTTAGAGGGGGAAAAGGGGAAAGAAAGAAATTTGCTTGTGATAAAATACTGTAACTATGTTTTAGACTGAAGAAAAAAATGATCACCTCTTTTCCAACATCAATTACTGTTTAATGTTAAGGGTAGGCTGAATTCCTATTCTCCTCAGGTAATTGGCCCTTACTGTGAGGGGATTCCAGGACCCTCTGTCCCTGGTGCCGTATAGCTGCTGTCACGGCCGGCACCCGATACCAGAACAAATGCCAAGCACCCTGGTCTCGGCTCGGCTTCACCAGTAGTGTGACCACCGTTGGGCTTCGGGAGGAGCCCTCAGCTTACTTGGGTGCCACCTGGATTTAACGAGGGGCACAAGGCGAGATGTTCTGGCTGGCGAAGGGGCACGGCTGTTAGCAGAGTCTTTTGGGCCGAAGGTCACGGTACAAATGGAGCAGGCAAGAGAATCGTCAGACAGGCAGAGTCGAGGCAGGCAGATATCAAGAATCGTCAGGCAGGCAAGGGTCAAACCAGGTTGTCAATCAAGGGGTTAAGCAGGAAGAGTTGTCGTAGGCAGGCGAGGGTCAGGATACAGAATGCAGAATAGTCAGGAACAGGCTGGGTCAAACACGGGTAATCAAACGGACTAGATACAGAACAGATCAGACGCACAAGGCTCAGGAACCACTAGAAACAAGTTCTATCACGGGCACTGGCTGGGAGTAAGAATGGGCCTTAAATACCTGCGAATTTCGCGCCAAAACGTGTGCCAATGCGCGCTGGCGTAATCGCGCTGGCGTAATCGCGCCAGCGCGCCTGTACCTTGGAGAGATGCGCAGGCGCGCCGTGCGCGCCCTAGAGAACCAAGATGGCGCCGGCGCTGGAGACCGGAACAGCAGCGCGGCGGCGTGGCGGCCATCCACGCCGCCACACCACTAGACCACCAGGTAATTTTATTACATTACCCCCCCTCTAGGGGGGCCACTGGACCCCCAGGCTTCCCAGGAAATTTTTTATGGAATTTCTTTCTGAGTTGATCAGCTTTGAAATCATCGACTGAGACCCAGGAGTTCTCCTCAGAGCCATAGCCCTTCCACTTAATAAGATACTGGAGCTTACCCCGTACCAGACGAGAATCGAGGAACTCCTGGATCTCAAATTCAGGCTGACCTTCGACTAACACTGGGGGAGGAACAGGAATATGGTTGGTTTTAGAAGAGAAACATGAAAAGAATTAGATATTTTAAACTCTGCAGGTAATTGGAGACGAACAGAAGAAGAATTGATTATTTCAGTTATTGGGTATGGACCAATAAACCTGGGCCCCAGTTTGAGAGAGGGGACCTTCAACTTAATATTTTTGGTAGATAGCCAAACAGAATCTCCCACTTTGTATTGAGGAGCCACTCTACGAGATCTATCTGCAGCTTTCTTTTGAGCAGAGGAAGCTGCAGAAAGAGAATGATGAACTTGAGCCCAAACCTTAGAATAATGATTGACAGAGGAATTAGCAGAGGGTACAGAGGAATCTAAACCAGAAAAAGAAAATGCTTTTGGATGTATACCATTTACAATAAAGAAAGGAGACTCCCCAGAGGAGGAGTGAGTGGCATTATTGTAGGCAAACTCTGCCCAGGGCAACAATTCAGCCCAAGAGGACTGGTTATCAGAAACGTAACACCTGAGATATTGCTCAAGGGATTGATTCACTCTTTCAGTTTGTCCGTTGGTTTGGGGATGGTAAGCAGTTGAGAAGGATAAATCAATACAAACTAAAGAGCAGAAAGCTCTCCAAAACTTCGAGACAAACTGAACTCCTCTGTCAGACACAATGTTAACAGGAAACCCATGTAACCTGAAAATATGAGAGATAAACAGATCGGCTAAGGTTTTGGCAGAAGGGAGGTGTGGAAGGGAAACAAAATGGCTCATTTTACTAAACCTATCCACCACCACGCAAATTACAGTTTTACCCTGGGAAGGAGGAAGATCTACAATGAAATCCATCGAAAGATGGGACCATGGCCTCTCAGGGATTGGTAACGGATTTAACAGACCTTGTGACAATTGACGAGAGGTTTTCGACCTTTGACAAATTGGACAAGAATTTATGAAAACCTTAGCATCTTGTTTAAAAGAAGGCCACCACACATGACGGGTTAACAAGGAAATAGTTTTGGCAATGCCAGGATGCCCAGCCATTTTGGAGTTATGAACCTCTTCAAGAACTTGTTCCGTCAACTCCTCAGGCACAAACATTCTCCCAGAAGGAGCGTCTGCTGGAGCAGAAGATTGGACAGGGGACAACAAGGTGGAGAGGTCAGAATCCAATGCGGCTACAATCAACTCCCTAGGAATGATGGGGATGCACTCACTAGAGTCAGAGGAGGTAGATTCAAAACTCCTAGAGAGTGCATCAGCTTTGATGTTTTTAGATCCAGGCCTATATGTTAAAGAAAAATTAAACCTGGTGAAGAACAATGCCCATCTAGCTTGCCTAGGGTTTAGCCGTGTGGCCGATTCAATGTAAAGCAGGTTTTTATGTTCTGTATATACGGTTACCATATGTTTAGCACCTTCAAGTAGATGCCGCCATTCCTCAAAGGCCCACTTGATAGCCAACAATTCCCTGTTCCCAATATCATAGTTTGCCTCTGCAGGCGAAAACTTCCTAGAGAAAAAGGCGCAGGGATGTAACTTGTTGGTAATTGGGTGCCTTTGGGAAAGGACTGCCCCAGCACCCTCTTCAGAGGCATCTACCTCCACAATAAATGGTAAAGCAGTATCTGGATGCTGTAAAATAGGGGCAGAACTGAACGCTTGTTTGAGGCGTTCAAAAGCTCGAACTGCTTCTGGGGGCCAAATACTAGGGTCAGCACCCTTTCTGGTCAAGTTAGTGATTATGGCAACTACCAGGGAAAAATTCTTGATGAATTGGCGGTAATAATTTGCAAAACCAAGGAATCTTTGGGTTGCTCGTAAAGAAAGGGGTTGGGTCCACTCCAGGACTGCTCTCACCTTCCCTGGATCCATCTCAAGACCCCTGTTAGAAATGTTAAAACCCAAAAATTGAACAGAGGTAACTTCGAAAGTACACTTCTCAAGTTTTGCATACAGATTATTTTCTCTTAGTCTACGTAAGACCTCACAAACATGATTCCTGTGTTCAACCAGATTAGAAGAGAAAATAAGAATGTCATCAAGATAGGCCACTACGAATATCCCCAGCAGGTCCCGAAAGATGTCATTGACAAATTCCTGGAACACTGCGGGGGCGTTACAAAGACCAAATGGCATTACCAAATACTCGTAGTGGCCATCCCTGGTGTTGAACGCTGTTTTCCACTCATCCCCTTCCCTGATACGAATGAGGTTATAAGCCCCCCTAAGATCTAGCTTAGTATAAATCTTAGCGTTCCTGATCTGATTGAACAACTCTGAGATCAAGGGGAGGGGATAGCGGTTTTTAATGGTGATCTTGTTGAGACCCCTATAGTCTATACAGGGACGAAGACCACCATCTTTTTTCCCCACAAAAAAGAACCCAGCCCCTGCAGGGGAACAGGAAGGCCGAATGAATCCTCTTTCCAGGTTTTCCCGAATATATTCTTTCATTGCCTGGGCTTCTGGCAATGAAAGAGGGTATGTCCTCCCACGAGGGGGCGTAGACCCTGGGATCAAGTCAATTGGGCAATCATATGGTCGGTGTGGGGGTAACGTCTCTGCAGCCTTTTTTAGAGAAAACATCCTCAAACTCAGCATAAGCTGCAGGTAACCCCTCTAGAGAAGTAGTAGCTACTACTTGAGGAATACAGACCCCACCACACTTTGAACCCCATTGGACTATCTTTTTTGAAACCCAATCAATCAGAGGGTTATGCCTCTGGAGCCAAGGTAACCCCAAGATGAGAGGAGAAGTAGCACCCTCAATGAGGTATAGCGCAATCTCCTCACTGTGCAAATTATTTACAGACATAGAGAGTAAGACAGTTTTCTTAGACACTATACCTGACCCTAAGGGTCTTTTGTCCACTGTCCAAATTTTCAGGGGGGAACTTAGAGGAACCAATGGAATGTTGTGTTTGGCTGCAAATGCAGCGTCCAAAAAGTTCCCCTCTGCCCCTGAATCCACGAAAGCAGACACTTTGACAGAGCCCGTAGGCCAGGTTAGTTTGACCGGAATCAAAACCTTGGAGGCAGATTGGGGAGAGGAGACTCCTGCGCCCAAATGGAGCTCCCCTTCTCCATTTAGGTTAGGGAGCCTCCCTTTCCTCCTAGGACATAGGTTCAAGAAATGACCCTTTTCCCCACAATAAATACATAAACGTTGGGAACGCCTGTGTGCCTTTTCCTCAGGAGTTAGATGAGAGATGCCTAACTGTATAGGTTCCTCCTGAGGTAGAGGCACAGAGGGGTTTGAAAACTTAACATTGGTCACCATATTACACTTAACATTAGTAACCCCAGAATAATTAGAACCACCCCTCTCACCCCTTCTCTCCCTTTGTCTCCTACTGTATCTACCTGGATGGCGAGAGACATGAGGTCATCCAGGTTGGAAGATAGGGGGTAATTAACAAGACTGTCCTTGACAGGATCAGATAACCACAAACGGAACTGACTACGTAGAGCCATGTCGTTCCACCCAGTTTCTACTGCCCACCGGCGGAACTCGGTGCAATACACCTCCGCATCCCTTCTCCCCTGGCGCAACTTACGAATCGCGGAATCGGCAGAAGATGCACGATCCAGGTCATCGTAAAGAATTGCCATGCTGTTAAAAATGCCTCTAGGGAATAGCATGCAGGGTCATAAATAGGCAGCCTTAGGGCCCAAATTTGGGGGTCATCCGAAAGCAGGGTCATAACAAACCTTACTTTCTCCTCACCAGATGAAAATGAGTGAGAAAAGAAACCAAGGTACAGTTTGCATGCCTCCTTAAACACAAAAAATTTGGTGCGATCCCCACTAAACTTTTCGGGGAACACAATTTTGGGTTCATGGGGTCTGGTAGTATTACCCCACATAGCAGATGAACCCACAGGAGAAACAGGAACAGGCAGCTGCTGCGGAACTTGCGGATTCTCCAGCTGAAGGGTTAGATTGTGAAAACCCTGTAGGAGATTGTTCTGCTCCCGCTCATGGTCCTCCAAGCGCTGTAGCAAGGTGGTAAGAAGCACTTCGGTGGTAATGGGAGGAGTTGAAGCAGGAGGAGCAGCAGCATCATCGTGACTTTCGTCCTCCATTGCCCGTGATAATGTCACGGCCGGCACCCAATACCAGAACAAATGCCAAGTACCCTGGTCTCGGCTCGGCTTCACCAGTAGTGTGACCACCGTTGGGCTTCGGGAGGAGCCCTCAGCTTACTTGGGTGCCACCTGGACTTAACGAGGGGTACAAGGCGAGATGTTCTGGCTGGCGAAGGGGCACGGCTGTTAGCAGAGTCTTTTGGGCCGAAGGTGACGGTACAAATGGAGCAGGCAAGAGAATCGTCAGACAGGCAGAGTCGAGGCAGGCAGATATCAAGAATCGTCAGGCAGGCAAGGGTCAAACCGGGTTGTCAATCAAGGGGTTAAGCAGGAAGAGTTGTCGTAGGCAGGCAAGGGTCAGGATACAGAATGCAGAATAGTCAGGAACAGGCTGGGTCAAACACGGGTAATCAAACAGACTAGATACAGAACAGATCAGACGCACAAGGCTCAGGAACCACTAGAAACAAGTTGTATCACGGGCACTGGCTGGGAGTAAGAATGGGCCTTAAATACCTGCGAATTTCGCACCAAAACGTGCGCCAATGCGCGCTGGTGTAATCGCGCCAGCGCGCCTGTACCTTTAAGAGACGCGCAGGCGTGCCGCGCGCACCCTAGAGAACCAAGATGGCGGCCGTCCACACCGCCGCACCACTAGACCACCAGGTAATTTTATTACAGCTGCCTTACATAACCACATTTAGAGGTAACACACATTAGTTGGATATTCTTGAATTGCACTAGTGCTCCGTCACCGGCAACCACAGGATTAACTTCAATATATTAAATTAGCAAATCAAGAAAACAGAATACCTGCTATTCAGTCTTTATTGTGCATCCTCACGACATGTTTCGGGCAGCAAGGGCCCTTTCTCAAGTGTGTACAAACCAAAGTGAAAAAGTGCTTTATGATGTCATACAGGAAGTCCCACCCCTCCATCAAAAAAATCTTTTAAACCACAGTTAACCCTTACCACTGGGAGGTACAATAATCAATTACATTGATCAAGTTACAAAATACAATAAGAACACAAGTAGTGTATAAAATATAAGAATAAATAGATATTTAAAAAGTCCAGGATATCATAAAAGTTTGTGTAGCTGTGCAAATTCCCGATTCAGTCCGTAGTGTCAAAACTCCATAACCATTAAAATGCGGTCGTCTGAAGCAATTTCCTCATGAAATAGTTGAGACAAACTACACATAAATAAGTATAAAAACAATAACCAAATTACTTGTAGGAACTGCTCAAAAGGAGCCTACCTAAAGGTTACCTTGTTTCAACTGCCTCTACATTAGTAACTATTGATACAAAAGGTCTTACCCTTAGCCGATACTTGTAACAAAGTATTCTAATCACAAGCTGTACTCAAAGTCTGTGAAGAAAGAGATACATGAACAGTTTAGCTATAAGAAAGGAGATAAGCTCCAAGAGTCATTCAAACCTACAGGAGCCATTGTATTCATTCTTTATATCCAATACGCTTCCCGTTGTCCAAGGGATTTTCTTATATCACCTCCCCTTTTAGACTGTGTTATTTTTTCTAATACCAGTCATCTTAGCTGACTCACATTATGGCCCTGATTATGAAAGTGTCTGGAGACAGGTGTGTCAGTTGCTGTACTAATTTTATAGTTCCTTATGTTGTTCCTGTGTTCTTTAATTCGCTCCTTGACCATTCTGATGGTCTGTCCTATACAGTTTTATCCTACGTAGGAGTTCCCTTCGTAGGGTGGTTAACCGTACTGTTTGTTATTACTGAAGAGCAGCACACACCACTGAGGCATGGAAAAGTGCCTTTTCTTAAAGTTTTAACAAATTTAGTATCTTTTTGATAAACATCAGAAATAGGGGATTGATTGTATTGAGGAAGCACTGTGTAAGGGAGAATTACCTTCCGCATCCACGCCGACGCTGCTCTGTTGTTCAAGATGGCTGCGCCCAGTCCTTCCACGCGGTTCTTCCCAGGCGCGGCACTGTGTCGCCAGCGTGTTTTCGGCGGCGTCAGAATGGACGCCAGCGCCTGAATGGACGCCAGCGTCGGAACGCCTGCGCAATAACGCCAGCGCAGTGACATCATCACATCCATCTTTTGGCGCCAAACGAGGCCTATTTAAGGAGCCTAAAGGTCTGCAAACATTGCCCAATTATAGATTCTACGTCGTGTGTTCCTGGGTGTGTTAGTGTATATCGATTCCTGTTCTTGATCTTGACCCATTGCCTGTTTATCGTTATTGAACTCTGGCCGCCTGAACTGGACTTTGACCATTCTTTTGCCTAATCCTATTGTACCGCGAACTGTGCTGAACTTCAGCTTCCTCTTTGGTCCGCTACTCCAGTTTGAGCCTTTGGGCCCTTACACACTGTTAGAAACCAATCTTTCACATCATTGATATATTTCTTAATTGACTGCCTGTATTTGGTCTTACAAAAGAACTATTTTAGATTCAACGATCAATATTTCTGGCAACGCCAGGGAACGTCGATGGGGGGCAGCGGTTGCCCCTTCGTTTGCAAATATCTTTGTCTATCATTTGGAACAGAAATTGTTCATAAAAGATGCTATTCCGAAGGGACAATACAGAAGAGCAAGGCGGATTTCGTCTAATTATGAACAATTTCAGTCCTCAATGCGGAATATCACCAATAAATTCCTCAATAGAGGTTACAAAAAGAAAAAAATTGGCACCTCTTGTGGAAGAGGTGAATCAATAAGATCGGGAGGAGTTATTACAAACAAAAGGGAAAGTGAATAAAGATATGGATAGAGTCCCGTTTGTTATGAAATATAGAAAACAAAGTAATTGCATTGAGAAAATCATAAAACAATACTGGCCTATTTTGGGACAAGACAAACAATATGGGGGCCTTTTTAAAAAACCACCGTTGTTTTGTTACAAAAGGGGCAAATCATTGAGAGATATACTATGTCCTTCTGATGTTTATCAAAAAGATACTAAATTTGTTAAAACTTTAAGAAAAGGCACTTTTCCATGCCTCAGTGGTGTGTGCTGCTCTTCAGTAATAAAAATCAGTTCGGTTAACCACCCTACGAAGGGAACTCCTACGTAGGATAAAACTGTATAGGACAGACCATCAGAATGGTCAAGGAGCGAATTAAAGAACACAGGAACAACATAAGGAACTATAAAATTAGTACAGCAACTGACACACCTGTCTCCAGACACTTTCATAATCAGGGCCATAATGTGAGTCAGCTAAGATGACTGGTATTAGAAAAAATAACACAGTCTAAAAGGGGAGGTGATATAAGAAAATCCCTTGGACAACGGGAAGCGTATTGGATAAAAAGAATGAATACAATGGCTCCTGTAGGTTTGAATGACTCTTGGAGCTTATCTCCTTTCTTATAGCTAAACTGTTCATGTATCTCTTTCTTCACAGACTTTGAGTACAGCTTGTGATTAGAATACTTTGTTACAAGTATCGGCTAAGGGTAAGACCTTTTGTATCAATAGTTACTAATGTAGAGGCAGTTGAAACAAGGTAACCTTTAGGTAGGCTCTTTTTGAGCAGTTCCTACAAGTAATTTGGTTATTGTTTTTATACTTATTTATGTGTAGTTTGTCTCAACTATTTCATGAGGAAATTGCTTCAGACGACCGCATTTTAATGGTTATGGAGTTTTGACACTACGGACTGAATCGGGATTTTGCACAGCTACACAAACTTTTATGATATCCTGGACTTTTTAAATATCTATTTATTCTTATATTTTATACACTACTTGTGTTCTTATTGTATTTTGTAACTTGATCAATGTAATTGATTATTGTACCTCCCAGTGGTAAGGGTTAACTGTGGTTTAAAAGATTTTTTTGATGGAGGGGTGGGACTTCCTGTCTGACACCATAAAGCACTTTTTCACTTTGGCTTGTACACACTTGAGAAAGGGCCCTTGCTGCCCGAAACATGTCGTGAGGATGCACAATAAAGACTGAATAGCAGGTATTCTGCTTTTTGCTGTTTTCTTGATTTGCCTATTTAAAGGGATCCTGTCATCGGAAAACATGTTTTTTTCAATATGCATCAGTTAATAGTGCTGCTCCAGCAGAATTCTGCACTGAAATCCATTTCTCAAAAGAGCAAACAGATTTTTTTATATTCAATTTTGAAATCTGACATGGGGCTAGACATTTTGTCAATTTCCCAGCTGCCCCTGGTCATGTGACTTGTGCCTGCACTTTAGGAGAGAAATGCTTTCTGGCAGGCTGCTGTTTTTCCTTCTCAATGTAACTGAATGTGTCTCAGTGGGACATGGGTTTTTACTATTGAGTGTTGTTCTTAGATCTACCAGGCAGCTGCTATCTTGTGTTAGGGAGCTGCTATCTGGTTACCTTCCCATTGTTCTTTTGTTTGGCTGCTGGGGGGAAAAAGGGAGGGGGTGATATCACTCCAACTTGCAGTACAGCAGTAAAGAGTGATTGAAGTTCCCCATGTTCCCTCACATGACTTGCGGCAGCTGGGAAATTGACAATATGTCTAGCCCCATGTCAGATTTCAAAATTGAATAGAAAAAAATCTGTTTGCTCTTTTGAGAAATGGATTTCAGTGCAGAATTCTGCTGGAGCAGCACTATTAACTGATTCATTTTGAAAAAAAATGTTTTTCCCATGACAGTATCCCTTTAATATATTGCCTTACATAACCAGTATCTACCGTAATGTGAGGTATAGCAAGAAAAAATGTACCCTTTAAAGATCAGAATGTATGGCATTTGATAATCTGCCTGGGCAGTGTATTTTTGTAAATGGAGCAAACTGACAGCTGGAATAGGGTTATTATCCTATCACCTGACATGGTGCTCATCAATAAAAACATTTATCTAAATAATGAATATAAATGTATGTACAAAGTGTCAATATAAATGAGTCTATAAAGGAGATAGGATTCTCGCTATTCCACAAACGATCCCACAACATCTTCAATATTGAATGAAATGCACTGGTTCTGGAATTTTTTATGATAATGGAGTGCAGTTGGATTTCACTGTTTTCCACCAAACAGCCATCAATTGGCAAATACCGATACAGTTCATCACATTCAATAACAACTTACTCAGGGCAAAGTAGCACTTATATTTATTAAATTATCACCAGCATAAATATATACATACAATTGTTGCCACCAACCCGCCACCAATTAGAAAGCTATATATAATTTCATAGACTAAGGGGCCCATTCACCAAGCTCGAGTGAAGGAATAGAGGAAAATAGAGGAAAAATAGTTCAAATTTCGAATGTTTTTTTTGGCTACTTCGACCTTTGACTACGACCTTCGACTTCGAATCGAACGATTCGAACTAAAAATCGTTCGAATATTCGACCATTCGATAATCGAAGTACTGTCTCTTTAAAAAAAACTTCGACCCCCTACTTCGCCACCTAAAACCTACCGAGGCCAAATAACAAAACTGTGAGTAACTGGTTTCGGTTTATAAATCATTCACAAATTATTTTACACATTGTTTAAAAAAACAGAATTCATTTAATACGCTAAGAGGCCCATGTATCAAAGGTTGAATTTCGAATGTGAGTTTGTTTTAACTCGAATATACTCGAAATTCGATTGGGAGGTTATTTAAGAAAAAAATCAAATATCTTAAACTCGAATGAATTTTACCGACCTGAAAAAAACTCGAATGTCAGGAAGGCTAATAACATCTTCAGATTGGTCACTGGACCTCTCCCATTGATTTATACATAAACTCAGCAGATTTAAGGTGACGAATAGTCGAATTATTCCCAGGGTTCAGGTTTGATAAATCTCGAAATTAAAATTCAAATCGATCTTGAATAATTCACAATTCGAATTTGAGGGTTTTGACAAAAAAAATTGGAGAATTCAAATTCACTATTCGACCTTTAATAAATCTGCCCCCTTATATCACATCAGAATGCACATATAGTATGAGCCACTGAATTAAATGTTAACGCATCCCCCCACTTTGTAGAAAAATAATCCAAAACTAGTTTTCATCTCCCGGTTTCTTAGGCCATATATAATGGGATTAAACAATGGTGTGACAACAATGTACAACAGAGAAAGAACTTTATTTACTTTCACTGAACGCTGTGTAGAAGGGAGCAGATAAATAGTGAAGAGGGTCCCAAAATAAGTACACACAGAGACAAGGTGGGCACTGCATGTAGAGAAGGCCTTTCTTCTCCCTAATTTAGAAGGGATTCTCAGAATTGTCCAAAATATAACTCCATAACTGACAATGATGAAACCAAAAGGAAAAAGACCAACAGTGATAACTATAAAAAGGGCTTCAGACTGTATTATGTGGGTGTCAATGATGGACAATTCCAAAATAGGACCCAAGTCACAAAATATATGGTCAATGACTGTTGAGCCGCATGATTGAGTGCTAAGAAGTGTTAAAGTTATTATTGACATAATTGTAAATCCGAACAGCCAAGCCCCAAGAACCAGATGATTACAGGCGCTGGAATGCATAACTGAGGAGTATCTCAAGGGGTTGCAAATAGCCTGGTACCGGTCAAATGCCATTGCAGTGAGGAGCAGGCACTCCACACTCCCTGAGGAACAGTAGACATAAAACTGGAAGAAGCAGCCATACATAGTCATTGTCCCCAACTCTCTCCATATGACATACAGCATGTTTGGGACAATATTGCTAGTGAATATTATTTCACATAAAGAGAGGTTACAAATGAAAAAGTACATCGGGGAATGGAGAGTGGAACTGGTTGCTATTAAACCAATGATCAATAGATTCCCAGTTACGGTCGCAATATAAATGAGAAAGAAGAGAAAGAAAAGAAGCCCTTTCATTTGATGGAGATTCCCAAATCCAAGGAGAGCCAGTTCTTGTGCCGTCGTCTGGTTAAACATGCATGTGATCTGTACAGACGGATAAGTTACATTAGGTATAAGCATTAAAGTCTAGAAAATACAGTACTGTATGAACAGAAGATGTTACATAAGTCTCCTTAAATACAAATGGTCTTGGTGATTTGTCAGAGATCTCCTCCTCCTGATCTCTGTTTTGGCTGAAACACAATGAGCCTTTAGTAGCTGTTTCTTTCATATAAACTTCAATTTTTACTCAATATTTTTTTGTTGTTAGCAGCTCTAATCTTCATTCATTCCTGTTCGCAATGTGTTCTAGTTGTCCCCACAGAACATGATGGTGCTACCAAAAAAACAAATTAATATTCGTTTTCTGTGTGTAATTCAGTTAAGAAAATTAATTTATTTGATAACTATGTATTCCCTTATTAGCCACACAAGCAAAAAGCTATTAAAATTGCACAAGGGTTGGAAGATATAAGACATATATGGTTTTTCTTTCTAAGATACCTTCCAACTTTTTGTTTTACTTGTGTCTTCATATTTTCCTGGATTTATCATCCCTTCTTATTGGAGCCACTATATCTCCATGCCACTTCCCCAACCTCATCTTCCCATGGCTTCTCTCACATCTTCCAGATACTAAAAGGTTTTTCTGTATGCCGAGAATATTGTTAAAAATGGTGAACCTTGAACCCTGGCTTGAAAGTTGTCTTGAAGTTCAGAGCAATTTACCATCATATCTGCTTGTTGGGATCCTCATGTGGCTAAATCCACCATCCAGTTAATACAACCATGGCTGGTAATGACCACTCTGACTCTAAGAAACATGAATACGTTTTCATTGTGAGAACAGAGATTAAAGGCACAAGAAGATTGCTAGATCTGTCAGGATTCAATGCCATTTTATATCATTTCTATTTACTGCTGGGAATTCACAACAGAGCTTAATTACATAATGTCATCACTCGCCTTAAAGGGAGGAAAAAGATTCCTAGTCAAACAATGTGAAACTTGGTTTACTTTATTCTTTGTTTGATATAAAGCATAACAAAAGTGGTGAAAAGGTGGTAACTTTATTGGCTAACTTAAGGTGCCCATACACTGAGAGATACGCTCGTTTGGCAATGTCGCCAAATGAGCAGATCTCCCTCCGATATGCCCACCTTGAGGTGGGCAATATCGGGCTGATCCGATCGTGGGCCCAACGGTCGGATCCTATCGATGCCTAAACGGGCAGTCGGATCGTGGGACCGCATCAACGAATAGATGCAGCCGCGATCCGATGGGATTTTTTGTCCCATCCGATCGAGATCTGGCCGACTTTCGGTCAGATCTCGATCGGTGAAGCCCGTCGGGGGGCCCCATACACGGGCCAATAAGCTGCCGACACGGTCTGTAAGCCCGTGTATGGCCACCTTAAGATGATAACCACAGCAAGCTTTCTGAGTTAGATTCCAGTTTCCCCAATGAAAATGCCTTCTATTGTATACTTTGTGGCAAAACCACATATGTGGATGAGAAAGTTTAGTGACAGTGGATATTGTATCCCTAGTGTGCCTGGAATTGGCACTTTATCTGAGGAGAGCATGTGTGGGAATATCTTGCATCTCTTCCTTACATATAGGTGGGTTCCATTGCTGCTGAGCCCTGAAAGATTTTTTTTATTATGAGTGTCCTCAAGTTTTAAGGGTTTTCCAAATGCTGGAAGAACTGGTTGTGGAAATATGTTACTAAGCTTTTCATCTTTTTGTAGCACTTGCAGCTCTCTGACTATTGATAGATTTTAGCTGTGGATTATAAATTTTTACAAATGTTTTTGTTGGTATTTTATCAGTTGGTTCCTGATGGCCTCTAAGGGGCCAATTCCCTGACCGACAAAAATTAACCAGCACTGGCTTCATGCACATCGCAACACTTCACCAGGCGTAAATTTGCCTGGACAATGCAAATTCACGAAGATCCGAAGTTGCACACAGGGTACCGAACACTGGCGAAATTACGGTCAGCAGTTCGAAGTTACGCTAGCATTGGCTAATTAGCATACAGCGTGCAGTTAAAGTACAATGGGCATAAATGCTGCAGCAAATACATTACACTATACAAGGCCAGGGAAACTTAATAAAATCATATAAAGTTGTTATAATGTGCCCATAGTATAGTTTAGGTGCCATATGTTAGCAAATGTAGGGGGCAAGGAGGGTATCCCAAAAAAAATTTACGATCTTTTTCAGTCTATCACCCTTTAAATAGGAAAACATGCCAGCGTTTTTTGGGACTTTTTCAACAATTTTTTGAGGAACTCCTATCTACTCTATTGCACTTCGCCTGGTCTGAGGTGGCGAAGGCAAGTCTGGTGATAGAGGTAACGTTCAGTAAAATCAAAAACTTAGTGAATTTGCGTAGTAACACTCTTTAGCCAGACCGAAAATTCGCCTGGCATTAGAGTACAAAGTTGCACCAGAGTCTATCTCCTTAGCGAAATTACACCAGCAAAATTACGCCAGCTACCGTTAGTAAAATGGCAAAGTGCTGAAATGACGCCACGTTTCCCCCTAAGGCTCCATGTATGTTGTGGTCTATAATCCTTGGGTTGTAGTCTCTGTTAATAGTCTTTTCTAAGGGTTTCAAAGTGTTGATCCCTTTGTGATGATTTCATCTGGTTGTAGTGTAGGACTTGGCTATAGATGGAGACATGTTTGGTATGGTCCAGACTGATCACTATGCCATGTTCCATATTAAGGCCCAGGCTAAAAACAACCCAGCTACAACCCAAGGTACAAATGTATTCAAACCTTTCATAGTCTGGAGTCAGGAACGTTGTACAAATTAAAACAAAAAAATACTCAGGGGCGGAACTACTGGGGGAGCAGAGGGTGCGAGCGGGCCAGGGCCCGCACCCCCTCAGGGCCCCCGGCAGTCTGTGCGCTGCATATTCCCGGCCAATTCTGGGTGTACGGAGGGGGGCGGGGGCCAGGCTGCGCGTCCTGCACTAGGGCCCGCCCCCCTCTAGTTCTGTTTCTGAAAATACTGTATCAGTTTGCTGTCTCCACAGTTTAGGTCTATTGCCTGTTCTGGACCCATTTTCTTAACCCACCCATATGTCTGTCCTTGCTTCCAATCCAAATGATGTTTATGTATTTTTCACAGTTTCTCACAGTTTTTGTGTGTGTACAAAATGCTGCATTTATACGTCAGAACTTTGAAAAGGGAACTGAAATGTTTTGAAAGTTATCCTAGTCAGCCAATAAAGGGATCATTGCTTCACCACCACTTCATATTAAACGTTTTTCCCTACAACATATTCAACTAACATGAAAAACAAAAAGAAATGTGGCGTTAAAGGGAAAATGTTCTTCACAATCAGTCTCTACGACACCTTTAATCCCCCTTTGAAGATACCAATAAACAATATAAATAATTAAAAGCTGTAATAAGAAAACTGAAGTCATCTATATTTATACAATAATTTATGAATAACTTAATGACTTAAAAACTGGCCGGCCAGGGCTCCAAATCTATCCATACAAGTTCATAAAAATTAAATAAAATAGCCAATCACTTGTGACCAATCAAGGTATTCAATAGCTAATTGCTAATCAAGAATTAGTTAATTCATAAAACCCCCAAAATTCTCCTTTACATGAATTTACATTTGAAGCTAATCCCAATACATTACATTTTTTGGATGTTAACATACAGGTTGAGGAGTCCACTTTTGTAACTTCTGTGTATAGTAAACCCACTGATAGGAACAACCTTTTGAGACCTACAAGTTTTCACCCACAGGGCCTATTTAAGTGACTCCCAAGGAGCCAGCTAATGGCCGAGCTTTATGATTTTGAATCAAAATGATACATAGGTTTGCTGAGAAAGGATTGGATATCAGTTGACTAATTTAATGACTACTAAAAATTAAGTTGACAGGATCAGAAGAGAGGAGGCCTTAAATAATAAAAAAAATAAAGAACATCAATTGGTCCCAAAGAATTCCATTTGTAACTTCATTTCACACCAATTCTGGGGCAATATCCTTAAACATTGGAAAATTTTGAGCTCTGATTTAAAATATGGACATTTGTTTAAGTTACCTCCTTTGTTGTCCTATGAGAGAGGGAGACACATAGGAGAATGTATTCAACATAAATCACCTGTGCCTAAGGGAATCTGGACCATTAATGGAATTGTGCCCCTTGTAATGCCATTATTCCAGGCAATTTTGTAATACACCCTCTTCATGGAACTAAATGTAAGAGTAATGGCTTTTTTACTACCGATACCGAAGGTGTGATCTATTGCACCAAATGCCCTTGAGGGTTAGTATACATTCGACAGACAGGTAGAGCCATTAAAGGAAAACTATACCCCCAAAATGAACACTTAAGCAACAGATAGTTCATATCATATTAAGTGGCATATTAAAGAATCTTACCAAACTGGAATATATATTTAAGTAAATATTGCCTTTTACAACTCTTGCCTTGAGCCACCATTTTGTGATGGTCTCTGTGCTGCCTCAGAGATCACCTGACCAGAAATACTGCAACTCTAACTGTAACAGAAAGAGATCACCTGACCAGAAATACTTCAACTCTAACTGTAACAGGAAGAGATCACCTGACCAGAAATACTGCAGTTCTAACTGTAACAGGAAGAGATCACCTGACCAGAAATACTGCCGCTCTAACTGTAACAGGAAGAGATCACCTGACCAGAAATACTGCAGCTCTATCTGTAACAGGAAGAGATCACCTGACCAGAAATACTGCAACTCTAACTGTAACAGGAAGAGATCACCTGACCAGAAATACTGCAGCTCTAACTGTAACAGGAAGAGATCACCTGACCAGAAATACTGCAGCTCTACTTGTAACAGGAAGAGATCACCTGACCAGAAATACTGCAGCTCTAACTGTAACAGGAAGAGATCACCTGACCAGAAATACTGCAGCTCTAACTGTAACAGGAAGAGATCACCTGACCAGAAATCCTGCAGCTCTAACTGTAACAGGAAGAGATCACCTGACCAAAAATACTTCAACTCTAACTGTAACAGGAAGAGATCACCTGACCAGAAATACGGCAGCTCTAACTGTAACAGGAAGAGATCACCTGACCAGAAATACTGCAACTCTAACTGTAACAGGAAGAGATCACCTGACCAGAAATACTGCAGCTCTAACTGTAACAGGAAGAGATACCTGACCAGAAATACTGCAGCTCTAACTGTAACAGGAAGAGATCACCTGACCAGAAATACTGCAACTCTAACTGTAACAGGAAGAAGTGTTGAAGCAAAATAGCTCATGTGATCTAACATGTATGGTTTATTGGTATGTTTGTGAGTACAGTGAATCCTATGATCCCAGGGGGCGGCCCTTATCTTTTTAAAATGGCAATTTTCTATTTATAATTACCCAATGGCACATACTACTAGAAAAGTATATTATTATGAAAATGGTTTATTTACATGAAGCAGGTTTTACATATGAGGTGCAATATCTTTTTATAGAGACCTACATTGTTTGGGGGTATAGTTTTCCTTTAAGGTGAGACTTAATGAGCCTAAGTCTACCTTTTGTAATTACCATCCTTTGCCTCCATCCACTCAGGCACCCATAAAAAAAGGCAAAAAAAAGTGATAAAGTAAAAGTGGAATCCTTATTGACTAAACATTTTTTTACATACGGGCACCAATTATCACAACTCAGATGGCAGATCCTACAAAAGGTGACCATCAGACCTGGTACTGAGTTAACATGCTTTCTGTAATTATATTGGCGGTTTAATGTCTGAATTCTTCCCTTTTTTCTAATTAATCTGCATGTTATAATTGCTTCAGGGACAGATATTCCCCAATTGCCTGTATAGGGTAAGATAGCAACTTTGTTGCAAATGATTGTTACTCTGTTTATTATGATTTTTAGGTTGTTCTCTTAAAGGAAACCTATACCTCCCAAACAATGTAGCTCTCTATAAAAAGATATTGCATAAAACAACTCATGTGTAAAACCTGCTTCATGTAAATGAACCATTTTCATAATAATATACTTTTCTAGTAGTATGTGCCATTGTGTAATCATAAATAGAAAATTGCCATTTTAAAATATAAGGGCCGCCCCCTGGGATCATACGATTCACTGTGCAGACAAACATACCAACAAACCATACTTGTTAGGTCACATGAGCCAATTAACAGACAGAGTTCGGTCTTTTGCTTCAACACTTCTTCCTGTTACAGTTAGAGTTGTAGTATTTTTGGTCAGGTGATCTCTTCCTGTTACAGTTAGAGCTGCAGTATTTCTGGTCAGGTGATCTCTTCCTGTTACAGTTAGAGCTGCAGTATTTCTGGTCAGGTGATCTCTTCCTGTTACAGTTAGAGCTGCAGTATTTCTGGTCAGGTGATCTCTTCCTGTTACAGTAAGAGCTGCAGTATTTCTGGTCAGGTGATCTCTTCCTGTTACAGTTAGAGCTGCAGTATTTCTGGTCAGGTGATCTCTTCCTGTTACAGTTAGAGTTGTAGTATTTTTGATCAGGTGATCTCTTCCTGTTACAGTTAGAGCTGCAGTATTTCTGGTCAGGTGATCTCTTCCTGTTACAGTTAGAGCTGCAGTATTTCTGGTCAGGTGATCTCTTCCTGTTACAGTTAGAGCTGCAGTATTTCTGGTCAGGTGATCTCTTCCTGTTACAGTTAGAGCTGCAGTATTTCTGGTCAGGTGATCTCTTCCTGTTACAGTTAGAGTTGTAGTATTTTTGGTCAGGTGATCTCTTCCTGTTACAGTTAGAGCTGCAGTATTTCTGGTCAGGTGATCTCTTCCTGTTACAGTTAGAGCTGCAGTATTTCTGGTCAGGTGATCTCTTCCTGTTACAGTTAGAGCTGAAGTATTTCTGGTCAGGTGATCTCTTCCTGTTACAGTTAGAGCTGCAGTATTTCTGGTCAGCTGA
This sequence comes from Xenopus laevis, assembly GCF_017654675.1. NCBI lineage: Eukaryota > Metazoa > Chordata > Amphibia > Anura > Pipidae > Xenopus > Xenopus laevis. Next base: position 158,292,654 of record NC_054375.1, read on the forward strand.
TCTCTTCCTGTTACAGTAAGAGCTGCTGTATTTCTGGTCAGGTGATCTCTGAGGCAGCACACAGACGAAATGGTGGCTCAAGGAAAAATTTTCTTAAATATATATTCAAGTTTGATAAGATTCTTTAATTTGCCACTTAATATTATATAAGCTATCTATTGCTTAAGTGTTCATTTGGGGGGTATAATTTTCCTTTAAGGAAGTACATACTGTTGATAAATTTTGATACCTTCTTGGTTTTTTATTGGAACTGAATTTTTTTTATACATTATTTATATATGGACATTTATAAATGAATATTTCACTTTGGTTGCCAAGGTCTTTAGATGGATACCAACTGGACTTCACAATATGGATATTTTTAATTAACCAATTATCTGCACCTCCGTATTCTCACTTAGTTGTTAATTGATAATGTTTTAAATACTTTTGCACAACTGATCTGTATGTTTGACAAAGGGGTCCTCCCCGAAATGTTGCAGCATGCAATAAATGGCAAGGGCTTTGCCCTGCCAGCAATATCCTTGTGTGCCGGTGTATTTTTCATAACTACATGTTGATTTAGAGGTAACCAATCCCGTTTATTCTCTGCCTGCCCCGGCCTGATCTGACTACTCTATTGCCTAACGCCTTGTGCTACGACCTTCTGCCCAAAGACTTTGCTTTACAGTCGTGCCCCTCTGCCTATCCAGAACCTCTCGCCTTGCACCTCTCATTTAAGACCTGGTGGCATCCAAGTAGCTGAGGGCTCCTCCCGAGGCAAAAGGCGGTCACACTACAGGTGAAGCACGAGCCGAGACCAGGGTGCTTGGCATTTGTTCTGGTGTTGGGTGCCGACCGTTACACATGCTTTTGCTGAGGATGGACCTAGGGCCCCTACGTTGAAAATATTTCTGCTGTCTTCTTGGATATACGTTCCCCTCATCATAATCTCTCCTATCTCTATCAAACTTTTTCACTTTTTTTTTTTTTGTACGGGGTACAATTAAATCTTCCTCTTTCTTCAATTTAGCGTTCAAATTTTGATCCAATTCTAAATAATGTTCCTCACACACTACGTGGAAGCGAGACGTGAATGTGTATGACATTTTGATGCAATGGGCGGCTGCCTAGATGCATATTAGGACGTACAACTGAGAGCCATAGATTACGAAATAATAGCGGTACTAATATGGTGGTGAGCATATAATATAATGGTTCAAACAACTTGCTTGATGTGGTTTGCTCTCCCCATATATTGCTATCTATGAGTTTTTTGATACAGTCTAAAGCACCCGGGGCTGCTTAGATATAAAATATAATATTTATAACTAAATTCTGAAGTTCGGAGGGCTTGATTCATCCGCTCAGCTGTCCCATTTGTTTGGGGATGGTAGGCAGAAGAGAACTGAAGGGTGATACCCAAGTCTTTACATAAGGAATGCCAGAACTTAGCTGTGAATTGAGATCCCCTGTCAGAGACTATCTCAGCCAGAATGAAGTGTGCCATTTTGCTGAAGTGATCTATAACTACCCAAATGACAGTGTTCCCTTTAGAGGGTGGAAGCTCTACAATAAAGTCCATGGATGAGAGGGAATGGGTAGAGGTTGTAAAAGACAGCTGGGTCGAGTATGGCTAGCCTTGGAAGTGGCACAAATCGTGCAAGCAAAGACAAAGTCCTTGACATCTTTGTGAACTGTTGGCCACCAGACTAGGCATTGTTGTAGTTCTACAGTCTTTTCTGGACCGGGGTGTCCAGCCTGCTTAGAAAAATTAGTCTGTTGTAAGATGGGCAGACGAAGCTCAGAGGGTACAAACGCCATCCCAATAGGTGTATCAGCAGGAGCATACGACTGACCAGACAGGATTTGCTCGTCAAACTGAGGAAAAAGGGAAGCAATAATCTTGGGGTGAGGTATAATAGGATCTTGATTTACAGGGAAACGGTCCACTCGAGTGAAGCTGCGGGATAGTGCATCCACTTTCCCATTCTTGGAACCAGGACGGTAGGTCAAGACAAAGTTGAATCTGGAAAAGAAGAGGGCCCATCTTGCCTTCAGGGATTCAGTCTTTTAAGGGTTTGAATACGTTTTTATGGTCAGTGTAAATAGTGACCGGGATCGAGGACCATTCTAGGAGAGCTAGCTTTGCTGCCAGAAGTTCACTATTCCCAACATCATAATTCTGCTCCGCCTAGAGAATTTTTTGGAGAAGTATGTACATGGATGTAATTTCCAATCAGCAGAATGTCTTTGGGAAAGGATAGCACCGGCTCCAACCTTGGAAGCCTCCACCTCGATAAAAAAGGGCAACACGGGATCAGGATGTCGGAGGACAGATGCGGAGGTGAAAGCATCCTTCAGGGACTGGAATGCTTCTATAGCTGAAGGAGGCCATGAGTTAGGTTTACCCCCTTTACAGATAAGGAGTAAGGATGGGAGCAATGCAGGAGGAGGACCCTTTGATGAACTGTCGGTAGTAATTCGAAAACCCAATAAATCTTTGTATAGCCTTGGTGCTCAAAGGAAGGGGCCACTCCTGGAGACTTTGGCAGGATCCATCTCAAAACCATTCAGGGAGATGATATAGCCGAGAAAAGGGATCTTGGACACTTCAAAGACACATTTCTCTATCTTGGCAAAGAGAGAGTTCTTCCTCAGACGAGAGAATACCTCCTTCACCTGGGAGCGATGACTTTCCATGTCTTTGGAGAAGATTAAGATGTCATCAAGGTGCACGACCACGAATCTCCCCAAGAAGTCCCGAAAGATATCGTTCACGAACTTATGGAAGACGGCAGGGGCATTGCAGAGACCAAAGAGCATCACAAGGCATTTGTAGTGCCCATCCCGAGTGTTGAATGCCGTCTTCCACTCATCCCCTTCACAAATGCGGATGAGGTTGTATGCCCCGCGTAGATCCCACTAAGTGAAGAACTTAGCCCCTTTCAGTTGTTCAAATAGTTCAGTGATCAGAGGCAAAGGATATCGTTTTTTACTGTATTTTTTTAATACGGTAATCAATGCAGGGACGCAGACCATTGTCTTTCTTCTCCACGAAGAAAAAGCCAGCCCCTGCCGGAGAGGTAGAGGGACGAATAAATCCTTGCTGGAGATTTTCTTGGATATAGTCTTTCATGGCAGAGGTTTCTGCAGGAGCAAGGGGATAGGTGCAACCTCTAGGGGGCATGGTTCCAGGAAGGAGATCGACGGGGCAGTCGTAGTAACGATGAGGAGGGAGGAATTCTGCAGACTTTTTAAAAAAGACATCTGAGAATTCCTTGTAGAAAGACAGCAGGGCTTGCATATCTGTCTAAGAGGTAGTCATCCGGTGGAGGGGAGTAGTGGATAGACAATGTTCTTGACAAAATGGACTCCAACGAGAGATCTGCCCTGAAGACCAATCAATGGAAGGGTTATGTAGGCGTAGCTAGGGTAATCCCAATACAACAGGAACGGAGGGGCAGGAAATAATCAGGAACGACAATTTTTCTTTATGCAAAGTCCCAACCTGCACAGGCAATTCGCCCGTAGTCATGGAGATTATCTCAGACGTTAGAGGTCTGTCATCAATTGCTGTAACCCGTAGGGGGGTAGTCAATGGATACAGAAGAACATCCATATATTTGGCAAAAAGAGCGTCCATGAAATTCCCGGCAGCCCCAGAATCAAAAAAGGCAGAGCCGACAATTCTCTTAGTGGCCTGGCGAATCTGTTACAGCAGAAGAAACCTGTGAGAGTTCTTTTGGGTTTTAGGCATAATGCCACCCACATGTGTCATCCCAGGTTTACCTTGAAGAAAACCCTTTGGCTTCACAGGGCAGGAATTGGCAAAATCAGTTTGGCCACCACAGTACAGACACAGACCTGCCAAGTGCCTCCGAAGTCTTTCCTGCTCAGGGAGACGAGCCCTTCCAAACTGCATGGGTTCCTCCCTCAGGGGCAATAACAGACAGCTGTTGGGAGGACGAAAGCAACAGGGGTCTTTGGACGCATGAAGTAAAAAGTAGCTAAAGTCTCTTACTGCGCTCCCTGTCAGGTTGATGTTCCTTGAGCCGTGTATCCACCTTGACGGCGAGAGCAATTAGATCGTCCAACAATTCAGGCCGAACTCTGTAGACCAAGTTGTTTTTGAGATTGGAAGACAAGCCCTGATAGAACCCCCGCAGTGTATGCATCGTTGTTCCAGGTAGTTTCAGCCATCAAGGTTCTGAAGTCAATGGCGTACTCAATGATGCTGCGGTTGCCTTGCCGAATCTGTAGAAGTCGGGAAGAGGTGTTAGCGACCCGACCAGGAGCATCAAATACAGTGCAGAAGGCTTGGAAGAAAGCCTTAACATCAAAGGTCAGAGGAAGTCTTTCTCCCAAAGAGGTGTTGCCCACTCTAGCGGTTTTCCCTCCAAGCGAGACATCACATACCCCACCTTGGCTCGTTCACTGGAGAACTAAGAGGGTTGAAACTCAAACTGGATGAAGCATTGCATCACAAAACCTCTGCAGGCTTGAGGATCCCCATTGTAGCGAGGTGGTGGAGGAATACGGGGTTCACCAGTCGATGAGGCCGCTGTAGGAGAATTACCAGCTGCGTGAGGACTACTGGCAACGGGAGACACAGGAGGCATACGGGATAGAAGAGTATCAAGTACTTGTCCAATGCGGAACTGCTGAGCTTCACAATCTTCCATGCAGGACTCTAATCCCCGGAGTGCTCTTCCGACATCAGGCGCAGCTTCCTCAGTGGGGTCCATGGCCCGAGTATAATGTGAGGGACCTATCGGCTCCCAGAGGGAGTAGTCAGGACCAAGGAGGAAGGTTCAGGTTTAAAGTTCAAGTTCAAGGTACAGGCAAGGGTTCAGTAATGAAATGAAGTAGAAATCCAGGCAGGAGTCAAAAGGCAGGCAGAATGTATCAATATCAACGTTCAGGCATGGTCAAAGTCCAGGAATCAGTAAATCAGCAATAATATAACAACCAGGAATGCTAGAAAACAGAGCCTATACTCGGGCATTGAACTGGCATCCTGGGCATCCTTTTATTTTGAATTTGGCGCCAGTCTGTGTGACGTTATCGCGCTGGCGACACTCCGCTACCCACGTGTTAGCTATGGGCATCGGGAGCTTCTGACAAGAAAGCAGTTTCATCCTAAAGTCTCAGCTCTTTCTGAAATCACATGACCAGGCAAAATGACCTGAGATGCACCTACACACCAATATTACAACTAAATACACTTGCTGCTTCAGGAATGACATTTTATATTGTACAGTGAATTATTTGCAGTGTCAACAGTGTCATTTAGAAATAAAAATGACATCATCAATAACCATGACAGAATGCCTTTAAGGGCCCAATTATATGACCTGAACACCAACATGGTGCCCATAGGATAAGAGTCCAAACCTCTCCACCCCCCACACACATTTATAAAGTTGGCACCACCGCATTGCTATAATAAAACAGAACCTCCACTGAAGGCATCTGCCTAATCCTTATTTATTATGGACAAATACAAGAGTCCTCTGCACTCAACCCATTATCAATATATTTAAGACAGAGACATTTTGTGCTACTGCTACTGAAAAATGCCTTACCCTTTAAACAACACAGGGATTGTTTGTCCATATATTGCAATATATTTAAGTTGACCAACTACGTCAAAGTCATCCCATATCTGGCCAGTCCTATGCTCAATTTTATCTGATTCATTAAGAATTCTATTGCTTCATTATACATTTTACAAAGGGACTAAGTTTTACCTGCAACTTAACTTGCTGCTTTCAAAGTAAAACTCCCAAACTTGGCTGCCCTTTTATTAGACACCAGTGGGATCACCTGACTATAGCTGGGAGGGGTGGGAGCTACAACATGGAGCTGGTCACTGCTCCTGTATAACTATAACAAACAAGGGAAAGTTGTGCTCACCACTTTTTTTAAAACCATTTTAAAACCATTGCACCCCCCCTAATGGTTTTAAAAATTTAAAAAATTTGTGGTGAGCACAACTTTCCCTTGTTTGTTATAGTTATCCCAATTTATTATGGCCTACTATAAGTGCCCCAACATGTATAATGATATAGATATGTGCAGAATTAGCCACTAACTGAAACGTCTATAAGTTCATAATTAGCAATTCATTTTTTTCTTCAGCTAATTGGTCTCAGCTGGTGACTTTCTATTCAAAGTCCTTAAGGGACCCAACAACTACTATATAAATCCGTAATGTTGAATGGACCTTATTCCACATAATGCAGAACATGTAGCCGATCCTTGATTTTGCTATGTGGTTTTTTTTTTTGAAAATTTTTAGTATTAGTATTTTTGAGGATCAGATGCAACAGAAACACATGACTGTAACACTCTAATGACTTATTTTATTTGTCTTTTTCATTCAACAAATATTATTCTACAATCAATCAGGCTACTATGTGGAACAATCTGACCATCGCCTAAAGAAGCTACAGTACTTGGTACACCAATGCCATGAGATTCTCTATCCTGTAAATTTCCTTTACAATTCTGTAGGAGTAACAGAAATATTTCATCTGAAACAATGTGTGTGTGTAATCTCAGGTAAGCTCCATAGAAGAATCAAGTGCAAAATTCTGGGACAAGAACATATTTTATTTGAGCTGCATTTAGCCACTAAAAAGTAGAACATAATAAACTCCTGATGCCACCAGTTTGTTCTTGAACAGGACGGTCTGTTAGTTCTATTAGGACTGCCAGGGTTTCTTTTGAATTTATGTTGCTAAACTGAAATCATTCAGGTCTTAATTCATCAGTGAAGCCTAATGTGCATTTTAGCAGCTTCTCTTGGAAACAAATCAATTTGTTATGATTCATAACTGGCTGAAACATTTCCTTATCTTACAAATAAGACACCACAAAGCTATCACAAAGAATCGAATGGGACCTTCAGTTGTTTGTATTGGAGGAACAATGAATTACTAATGCTCTTAAAGGGTCCATGTGTTCTTTATGTTTCTCTAACATCCCTCCTTCATCAATACAGATAATTTCATAAGAAGAGGTTAGAATATTCTGGACCCATTTCCCACTGTGTTGTGCTTGCTTGTCTGGAATTGAGAGTGAGCATGTAGAATGACAAAGAGATCAGCCTAGAGTACAAATAAGGAAAGCACTTGGCAATTAAAGATCATTGTATTTTATTGGCAGCTCTAAAAGAATTTAGGTTTCAGCATGTGCAGCCTCATTTCAAACAAACTAAATGACACTAATGAGACAAAAGTCACATACTTCTTTCTGCTTGGAATCAATGGCCCTCAGACCTTAAAGATTTTCCTCTTTAGCTTGTTTCTTGGGGTGCACATTGCAACGCTATGTGGGAATATCATGCTTATTGCTTTGTACTTGAAAAGCCAACACCTCAAGACCCCCATGTACTTCTTCTTGAGTCATCTTTCCTTCTCTGACATCTTGCTGTCTATATGCATTGTTCCCAACCTTCTGGACACATTACTGAAGAACGGAAAGAGCATGTCTCTTACCAGCTGTCTGGCTCAGCTTTTGGCAACTGGCACCTCCACTGGGGCTGAATGCTACCTGCTCACTGCAATGTCTTACGACCGATACATGGCCATATGTAACCCGTTGGGCTATATGAAAATTATGAACAACAAACTTTGTGTTCATTTAGTTGCCTGGTCTTGGTTTCTAAGCTTCCTGATCTGTCTGGTTATTGTTCTACAGATCGCTCAGCTGGAGTTCTGTAGATGCAACATCCTTGATTATATTTACTGTGATTTTTCTCCTCTTCTTGCAATTTCATGCAAAAACAGTTTTGCTCTGGAAATAACCACCATGGTATTGTCCGTTCCCATTATCCTTCTTCCTTTTTGGTTTATCATTTCAACATATATATGCATTGGCCTGGCCATATTCAGGATCTCCTCCAATGTTGGGCGACAAAAGGCCTTCTCCACCTGCAGCTCCCACCTCACTGTTGTCTGCACTTATTGCGGGATACTCATTACTAAATACACGGTGCCCATTGGTGGGCAATCAATAACTATGAATAAAGTCATTTCTCTGCTATACACTGTAGGCACACCATTACTCAACCCCATCATATACAGTTTTAGGAACCAGGAGATCAGAGCAGCTCTAAATAAATGGATGACTAGGAGGGTGTAATGTTAGAAACTGTAATGTGGGAAGGAAATATATCCATCAGGAGGTATAAATATAAAATATGAGTAGGAGCTTTCATACTGCTTGCCCTTGAATAGGCATCATTAAAATACATCAGTATTATAGTACCAGTTTTAAAGTACCATCTATTTTGACCACTGAATTGTGATGCCATGTGACCTATGAGAATGCATCTGCCAAGGCAAGACATGAATAAGACTAGGATAGATTCGTATAGTATATACAGGTATACAGAGGAACTGCATTTGTACACATAATAAATGATATTATCTAGGGGAATCGATATTGCAGTTCAAATCCAATACAAATATCCAAATAAGGAATGGTCAAGTACACTGTACAATAATCTATACATTTTTACTGTACTGTGTAAAGGCATCATTATAGGAGCTCTCATCTGTAGCTTTCAATATAAGTCTATTTATTTATTATATGTGTGTATATCAATAAATGCAAATATACAGTCAAGGAATATTCTGAACATTGTCACTTTAATGTAGTGTAGGTTAAAAACATTGATATTACTTCCAGCTGGATTAGTTTGTAATTGATTTTGTATAATAATAATTATTATTATTTCCTCTTTCAGGATCAGTTTTTCTTTTTACAGATCAGGGGGATTGCAAGGGTGTCCAATACACTATCCTTATCAATATCTTTATGAAAAGGTTTAAAGGGATACTGTCATGGGAAAAAAAATTTTTTTTTTTAAAAATGAATCAGTTAATAGTGCTGCTCCAGCAGAATTCTGCACTGAAATCCATTTCTCAAAAGAGCAAACTGATTTTTTTATATTCAATTTTGAAATCTGATATGGGGCTAGACATTTTGTCAATTTCCCAGCTGCCCCTGGTCCTGTGATATGTGCCTGCACTTCAGGAGAGAAATGCTTTCTGGCAGGCTGCTGTTTTTCCTTCTCAATGTAGCTGAATGTGTCTCAGTGGGACCTGGATTTTACTATTGAGTGCTGTACTTAGATCTACCAGGCAGCTGTTATCTTGTGTTAGGGAGCTGTTATCTGGTTACCTTCCCATTGTTCTGTTGTTTGGCTGCTGGGGGGGGGGAAAGGGAGCGGGTGATATCACTCCACCTTGCAGTACAGCAGTAAAGAGTGATTGAAGTTTATCAGAGCACAAGTCACATGACCAGGGGCAGCTGGGAAATTGACAAAATCTCTAGCCCCATGTCAAATTTCAAAATTGAATATTAAAAAATCTGTTTGCTCTTTTGAAAAATGGATTTCAGTGCAGAATTCTGCTGGAGCAGCACTATTAACTGATTCATTTTGGAAATAATTTTTTTTCCCATGACAGTATCCCTTTAAGAAAATGTGATACCTTCACTAATCTGTACTAATGTTTTAAGACTCCCCCATTCATGTTCTATGAAAAACGGTGGGGTCTATGCTGGTAAGGTCAGACCTTAGCAGTAATAAGGGTTAGTTTTTATAAAAAAGTAATTTTGTCTTTAATTGCTGTTCAAACTGCCTAAAAGGCCTTGTCATCGTATCACCTCAGGAAAGGTAACTCCTATTAAAATCCATGGATACTATACTTTGATACTATACACTGTACATGTTTGATCATTTTTGTGGGCTTCTTTAAGTTGGCCAAAGTTCCCAGTCATTTAGGTAAGGTTATCGTGGTCTTCAATGGGTTTAGCTTGAAAATCCAAACTTCTCTGGGTTTTCGGACAAAAATTCTTATAAATCAAGCAATTCGGGAAAAAAGCACGAGCAATTCGGATTTTCGCTCAATTTTATCAAGTTTTTCCACAATCCGATAAATTCTGGTTATTTTATTAATAAGTAAGGTTGAATCGAGCATAAGAGTTTGGTGGGTTTTTTTTTTAAATAAAGTATGAGATAAATTCAGATTTTAGCAAATAACCCCCTTAATGTTGGTTATATATTTTTACAGAAATAATATATTTAGGGATCTATTGATAACATTGACAGATAAGTGCTAGTTTGCAACTTGTCACAATTGTTTCCATTCCATTTGTTTTCAATGATGGATTTAAAAATGGAAGTGTCCCATGTCTCCTATGTGTCAGTTAGAATAAAAAGGGCCAATGATGGCATGAAACGTTTGTCAAAGCCATGATGTTACAATAAAGGCTTTTTCATTCTTAATCACTTGATGGTGTTGTTCATTGACTCTTTCCAGTTTTGTGATAGTTTGTGACTATCTATTACTGTCGCTGCTGATTCTGAATCCTTCCAGAGCACAACTCACTGACTCTACTATATTGACAGACTTGCAGGATCCCACATCACCTCTTTGACACCTTTAGTGAACGTGGACCATCTCCAGTGGATCCTCCAAGGAAACCTCTAACCTGATTCCCTTTCCACTACAATCCCTGCAGCACATGGGAGAGAAACCTTCAACATATCCCCTATCTATGTTGGAGCTCAGAACTGCTATTTGTAGCCCAATCTATCTGACTCACACTCCTATAGTGGTACTATAACAGGAGCTCATCTACCTCTATCTGCATAGCTCATTAACAGGGTTTTGTTCCCAAAATTACACTACTTAGGGGTTATGTAATAAAAGGCACTAAATTTGCCCAGGGGCAGTAACCCACAGCAACCAATCAGAAGGTAGCATTTACTATGCATCTGTTTAAAAGCAAACATCTTATTGGTTGCTATGGGTTACTGCTCCTGGGCAAATGTAGTGCCAGTTATTACATATGGGGGCTAGAGTGGTACTATAAATGAAGCTCACATACCTCTATCTACATACCTCATCCATGGGGTCCCTGTTCCCTTAATCCCACTCCTATAGTGGTACTATAACAGGATCTCACCTATCTCTATCTACATACTTTTTAAAGGATTGAACTTGATGGACAGGGTCGGGACCGACCATGTTGATGGACATGTGTCTTTTTTCAACCTAATTTACAATGTTACCTTATTCATGGGGTCCTTGTTCCCCAGCTTACATTCATAGGGGCAAATGTACTCACATGCATATTTTCACTTCAGAAGTCTCTTCCATACTTCGTGCAGCTCTGTCAGACAATATTTGGCAGCAAATATGCATATTTATAAAAATGCAAAACTTTATCTCGACAAATAAATGCTGGCGTACTTTTGCCAGCGACAATTCATCGGTGAGAAAGCTTCTTAGAAAATTTTCTCTAGCATTACTTTCTTCCTACCGAAACTTCTTTAACATACATGCATAAACTCAATTTAAATATGGTCACTATATATATGTATGTCTTTATTAGATATGTTGGTGAAATTGCAGGAAGTGGCCAATTATTCTTAAAAATATCCAAGGAAGAAAAATAAAGACAAAAGAGATTCTCTTTTGTTCTAGACATGGGTCCACCCAAAAACAAATGTAACATGAGCTTCAAATGGTTAAAAAAGTGTAAATAATATACATTTAAGAGCTACACCTTGTGAACATATTCCCACGTTAAAATATGAAAAAAAAACTTTTTCATAAAACATTTTTCCTTTTTTAATCATTTTTTTGGCATACAGGATATGATGTCACTGATAATAATGTTGAGGATATAGCTTCATCTTATCAATTCGTCGGGTAGAACCGGGCAAAATAGACTTTGGCAAAAAGGGTAACATAGGGAAGTTTGCACTAGTGAATTGTCTTCTTCACTTTTAGTAAATTGTTGATGTCCCTACAAATTGTAATTTTAGTAAAAATGTGCCCTTTTGTAAATTTGGTACTATAACAGGAGCTCTCTGACCACTAGCTACATATCTTACTTATCAGGGTCCCTGTTCCCCAATATCAACTCCCTTAGGGCACTCTTCTTTACAGGGGCCTTGTTGTCCTACACTCTCCAGTGAACATTTACCCTGGTCACCAGGTGGAAACCAGAGAAAGAGTCATGAGTTCCCAGTCACTATTTCTGCATGAATAGGAAACACCCATAAACTCCCAGGGCAAATAAGGAACAATGTTCTCATTGAGTTATCTAGGTTACAGGATCAGGACTTAGCAAATAGAGGGAAAATTCAGGCTAGTAGGGAATTTCCAGAGCCAGTAAGGAATTTAGTCCCATGGGTCCCTACACCTCAATCGAATTAGACAATGCCAAATGCCAATTGCCCAGGTGGAGGAACCAGGTAGATTATTATCATGTTTAAGAATGTGTCACGCAAAACACAAAAAACAGTAAAAAATGTCAAACTGGGTTCACTGGGACCACAGATCTTGAAAAGATCAAGGAGTTATACTATGATTTCTTCAATAAACTATGTTCAGGAACAGATGAATCCCATACACTTTCTCTAGATCTCTACCTAGGAAAAGCAAAAGCTCACATTATAATATAATGAAATATTAAATGATCCCATTACAATTGAAGAGACTTCCCAGGCTTCCAAAACATTGCTGTTGGCAAAGCAGCAGGTCCAGATGGATTCAACAGTAAAGAAACTTCTCCAGCTACATGTAGGCCCAAGATTAAAGGGCTTCATAGCAAACAGATTGCAAACAACCTTGCCTTCCATTCTTTCTCCACACCAACTAGGATTTATACATTGCGGTGGTGGAAATCAGAGCAGCCATAGACACAGTAATAGTAATACAAGGACACCAAACTCTGACAAAATGCTTTTGAGCTTAAATGGAGATAAAGTATCCTGGATCCACCAAGTCAACAATCTACACAATCTAAAACAGTTCACACCTACACCTTAAGGATACACAGTGATAGACAGGGGTGCCCCCTTGTTAACTGGCAAAACATTTATGTTGTAAATAAATATACACAGTATATCCACTAGATATTCACTAGTGAAATAGTGAGCACAAATGTGTAACAGGAAAATGCATTTAGCAATGTAATAGAGTTTCCAGAAAAGAACCTTGCACATATCAGCACTTACATTGTAGAATTTTTGTGAAAAAAATATGTTGCTCTTTATCTAACTTCTCCGTTGATATACAGCACTCAGGGAGCTCATTTATCAACATTGTCTTCACTAAATTATTAACCCTCGATATTTGACCCTTAGTGAATCGGCCCCTAAAACTCACAGCTCATGCTCAATTCAAGACCACGTACAGTTCTCACCAACATACATCTGGTGTGATGATCGTACCAATGCTATCCTACTTGGGGTACCAGATTTAAGAGAAATGACATGGAGAGCTGGATCTTCCCTTGGAGCTGTTTTTTATTTTAAGAATTTAAATTAAAAATGTAATTACTTAAATATATAGGGGTAAATTTATCAAAGAGTGAAGTTCCGCCACTAGAGTGAAATTCCGCAGCTCTCAATTCATTTCTATGGGATTTTGAAAGGCGTATTTATCAATGGGTGAAAGTGAAAGTTCACCCTCTGGCGGAATTTCACTCTAGTGGCGGAACTTCACTATTAACTTCACTCTTTGATAAATATACCCCCATATTGTCAAATGGTGTTGACTTGTAAGACTTATCTAAATACAATCCTGGGACTTGATTAAAATAGTGGTTATATAACCCTTAGAAATTTAGAAAGGGCTCTTTTGATTTCTTTACTCCTGAAGCTGTAAATAATCGGATTTAGCAATGGTGTCAACACTGTGTAGAGCAGAGACAAAATCTTATTGAGAGACAATGAGTGGCCTTTAGACAGAAATAAATACGCAACAATCAATGTCCCATAATATACACACACAACTGTCAGGTGGGAACTGCAGGTGTAAAAGGCTTTCTGTTTTCCAGTGGAAGATGGTATCCTAAGGATGGTATGAAAGATGATGATATAAGTTGCTGTAATGAAGGCTAATGGCAAAACTGTTGCTGGTAAACCCCCGATGAGGTTCTCAGCTTCAACAAAAGATGTGTCTGAACAAGAAAGTTGTAGAAGAGGTGCCAGATCACAGAAAAAATGATCAATCACATTTGGACCACAGAACTGCAATCTCCCTATTTGAATAGATGTGAGCAGCATGAGCATGAAGGCTAGAATCCAACACCAGAAAGCAAGGTGGACGCATCTCTTAAGGTTCATAACTGATGAATAATGCAGTGGCCTACATATGGCTAGATATCTATCATACGACATGATGGAAAGAATAAAGCACTCCGTAGCTGCCAAAGAACCAAAAAGATAAAACTGAGCAAAACATCCAACAAAGGTGATGGTTACTTCTCTCACTATAGTGTCCAACATCAGGGGGACAATTACTGTGGTCAGGAGCAGATCACAAGTAGATAAATGACCCAAGAAGAAGTACATAGGAGAATCAAGACTTTGACAGAAGGTCACCAACATAATAATCATGAGATTTCCAGTCACAGTCAATAAGTAAATAAGGAGGAGGCCAAGGATCAAAATGCCTTTGAAGCTATAAAGGTCATGAAATCCCAAAAGAATGAAATCTGATACCATTGTCCAGTTTTCCTTATTAATTGCCTGTCAATTCAAGAAAGAGAATAAGTTAAACCTTGCATGAACTAGGCGATATAAGGATGATATCCAAGGTACTGTATTAAAGGACATCTGATAATTAGATCTTAAATCTCTTTGGGAAATACAGTCCAGACTTGGAGATAGAATGGTCAACAAGGTGTATGACCAAGTTAAACCTCATAGTGCTACCCATGAAGTTTTAAATTACAGTGATGCTCAGATGTTATCAATCACCTTACATCCTATTTTAGACCTCTCTTCCAAATCTTCCATCTCCCCCACAAGTGCCTAAGTACTTCTACAGTTTGTGCATTTTTTTTTTATTTTTCTCTGACAAAAAAGAAACACGGTGACATATTTTATTAGTAAATTTACAGATTTTTTGGAAGTAAATCACTATTATTTTCATTCTTAGGTTATTTCACTATATTTATGTTACACATTAGGGCTCATTTACAAACCCAAAAAGTGGGAAAATGGGTGGATAACTGTCACACTACTCCCAAGTAAATTTGCCCTATTTGCCCTAGAGTTTATGCATCTATAGAATATACCACAACTGACACCCCTTTCCATTCCTCTGTTCACCTTTCACGTTCTCTTCCTTTTGGGATACCTAGTCCTGGACTGAGATTCAAAGTGGGATTTTAAGCTTGCAGGAGCCCAAACAGCTCCCCACAAGTCCCATAAATAGTTGGTGTTTATGTCAATCTCTTTTTGGAATTTACCAGAATCTACAGATTCTGGGCCTATAACCCATCCTCTTCCAGCGACCCTGTCTAGGCACAGTATTGTGGGTAGGTGGTAGCCATGGTCTACAGAACTGGCCATATGGCATAATATGACATATTAAACAGTAGAAGGTACCAAGCAAGCCTTGGACCATAAGCAGGAAACCTGGATGGCAGGCATTTTTATTGGATGGACTCTTTGATTGTACAAATGAAACTTGTAGTCAACACCACATAGGATTATACACTGAGCTGGGTTCACTTTGCACACATAGTAACATCTCATGTCTACATGTGACCTTTATCAAGCTTGATCAGTGGTCAGTGTAGACCTGAAACATTGCTACCTGGAATCTGTGTCAAATATGTACAATAAAGGCATTTTAATTCATTGAAAAAGTTTTATATTTCTGTCTGGAATATGTGTGGACTCCTGTACAAAAGCATACAGTAACCCAATGTACGTAAAGTGCGAGATATTGGGAAAACAATCCTTGGCCTCACCCCCTAATATTTGATAACATAATCACCCTTAATTGTGAAATCTGGGGTAGATACATTCATCTGTTCCCAAATGTCCATATTTAAGGCAAGGTCAAACTACACATTTACTACATATTATAAATGGGGTCACAGACAGACACTATTCAGCAGCAGAGAAACTACTCACAGTGCAGAGGGGCAAATAGATTCAGGAGGATACATATAGGCGGTTGTTTATTAAACCTTGAACTTTTCTGATCAAGCTTTTATTGGCAAAAATTCCATTTTTTTTCTGAAAAAAAGCTCAAATTTTTCAAGATTTATTATACCCCGATGCTGCAAAAAGCCTGAATCTGAAAATTAGCCATCTCAGATCTGTTGAGGTCCTGTATAAGTCAATGGGAGAGGCACCTATACCAATTTCAAGTTTTCGTGGTGTGTACTGGATTTAGCCCGAAAGTCCGACTTTTTCGGGATTTTCAGACAAAAGCTCAAAAAATGAAATGATTTGGGGGAAAAACTGAAAATTTTACACGATTTGGGTTTTTGTTTGATCTTGAGTTTTTTCACGTTCAGATTAAATCTAGTTTTTTATTAATAAATAAACTATAATTTGGCATAGGGGTTTGGTTGAGCTTTTTTTTATTAATAGTATGAGGTAAATTTGGATTTTAGTAGATAACCCTCTAAGTTTAATATTGAAGATATTGGGGCAGATTTACTTGAGGGTGAAAATTTGCCAACGACTTCGTCAGGCGAAAATTTGCTCGAGTTTCGTTGTGGGCGCCGAACACTGGTGACGTTTCGCTAGCATTAGTTCTTCAATACGAGCAATTAAAGGCGAAGATGCGCTAGCGTTCGTTTCTGCCTAGCGCAAATTCAGTAGAGGTCTTGCACTTGGGTTCATTTGCATACGGCGGGAAATTTAAAGTTGAATGGACGTATATGTTGCAGCAAATACATTACACTACACAAGTCCAGGGAACCTTAATAAAGACAATAGAGTTGTTATATTGCCCTACACATGAGCCCACTGTATAGTTTATGTTCCATATGTTGAAAAATGTATGGGAGAACCCAGTTACCCAATAAAAAATTTTAAAATTTAAAGCCTATCATTCTGAAAAAAGAAAAAGACGCCAGCGTTTTTTGGACTTAGAAGTTTTTTCTACTAAAAAATATAATGTAAGTAACAGAAGATTGAGGAAGATCTATGCACTCCAATGCACTTCATCTGGTCTGAGCTGGAGAAGGCAAGTCTGGTGAAAGAGGTAACGCTCAGTAAAATCCGTATTTTATTGAATTTACGTAATAACGACCATTCGCCAGAGCGAATGTTCGCCTGGTGAAAGAGTGTGAATGACCGCTAGCGTCTATCTCCTTCGCTAGCAAAGTTACACCTGCGCCCGTTAATAATTTGGCGATGTCCCTGCTGGAGGTAAGGCTAGTGAATTGACGCTAGCGTTAGCCACTTTGCCCTCGAGTAAATCTGCCCCATTCTGATGTTCTGTAGACCTGTTTGTGATGGGTCCATACAAAGTCTTGTTTGGCCCCTGCTGGACAGTAATCCCCGGCAAAGAAATAAGCCCCAGACAGACCAAATAAACCCCTTTCTGAACTCTAAACTATCATCAACTGGAACCTGAACTCATTCCCCAGCTGAGTTTGTGAAAAATGTGACCCTGAAATGTGAGTAGAACATTAGCCCCACTAGCTGCCAGCTCATACAATGTTCTCAAGCTCCTTTTATTAAATGTGCGTTGTGTGATATTGTAGTTCATATTGTAGTTCAGAGAATTTCCACTGTATTGTACCTTCCCTTCCTGGTTAAAAAGAGAAATCTGTTTATAAAAATGTTGTGGAGTCTTTGTCTCCCTAGGCCTTGCTGTGGTTACAAATACTGTATCTATAAAGGAAATATATTTAATAAATTGAACTTTTTACTCTTCTTTACAGATGAGCATTGGTGTTTGTCAGAAGTACAGCAGGTTATTTTATAGAGGCAAAGATAGAAACATCTTTACATACCTATAACCAGTACATAGGCACCTAGTTACCTGCATTTATGGAGAGCAAGTTAGTTAAAAAAAAACAATTAAATGCTCAATTTATGATTGGTAGCTACGGGGTTCATGCAAAAATGTGTACAGGTTTACACCCATAAAAATGGCATTGACAATGTGCTTGGACCTACCCTGGCCAAGGGCTTCATTTCCATGATGCTCCTGTTCAGTCACACAATATTTAGATGGTAAGTGTCCTCTTAAGTTACGCCCACCTGAATTTAAGCTGGAAATCTGGGAAAGAATGTTACATCAGGCATAAGAAACTCCTTGTCAATGAGTAGTGTAGTGTTGGATATAATATCAGTTAAATAACCATAACTGTTATTAAATAATTAGATTACTAAGAACAGAAAGCCAACCTTCTCCCAGTCCCTAACAGTAGAAGCAATTGGAAAGTTCAGCACAGACCCATAAATAGTCAGGTTGGTCGCCTTCAATACAAAGACAAGAGCTTCAATGGCTGTTTTTATACTTAACTTGGAGACTTTCCTTACTCAGAGCTTGTTAGCAGGAGATTGAGCCAGTAGGGAGAAGAGATGCTCTATGTAATTACACTCCAAGGCCCTGTTATCAATGCGAGTTATTATTGTGCCAGTTCATATGTAACAATTTTTCAATTCAATTGAATTTGTAGGAATAATCACTTACCCAAGAGCAGTAGCTTGGAGAATGTTTTTGAATTTAGGGAAACTGCAGCAGACACATTTTCTTCCAGTTATAGGCTCAAAGTGCTCATTAACAAAGAGTTGGCAAAAGACAGGTGTAAAGATCCAAGTTATTTGCCCATAATGCTCCCCAAATTGTAGCACTCTCAGGCAGACTCTTTGCACCTCCAGCATAAAAATCAAATTTTAGGTTTTTCAAACTTCCTATATGAAGATAATTGAGATAAAACCAGAGAAAGCCGGAGAAAATCATTTTCACTGAGATATTTACAATAAACTCAATACCGTTAATCTGTGGGGAAAATTCCTTAAAAAAATCGCGTTCTTAAAAATTTTTAAAGTGTGCATTTCCACTAAGATTATCTTGAAAAGCAGAAAAAATGCAATATTAAATATGACTAAATAGGCCCCTATAGTGTTTATTAAAAAGAAACAGCTGTGAAGGTACATTTTTGTAACAATCCACTACAGCCCCCCAACATTAAAGGGATACTGTCATGGGAAAAAACATTTTTTTCAAAATGAATCAGTTAATAGTGCTGCTCCAGCAGAATTCTGCACTGAAATCCAGTTCTTGAATAAAACCTTGTGGGTGAAGCCAAACAAATTGTCATTTATTTTTCACCAGCAAGCAGTTCATTCTTTCCTGGACACTAAATAATGGAGCCCTATTAGGGGAGGCTCTTATCTAAGCTCCTGGCACTGTACTGACAAATATTTATCTGTCTATGAATTCTGTGACGTAATCAATGTGTCTAGTCCCAATAACAAGGAGAATGTTTCTTTATTTATACGGTTTTCAACTTGCCCATGTATGTGCCCCTCTATGTCTCCTCACATGGTTTACCTTCTGTTAGTATGTAGAGAAGATACTATGGGATCCAGATTATCATTTTAAATCAGATACCGAGATGTTGGGCAAATCTTGAAACCAGCTCTTTTCTATCAAATCTATGCTATACCAACTACTTGCCTGCCCCTGGTACAACTCTTTATCAGTCTTGTCCCACTGGCTGAGAAGTCTCACCTCTATTGTAGTCTCTGTGCAAGTCACAAAGCCATTCTCTTCACTCTTCACTGGAGCTTACTCTTTCCCCTGTCACTCCAGGAGGGAGTGGATGCACTGGGAGCCTGGAGCTTAGTCCCCAGTAAACAGAAGGCCCCAAAGGTGGTGAGGCCCTTGGTGAAGTCTGTGATACACGGACCCAGTGAATGAGGTATAGTCAGGATAGGGCAGTTCTCTGTGTGAGCATTTTCTAGGAAAGTGAGATTGATAGAATTAGTGAGCAAGAGCAGCCTGTGCTCCAACTAAGAGGGATAACAAGGGGGTAGTGCTCCCCTCAGGCAAGACTGGCCTGTAGAATTGGGATCACTGACTAATAGGGATTTAGGTTATGTGATTTCCCTGATCCAACATGTGGGGATCCAGGTCACGGGTGCATCTATCTATGCTATCTTCACAGGGATGTCACAAGAAATACACAATAGAAGGTGGTGATGACCTTCAATCAAACACAGTGGGTTGCTGCAAACTTTGTCCTATTTATTGTGTTCACAGCACAAATTTTGCAGCAACCCACTGCATTTGATTGAAGGTCATCACCACCTTCTATTGTGTATTCCCTGCTTCATTAGATGGAAGCACTAGTGACTGAACTTACCTGTTGAATCCACTCATTTTCCATTTGAGATGTTGGCTCTGAAATGTTGTTACCCGACATGTATTTAAACATAAACACTTCAGAGGATTTTTGAGGATCAAAACCCTGATTTTCCCATTAAGAGAATTTTATCCTGTTGCTGTTTGTTTTGTTCAAGAACCTTTTGTGTTCCAATTCTTTTATTTAGTCACACAGGACAAGTGAGGTGAAGTTGTACAACACCATTCCTTCACCTTTTCATGTAGCAAAGGCCCATCCTGTGGAGGGAGGGTCAAATGTATCTGGTGCTCTGCCTGTTTCCTAGCTGGACAAGGTCTAGCCTGGCCTAGATGGGGTTATATCTCCATTCTAGGAGACCCATCATGCAAGAAATGAATTCAATTGGTGTAGAAACCATGGCATTTGGCATGTTCTGCACTTTGCACCGTGCCCCATGTTTGTGAGGCTGTTTGACCACTTCTTGCCCTAGGACCTCTCTTTGAGCTTATACTGTGCTGACCCTTTCTACAGAATCTGGTGACCTTAGTAGAAGTCATTCGGGCTATTGGGACTGATCTCAAATTCTCTTGTATGCAAACAGGGTCGGACTGGGCCGGTGGGCCTCTGGCTCTTGTGGGCCCTGCTGGCCCAGTCCTGTTCTCTGCGCTAATCTTCTTGCCGCAGGTCGCGGCAAATACAAGCTGCATGCATGTGCGCCCATGCATGTGCGGTGGGGGGTGGCTCGGCCATGGAGCCCGGCAGTAGGGACCCAGAGGGCATACACGGCAATCCCGGTCCACCGCGGGCCCCAGTTCCACCCTGTATGTAAAGCACCTCCTAGCCCTCAACAACAATGAGGGGTGCATTGTATTCAAAGGGGAAAAGATTGACCGTATAAAAATACTCACTCAAAGAAAACAATGGCTGAGGATGTATAGTAAAAGCTGCACTAGTAAGAAGCATTCTCCCATTTGGTTACTAGAAAAGGGCTAAGCTGTCAAAAATGTGACATTTTCATGTAAAAGCTAAAAAGTTTAGATTTTTATTTATTCATGTTGAGCTGGAGCTCACTGTCAGACTGTACTGTTTCTTTGCAAACTGTGCCTATTAAATATGTATTTCTTATCTTTAATCATACAGAGCCAACACATACGTACTATTCATATTGACATCTGCCTCCTCTTAAAGGAACAGTTCAGTGTGAAAATAAAAACTGTGCAAAATAAAAAAATGTATCTAATATAGTTAGTTAGGCAAAAATGTAATGTATAAAGGCTGGAGTGAGTGGATGTGTAACATAATAGCCAGAACACTACTTCCTGCTTATCAGCTCTCTAACTCTGAGTTAAGGAGGCCATACACGGGCCGATAAAAGCTGCCGACAGACCGAGTCGGCAGCTTATTGGCCCGTGTATGGGGGCCCCCAACGGGCTTCCCCGATCAAGATCTGCACGAAAGTCAGCCAGATCTCGATCGGATGGGACTAAAAATCCCGTCGGATCACGGCCGCATCTGTTTGTTGATACAGTCCCGTCTGCGTTCGCTAGGATCCGATCTTTGGGCCCTAGGGGATCAGCCCGATATTGCCCACCTCAAGGTGGGCATATCGGAGGGAGATCCGCTTGTTTGGCGACATCGCCAAACGAGCGGATCTCTCCATGTATGGCCACCTTTAGTCAGTGACTTTAAGGGGGCCCACATGGGACATAACTGTTCAGTGAGTTTGTAATTGATCCTCAGCATTCAGCTCAGATTCAAAAGCAACAGATATGTCCCATGTGGCCTCCCCTCAAGTCTCTGATTGGCTACTGCCTGGTAACCAATCAGTGGAAACCAAGAGAGCTGAAAAGCAGGAAGTAGTGTTCTGGCTATTATGTTACACATTCACTCACTCCAGCCTTTATACATTACATTTTTGCCTAACTAACTACTGTATATTAGATACATTTTTATTTTGCACAGCCTGTCTATTTACCCAGTTTTTATTTTTACACCGAACAATTCTTTTAATCTCAGATACATCTCCAAATTCAGTTTTAAAGCACCTCAGCTGAATGGAATGGAATCAACGCTGTTTATACATCTCACCGTGGATATCAGAACTGAAATGATGTTTCCATCTTCCAGATGATCTCATATATATAGTAAATAAAGTTCCCCCTGTTGTAAAATATAAGGATATTATAAATCACAGAGGAGTTCCATGACCATATAAAAGCACAAGTCCAAAGGTCATGAAACTCCGATGTTATTTCTAATATCCTCATATTTTCCTACAAGGGTTACTTTATTTATTATAATGCGCAAGGTTTAGTGAGTCATGTGATCAAAATTATATCACAAGACCCATTAATAAGGATATAATTGACTTTTAATAATTATATATATTTGCTCCAACATTATTATCATCCCTGGCATTTTCCACCTAAGCACAGACCACTATCGATATCTGCACTCAAAAGATTCCACTCTATTCCAGAAGACCATGACCATCTTCTCTAGTGTAATTCTTCTCTTTTTCCAGGTGACAGGTGTTGTACAGACAGTATTGGGGCAGCAGCAGAACCTCCTTTACAACGAGGACAGTCATGACTTCAGCTGGAGGACCACTCAGTTCAACACTGTTCTTTTTTACCTTTAACAACACTAGTAAAGTTACATCATTCTCCTGGGCAGGAATTATATGGCATATCTCCTGTGTGGCTTAGGTTACCGCACACACAAGGGGGTGGACACAAATGTTGGTACTTTGTACTTGTGTTCATGGGGGGGACCCATATAAATAACTTGTAGGGGGCACCCAACGGGGCAAATTCACTAAGATGCGAAGTTGCGCCAGGCGCAACTTCGCCGCACTTCGCCAGGCGTAGTTTTGCCAGGGCTCCGCAAATTCACTAAAATCCGAAGTTGCGCACAGGGGTAGCGTAAGGTTGCGAAGTTGCGCTAGCGTTTATTCGCTATATAAAGCGAAGTTACGCTAGCGAAGGCTAATTTGCATACGGCGCGAAATTCAAATTTCAATGGAGGAACACGTATCTGCACTACAAATGCCTGGGAAACCTTCAAATCAGCAAATAAAAATTTTATTTTGCCCTACACATGTGCCCACTGTCTAGGTAAGTTGCCATGAGTCAGGAAATGTGGGGGGGAGGAAGGGGAGCCCCAAAAAATTTTCGATCTTTTTCAGCCTATCAGCCATCATGTAGAAAACACGCCAGCGTTTTTTTGGGACTTAGAAAAAAATTGACTTTTTTTTAAACAATCCCTATCTACTCTATTGCGCTTCGCCAGGTCTGAGGTGGCGAAGGAAGTCTAGCGTAAAAGGTAGCGTTCAGTACACTGCGCGCATAAGTGAATTTGCGTAGTTTCGTCGCTAGCGAAACTTCGCCTGGCGTAAGGTTGCGAAGTAACACTAGCGAAACTACACCAGCGTTCATTAGTGAATTTGCGCAGTAGCGAAAATGCCAAACGCTAGCGAATTAACGCTAGCGTTCGGCACTTCGCGGCTTAGTGAATTTGCCCCAAAGTTTCTGATGGCGGCCTGACATCACTCTGACACGAGGGTTAGGAATGGGTGATGTGCCCAAACTCCGTGATACTTTTCTATCTCTCTAGGAATCAAGACAGGAGGTTGTGTCTCCATCTACATGACCATGGTGATTGAGCTGGTGGAGGCAATGTTGGCTTGTGCCCGAATTGGGGTCATCCATTACAAAGTGGTGAGTTCTGCCGTAAGGAATGCTGGGTACTCTTCCCTACACTGCATGATAAGTTTATTGTGCACTTAGCGTTCCTAAGTTATGCATATGTATTTTAAACAGGTATAGGAGCTGCCATATTGCTTGCCTTGTATGATGTGTTCTGTATTAATAGAATAATTTTACATGAAATCCAATTTTTTTAAAAAAACATCCACAGCTGTTATAAATGTATTGAAAATTGGAGCTATCAATCATATGTTGCCGTCCTGCCTTTATGCCGTAGGCAAAGGGATGGGGCAGTCAATGACTTTCACTTTCCATGCAGTACTTACTAGATGTCTCTGCACTCCTCACTACCTCTCCCTCCTCACTGTCTATAATTCATGGGTATAGGTATTAAGTCTCCCATTCAGCCACATACACAAGGTAGGAGGGGAGATACACAACTTAATAGGTGTCCACAAAATGGCACCTGGATTGAGAAATCCAAGACTGAAGGAAACAAGATTTAAATTTATATAGTGTAAGTAAAGTGTATTTTGCTAAATTTTTGGGGCAAAACTCAAATTTTTCATGGGTTTTTAAAAACTAGAATTTTTCGAAATGTATTAATGCCCAATGTAGCAAAAAGCCTGAATCCAAAAATCCTCCACCATCCTATCCACCTGCCGAGGTTGAGTATAAGTCAAAGGCAGAGGTCCCTATCCTATTTGGAGGTTTCTGTGGTATGCACTGGAAATAGCCTGAAAAGCCCCAAATCGGAAGAAACCTGTCTTTTTTCATGAAAAAAAACCCAAAAAAGGTTTTCTCTCATTTTTATAGAGTTTTTACCCGAACCGATAAAATAGAACTTTTTTGATAACAAATAAGGTAAAATTGGGCACAGGAGTTTGGTCGTGGTTTTTTTATTAAAACAATTAGATAAATTTGGATTTTAGTAAATACCCTCCTAAATAATGTTTTAGCAAATAATACATCCAGTAAGGATAAATTGTATCTTCGTTGGGATCATCAGGTACTGTTTTATTATTATAGAGAAAAAGGAAATAATTTCTAAAAATTGTAATTGTTTGCTTAAAATGGACTCTATGGGAGACGCCCTTCCTGTAATTCAGAGCTTTCTGGTTAACAGCTTTGTGGATAATGAATCCCATACCTGTTAATGTCTACAGGATGGAATTAACATTGTTAATGGGCTTTTGTAAAGGACTGAACCCTATAAAATGATTACCTAGCTAGAGCTATACGTTTGAGTTCCATAGTTATATCTTCTTCAACAGCATTAGAATCCACTGGCTAATTAAAACTAAGATATTTACTAAGGACTTTTTTTATTTCTTTATTCCTTAAACTATAGATAAGTGGATTCAGCAATGGTGTCAACACTGTATAGAGCAGAGACAAAACCTTATTGAGATTCAACGAGTGACCTTTAGACAGGAATAAATAGGCAACAATCAATGTACCATAATAAACAGACACAACTGCCAAATGGGAACTGCAGGTGTAAAAGGCTTTCTGCTTGCCAATAGCAGATGGTATTTTAAGGATGGTGCAGAAAATGGTCATGTATGTCTTAGAGATGAAAAGCAGTGGCAAGAATGTTGATGGAATGCCTACTACAAGGTTCTCTGTTTCAACAAAAGATGTGTCTGAACAAGAAAGCTGAAGAAGAGGTGCCAGATCACAAAAGAAATGGTCAATGACATTTGGGCCACAAAAATTCAATCTTCCTATTTGAACAGCTGTGAGTAGCATCAGCATGAAGGCTACAATCCAACACCAGAAAGCAAGGTGGAAGCATCTCTTGAGGTTCATCACAGACGAATAATGCAATGGGTTACATATGGCTAAATATCTATCATAGGACATGACAGAAAGAATATAACACTCTGTAGTTGCCAAGGAACCAAAAAGATAAAACTGGGCAAAACATCCAACAAAGGATATGGTTACTTCTCTCAATGTACTATCCAACAGCAATGGAACTACTACTATGGAGAGAAGCAGATCACAACAAGATAAATGACCCAGGAAGAAGTACATGGGAGAATCAAATCTTTGGCTGAAGGTCACCAACATAATAATCATGACATTTCCAATTACTGTCACCAAGTAAATAAGAAAAATGCCAATGAATAAAACACTTTTGACGTTGCAAAGCTCATGAAAACCTAAAAGAAGGAAATCTGCAACTGTTGTCCGGTTTTCCTTATTCATTTTCAGCCAATGTGTGCAGGAGCTTGATCTTATGTTGGCCGTGTGATTCTGAAGATAAATTATTAGGATCCTATTAAAAAAGAGTATAGGTAATTAAGATTTATTTTTGTTTATTTATTTTTGGAGTAATAGGTAGATTCCCAAAAACGTTGTCAATGTACGCCATTGTATAAATAAATAGCCATTGGATACAATTGTTCTCTATGAGCACATCTGCACTTTATCATGTTCTTTATCATGTTCTTTATCATGTTCTTACTACTGTCATATCCCAATGATACACCATCATGTCTGACGTTTAGCATTATTTACTGTACATATTACATCTGCTGAGTGGGCACTGTCTTGTCCAGTGGGCACTGTGCTGTCCTGAGTTGCACTTTTTGTCTGTTGGCTGGTACTTTTATGTTGTGTGTAGCACCATGATCCAAGAGGAAGGTTGTTTCATCCCACTGTGTATTGTACAAACGTATATGGATGAAATGACAATAAACTCACTCTTGACTTGAATTGAGACCCATCCTTGTAAAAGGCCGGGTCATTATGTTGATGTACAGATGGACAAAAACTCCACAGAGGTCCCCCAGTTTGAGGGCTCAATACAGATATACATATCTACTGTCTGAATCCAGAGCTGGATAACATGGTTTTAAGGCACATAACCATGATGCTATTGAAATATACATGCAGTCTGAATTCAGAGCTGAATAATGTGTCTTTCATGGTACCCAACATGATGTTATCGAAATATACCTACTGCCTGAATTCAGGGGAAAATAATGTGATTTTTAAGGCACCTAACCATGATGAGCCCTGAGGACATATACATGGGCACCTAACCATGATGTTGTGAAAATAACCTACTGTCTGAATTCAGAGATGCTTCGTGCTTCACCAGTAGTGTGACCGCCTTTGGGCCTCGGGAGGAGCCCTCGGCTTACTTGGGTGCCACCTGGACTTAAACGAGAGGTGCAAGATGAGGGTTCTGGATAGGCAGAGGGGCACGACTGTAGATAGAGTCTTTAAGGCCAAAGGTCACGGTACAAGCAGGAATAGGCAAATTCGTGGTCAGACAGGCAGGATTGAGGCAGGTAGATAGCAGGATCGTCAGGCAGGCAAGGGTGAAAACCGGGTAATCAATCAGATGGGGTGAGGCAGAATCAGAATCAAACAACAGGCAGGAGTCAAACCAGGAACTCAATCAAGAGGGACAGACGGAATCGGTTTCAGGCAAGTGTCATGTTAAGGAGGTCAGAGAAGTCAAAAGCCAGGCCGGGTCAAAACACAGAAGTTCAAAACAGAATTCAGGCAAACAGGTACTAGCACAAGGCTCAGGAACCACCAGGAAACTAATCCTATCACAGGCAAAGAATAAGGTATAATGGCCCCTTAAATACCCATAAGGCCTCGCACCATTGCGCTGAAGTCCCGCGTCAGCGTTCCTGCGCCTTTAAAAGGAACAGAGGCGCGCCGCGCGCGCCCTTAACAGATCGGCGCATCAAGGGGAAGACCGGCGTGGCGGGCGTCCCTGCATAGAGCGTGGCGTGCGTCCCCGCCGGCCCGCTAGACCACCAGGGTAAGTTACCATTACACATACATACCTACTGTCAGACATGGATATATATATAAATGATGGTATAGAGATTCCCAAGCATATACCTACCCATGATGTTGAAGAGATCCTCCAGTTTGAAAGCTGTATACAAACAAACATACCTACTGTCTGATCCAGAGCTGGCGCTGGGGTGATTCTTTGGACGTCTAACCCTAAATAAGGTCTCCATGGCTAATATCACACCTGCGTAATATGTTCTTCAGGACAAAAGACAATGATGTCCCATTCGGCTGGCTGGATACACATATTTAGGCTTATACAGAACATACGCATAGTGAATACCTGCTTAGTACATACAAACTTATTTGGGTTCACAGCAACAGCCTTGTCTTTGTTGGAGGTCATATTTTTTAAACATAATTAAAGTTTAATTTGTGGCATTCATAGTTCCGTTCCAGAAAAATTATTAAAACCAATAATTTGGATAGTGATGTGCGGGACACTGAGTAAGACAATGAACAAGAGGCAAAACATTCCTGGTCCTGCTGTAGGTAGAACAGAGTCAGCAAACAATAACAAAGTGGATCATTAAAGGAAAGTCTATAGCAAAATGGATTGTAAATACCTGTTGGAATAAAAAGTAGTTGTGGGGCAATTCTGTAGTGTAAGTGATCAGCCCAGGTCAGAGTATTTAGGTCCAGACCAACAGGCTTCTGTGTGAGCTCAAGGGCCAAGCTACTTGTTTTATACTAAATTCTCAGCATGTCTGTCCCCTGGGAAAGAACCCTAGAGAGAATCCTTGTTAATTGGAGAGAAAGACAACTGGAACAGGGACTTACCTGCACAATACAGAACATTGTGTAAGAGACCTGTTAACTGCTTACTGGCATGCCTTTTACTAACATAGGAACTCTGAGTATCACTCATGTATTATAAGGGATAATGT
The DNA here is from genome assembly GCF_017654675.1 of Xenopus laevis. NCBI lineage: Eukaryota > Metazoa > Chordata > Amphibia > Anura > Pipidae > Xenopus > Xenopus laevis. The sequence continues at coordinate 158,321,203 of NC_054375.1, forward strand.
ACCCCCTACTGTAAATGATAAGGATATTAGAAGTCACTGAGGGGTTGTTCTGTGACCATATAAAGGCACAAGGCTGCAGGCTGAGTTATACAGGGAACTCTGAGTATCACTCATGTATTATAAGGGATCATGTACCCCCTACTGTAAATGATAAGGATATTAGAAGTCACTGAGGGGTTGTTCTGTGACCATATAAAGGCACAAGGCTGCAGGCTGAGTTATACAGGGAACTCTGAGTATCACTCATGTATTATAAGGGATAATGTACCCCCTACTGTAAATGATAAGGATATTAGAAGTCACTGATCGGTTGTTCTGTTACCATATAAAGGCACAAGGCTGCAGGCTGAGTTATACAGGGAACTCTGAGTATCACTCATGTATTATAAGGGATAATGTACCCCCTACTGTAAATGATAAGGAAATTAGAAGTCACTGAGGGGTTGTTCTGTGACCATATAAAGGCACAAGGCTGCAGGCTGAGTTATACAGGGAACTCTGAGTATCACTCATGTATTATAAGGGATAATGTACCCCCTACTGTAAATGATAAGGATATTAGAAGTCACTGAGGGGTTGTTCTGTGACCATATAAAGACACAAGGCTGCAGGCTGAGTTATACAGGGAACTCCGAGTATCACTCAGACTATGTATTATAAGCAGTAGCGATCCTAGCCGGGCCCCGCCCCCTCCGCACGGCCCAGATTTTCAATGGCGCACGGGCTGCCGGGGGGCCCTGAGGGGGTGCGGGCCCTGGCCCACTCGCACCCGCTGCTCCCCCGGTAGTTCCGCCACTGATTATAAGGGATAATGTACCGCCTACTGCAGTGGCGGAACTACCGGGGGGGAGCAGTGGGCCAGGGCCCACACCCTCTCAGGGCCCCCCGGCAGCCCGCGCGCCTCTAGGATCGCTACTGCCCTACTGTAAATGATAAGGATATTAGAAATCCCTGGAGGTCATTTGTAAATACTGAGCAAAATTTGCACCTGGGCATTTACCCACAAGAACCAATAAGATGTTCGCTTTCATTGTTTTCCTTGCAGCTGGTTGGGAAAATCTAATCACTGATTGGTTGCTATGGGTTATTGCAGAGGTGCAAATTTGCCCAGTGTTTATAAGTGAGCCCCAGTGAGTTATAAACATAAGGAAACTTTAGGGGGCATGCAAAAAAATCAGAAATCCCAATAAATAAATTAGGCAGCTAAAACCTAGAGAGCTTCTGTTGAAGTCATTTAATGTGAGGGGTAATTTGAACACTCAGGTTTTTTGTTTTTTTAAACAGGAAAGGATGTGATATTAAAGAGACGGAGCTAGTTAGACAGTCTGAGTGTGTTATCTGCCAGTGAGACAAATAGACCCCCGTGTGTCCCCAGTGCAGCAGCATTTGTATTCGATTCCCATTGCTTTTCTTAAATGTTATAGAAAGTTAATTATTGCTGCAAACACTGTGTTTTTTATTTTCCTTGTGGCACCACTTTGAGGTTTATTCCTCACTGGTCACTAGGTGGAGACATTGAGCTGTAAAATCCCAGTTTCCCAGGATCTTCTACAAGCAAAGAGGCACAGGGGTATATTTATCAAAGAGTGAAGTTAGAGATCTCCACAGTCCTCATAGTGAAATACCGCCTCTCTCCATTCATTTCCATGGGATTTTTAAAGGCGTATTTATCAACGGGCGATAGTGAAAGTTCGCCATTTGATAAATACGCCTTTACAATCCCATAGAAATTGAGATTGAAGTGAGTGTGATCCTATTCTATGAGAGTGTGTCAAGAAAGGGTTACAGCTGACGCAAGCAACCAGCAAATTGTATGTGTGTTTGTGCGCACCTGAATGCACTTGTGTTTGAGTGTGAGTGTGAGTGTGTATGAACAACAATGTGTGTGCACACATATGTGTGATTGTGGGTAAGGCTGAGTGTATATATACTGTATATATGTGTGTGTACATGTATGTCACTGAGCTGGACATTGGTTATTGTAGGCACTAACCAGACCAGAGGCAAGTCAATAATATGAATTTATTATAAAGGCAAAATACACAACAGTAACTCTTTCAAATCCCATATAACAGATAAGTAGATTCACTTCCTCTTGGTTCAAGTCTGGCTTGAAAAAATAAGAAAGTCATATGAACTGTGTGCCTTTAAGGCGTGAAACAGATAAGCCTTTGTTATTTTAGTTATGTTGTATCTTGTACTCATTCGCCTGGTGTCTTTGTTTCCAGTTTAAAGTCCACACCCTTTTCTGAAAGTATGGGGCAGAAAGAGAGAATTCTTTGCCAACTCACTTACAGCCCTACTCTCTACACATACTTAGGGGCCGAGGCATCAAGGGTCGAATATCGAGGGTTAATTAAACCTCGATATTCGACTGGGGAATGAAAATCCTTCGACTTCGAATAGCGAAGTCGAAGGATTTTGCGCAAAAAGTTCGAACGAACGATCAAAGGAATAATCGTTCGATGGAACGATTAAATCCTTCGAATCGAACAATTCGAAGGTTTTTAATCCAACGATCGAAGGATTATCCTTCGACCAAAAAAAGTCAGGCAAGGGGACCTAGGCTAACATTGGGTTAAAGAGACAGTACTTCGACTATCGAATGGTGGAATAGTCAAACGATATTTAGTTTGAATCCTTCGATTCGAAGGCGAAGTCGTACTCAAAGGTCGAAGTAGCCCATTCGATGGTCGAAGTAGCCCAAAAAACACTTCGAAATTCGAAGTTTTTTTACTTCGAATCCTTCACTCGAAGTTAATGAATTGGCCCCTCCTTAAAGTTACCTAAAAGAAATGACCTCAGGGGCAGATTTACTAAGCTCAAGTGAAGAATTCTAATGAAAAAAAATGTGAATTTCGAAGTATTTTTTGGGTACTTCGACCATCGAATGGGTCAAATTCGATCGAATTCGATTGAATCAAATGATTCGAATGATTCGAAGTAAAAATCGTTTGACTATTCGACCATTCGATAATCGAAGTACTGTCTCTTTAAAAAATACTTTGACTTCATACTTCGCCACTTTAAACCTACCGAGCTGCAATGTTAGCCTATGGGGACCTTCCCCAGCACTTTTCTAAGCTTTTTTTGATCGAATAAAAATTGTTTGATCGATGGATTAGAATGATTTAATCGTTCGATCTTACGATTTTTATTCGATCGAACGATCGAAGCATTTGTGCTAAATCCTTCGAATTCAATATTCGAATTCGAAGGATTTTTACTTTGAGGGTCGAATTCGAGGGTTTTTTAACCCTCGAAATTCGACCCTTCATAAATCTGCCCCTCAGTGTTACATACAAACTCACATATATGGGATTATTTACCCAGAATGCTTGGGACCTTGGGATTCCATGATGAGGGACCTCATAATATGGGGCACCAAGTCCAAGGCTACTACATTTGAACACTAAACATTAATATGGTTTTTTCTTAGTTTCTGTTTGAGTTACTTTGACCCCACAAACCAAAGCAGAAGACGAAAAACCTGGAAGGTGGACAGAAAATGAACCCTAGAAAACTCCATTTGTTATTTCGGGTGCTGTTCTCCTTTACTTTTGCTCATTATCCAAAGCTACAAAAAGAACAGGATGGAGAAGGTTTTGGAAGGTAGTGGAGAAAGTGTGAAGGTGCCTAATATTGCTAGAAATCTGACAGAAAGAAAGGTCTCCTTTCTCATAGTCCAGGTATACAACTATTCTGTCAATTGGAGAATCTACTTGAACTGGGAATTCCTGGCAGTTGTGTACAGCTTGAACATTCCCTAACATGGGTTTATACAGGCACCAAGAATAAGAATTAAACCCTAACAAAGACACATCATCTGTTATAATTCTATCATAGGATACTCCCAGACCCCAACATGGAAGATCATCAATCTCCACTTGCCAATAATACCTTCCTGAAGAAATAGCACTGGAGCTTACCACCTGATGTAATCTATAGCTCTTGTGTTTCCTTCCCCCTGGATCTAAACGGAAAGCATTGAACTGATCTTCAGAGATACTCCTCCCTAGAAACCTATCGATGTCCTTCAGACGATTTGAAGTAATTTCTCCCCACAGACCGTTTTCTTGCTGGATTGTTGTCAGTTCATGTTGGAATCTGTTTAGAGCAAACTGGAAGTTGACCATAACAAGTACATCGTCAAGACCTCCTAAACATGGGATGTCTGTAATGTCATACGTTTTAGCGCTGTTTAATTCATTGCTCTTGTTCTCCAGAATGGCCAATGGATCAAGACTATTGCAGAGACCCTGTATGTCTGCAATCTTCTTAGATATGGCTGATTTTCTTTGCTTTAGCTTCTTTATGTGGTCAGAGAACCTGTCTGCATCTTCCTTATTTTGCCTGGTGATCTCACCAAGAACCTGAAGCTCCACCACTTTTAATTGTGTTCTTATGGCAGAAAACATCTTTCTCATCTTTTTTTTACTCCTCGCAGACTTTGCTTTGTTGTCTTTTCTGTGCCTTCTTGTTTGATGACAGATCTCCTGCATCTCTTTCTCCTTTGATTTGAGCTGATTAATAACACGTTGAAGATCATCTTTTTGCTCCTCTAAGATATTTGTTACAAGTGTTACTTTATGTTGTCTGTGATCTCCTAAAATGATACAAGAGGGGCAGATGCAAGTACAATCATCTAAGCAGTAATATTTGAGATACTCCTGATGAACGGGGCACTTTCTTCTATCCAGAGAGGCAGTGGTATCCATAAGGACATGGTCTTCTGTCTTACATGATGTTTTTAGGTGAATGTCACAAAGAAATGCATCACATACCAGGCACATTTTCTTCACATCAGTGTTCTGCTTTCCCACACAGTAACAGCAGATATACTTACTAACTTCTGTCTGTGTTTGTTGAGAAGTGATATGTTTCACCAGGTTCCTCATCTTGGAGTTGCTGTTGAGTTTCACATTCATTGGAAATGTCTCTCTGCATTCAGGGCAAAAAGGAGTTGAAGGCTCTGTTCTCATCCATGAGCGTTGGATACACTCTTGGCAGAAAGAATGACCACAAGGTAATGTGACAGGTGTTTTATAGAAATCTCGGCATAGGGAGCATTTGAGCTCCTGCATTAGAGCAGCAAGATTCATCTTGTCAGAGAGGAAAAGAGTAAAGTGTGTAGAAGTCCTCCTCTCGGAAATAATGAGAGATAATCTGGTTGTCGTTCATATATAAGCAGTGTTACTTCCTGTTTGTTTCAAAGAAATCGAATGTGCATTCCATTCAAAATACGAGCTCAGAGAAATGAAACCACAATGAAAAAAAATGAATTTCATGTGTTCGGCCAGAGGAAGCCGAAGGTTTCATTTCTTCTGTTCCTTTGAAGATGAGTTTCATTTGTGACATTGGCAGAATGCCACCAGCAAGTTTGTGTTGTAAAATAGTCCGAGTGGCAGGATATTCAGATCATATCAGACATCGAGTGAAAAGGAATTGTTTAGTGAGTGTATCAGAGAAATATTTAGGTAACTGTCCCAAGAGAATGGTCTCCTTGTTTGAGGGGCTTCAGGGCACATCACAGACAATAACAAATTCAGCGAGAGACCAGACAATCCTCAGTTGTGTTGGTATTTTTACTGCTTGTCTCAAAATTAAGTTCATCCTAGTTCTGTTGTTGTTCTGATTGGAAGCTTCTGTATGACACATCAAGAGGCCCATTTACTAAGGGTCGAATATCGAGGGTTAATTAACCCTCAATATTCGACCATCAAAGTTAAATCCTTCGACTTCGAAGTCGAAGGATTTACCGCAATTCGTTAGATCGAACGATTAGAAGGATTTTAATCCATCGATCGAACGATTTTCTTTCGATCAGAAATTGCTAGGAAAGCCTATGGGGACCTTCCCCATTGGCTAACACTGGTGCTCGGTAGGTTTTAGGTGGCGAAGTAGGAGGTCGAAGTTTTTTTTAAAGAGACAATACTTCGATTATCGAATGGTCGAATGGTCGAATAGTCGAACGATTTTTAGTTTGAATCGTTCGATTCAAAGTCGTAGTCAAAGGTCGAAGTAGCCAAAAAAATACTTGAAATTCAAAGTATTTTTTATTCTAATCCTTCACTTGAGCTTAGTAAATGTGCCCCTAAGTGTCTGTGTTTGCTTAGGAATATTTCAATTATCCCAGTACAATAACCCAAGTTTCAGGGGCAGAAATATAACCGTACAATCATATTTCAGATCGGCTTTATTGGAGGTTCCATGCCCCAACCATTATGAAAAGTGAGTTGTTATGCGATAGACTTCGCCAACTCATATGTGGTTTTGTGGTTATCCGGTCTTTTAGCTCAAACTGTTTCTTAATAATATGCAACATAATAATATGCAACAGCAGTTATGTGACAGTTACAATAAAGCGAGGGGCTTTCAGCCGGTGTTTAGTGAATCTTAGGTGCATTTTTATCAAAAATGTGCTAAATATGTCGACCTCTTTCTAATTAGAGAAAAATGTAGGGTTTTTCCTCTCCTTGAAAATTACATTTTTGTGGAGAGATTAAGGGGCCGATTCACTAACTTCGAGTGAACGATTCGAAGTTAAAAAACTTCGAATTTGGAAGTTTTTTTTGAGCTACTTCGACCATTGAATGGGCTACTTCGACCTTCGACTACGACTATCGAAGGATTCGAAGTAAAAATCGTTCGACTATTCGACCATTCGATAGTCGAAGTACTGTCTCTTTGAAAAAAACTTCGACCCCCTAGTTCGCCATCTAAAAGCTACTGAAGTCAATGTTAGCCTATGGGGAAGGATATTCCTTCGATCGTTGGATTAAAATCCTTCGAATCGTTAGATTCGAAGGATTTAATCCTTCGATCAAAGCAATTATCCTTCGATCGTTCGGTCGAACTATCTGCGCTAAATCCTTCGACTTCGAATATCAAAGTCGAAGGATTTTAGTTCCTAGTCGAATATCGAGGGTTAATTAACCCTCAATATTCGACCCTTAGTGAATCGGCCCCCAAGTATTACTCGAGACAATTTTTCTTTTTCTGAAAAAAACTATTTCAAATGTTAATTAATGTGAAAACTTGCAGTTGATATTGATGTATTCTGCTGGACTGTCCAGGGACTGGGCAAGAATTAAGGTTTCAAAAGCACCGCCTTTATTATGTCCAGACTTTTAGGGGCAGATTCATCAAGGGTCGAAATGAAAATTTGAATTAAAAAAATTCAAATTTCCAGCTATTTTTTGTGTACTTCGACTAGGGAATAATCCAAATTTGATTTGAATTGTGCACAATTATCTACTTACACTTAACCTTTTGTGGACAAATCTTATATGAACTTTTAACGCTAATGTCCAACTAGTGCTTCGAGCATGGGTTACATGTGACTCTAACACTTCAGGCTAGGGCCTAAGTGGAAGATTTAAGGTGTGGTGTAGTGTAACTACAACTACCACAGGCTACTGTGCGATAAAATATAAAATAATGGACGCCAGAAGGTTCTTGTGATGAAACAAAAGAGTAACAGTTTATTTGTACAAGTCAAATGTCCAACAGGGTTACTTACAAAAGATGAGGTATATGCAAGTATATTAGCAGGCTGAGACAGGCGGATGATGAGACAGCTAAGGAATGTGCCTCCCCTGAGGATTGTAGTCAAGTAATAAAGAAGACCTCCTGCCAGATGGACCTTAAAGTGGTCCGGATGTGACCCAGTGGAGGGGTCAGGGAGAAGGAGTCTATGCCTGACACCCTATTCACTATGGTCCCTTCACTAAAGGCAATCTAGGAGCCTTGGGAAGCTACTCCCTGCTACAGATCCTTGATGGAGCACAAAGCTGCTCTTCCTATGTGTACTCTCTATCTCACTCTCCTAGAGAGTCTATAACAGATATAACCTGTCTCTAGCTAATCTCGTTCACTGGGTCCCTGCTCCCCGACTCTAGAGGTGCTGCTCCCTTTAAGGCAATGGCTTTACTGGTCCGTGAAAGATACCAGACACACAATGGCAAGTGTAGCGGGGGTGACCCCTGCACGTTTATTATGTCAGATGTAACGTTTTGGGGGCGTGCCACTTCGTCAGACATTTGTCACATATGTCACCCCCGCTACACTTGCCATCGTGTGTCTGGTATTTTTCACGGGTCTTCAAATAGGAGAGGCGCCAACCTCTCTAACCAGCACCGGGCTTAAGCAAAAGGAGAGGAGGGGGAAAGAGGACCAGTGGCTTTACTGGGCCTTGGTTTATCCAGGCTCAATGGGCACATCCAGAAGGACACCAGAAGCCAAAGAGGAAGATCCACCCCTTTCCAAACACAATATTAAAGTGTGGCAGGAAGTGGTCATTACATCTCTTGGCCAATAACTACAATATGTAGATTAACACTAGATACATCGGCTTTTGCCCAGCAACTAGATAAAAGGAGGAAGGTTATGGAATTAAAGCCAAAGGGGCATATTAACCCTATGGGCCCCTACACACTTGTTGACTAATAAAAATTGCAGTTATATTACCCTGCATGTGGACAAGTATGTCGACATTGTAGGATCTAAGCATGTTACGTGATACAACCCAGGAGCTCCAAGAAGGGTTTCCTTAGCTCATGAGGATAACATTCTAATAAAGGAAATTCCCAGTCCCTCTAGTATCACAGCAGACAATGGAAGGACCTTTACTGTCATTTATCAAAACTGGGAATATTTACATCTGTGCAATTACCCATAGCAACTAATCAGCTAAATGCATGTAAACATGCCCAAATGTGACTGGTTGCCACAGTGGGCCTCAATGTAGAATTAGGAAGGAATTAGGTACAGGGCTCCCTTAGTGTGTTGTCCCCATTTGTCAAGCTTAAATGTGGTTATGGTGAACTCAGTCACACCAGAATGAAGATACACTGTAGTCAAACAATTGTGTTGATAACACTGCTGCCTTTCAGCGCCGGGGTCCTGGTTTCAGCAAGTTAACTGGTTCATGATAATACTGTCCATAGTGTGTGTGTGTGTGAATAGATTGTGAGCTCACTGGGTCAGGGACTGATGGGAATGTGATAGGGACTTTAGATTGTAAGCTCACCGGGGCAGGGACTGATGGGAATGTGATAGGGACCCTAGAGTGTAAGCTCGCTGGGGCAGGGACTGATGGGAATGGGATAGGGAGCTTAGATTGTAAGCTTACCAGGGCAGGAACTGATAGGAATAACACTGCTGCCTTTCAGCGCCGGGGTCCTGGTTTCAGCAAGTTAACTGGTTCATGATAATACTGTCCATAGTGTGTGTGTGTGTGTGAATAGATTGTGAGCTCACTGGGTCAGGGACTGATGGGAATGTGATAGGGACTTTAGATTGTAAGCTCACCGGGGCAGGGACTGATGGGAATGTGATAGGGACCCTAGAGTGTAAGCTCGCTGGGGCAGGGACTGATGGGAATGGGATAGGGAGCTTAGATTGTAAGCTCTTTGAGACAGAGGCTTATGGTTAATGTGTAAGACCTTTGGTTGTAAGATCACTTGGGCAAGAACTGATGTGAAGGTGTATAATCTCTGTAAAGTGCTGCAGAACTAAATACCGGAAAATAAAATAATAATAGAAACTCTATACCAGCTTCAGACATTTATGAGTTAACTGAGATAAATATTTGAAAAGCACTTGTGAAGCTGCTGAACAGGTTTTGCTTTCATTTGTTCAGCCAGAGGAAGATGAAGTTTCATTTCTTCTGTTCCTTTGTGACATTGGCAGAATGCCACCAGCAAGTTTGTGTTGTAAAATAGTCCGTGTGGCAGGATATTCAGATCATATCAGACATCGAGTGAAAAGGAATTGTTTAGTGAGTGTATCAGAGAAATATTTAGGTAACTGTCCCAAGAGAATGGTCTCCTTGTTTGAGGGGCTTCAGGGCACATCACAGACAATAACAAATTCAGCGAGAGACCAGACAATCCTCAGTTGTGTTGGTATTTTTACTGCTTGTCTCAAAATTAAGTTCATCCTAGTTCTGTTGTTGTTCTGATTGGAAGCTTCTGTATGACACATCAAGAGGCCCATTTACTAAGGGTCGAATATCGAGGGTTAATTAACCCTCGATATTCGACCATCAAAGTTAAATCCTTCGACTTCGAATATCGAAGTCGAAGGATTTACCGCAATTCATTCGATCGAACGATTCGAAGGATTTTAATCCATCGATCGAACGATTTTCCTTCGATCAGAAATTGTTAGGAAAGCCTATGGGGACCTTCCCCATTGGCTAACACTGGTGCTCGGTAGGTTTTAGGTGGCGAAGTAGGAGGTCGACGTTTTTTTTAAAGAGACAGTACTTCGACTATCAAATGGTCGAATAGTCGAACGTTTTTTAGTTCGAATCGTTCGATTCAAAGTGGTAGTCGAAGGTCGAAGTAGCCAATTCGATGGTCGAAGTAGCTAAAGAAATACTTCAAAATTCGAAGTATTTTTTATTCTAATCCTTCACTCGAGCTTAGTGTCTGTGTTTGCTTAGGAATATTTCAATTATCCCAGTACAATAACCCAAGTTTCAGAAATATACAATCATATTTCAGATCGGCTTTATTGGAGGTTCCATGCCCCAACCATAATGAAAAGTGAGTTATGCGATATGTGTGGTTTTGTGGTTATCCGGTCTTTTAGCTCAAACTGTTTCTTAATAATATGCAACATAATAATATGCAACAGCAGTTATGTGACAGTTACAATAAAGCGAGAGGCTTTCAGCCGGTGTTTAGTGAATCTTAGGTGAAAATTTATCAAAAATCTGCAAAATATCTTGACTGCTTTCTCATTAGAGAAAAACATAGGGTTTTTTCTCCTCCATGAAAATTACATTTTTGGCAGAGAGATTACGTATTACTCATGACAATTTTTCTTTTTCTGAAAAAAACTATTTCAAATGTTTATTAATGTGAAAACTTGCAGTTGATATTGATGCATTCTGCTGGACTGTCCAGGGACTGGGCAAGAATTAAGGTTTCAAAAGCCCTGTTTGGACATTATCAGGGCCTTTATAATGTCCAGACTTTTACGGGCACATTTACTAAGAATTTCGAAGTCTTTTTTTGGGTACCTTGACCATTGAATAGACTACTATGACCTTCGACTTCGATTTTTTTTGATCGCAGAAAAAACCTTCAATCAATCGCTTAAAATTGTTCAAATCGTTAGATTCGAAGGATTTTAGAGTTCAATCGAACGATTTTTACTTTGATCAATCGATGGTAGGATTTGCGCTAAATCCTTTGAATTCGATAATCAAATTTGAAGGATTTAAATTCGAGGGTCGAATTCGAGGGTTTATTAACCCTCGATATTCGACCCTTGATAAATGTGCCCCTTAATGTAAGTGGTTTAAATGATATTCATAGTAGTGTTACCCATACAGACCTAAATACATTCATAGTATAATGCTTAAAATCACATGGGGGGTAGACTTATTAATTGTCCAATTTCAGTTTTTCAACACCTAACTGCAAAACAATGTTAAATAAATTAGAACAAGCATTTTTTTTTCAATTACTTTTCATTTTCGAGATTTGGAATATTTACAGAAAACCTCATTCAAGTTAATTGACTTTTTCTTTAAACTCAAATTAAAAATAGAAAAAATGTTGACAAGTCCTGTTGACTTCTCCAGACGATTGCCAGGTTTTCGTTGACAAGTGTTTTTGGTCAATATCTTTTCGATTGATAAATGTGGAATATTCGAGTTTGGAAAACTCATTCATGTATTCTTAATATTCTTATAGACATTGCAATAAAGGGAAAAATAACAAAGGCCTTCAAATAAACTATCCTTTCTGTATAATAGTCTTTGGGAAGGTCTTTGGGAAATAAAACTATTCTATTCTAGTTTTTAGAAGACCCAGGAGTTAGATATCAAACGTCTGATTTAATATGGACGTTTTGTGCCTGAAGGAAGTATTATGAACACTCAATGAATGCAATCGAATTGAACTTTTTGGTGAGAGAAGTAGGGCAGAGTTTAAGACTGGGATGAAGTCTAAAGGTCTGAATTAGTAGGTTGCAGTAATCTAAGAAGAAGAGAATGAGGACATTGTTGAGTGATTTCAAAGAAAAAGGCATAGATCTTGGCGATTTTATGCTATTTATGCGTTAAGGGAAGGAAGAGAAAGCGACAGACACTACACCAAAGCTGCTAGTTGAATCAACAAAGTAAAAGGGATAGTGTCATGGGAAAAAAACTAATTTTTCAAAATGAATCAATAATAGTGCTGCTCCAGCAGAATTCTGCACTGAAATCCATTTCTCAAAAGAGCAAACAGATTTTTTTATATTCAATTTTGAAATCTGACATGGGGCTAGACATTTTGTCAATTTCCCAGCTGCCCCAAGTGAAAAGAATGAAAATGGGAATGACAATTTCCTTTCACAGATTAGAATGGTCTCTATATTGGATTTAGTGAAATGTAAATTAGAGGTGCCGTATGCTTCTTTTAGCAGCTATAAACACTATAGAGTTATAATAGAAAATAAGGAACTGATTGAAGCCCAAGCAAAGACTAATCCCATATTATTTAATGTATCAATAGTAAAAGCTTTTTGGTTTACAGCATTGCTCCATTGAAAGTTTTAAAGGGATACTGTCATGGGGAATTATCACAGCACAAGTCACATGACTTGGGGCAGCTGGGTAATTGACAAAATGTCTAGCCCCATGTCAGATTTCAAAATTAAATATAAATAAATCTGTTTGGTCTTTTGAGAAATGGATTTCAGTGCAGAATTCTGCTGGAGCAGCACTATTAACTGATTCATTTTGAAAAAAAAAAATTTCCCATGACACTATCCCTTTAAGGAGCATGCAAACAGCAGATACTAAAAGGGGAGTATGGCCAGGCTTCTGTAGAAGGATAAATTCAATCAGATTATGGGTAAAAAGCCAAAATCCAGCAACATCCCTGCAACTTAATTGGTTTCCAATATAAGATATGGAAACATAAATTAGTAAGAGGATACTTAACCAACGGGAATTCAAATTCTGTCACCATTAGGATCCACAGAGATTTCCTTTTTTGCTCCCTGAAGTTCCTCTCAAGCTAATGTTTAGAATAAATAGCAGTGCGTGAGTCCTCTTCTGATTCAGTAAAGCTCATAATAATGTCATGTCTACTACACAACTGCCACATAACTCCATGGGATAAAGACTGAAACTGAACATTGTCACTGTCACCAATTACCTAATGAGTGGGAATCGTATTGAGGATTTACGGTCAGTTTTTTGTTTTGCCGAAGAAATAAACACAGCACTAAAACCTCACACATCTTTCCAGTAGATATAAATATATAGATAACAACATTTAAATAGGTCTTTTCTATAAATATGTAAACTTTTAGGGATGGCCTTGGCTTTACACCGTCCAGTAACTGTCATGAATCTGTCCATTTAACACTTCAAGGCTGATACTGAGATCCTTAAACCTAGGCAGAAACATGTTCCATTTCTAAGATGTCCCTCTGTCTGAAGTGATGAGACTTTGAAACCAGTTTTGCACCTCAAAAACATTTCAGAATAAAGATATTTGTGTGGATTGCCGTTTTAACCAGAAGTTGTCCTAAACCCATTGTAAGTATTCAGCAGAATCAAACTATTTTTTTTTAAAAATTTAAAAGAATTTGTAAAAAGAAATATCCATGGAAGTTCTTAATGAAACCAATGTTGGAGAATTTATTTTCACTGGACTGGTGGATAATTATCTACACGGGTTATTCCTCTACATATTGTTTTTACTTGTTTATTTGATAACAGTTGTGGGGAACAGCGGCATGATGGCTCTGGTCTGGAACACTTCTCACCTTCATACTCCCATGTACTACTTCCTTGCTTCTCTCTCCATGGTGGACCTCTGCTACTCCTCTGTCATTACCCCTAAAATGCTGGTTGACCTTATTTCCCAGAAAAAAATGATTTCATTCTGTGGTTGCGCTCTTCAGTTGTTCTTCTTTGCTGCCTTGGCTGTGACTGAAGCTCTTCTTCTCTCATGCATGGCATATGATAGATATGTTGCCATATGCTACCCTCTCCACTATACTTTAATCATGACAAAGAAGAAGTGTCTTGGACTTATTCTCACTTCCACTTCTGTTGGGTTCATGCAATCATCAGTGCAGACCAGTTGTACATTCAGCCTTAGGTTCTGTGGATTGAACCGAATAGACCATTTTTATTGTGACATGCCTCCCTTGCGGAAGATCTCATGTTCTGAAACTCTTTATTGTGACTTGGTGACCATTTTGTTTACGTGCACGTGTGGCATGGGGTCAATGATGACCATTCTTGTTTCTTACACGTTAATTGTTTCTGCCATCCTACGGATGAAGTCTGCTTCAGGAAGAAGAAAGGCATTTAGCACTTGTTCCTCTCACCTTACGTGTGTTTGTATCTTCTACTGTACCATTTTCTTCATCTACCTGCGCCCACCTTCCAGTAGTTTTGATAAACAAGACAAAGTGGTGTCTGTCTTCTACACAGTGGTCATTCCAATGCTTAATCCTTTGATATACAGTCTAAGGAACAAAGAAGTGGAAAGGGCATTCACAAAATTATTTTTTAGTGCTCTCAATAATGCCATCTTTCTAAAAAAAACATGAACACTAAGCTTGGTATAATGATATCACACTGCTTGACTAGGTTTAGTACTCATGGGGAAACATTTTTCTATTGAAATGCTAAGATAGGACTTGGGGCATCATCTACTGACAAAGGGAAATGTGCAAACTGCAATAATTCCCATGTGTTATTACCCACAATACAACAATTTCCCTGCGTTATTAGGCCAAATTTACTGAACCCCGAATTTGCGCCAGCATTGCGTTCGCCGCACTTTGCCACACTTCACCAGGCATAGAATCGCCGGGGCTGCGCAAATTCACGAAGATCTGAAGTTGCGCACAAGTTACCGATCGTGTGTGAAGGTGCGCTAGTGATGTTATGATCAGCGGTTCGAAGTTACGCAAGCAATTGGAAATTTGCATATTAATGCAGTTAAAGTACAATGGCCGTATCTGCAGCAGAAAACACATTACACTACACAAGGCCAGGGAACCTTAATAAATGTATTATAACCCTACACATGTGCCCACAGTATAGTTTAGGTGCCATATGTTATCAAATGTAGGGGGGAAGGAGGGTACCCTAAAAGAAATTAACTCTTTTTTAGCCTATCACCCTTAAAAAAGTAAAAGACGCCAGCGTTTTTTGCCACTTAGAAAAAATTTCAACTGTTTTTGGAGCAATCCCTATCTACTCTATTGCACTTCGCCTGGTCTGAGGTGGCAAAGTAAAGTCTGGCGCAAGAGATAACATCACGAAAATCCGCAACTTAGTGAATTAGCGAAGTTAGGTCCCTTCGCCATAGCGCAACTTGGTCTGGTGTAAGGGTGTGAAGAAGCGTAGAGTAGGTCCAATGCGCTAGCGAATTTATGCCAGCACCCATTAGTTAATTGGCGAAGTGGCAAAATGACGTCACGCTGGTGAATTTTCGCTAGCGATAGCCACTTCGCCATTTAGTAAATTTGCCCCATTGTGTCTTTGCATGCACCACAAAATTCTGCACACGGCACAAGGCAAAAGTCATGCATTAATTCTGGTACAAATATGCCAACTATAAACTAAGTCGCATTTTGTGTATGGCCTGTGTATGGTAAAATGATGTATATCCTATAATACTAGTTGTGCCAAAGATAGGGTTACAATTGCAACAGACCTAGGTTTAAAAAACAAACATCTATGTGTTACTGTATCAAAAGTTTTGGCAAATTCATCTACTGCAACCTCACTGTCTAATTTCCTACTTTCCTCATCATAAAAAGCTATTAAAATAGACTGAAATGACCAAATGCCTCAGAAAGTAATGCTGATTAATACCCATAATGCCATTCTCCAGAACAAAAGGTGTGTTCCCTTAACAAACCTTCAAATAGCTCCGGTTCATAAGTACCATTAGTGATAAAATTAAAGGGATACTGTCATGGGAAATTTTTTTTTCTCAAAACGCATCAGTTAATAGTGCTGCTCCAGCAGAATTCTGCACTGAAATCCATTTCTCAAAAGAGCAAACAGATTTTTTTATATTCAATTTTGAAATCTGACATGGGGCTAGACATTTTGTCAATTTCCCAGCTGCCCCAGGTCATGTGACTTGTGCCTGCACTTTAGGAGAGAAATGCTTTCTGGCAGGCTGCTGTTTTTCCTTCTCAATGTAACTGAATGTGTCTCAGTGAGACCTGGGTTTTTACTATTGAGTGCTGTTCTTAGATCTACCAGGCAGCTGTTATCTTGTGTTAAGGTGCCCATACATGGAGAGATCCGCTCGTTTGGCGATGTCGCCAAACGAGCGGATCTCCCTCCGATATGCCCACCTTGAGGTGGGCAATATCGGCTGATCATATCGTGGGCCCTAGGGCCCAACGATCTGATCCTAACGATGCCCAAACGGGCGGTCGGATCGCGGGACCGCATCAACGAATAGATGCGGCCGCGATCCGACGGGATTTTCTGTCCCATCCGATCTGAATGTGTCTCAGTGATCTCGGCCAGATCTCGATCAGTGAAGCCCGTCGTGGGGCCCCATACACGGGCCAATAAGCTGCCGACGCGGTCTGTCTGTAGCTTTTATCGGCCCGTGTATGGCCACCTTTAGGGAGCTGCTATCTGGTTACCTTCCCATTGTTCTTTTGTTTGGCTGCTGGAGGGAAAATGGTAGGGGGGTGATATCACTCCAACTTGCAGTACAGCAGTAAAGAGTGATCGAAGTTTATCAGAGCACAAGTCACATGACTTGGGGCAGCTGGGAAATTGACAAAATGTCTAGCCCCATGTCAGATTTCAAAATTGAATATAAAAAAATCAGTTTCCTCTTTTGAGAAATGGATTTCAATGCAGAATCTTGCTGGAGCAGCACTATTAACTGATTCATTTTGAAAAAAAAAGTTTTCATGACAGTATCCCTTTAAGTAAAAAAAAGAACCTTTTGTATTTTTTCATTGCCCCTTCTAAGCTAACTAAAACTTTCAATGGAGTCATGCTGTAAACCAAAAAGCTTTTACTATTGATACATTAAATAATATGGGATTAGTCTTTGCTTGGGCTTCAATCAGTTCCTTATTTTCTATTATAACTCTATAGTGTTTATAGCTGCTAAAAGAAGCATACGGCACCTCTAATTTACATTTCACTAAATCCAATATAGAGACCATTCTAATCTGTGAAGGAAATTGTCATTCCCATTTTCATTAACTTTGCTAGCAGTTTATTTTCCTCATTTGTCTATGTAATCAAAATCCCCTATTACTATGAGTATCTCCAACCTTGCAGCCCTTTATATTTGCAACAGGAGCTGGTCCTCTTCATCTTTACTTGCATGAGGGGGTCTGTAGGGACTGTACCTCAAAATTACTTTGTCTGTCAGCTTAGAAGTTCATCCAATAACGCTTCAGTGTCCTCTTCTTCTCCACAACTTCCTCCATACTCGTGATTAACATGCAGACATACCCCTTTTTTCTATTCCCCTTTTCCCCCAAAACAAAGTATAGCCTCTTATATGTACTGGGAAGTCATGTGATTCATTTAGCCATGTTTGAGGAATGCCAATTATACAGTCATATGAAAAAGTTTGGGAACCCCTCTCATCCTGAATAATAATTTACTCCACTTTCAACAAAAGAGAACAGTGGTATGTGTTTAATTTCCAAGGAACATCTGAGTACTGGGGTATTTTCTGAACAAAGATTTTTAGTGAAGCAAATTTGTTGGATTATCTTGTTAAGCCTTGAACTTCATAGGCAGGTGTGTCCAATCATGAGAAAAGGTATTTAAGGTGACCAATTGCAAGTTGTGCTTCTGTTTGACTCTCCTCTGAAGAGTGACAGCATGGGATCCTCAAAGCAACTCTCAAAAGATCTGATAACAAAGATTGTTCAGTATCAGGTTTAGGGGAAGGCTACAAAAAGCATCTCAGAGGCTTATTAAACTGTCAGTTCCAACTGTAAGGAATGGAATGAGGAAATGGAAGGCCACAGGCACAGTTGCTGTAAAACCCAGGTCTGACAGGCCAAGAAAAATCCAGGAGCGACATATGCGGAGGATTGTGAGAATGTTACAGACAAGCCAAAGATCATCTCCAAAGACCTGCAAGAAGATCTTGCTGCAGATGCAGGTGTATCTGTACATCGTTCTACAATTCAGCACAATTTGCACAAAGAACATGTGTATGGCAGGGGGATGAGAAGCCCTTTCTGCACTCACACAAACACACTCGCTTGTTCTATGGAAAAGATCATTTACACAAGACACAGGCATTTGGGAACAAAGAGCTTTGGACTGAGGAGACACAAATTGAGTTATTTGCTCATAACAAAAAGCGATTTACATGGCGGAAGAAGAACACGGCATTCCAAGAAAAACACCTGCTAGTTCAGGGGCTGTGTGGCTAGTTCAGGGGCTGTGTGGCTAGTTCAGGGGCTGTGCGGCTAGTTCAGGGGCTGTGGGGCTAGTTCAGGGGCTGTGGGGCTAGTTCAGGGGCTGTGGGGCTAGTTCAGGGGCTGTGGGGCTAGTTCAGGGGCTGTGTGGCTAGTTCAGGGGCTGTGTGGCTAGTTCAGGGGCTGTGTGGCTAGTTCAGGGGCTGTGTGACTAGTTCAGGGGCTGTGTGGCTAGTTCAGGGGCTGTGTGGCTAGTTCAGGGACTGTGTGGCTAGTTCAGGGACTACTGGGGCCCTTGTTAAAGTCCAGGGTCGGATGAATTCAACCCAATATCAACAAACTCTTCAGGATAATGTTCAAGCATCAGTCACAAAGTTGAAGTTAAGCTGCAGGGGTCGGATATTCCAACAAGACAATGACCCTAAACTCACTTGTAAATCTACAAAGACATTTATGCAGAGGGACAAGTACAATATTCTGGAGTCCCCCGACTTGAATATCATCGAAAATCTCAGGGATGATTTGAAACAGACTGTCCATGCTCGGCAGCCATCAAATTAAACTGAACTGGAGAGATTTTGTATGGACCAATGGTCAGAAACAGCCACATCCAGAATCCAGACACTCATCAAAGGTCTTTAATAGATGTCTAGAGGCTGTTACATTTGCAAAAGGAGGCAATATCTCTGTTGGGGTGCCCAAATTTATGCACCTGTCTTATTTTGTTATGATGCATATTGTATATTTTCTGTTAAACCAATAAACTTGATGTCACTGCTGAAATACTACTGTTTCCATAAGGCAAGTTATATATTAAAAGGAAGTTGCTACTTTGAAAGCTCAGCCAATGATAAACAAAACTACAAAGAATTAAGAGGGGTTCCCAAACTTTTCCATATGACTGTATCATACTTCTCATTCAGACCCATTATCTTTAGCTCTCCCATTTTACCGGGCAAGTTTTTTGCATTAGTAAACATACATTTTATACAGGTACATATATATTTCCTACATATGACTCATGGCCTTCCCTGGCATATTTATATCTCCATCAATCTCTCCAACCCCGTTTTCCTTTACTATACCCAGATCATCATGTAGCCTATCTTCCATAAAATGTTTCACTGCTTCATCACCCCCATGTCTAGTTTAGAATTTCCTCTAACCTTCCAGCCATCCTTTCCACCAAAGCAACTGCACCATCATCATTGAGATGGAGCCAATCCCTGGCAAATATAGTTCTCCAAAAATCCAAATCCCCCTCCCTAAACTCTAAGCACCTTATGTCTCTCTAACATAAGCAATGGGTGATATCTCAGAGATTGGTACCGTCAAAGTCATCGCCTTCAACTTCACAGAGTCTCTAACAGTCTCATTGGTACTAATGTGTACAGCAACTGTCAGATTACTCTATCCATTGAACTATGAATTTATGGATGTATTAATTTTTAGTGCTTCTGTATGCAGCACTGTACACTTTAACAATAAATCAATAGGGGGGGCCATTACAATAATAAATACTAATAAATACAAAGTACGAGAATAAATACAAAGCACATTTACAAGAAAGATTAAGGGGCAGATTAACTAAAGGGGCGAACTGGCTAATTCTAGAGTCAATTCACTAGCATTACCGCCCACAGGGACATCAGCAATTTACTAACGGGCGCAGGTGATGATTCGCTAGCAAAAGAGATGGGTGCCATCGGTCATACTTTTGACTCTATCACCAGGCGACAATTCGCTCTGGTGGATGGATGTTACTCTGCAACTTCACGTTACCTCTTTCACCAGACTTGCCTTGTTGTCCCAGCAATTTTGTTGGCCCATCAGAGCTGCCTCAGTTGCTGTAAAAACCCTGCCAAACTGCCAGTTTGTTCAGATCTCCCTGCAAGTATGTCGCATCCTAGATAGAATGAATTGCCATAGTTTTGTGGCATTGTCATACCAAGATTCTTTGCTTTTAATCCAAATCATTAATGAAGAGATTGGAAAAAGCAAACCCAATACAGAACCTTGCTTCAAGCCACTTTGAATTCAATTCAGTGAGAAAAAGGTTTAACACATGAAAACCCATGGACGAGATCCAATCAAGATCAATTAATTTCAGGAAAACTTATCTCACTATTTATCACGTGAAAACTCTTTTGAAGTCTATAGGTAAAAACTAGAACTCAATAAGAAGAAAGGTTTTTTCTCAACGAATTGAATCTCATCTATGAGTTTCACATGATAAATAATGACATAACTTTTTGCACTTTATTAAATGTGTCCCTATGTCTGTTAGAAAATGTACCATGATGTCTGCTAGTGATCCTACAGCCAGTTCTCTAAGACTGTATAAATGGCACCACCAACAAACCTCCGATTAAGAAAAGAATGTTTATGTTGCACTATATCGAAACCTGGACATGAAGATGTCATACTTGCAAGCTCTTAATTTCCTGTTCAAGAACGCATTAAATGCTGGAATGGTATTGTTTTTCCAACAAGTTAGCACAAAATCATTTAGAGTAAATACATTTGAAATAATGAAACCTGTGTTGACCAAGCAGAGCATTTCCATCTTCACTAACCTCTCAGATGAGAATGCCTTTTCTCTTTGACAGTAACTTTAACTTAATTCACCTTGGCTCTTAACCCCACCCAGCCTCACCCCAAACACAAATATTTGAATTTTCAGATTATGGCACAGAATGTGGTGTCGAAAGTGATATCTCAGAACCTAATTCAGATATTCTGCTTGATGTTAAGATTATTGGTGTTTTTGGGCATCGAAGTTGGACTAAATTGTTCCTGTAGACATGGAAGCACTTCTAATTAAATTATAAAATAGCTCTGTTTAATAAAAATAAAACTTGTCATTAGGTTCCTTGTACTGTGAGTCACAGTGTTATTTCACCACCACTATAGATACAAAATTCTTTTGTAGGAGTACTTTTTTTAATTGGATATTATCTGGATTAGAGGACTAAAGATATTCCAATCTTATGGCATCCAACAGCATTATAACCACCATACAAATGCTGCAATCTTTATTATTATTATTATTATTATTATTATTATCTTAAAAGGTGTGGAACAAAAAGAAAAGCAATGACCGAAGATACAAAAGAACAATGTATGCCTTATGTTTTATTGACAGTATATGAAAATAAATTAATTTGGCCACAATTTGGTGGTTGTATTCTTCACTGTAGAATTTTTTTAAGGGCATTTTTCATATCTGTACTTCTCAAGCTGTAAATCATTGGGTTAATAAAAGGAGTCACTACTGTGTATAAAAGTGAAAGAAGTTTTCCAATGGTCTGTGACTGGTTTCTTGTGGGAACCAAATAAGTAACAATGAGAGTCGCATAAAATATGGAGACCACAGCCAAGTGGGAGCTGCAGGTGGAGAAGGCTTTTTGTCTCCCAATATTGGACGTTATCTTTAGGATTTCATGGGCAATACAGATATAGGATCCAGTGATGAGCAAGCAGGGGGAAAGAATTCCAAGGACAGATGCTATCATTATCAATATCTGTGCTAATGAGGTGTCTGAGCAGGAAAGTTCCAGAAGAGGAAAATAATCACAGAAGAAATGGTTGATGGTATTTTGGTTGCAGAACTCTTGTGTAGCTGCAGTAATCACAGTAACTGATGTAAAGCTAAGGGCAAGTAGCCATGACATGAGAATTAATTTAACACAAAATCTGTGGTTCATGATTGAAGAATAACACAGAGGATTGCAGATGGCCAGATATCTGTCATAGGACATCACAGTTAGAAGGAGACACTGTAAAGCTTCAGAGACACCAAAGAAATAAAGTTGTACAATACAGCCAATAAGGGATATTTTAGCTCCATCATTTATTACAGTTTTGAGCAGGATGGGAACAATAAGCATGGACTCCAGGAGATCAGATAAGGAGAGTTGTTGGAGAAAGAAGAACATGGGAGAATGAAGATTTCGGCTAATTGTTACCAATACTATGACAAGAGCATTCTCACAGATGGTCAATATGTGAATCAAAAGAATCAATGAAAAAATTAGGATCTTGAAATTGTTGAGACGCTGAAATCCCAAAAGGAAAATCTCAATAACAATTGTGTGATTGTTCATTTCCATTGCCTAGGAAAGGAAATCCAGTTTCTTTGAATCATATAGTGTTATTTCTGGTTATTTCATAAACCTTAGTAAAACAGAAATATTAGATATTTCTAAGTCTATCCCCAAGAGTATTTTAACAAAACGAAATATCAAACCCTCTTTGGTTTCCATTAGATATAGATATTTACTTCTATTTTATCTAGATTCTACACTTTGAATATTTCTCCTCACCCTCTTAACCTATTAGGAAGGGTGGATTTCTTTAAAATGTTAATATTCCCAAAAATGTCATACCTCAAATCTTCCCATCTTACTCAGACATTCAGAATTAAGAAAATCTAAGCAGTTTGGTGGACTGAATGTTCCTGATTTTAGAAAGATCCATATGACTTCGATTTGTTGATATTTCATTGGATGGATATGGAGAAAATAAAACTTAACCATTTCGAGATTAAAATCAACATACAGTATAGGGGGTTATTTATCAAAGTCTGAATTTTACTCAATATTTTATGAAAAAAACTCTGACTAAAGCCACATGGGTTTTTTCGGCTTATTTATTAATACACTTTCCCGAAAATTTTGTTTGCGGGTAAAAAATGTGAAAAAATCACAAAAAACTCCATAGGTCTGAGATGCTGGATTTTTAGATTCTGACTTTTTCGATCCTCGGGTATAATAAATTCCAAAAAATTTGTGTTTTTTTAAAATTTCGATTTTATACTAAAAAAACCCTTTTTTTTTTTGGGGGATTTTCGGCATTCGCAGTTTAGTAAATAACCCCCATAGTATCTTATTTACATAAAAATAGAAAAACCAGCATGTTGATGTCAAAAGACATGTACTTTATTTCAAGTTTAATAGGTGTAATTATCAAATCTCAACTTTTTAATCACCTTTCAGTTTAGAAGTGAAAAGAACTTTTTGATTCCTTCTTGGAGAAAAAACTGTATTTCACAAAATCTGAAAATTACTGATCCTAATTCCAGTAAAGCTTTAACTTGGGAATCCATGTTTAATTTCTTCTTTACGAAATCATAACAAATTAACTGTGAACATTGGAGAGATTAACAATTCATATTATTTTATTTGGGTTACAAAATGTCAAAAGGCAACTGGACTTTTATGGGGGAATGTAATAAAGGTTGAAAAGAGAAAAACAATTTGCACCAATATGAATAAAAGTTTGCATTTTGCAATGTTATATTTTTCCTTAAATAATTATTGCATTGCAAATTTTAATTGCTCACTTTTGAGAAGTGCTTGAATGTGTCATAATCTTTTGGAGCATCATTTTCACTAAGAAGTTTAATTACATTCACTGCACATTCGTAAAAATTTGTTAAACAGTTTCCAGGTTTGCAAAAGCTATATTGAATTCATGCAAAGGGAAATTTGTTTGCACAAAGGCATAACTTTTCTCATTGTGAATAGTTTTTATGTTACCGACTTTTATTACATTTCCCTTTTAGAGATTTCTTGAAAGCGCTTCAATTTCAAGCAAAACGACCAAACCTAGAAATAGAGGGACGGAGCATAGCAGTTGATGCAACAAATTCATTCCATATGTGATAGAAACAAAGAAATGTGGTAAAACTCTAAGGGGTTATTTACTAAAAATCACACATTTTTCAGAATTTATTAAACCCTGAGGATGGAAAAGTTGGAATCAGAAAATCCATCATCTCAGACCTGTTGAGGTTGCATATAAGTCAAAGGGAGAAGTCCCAATGATTTTTTCATGTGCACTGAGTTTCGTGCAATACCCTGAAGTTTTCAGAGTTTTCGGGCAAAAAAACATAAGAAATCTGAGTTTTCGGGTGAAAAATCTGAAAAAATTGTGAAAATCTTATATTTTGCCGCAAAGCAAATTTTCAGGAAAATGTAATAATAAATAAGCGTAAAAAAACAGAGAACATTTGATCGAAGTTTGTAGCAACAACATTTTTCATCAGACTTTGATATATAACACCCCAAAAGTCCAGTTGCCTTTTTACTTGACTCTAGTAGATGTATATCATGACCTGGATGAATGAGAATCTTTACAGACAGATTTTTAAAAACTGAAGAATTTGTTTATTTAGGGGCCTATTTATTAAACCAGATTTTTCTGGTCGAGTTTTTAAAGGGGAAAACATGAATTTTTAGAGGGGAAAAAAAACTTTAGATTTAATATACCCCCAAATCTGCAAAAAATCCAAATCCAAAAATACTTCAGCTAAAACCTGTCAAAGTCATGTAGAAGTAAATGGTAGATGTCCATGAAGATGTTTCTTGTTGTTGTGATCTCGTACGATAATCTGATTTGTCGCGGCAATAACTCAAAGAAAATTGAGTGATTCAATTGTCAAACTTGAAAAATTCAAACCATTCAAATTGTCACACGTTTATTGTCGAGACTTTTCCCCTACCGACTTTTTAGAGCAGATTTCTCGATAAATTAGTTGAATTAAATAATTATGAATCTCCTGTTTTAAATGATATACTATCATATTTAAGATTTTTATTTATCCAGCATAGGGAACAACTATAAATTAGGACCCACAAAGTAGCATATTTATTAAAAATTTACTTCAGCTCAATTTATGAACAATGTAATGGGCATAGGGCAGGCAAAGAGTCAGGGCAGAAGGGAAATTAATTGGCAAACTCAGTGCAGTTTTGCTAAAAAAAATGTGAATGTTGTGCTTATTGACACCATTTATTACAGTTACTTGTAACCCATATAGTAACATAAGCAACATTAGGGGGGTTATTTACTAAAACTCAAATTAATCTAGGTTTTTATAAAAACAAAATCAGCCATACTCCGTTCCACGAATTGAACTCATTGATCAATAAATGTTCTTGAAAAAATCTGACTGAGAAAATCAAGTATCAATATGTTTCGTATGATTGATGCTCCAAAAAGTCGACTTATCGAATTTTCTCTGTGAAAACTAAATTTTTCAAAATTATGGTATGAAAACCCCAACTTTATCAGATTACCCAGCGCAGACCACGATGTCAAGAAACATCTTCAGGGACATCTGCCATTGACTTCTACGTGACCTGGACAGGTTTGATATGGACGATTTTCAGATTCTGATTTTTAGCAGCTTTTGGGGTATATTAAATCTCTAAAAATTCAAGGGAAACTTCGTTAACACACGCTTAGGTCAATTTGAATAGGGAGGGTACATATAGGTCATGTATGTGTCTTTATTAGAGATGTTGGTGCAAATGTTTGAAGTGTTCACTTATTATTACAAATGTCCAAGGAAGCAAAATAAAGACAAAAGATCCTCTAATGCCCTAGACATGAGCCCACCCTAAAACAAATGCGGCATAACCTTCAAATGGTAAAAAGATGAACAAACAAAATATATTTAACAGTTATAATTTTAGATATAAACATGACTTTTCTGCATAAAGGATATGATGTCACTGACATAAGATTGAGGAGGATGTTGCTTCATCTTATCAGTTCGTCAGATCTAACTTGGCAAAGCAGACTCCTGAGAAAGGGGAAACGTACTGAAAAATACTTACATAAAAATAGAAAAACCAGCATGTTGATGTCAAAAGACATGTACTTTATTTCAAGTTTAATAGGTGTAATTATCAAATCTCAACTTTTTAATCACCTTTCAGTTTAGAAGTGAAAAGAACTTTTTGATTCCTTCTTGGAGAAAAAACTGTATTTCACAAAATCTGAAAATTACTGATCCTAATTCCGGTAAAGCTTTAACTTGGGAATCCATGTTTAATTTCTTCTTTACGAAATCATAACAAATTAACTGTGAACATTGGAGAGAAAAATTCGCACTTTAATGAATTTGTGGAGTAACGAACATTTGCCTGAGTAAAAACTTCATAAGCGCTGAACTCTTTCGCTAGCGAATTGTCCTCTACGCCTGTTAGTAAAATGTCAAAGGTCCCTGCACATTGTCTTTTTGGCATAGTTATACAAATACAGAAGATAGAGACAGATAGGAGGGGAGATCAGTTCAGGTACATGTTGGAGAGACCAGTGAAATGTCCCCTGCTCAGATGCCAATGGCAGCAGAACTGGGTGTATTAGAGCTTTCAGTGTAAATATCAGAGCAAATCTAGTGCAGACTCAGGTTAGAAGATCAGACTGAGCTCAACCAAAACATTAGCCCATGAAGCCTCCCTTGTAAGAAACCTCCCATTAAACCCAGAGTTAATAGAAGTGTGAGGAACCTGAGAACAGTGGGAAGTAGGAGCAGTGAATAGCCGGTGAGAGGAAAGAAATGAGTTGGAATTAACAGACTGGCTGGGGAAGAGGGAACAATATGCAGCAGAAATACAGAACATGTTAAGAGCTGTTTTATGTACAGAACACGATTTAAGTCGGTATAGAATTAGAATTAATTGATGTTCACATTTGCAGCTTTATTTCTTTTTTACAAAATGTTTTGATTGCTGGATAGAGTAAATAAGCATCGAAATCAAAATCTGACTCACAGCCTGGGTGTGTTGGTTGCAGCCCCGATAAACTGATAAATAGCTAAACAGTTGTTAGAGAAAATAATAAAGTGATTTATTAAATACCTACTATAGTTTAGTGCATTTAAATAACACTTACTTGTCCTTGCTAAGGATGTAATAAATGTTGAAGGAAATTGCAAATTAGAAGCAGCAAAATGTTGGAATTAAAAGAAAGAAGAAGCATCAGACCAACCTGCTCTACATTGTAACAGACATTCCTGTAAGTCCAGCATTAGACATTTCTTCCTATGAAACATCTCCCAGAAACAGAAGATTTGGCAACAATGTAGTGACTTGATTTGTTCCTATCAGAATGGCACCGGCTACTGACTGGGAGGTGTTAAACTTGTCTCCTTTTATTTACTAGATGCACCAACTTACACAGTCACTAAGTCTATGGAGAAATCTGCTGAGGCCTATTGAGGCTGGAATAATAAGGTCCATAGAGTAAAACCAATGTCAAAGTCAACAAAAAGGAAACTTCTTATAACTTTATTATACATTTAATAGTAGAATCATCAGAGTGAACTAAACATCCCATACTGATGTGAGATACTTAATCAAGTACAGGTTTTATTTTTGGACCTTAGTAATGTTTTACACTAATTTTCTACTTTACATTTTCTCACTTTCCATTAGATTTTATTTTTTTGTAAGTTCTGTTTTTAGAAAATATTTTGTTAGATTTCAAATACATTTATTGCAGGACCAAAGCTCTGTATGCCAAGCTGCTGACTTTTACATTTGTTTTTTCCATTTTTTAACAGTATGAGCTGAAGGGGCTGCTGGGAAATGAAGCAACTCATGTACCAATTGCAACAGTTGCTATGGGACAGATGTTAGTAACGCTCGGGAGTGTTTTAAGCTTCTTAAAATGAGAAGAACAGATGTGGTAAAAGCAATACATGATATATTTAATTTCTACATTAATTAAATCAGTCAAGAGTGGACCAGCCTGAAGGTCAGTTAGGGGGAGATTTGGGGTGAGTGTTTATTTGTACCCTGGGTACCCCTGGAACTATAGCAGGGTGACACCCCAATGTTTCTATATATCTGTAACCTTGTTATGAGCTAAGGGGGCCCAGTCTGAAGGTCAGTTAGGGGGAGATTTGGGGTGAGTGTTTATTTGTGCCCTGGGTACCCCTGGAACTATAGCAGGGTGACTGTTACCCCAATGTTTCTATATATCTGTAACCTTGTTATGAGCTAAGGGGGCCCAGTCTGAAGGTCAGTTAGGGGGAGATTTGGGGTGAGTGTTTATTTGTACCCTGGGTACCCCTGGAACTATAGCAGGGTGACACCCCAATGTTTCTATATATCTGTAACCTTGTTATGATCTAAGGGGGCCCAGTCTGAAGGTCAGTTAGGGGGAGATTTGGGGTGAGTGCTTATTTGTACCCTGGGTACCCCTGGAACTATAGCAGGGTGACACCCCAATGTTTCTATATATCTGTAACCTTGTTATGAGCTAAGGGGGCCCAGTCTGAAGGTCAGTTAGGGAGAGATTTGGGGTGAGTGCTTATTTGTACCCTGGGTACCCCTGGAACTATAGCAGGGTGACACCCCAATGTTTCTATATATCTGTAACCTTGTTATGAGCTAAGGGGGCCCAGTCTGAAGGTCAGTTAGGGAGAGATTTGGGGTGAGTGCTTATTTGTACCCTGGGTACCCCTGGAACTATAGCAGGGTGACCCCCCAATGTTTCTATATATCTATAACCTAATAAGGGGCCCAGTCTGAATCCCATCTGCATTGCACAAAAACATAATACTTTTCATCTTTTGAATTAAACCATTAAGCCCAGAATCTAACAGATCAAGCAGAGCTGCTGAATTAAAAACCAAAATGACAATAAAACAGGGATGGCCCAGAGATTTGTTTTGCACAAAGCTGACCATCTAAGAACAACAGAAAACCAAAAAGTTTTAGTTTTAGGAGGAACTGACAAGACAGAATAGTGTTCCCTTTCAAAAAAAAAAACTAATTACATTTCTAGGAAGATTCTCACTCATCCAGGCCATAATATACAGCAGGGATCCCCAGCCTTTAGAATCCGTGAGCAACATTCAGAGATAAAAGGAGTTGGGGAGCAACACTAGTATGAAAAATGTTCCTGGGGTGCCAAATAAGGACTGTGATTGGCCATTTAGTAGCCCCTTTGTGGATTGTCAACCTACATTGAGACTCTGTTTGGCAGTGCACCTGGTTTTTATACAACCAAAACTTGCCTCCAAGCCTGGAATTCAAAAATAAGCTCCTGCTTTGAGGCCACTGGGAGCAGCATCCAAGGGGTTGGGGAGCAACATGTTACTCACGAGCTACTGGTTGGGGATCACTGTTATACAGTATCTAGTAGAGTCTAAAGCAACTAGATTTTCTGAGTTTTTTTGTACTTTGAAAATCTGCCAGTTTTCTTGCCCTAATGTGCCAAGCCTGTGTCTCTCAATGCATGTTGGGTAATGTAGTTTTTGTTTAACAATTTGCCAAGTTTAATGGGGTTGTTCACCTTTAAATTAACATTTAGTATGATGTAGGGAGTGGTATTCTGAGACAATTTGCGATTGGTCTTCATTTTTTTTTTTGTGGTTTTTCAGTTATTCAGCTTTTTATTCAGCAGCTCTCCAGTTTGCAATTTCAGCAATCTGGAGTCCAAATTCCCCTAGCAACCATGCACTAATTTGAATATGAATAGGAGAGGCCAGAATAAAAAGATGAGGAATAAAAAGCAGCAAAAACAATAAATCTGTAGCCTTATAGAGCATTTGTTTTTTTAGATGTGGTCAGTGACCCCCATTTGAAAGTTGGAAAGAATCAGAAAAAAAAGGGCAAAAGAAATAAAAAATGGAGATCAATTGAAAAGTTTTTAGAACTAGCCATTCTATAACATAAGTTAACTTAATGGTGAACTACCCCTTTAAGTTTAATGTAAGACTACAATACCCAGCAGGCGATGGGACTGACGGGATTTACCAGATTTTCTCCTGTCACTCTCACATTTCCAGTGACTTTCCTCAATTTCAGACAATTTTGGAGTCAAAATGTCTAGAGTTTGATCAGTTTTACCAATATTTATTGAAATTGTATTAGGGCTTTATGGAACCCCTATACCTCCTGGGCCCCCTCTGTAGTTACCCCCCTGGTGACGGGTGAATCTGTCCCATTTTGCTTTATGGAAAAATATGCGAAACTGAAAAATTAAAAAAAGGCTTATTTTCACATATATTCATTTATTTTTTAGAGGTTTTTTTTTTCACTGCACAGATTGGGCTATTTTTGGGCTACTTTTGAAGTGCCCCTTGGATAGTTTTGGGCTGGTTTTGTAGCCGACTTTGGCTGGTTTTGAAAACTAGACCTGGCAACCCTTATGATGTGCATATTTGTTGGCCATAAGTCTATGTGACGCAACTGCTGTGGGAGTGGAACCATGTCCACGATGGTGGTATCTCCAATGCATCAATAGAAGTGGACAATATAGGACAGGTGCAGTGGTGTTCAGTGCAACCAACCAGAACATGTTTGAACACAAGGGCCAATAATAAACATGCTAATATGCCCACAACCTTTCATTCATTTTAGTGGGTCCCACAAAACAAGGCACCATCCCAGGAAAACTTGGGAGCAATGAATCCTCTTTCTCCCTTCTTTCGTCAAAATCCAGTGGCCTGGACAAAGATAGAAGGAGGGAAGAAAAATTGTTTGCAAGTGTCCAGGGCCGGGGTATCAGATAAGTCAATACAATCATTGTGGGGTGCCCTGACATTTGGCACCTCCCTTGGATTGGAGCTTTCGTTTTCCTTTAACATGAATGGAACCAGTTCAGGGAAAGAACAAATTCTTGAACAGAAAGCAATGCACGTTTACACAGGATTTTTATAATGAATCCATTGATAATGAATATTAATTGCACCACTTCAAAAACACAACAGATTTTACAGTGTGGCAGGGTGTTAAAGTAGGGATGTTTGATGTGTTCTAACGCCACCGTTAAATAAATATGCCCATTGCTATATCTTTTTAAACTGGATATTATTTGGATCAGCGGAATATTCCAATCTCATGGTATCCAAAAGCATCGTAACCACCGTGTTGCAATCTTTATTTATTTAGTTTATGATTATAATTTTTATTATTATACAAAGTGTTTTTGGACTCATGGTATTAATCAGCAGTAATCTGTATAATAATAATAATAATAATAACAATGATAATAATAATAATAATAATAATAATAATAATATTAATAATAATAATAATAATAATAATAATAATAATAATAATAATAATAATAATAATAATAATAATAATAAAAATAAAGGAGTCATAGTACAGAGGGACCTTAATCCTGGGACAAATGTTGCTGAGGATTTTAGGCCTCCTACCAAAAGTAAATTAGCTGACACAGTAATGGTGAAATATTTTTGGAGATCAGAAATGATGGGCAAATCTGTTCCTTTTTGCTTTGCTGAAAAATTTGTGATACAGCAAAACATTTACAAAGTGCGTTTAAGCCAATAGGCGGCGACATTTTTTACACTCAGAACTTCTTTTCTCACTGGGCGTTTTTTTAATAATTTTACAGTTTGTAATGACTTTATGTTATATGAAAAAAATTAGCAAAACCTTGGTTTAAATTTGGTAATTGCATTTTTCATTGTAGACTTTTTTAAGGACATTTTTCATATCTGTACTTCTCAAGCTGTAAATCATTGGGTTAATAAAAGGAGTCACTACTGTGTATAAAAGTGAAAGAAGTTTTCCAATGGTCTGTGACTGGTTTCTTGTGGGAACCACATAAGTAACAATGAGACTCCCATAAAATATGGAGACCACAGCCAAGTGGGAGCTGCAGGTGGAGAAGGCTTTTTGTCTCCCAATATTGGACTTTATCTTTAGGATTTCATGGGCAATACAGATATAGGATCCAATGATGAGTATGAAAGGGAAAAGAATCACAGGGACAGATGATATCATTATCAATAGCAGTGTCAAGAAGGTGTCTGAGCAGGAAAGTTCCAGTAGAGGGAATAAATCACAGAAGAAATGGTTGATGGTATTTTGGTTGCAGAATTCTTGTGTAGCTGCAGTAACAACAGTAACTGGTGTTGAGCTAAGGGAAAGCAGCCATGATATGACAATGAATTTAACACACAATCTGTGGCTCATTATTGAAGAATAACACAGAGGATTACAGATGGCCAGATATCTGTCATAGGACATCACAGTTAGAAGGAGACATTGTAACGTCTCAGAGATTCCAAAGAAATAAAGTTGTACAATACAGCCAATAAAGGGTATTTTAGCTCCTTCATTTATTACAGTTCTGAGCAGGATGGGAACAATAACCATGGACTGCAGGAGATCAGATAAGGAGAGTTGTTGGAGAAAGAAGAACATGGGAGAATGAAGATCTTGGCAAATTGTTATCAATGTTATGACAAGGACATTTCCATAGATGGTCAATATGTGAATCAAAAGAATCAAAGAAAAAATCAGGATCTTGAAATAGTTGAGATGATGAAATCCCAAAAGGAAAATCTCAGAGACCGTTGAGTGATTGTTCATTTGCATTGCCTGGGAGGGAAACGGGTTTATTAAATTCGACTATTTGCCAATGAGAACTCCAGTTAACAGTAATGAGAATACTTTAGAGTTATATATTTTTGGAACACTTCCTCACTAAATTTCTATGTCACCATTTTTAAAATTCTATTCTTTGTACTGGCCATGTATTAATACCAATGAACATACATGTAGACTTAAGGGATTTGAGGCTGATTACTGAGGTTTCTCTAATTTATAAAACGTTTTAGGAATTTCTGCTTTTCCTGAGGATCCAGTCTAAACTGTAAATTATCAGCATTAAAAAAATCTCCCTCATTTTAAATCATTTGAAATAAAAATTGAAGTATGGCATCCATAGACCTACTACAAGGCACTTTTCAAGTGCTCTTTGTCATTGATTTCAATTATTAACCTTCCCATGATGCCTCTTTCCTGTTTGCCAGGGTCTCTGAACAATTCATATATGGGAAAGGGAGGAATATAATTCTTTTAGAGAACTTATTACCAGCTAAATGTAAAGGCAGCCAGAAGGGAGATAATATAAATGTTTGTTACCAAACAAGCATTCCCATTCAGCCCATTCAATTGTAAGTAGCATTAGTTCTTATACAGTTTTAGAATGAAACACAGAACAGTTTATACTGTAAGATGAAGGAATGCTAGGGTAAATGTGGGAAGTTTCTCTATATAAATGTGTTTAAAGGCTAAAACACTGGAAGATATTCTGAGGGAATGTGGAAGGGAATTTCAGAGAAGGAATGCAGCTCTGTCAAAGTCTTGAATGTGTGTGTGTGCCTTTAAAGGGGAGCTTGGTTGATTTCTTGGACAAGCCTAAAATCAAAGGCCACTGTGATACTATAACCTAAAATTATGGGCACATTTACTTAGCTCTAGTGAAGGAATAGAAGAAAAAATACTTTGAATTTTCAAACTTTTTTTTTCGACCATCGAATCGGCTACTTCGACCTTCGACTACGACTTTGAATCGAACGATTCTAACTAAAAATCGTTCGACCAATTGATAGTCGAAGTACTGTCTCTTTAAAAAAACTTCGACCCCCTACTTCGCCAACTAAAACCTACCGAACATCAATGATTTTCCTTTGATCAGAAATTTGTTAGAAAGCCTATGGGGACCTTCCCCATAGGCTTTCTAACAAATTTCTGATTGAAGGAAAATCGTTCGATCGATGGATTAAAATCCTTTGAATTGTTCGATTCGAAGGATTAAATCGTTAAATTTTTCCTTCGATGGTTCGATCAAAGTAATTGCGGTAAATCCTTCGACTTCGATATTCGAAGTCAAAGGATTTTACTTCGACGGTCGAATATCGAGGGTTAATTAATTAATTAATCGAGGGTTTGAGCCTCTCTAACCTTCATAACTATTTAAATTCAATAATAGAAGAACAGTGAAATCACATCATCATAAAAAGAAGAAGAAATAGAAATTGAATGACTTTCCTTAATTAACACCTTGTGAAGACTTTAGTCCCATAAATCTGCAAAAATACCTTCAGTATTGTAGACACATTTTCTGTACCGATACACACGTGGAGGGTTATTTATCAAGGGTCGAATGTACTCACAACTTGAATGGTTTCCAATTGAAGAAAAAACTCAAAAAACCCGGCCAAAAATTGGCTAATCATATTTTGACAATTGCACGGATAGCAGTTGCGGCCAAGTTGAAGACCCTCGATTGTCCAAGCAAATAATTAGTAGAGTATTTGAAGCGAATATAGCCTATCTACAAAATACCACCACCCAGCATCTCAATACTTGGGGGCCGATTCACTAACTTCGTGTGAAGGAGTCGAAGTAAAAAAACTCTGAATTTCGAAGTATTTTTGGGCTACTTCGACCATCGAATGGGCTACTTCGACCTTCGACTACGACTTCAAATCGAAGGATGCGAAGTAAAAATCGTTCGACTATTCGACCGTTCGATAGTCAAAGTACTGTCTCTTTAAAAAAAACTTCGACCCCCTAGTTCGGCATCTAAAAGCTACCGAAGTCAATGTTAGCCTATGGGGAAGGTCCTCATAGGCTTGGCTAACTTTTTTTGATCGAAGGATATTCCTTCGATCGTTGGAATTAAATCCTTCGAATCGTTCGATTAGAAGGATTTAATCGTTCGGTCGAAGGAATAATCCTTCGATCATTCGATCGTACTATCTGCGCTAAATCCTTCGACTTCTATATTCGAAGTCGAAGGATTTTAGTTCCTAGTCGAATATCGAGGGTTAATTAACCCTCCATATTCGACCCTTAGTGAATCGGCCCCTAGGTCTATCTGGGAATTAAGAGGCTTTATTTCATTCAAACCCCCTTAATTGATGGAGTGGCCTCATAATGTCAACCTACGCCTCTGCTCTTTAGGCTAGGCTGGTGTTTACATTTTTCAAAATAGCCATGCTTCACTTTAATTTAACTTGAAAACATTGCTGTGGGTATATCCACAGACATCCTGCGAGTTTTTCTTCTCCTTTTTATTTTTTTTTTTGTGATCCCTCTTTTCTTTCCTGCTTTATGATTGGTCTTTCTTTATTTGTAATTTTCTTTTTATATATTTATTGTATATGATCGATATGTTTTGTATCTTTGAGTAACTGTTTAATAAAAATATAAGTTACAAAAAAAAAAGAAAAAACACGGATGTAAAAAATTTAGTCGGGGTGAAAAACTCGAATCGTCAAATTGATTACGTTTTCAGGCAAAACCCAAGGAAAAAGATTGACCGTCAAGAAGACTGGTAACATCTTCAAATAATTCAAGCGCCTCTGCCATTGACTTCTACATGACCTTGACAGGTTTTTAGATGGTGTGTTTTTGGATTCAAGTTATTTCCAGCATCAGGGGTATAATAAATCTCCAAAAAAAATTATTTTTTACCCCAAAATGATTTTTGAACAAAAAATAACCTTGAAAACTTTTTGTGTAAAAAAAACAACTCGACCTTTGATAAATAATCCCCTTGATTCCCTTGATTTCTAGAATTGGACCCCAACTATTGAAATCCCAGATTTTCCCAACAGCAACTAGGGGCATTTTCCTATAAGATACAAAGAAAATGTTATATATAAAGAGGTACAGAATGAGACGTTTTAAAACATCAAAATCCACATTTTTTTTCTTGCACAAAATTCACTGGAGTTAATGCCCGTTTTTTTTTTCTCTTGCCAAGTGCCTTGAAGTCATTGAAGGATGTAGTGAA
This sequence comes from Xenopus laevis, assembly GCF_017654675.1. Classification (NCBI taxonomy): domain Eukaryota; kingdom Metazoa; phylum Chordata; class Amphibia; order Anura; family Pipidae; genus Xenopus; species Xenopus laevis. Next base: position 158,356,972 of record NC_054375.1, read on the forward strand.
TATAGAAGGAAAGTGCAGATTAGAAGCAGAAATATGTTGGAATTAAAAGAAAGAAGAAGCATCAGACCAACCTGCTCTACATTGTAACAGACATTCCTGTAAGTCCAGCCCTAGACATTTCTTCCTATGAAACATTTCCCAGAAACAGAAGATTTAGCAATAATGTACTGACGTGATTTGTGCCTATCAGAATGGCACCGGCTACTGACTGGGAGGTGTTAAACTTGTCTCCTTTTATTTACTAGATGCACCAACTTACACAGTCACTAAGTCTATGGAGAAATCTGCTGAGGCCTATTGAGGCTGGAATAATAAGGTCCATAGAGTAAAGCCAATGTCAAAGTCAATATGAAAATAAAAATTCCTATATCTTTATTATACATATAGGGGCCGATTCACTAAGGGTCGAATTTCGAAGTTAAAAATACTTCGAAATTCGACCCTCGGATTGAAATCCTTCGACTTCGAATATCGAAGTCGAAGGATTTAGCGCTGATCCTGCGATCGATCGATCGAAGGATTTTCCGTCCGATCGAACGATTAAATCCTTCGAATCGAACGATTCGAAGGATTTTAATCCAACGATCGAAGGAAAATCCTTCGATCAAAAAATCACAGGCAAGCCTATGGGGACCTTCCCCATAGGCTAACATTGACTTCGGTAGCTTTTAGCTGCCGAAGTAGGGGGTCGAAGTTTTTTTTAAAGGGGAAGTACTTCGACTATCGAATGGTCGAATAGTCGAACGATTTTTCGTTCGATTCGTTCGATTTCGTTCGACTTCGAACGAATTTAACCAATTCGATGGTCGAAGTACCCAAAAAATACTTCGAAATTCGAAGTATTTTTCATTCGAATCCTTCACTCGAGCTTAGTGAATCGGCCCCATAATGTTAGAAACATCTGAGACAATTCAGCCATAACATACTGAGTGGGTTACTCACTCAAGTACAGGTTTTCTTTTTCGATGTTACTAATAATTTATACTTTTGTATTGTAGATATTCTCCATTTTTTGATGGTTTCTACTTTTTTTGTAAAATGAGTGCTGCTGGGAAATGGACCAACTCGGATACCGATTGTAACAGTTGCTATGATAGACATGTTAGTAACACTCAGGGAGCATGCTCAGTAGGGGCTGCTGGGAAATGGAGTGACTCATGTATGTAACAGTTGCTATGGGACAGACATTAATATGGCAGGGGGGCCTTGTACCTTTGCTGCCCTTACTCAGAGGAATACAATAAAGTTGGACTCCAAAAAGAAATTTAAAATCCCTATAATGCAGTATCTTGGTACTGAGTAATGTTTGAAGCTGAGAGGGTTTTTAGCTTTAATATCAGTAATAAATAAATAACAGCAAGCAATTATATTCAAAGTATAGAGCAATGCCATCTTGTGACACAAACATTTACATACTTTCAATTCCTAATTCTCTATATAAACAACAACAGGTTTTTTTTTGTATTCCTGAAGCCACAAAGATTAATTTGGGAACTGGGTAAATCATACCATTTAATATTTACTAACTAATGGGGCCTGGCTAGTAGTGGGACTTGGGCAAAATGGTGCTTATTTGTACCCTTGGTACCCCTGGAACTATAGCAGGGTGACACCCCAATGTTTCTATATATCTGTAACCTTGTTATGAGCTAAGGGGGCCCAGTCTGAAGGTCAGTTAGGAGGAGATTTGGGGTGAGTACTTATTTGTATCCTGGGTACCCCTGGAACTATAGCAGGGTGACACCCCAATGTTTCTATATATCTGTAACCTTGTTATGAGCTAAGGGGGCCCAGTCTGAAGGTCAGTTAGGGGGAGATTTGGGGTGAGTGCTTATTTGTACCCTGGGTACCCCTGGAACTATAGCAGGGTGACACCCCAATGTTTCTATATATCTGTAACCTTGTTATGAGCTAAGGGGGCCCAGTCTGAAGGCCAGTTAGGGGGAGATTTGGGGTGAGTGTTTATTTGTACCCTGGGTACCCCTGGAACTATAGCAGGGTGACACCCCAATGTTTCTATATATCTGTAACCTTGTTATGAGCTAAGGGGGCCCAGTCTGAAGGTCAGTTAGGGGGAGATTTGGGGTGAGTGCTTATTTGTACTCTGGGTACCCCTGGAACTATAGAAGGGTATCACCCCAATGTTTCTATATATCTGTAACCTTGTTATGAGCTAAGGGGGCCCAGTCTGAAGGTCAGTTAGGGGGAGATTTGGGGTGAGTGCTTATTTGTGCCCTGGGTACCCCTGGAACTATAGCAGGGTGACACCCCAATGTTTCTATATATCTGTAACCTTGTTATGAGCTAAGGGGGCCCAGTCTGAAGGTCAGTTAGGGGGAGATTTGGGGTGAGTGATTATTTGTGCCCTGGGTACCCCTGGAACTATAGCAGGGTGACACCCCAATGTTTCTATATATCTGTAACCTTGTTATGAGCTAAGGGGGCCCAGTCTGAAGGTCAGTTAGGGGGAGATTTGGGGTGAGTGCTTATTTGTGCCCTGGGTACCCCTGGAACTATAGCAGGGTGACACCCCAATGTTTCTATATATCTGTAACCTTGTTATGAGCTAAGGGGGCCCAGTCTGAAGGTCAGTTAGGGGGAGATTTGGGGTGAGTGATTATTTGTGCCCTGGGTACCCCTGGAACTATAGCAGGGTGACACCCCAATGTTTCTATATATCTGTAACCTTGTTATGAGCTAAGGGGGCCCAGCCGGTAGGTCAGTTAGGGGGAGATTTGGGGTAAGTGTTTATTTGTACCCTGGGTACCCCTGGAACTATAGCAGGGTGACACCCCAATGTTTCTATATATCTGTAACCTTGTTATGAGCTAAGGGGGCCCAGCCGGTAGGTCAGTTAGGGGGAGATTTGGGGTAAGTGTTTATTTGTGCCCTGGGTACCCCTGGAACTATAACAGGGTGACTGCCAGGCCTGAGACACTAAACTCACCACAACTATGTCCGTATTTTAACCTGTTCCCTGCTGTGTTGATTCGTGCCCTACAGAAGAAATGAAGGAGAAGAAAAAGGGAGCAGTGACAAGTGGGGTGATGAGCTACTGAAGGCTAATGTCCCACAGCATCGGGTCAGGCACATGTAGCAGATTTTGATCCCAATGTTAGTGATGGGCAAATAAATTTACCAGGCGCAAATTCACATGAATTTCCACGGTTTGTCGCCAGCAAATAAATTTGCAAAACTGCAACGAAAATTCGACATCGAAAAATCCACTGCATCAAAAAAATTTGGGCATGCGTCAGAATAGTCTCGAGCATAAATATTGTCACGCGTCAAAATTATTCTGACGCCCATTGACATCAATGCATTTGGACAAAATAGACGCGCATATAAAAATTGTCACGGAAACGAATTGAAGTCAAAGGACATCAAAATTATTTTGATGCGTGTCAATTTTGATGCCCATTGAATTCAATGGGTTTTGCGAATTCTTTTTTTCTTCGGGGTAAATTCGCTAAATTTTTCGGCAAAGCCCATCTCGAATCAAAAAGTAAACTCTTTCGTTTTGCGCTGGAACCCACCATGTGTGCCAGCACCCAGCCCAACACAATGGATGTGGGTGCAGGCAAGTTAATGGGCTGTTTCCAGCGTAAGGGGCTGATTCTCAGACTGCTATTTTCTGTAGGCCGAGATCAGCCCACCATGGCATCAGCCAAAGGGCTGGAACTTGGGGTAGGCAGGTAGAGTTATGTGCCTGCCACCCCCAGCCCCATGCTATTGAACCATGCGAAAATCACTTCAGTTCATAATTTGCAGTCTATGAGTCAAGACAGAGGAACATTGCCAAATGACTTGAGTGCAAAGCTGGCAATCTAATTCTGGAATAAAGCTGACAGTCTAAATTGAGGGAAGATTAACTTTTTTTAATATTTAAAGGGGGGCCTGGTTGTGCTGCACTTATCAAAATAGCCAGGCCCCCCTTAACAGCGCTGAAGCCATTCCACCTCTTCCAAATTCCTCAACAGCCGAAGTACCACAGGGCCAAAATGCAGAAGCGCCGAAGCCACGAAAAAAAGTCAAAAAAGAGCCTGAAGCAGCGAGTTCAGTTTTACTGACCACTAATGTGCGTTTTTTATTTTATTAAACCCCTGGCCACCAATTTATTGTTTTAAAAATGTTGAAAATGTTGTATGGTGTAATGGGCACAGTGGTTAATAATTCAACCATAGAACTGATTGATTAAATAAAGTCCACATAGGAGTTATCAGTGGAGCAGTGCTGCTTGGCTCAATAGCCATCCTATCCTATCTAGCACTCCTAGAGTGACCTATTAAAGAGAATAGCCTATCCTTTCTAGATCTGACTAGAGGTCATGTTTTGATCTGGGAAAAAAGGGCTTACTTCCCTTATGAGGATAACGACCCCCCGTAGCTGTCCAACATTAATTAGGCCCATGCAGCTGTAAAACATAATAGAAGGCTATTCTCCTAAAGCGATGCTAAATTACCAGTCCCCTATACAGAATTTGTGAGGGTTGGTTAACTAAAAGTGCCATAGGTTCTATCACCAATGTAAAAATGATAGACAAGGGTAGGGGGCAGCCCTGTCTAGTTCCCCAGGTGAGGTGAAAGAGTAAGGACAGAATAATATTGTGAGAGAAGTACATTGTGCACTAGCAGGGTGCAACCAGGACACCTGTTGCACCCACGGCAGAGACTCCCACTGCTTCCTTTTCCCTGTGCGGCAAGCAGCAAATGACCCGTGCTTGTACTGCTTCCAGGTGTGACGTAAGCACCACTTCTGACATTAATGCAGTTGGGGTGAATTTCAAATATTTAAAGGCAACATGTTGCTTTTCACTTTGCCCAACATAAAGGTAATTTCCCAAATTCCTGGGTGTGTTTCCTGGTTTTTGATCTTTGCCTGTTCCTGACCTTGCTATCTTGCTGCCTGAACTGACCCATGCCTGTAATTGACTATTCTTTGGATCCTTATTTGGTGCTGCTCTACTACTCTGTGTTTTGACCTTGGCCTGTGACCCTGACTATTCTTTCTCATCTCTCTGTACCGTATTGCCATTTGGTTTTGACCCGGCCAGTTCCTTGTATGCACTGACTGCTCCTTGGTCCCTCTTGTATGCGTTCGGTTCCCGTTCTCAAACAGAACTCTCTCCCTGATTCTTCCACATTAAGACCTGGTGGCATCTGAGTAACAGAGGGCTCCACCTGTAGACAAAGGCGACTGATATAGGAGGAAGAGTGGGCCGAGACCGGAACCTCTGAGCTAGTTTTGGGTTTGGGATACCATATGTTACAATTATTTACTTTCATTCTTGTTGAAGGTTCACTGTACTTTAGGGGGCAGATTTATCAAGGGTCGAATTTCGAAGTGAAAAAACTCGAATAGGGGTAGTACGATAGTCAAATTCGAAGGTTTTCTTCCTTGAAACTAAAATTGTTCGATCGCACAATGAAATCCTTCAAATTGTTAGATTCGTATGATTTAATAGTACGATTTAATCGTACGATCGTACGATTTTACAAAAGAACCTTCGACTTCGAAAACATCGGCTCATAGTTATAGGAGGTTCCCCCATAGGCTAAACAACAATTTGGCAGGTTTAATGTGGCGAAGTGTCGAAGTCAAAGTTTTTTAAAGAGACAGTACTTTGATTTTCGAATTTCTGAAGTTTTTTCTATTCCAACCGAATTTTGGCCTATTCGATGGTCGAAGTACCCAAAAATTACTTTGAAATTCGACGTTTTGTAAATGGGCCCCTAGGTGTATCCAACTAACAATGAATGGTCCAAAGACACCACCAAGCCTAAACCCCTTTCCTAGAGAAATTTGTCAATTGAAGTACAGTTGCCTTATAATAATGGCTGTGGACTAAAAATTTACATTTTCAATATTAAAGAAATGTTATTGTGTAGCCCAAAAACTGGAGACATGTTCATTGCAGAACTCAGTTTCTTATGGAAGTTTCACAGGAAATGGAAAGAGATAAAAATCATAGAGTGACATTATTGTACAGAACTGAATCGGGCCCAAGACTGGCAATATAAAGTGATGGAAAAGCGATTTCATTTTATTTTAAAATTGTGATTAATATAGAATAGACAAAGAACGTTTTTGTTTAAAAATGTAAAAAAATAAGTGCAGAATAGACAATATAAGGGCAATATCAAAGCTATGTAACACTAGAGTACAGGGGAACCTGTTCATTGCAAAAGAACGTTACCCTAAAAAGTTATTGGAATGCAAGAGCAGGTACAGAGTTGGGTTTTTTTGTTTTTTTTTGCAGAAGTGCCTGAAATGAAGAGCTTACAATCTAAAAGGGACATTTTTCATTTGGGCATAGAACATAACATTTAAAAACTGATCAGATAGCCCGGGCATTGCCTTTCCCAATCTTTCTTAAACTGACCACTGGGCTGATACCTTACAATAATAATAGGGGAACATAGACTTGAGCACAGAGCTGACAATCATTGCCTTACAACACTAAAGTGTGGAGCTCACAATATCAATGTGCCTAAACATCACTTTCCCTGATCAGCATATGAGATCTCCCATATATTGCTTTGCTTACAGTTGACCAAATAACTGGACTATGGGTCAAAAAACAGAAATTATTTTTTAAAATCTGAATTATTTGATTAAAATTGGGTCTATGGGAGATGTCCTATTGTACAATTGATATGTGGAAATTTGACTTTTTCAGATTACAACTTCAGGGCCATTGACTTCCACATGACCACGACAAGTTTGAGATGGTGTATTTTTGGATTCAGATTTTTGGCAGCTTTGGGGTATGATAAATGTCTAAAAATTCAGGGGGGTTTTCACAAAAGATTTGAGTTTTCCCCCTAAAAACCTTGACCAGAACACTTTTTGTTTATTTCAAAAACTGAAAATAAAGAATATACATAAAAAGCTTGACCAGAACAAAATTAAAGTTTAATAAATGGGCCCCTAAATGTAAAAGCCACCAAGGTCATGTAGAAGTCACTTGAAGTTGTCTTTAGGAAATTTTTAAATATTTCGTTACTGGAAGGTTTTAGAAACCAATTAATTTGAAAACACATGAGAAATTCAAAGTAAATGAGGGGTTACGGTTTTTGTATTCTTATTCAGATTTGTTCTGCATTTTATTCATTTGTGCTTTTCATTTTTGGATCTCCTAATAAATTAGTAGACATTTGTGTTTTTTTAAAATGTAGGTTTAGTCGTTGTTGAGAGACCTCCAAAACTACACAAATTTTAATATTGATCAAAAGGCCAAAACTGTGATGTTTATATTCGTTTTTTATATCTATATATATATAGATAATATAATTAATGATTTGCCCTTACAAGAAAGTCGTTTTTTTGTTCAATTTAGTGACACAAGAATAACACATTTTTTTTAAAAAAAGTTCTTCCATAGAGAGACACAGTTGGAAACTTTGCCTGCCATGAAAAAATATTCCAGACTATTTCAATAAACAAATTTGGTAAATAAAAAAAAATTGCTTTTCTCAACCTTAGGGTTGTATGGCCATATTTTGGTGAAACTACCCAGATCCAAATTCAAAAATACATATTTAGAAATAATCACCATTTGGAAAAAAGGGGGAAAATTCACCAAAATTTTAATTTTCATAAATTTTTCAAAATAATACATGCTAACTTTATTTTAATTTGAGTGAAAAAATAATGAAATAATAGGTAAATGATTTGATATGTTGCTGAGCATTAAACAATAATACGAATAACTACTGGAAATATGTCGTGATTACGCCTGGATATTTCCATATTTTATCTGCAAATTTTTTTCACAAGGCAAAATTTTGCTTTGAAAATTTTCACAGCAACAAAAACGCCCAAGAAAAATGGTTTTCCAAAAACCACCCCGTAACTTTAATGTATGAAAAAAATGAAAAAAATATCTAGGAAAAATGCCCTTTGATTTCAATGTATTGTGCACAAAAATATATCAAATTTTTCTGCAGATTAGCTCATCACTAAAAATATGTAATAATATTAATAATGAACATTTTAATTCTATCACAATAAACATTTCCCTTTTATTGGGTGTCAGTGGGAGTCAGGGCAACTGAAAAAGGAGAGGAATTATGGGGCAGTTTATTGACTGGGTTTTATAATTAATATTCTGTGTTAGTGGCAGTAATGTAGTAATAGTATAATTTAAATGAGCATTTTAGTATTGGACTTGTAACATATTTCTCTTTTAAAATAATGACTATTATTATTATGTTTATATTTATGATTGTTCCTTTATTTAATACAAGAGGCCATGACTTTGGGTTCCAGTTTATTGTTACAGGTCATTGTGTTTCTCATGTCCATTCATTGGTATAATAGAAAGTCTAGGTGTAATGGTAAGACTGAGTGACATCACAATGCTCTGTGTGATTCCCGCACTGGGACTCCCATTAATGACACTTTAGAGACACAATGAAGGCAAAATAACGACTTGTTTATTGGAGATGATGTAATTTCATTGCTTTGTTGCCAATTACATTTTATTCATAGATTTAATGTTCAATACAAATAAACAGTAACACAAACTAATGAACACTGTAGAGATTTCAGTAACATTTCCAAAGGGATTTCAAATGTTGACGGCAGAACAAAGAATCTTTAACCTTTGCTCCTCATGCAGTAAATGTAATATTATGTAATACAAGTACATTGAGTAGAATTACACTATAACATATACATATCACAAACAGAAGAACAAATGGTAGAATTATATAATATAATGTCATTACATTTATTATTATTAAAAAATCAAAGTATAATATGTAAAAAAATTAAATACATTTTACAAAATCTATAGTAAGGTGGAAGCAGTGGAAGCTGCATATTTTCCAGCTGATCCATAGGAGGGCAAAGTATAAATATACGGCAAAATAATATTAATGGACCAGAACCTCCTTTTGTGAAAATACACGTTTCTTCCTTCACATTTTAGTATATGTCCAGCATGGCAGTAACCATTAGGCCCTTTCTCAAAAATTAGTAATGTGTGGGTTCATCAGAATCTAAGGACCAGAGCTAAGACCAGAACTAGAGGCCAGAGATAGGGATCAGAGCTAAAACCAGAGCCAGGGGTTAGAGCTGAGGACCACAGTTAGGGACCACAGCAAGGGATCAGTGCTAAGGAACGGAGCTAGGGGCCAGAGCTAGGGACCAGAGCTAAAGTACCAGGTCCTTAGATCTGGTCCCTAGCTCTGGTCTTTAGCTCTGGTCCCTAGCTCTGGTCCCTAGCTCTAGTCCTTACCTATGGTCGCTAGCTCTGTTCTTTAGCTCTGGTCCCTAACTCTGGCCCTTAGCTCTGGTCCATAGCTCCAGTCCCTAGCTCTGGTCCTTAGCTCTGGTCTTTAGCTCTGGTCCTTAGCTCTGATCCCTATCTCTGGTTCTTAACTCTGTCCCTTAGCTCTGGTCCCTAGCTCTGGCCCTAGCTCTGGTCCTTAGCTCTGGTCCTTGGCTCTGGCCCTAGCTCTGGTCCTTAGCTCGGGTCCTTAACTCTGACCCTTTGCTCTGGTCCCCGGGTCTGGCCCCTAGCTTTGGTCTTTAGCTCTGGTCCTTAGTTCAGGTCCCTAGTTCTGATCTTTAGCTCAGGTCCCTAGTTCTGGTCTTTAGCTCTGGTCATTATCCCTGGTCCTTAGCTCTGGTCCCTAGCTCTGGCCTTAGCTCTGGTCCCTAGCTCTGGCCCTAGCTCTGGTCCTTAGCTCTGGTCCTTAGCTCTGGCCCTAGCTCTGGTCCTTAGCTCGGGTCCTTAACTCTGACCCTTTGCTCTGGTCCCCGGGTCTGGCCCCTAACTTTGGTCTTTAGCTCTGGTCCTTAGTTCAGGTCCCTAGTTCTGATCTTTAGCTCAGGTCCCTAGTTCTGGTCTTTAGCTCTGGTCCTTATCCCTGGTCCTTAGCTCTGGTCCCTAGCTCTGGCCTTAGCTCTGGTCCCTAGCTCTGGCCTTTAGCTCTGGTCATTAGCTATTGATCCCTAGCTCTGGCCCCTAGCTCTGGTCCTTAGCTCTGGCCCTTAGCTCTGGTCCCTAGCTCTGGTATTTAGCTCAGGTCCTTAGTTCAGGTCCAAAGCTCTGGTCCCTAACTCTGGTCCTTAGCTCTGGTCTTTAGCTCTGGCCCTTAGCTCTGATACCTAGGTCTGGTCCTTAGCTCTGGCCCTTAGCTCTGGTCCCTGGTTCTGGCCCTTAGCTCTGGTCCTTAGCTCTGGTCCCTAGCTCTGGTCTTTAGCTCTGGTTCCTAGCTCTGACCCCTAGCTCTGGTCCTTAGCTCTGGTCCCTAGCTTTGGTCTTTAGCTCTGGTCTTTAACTAAGGTCCCTAGTTCTGGTCTTTAACTAAGGTCCCTAGTTCTGGTCTTTATCTCTGGTCCTTAGCTCTGGTATTTATCTCTGGTCTTTAGCTCTGGTCCCTAGCTCTGGTCCATAGCTCTGGTCCTTAGCTCTGATCTTTAGCTCTGGTCCCTAGCTCTGACCTTTAGCTCTGGTCCATAGCTTTAATCTTTAGCTCTGATCCCTAGTACTATCTTTAGCTCTGGTCCATAGCTCCGGTCCTTAGCTCTGGTCTTTAGCTCTGGTCCTTAGCTCTGGTCCCTAGCTCTGGCCCTTAGCTCTGGTCCCTGGCTCTGTCCCTTGCTCTGGTCCTTAGCGCTGGTCTTTAACTCTGGTCTTTAGCTCTGGTCCCTAGCTCCGTTCTATAGCTCTGGTCCCTAGCATTGGTCTTTAGCTCTGATCCCTAGCTTTAATCTTTAGCTATGTTCCTTGCTCTGGTCTCTAGCTCTGGTCCTTAGCTCTGGTAAAAGAGAGAGCTAAAGACCAGAGCTAGGGACCAGAGCTAAAGACCAGAGCTAAGGGCTAGAGCTAAGGACCAGAGCTAGGGACCACAGCAAGGGATCAGTGCTAAGGACCAGAGCTACAGGCCAGAGCTAGGGACCAGAGCTAAAGACCAGAGGCTAAGTACCAGGTCCTTAGGTCTGTTCCCTAGCTCTGGTCTTTGGTCTTTCGCTCAGGTCCCTAGTTCTGGTCTTCAGCTCTGGTCCTTAGCCCTGGTCCTTAGCTCTGGTCTTTAGCTCTGGTCTTTAGCTCTGGTCCCTAGCTCTGGTCTTCAGCTCTAGTCCCTAGCTCTGGTCCTTAGCTCTTGTTCTTAGCTCCGGCCCCTAGCACTGGTCTTTAGCTCTGGTCCTTAGCTCTGGTCCTTGGCTCTGTCTTTAACTCTGGTCTTTAACTCTGGTCCCTAGCTCTGGTCTTTAGCTCTGGTCCTTTGCTCTGGTACTTAGCTCTAGTCCCTAGCTCTGGTCTTTAGCGCTGGTCCTTAGCTCTGGCCCCTAGCTCTGGTCCTTAGCGCTGGTTCATAGTTTTAGTCTTTAGCTCTGATCCTTAGTTCAGCTTCCTAGTTCTGGTCTTTAGCTCAGGTCCCTATTTCTGGTCTTTAGCTCTGGCCCTTCGCCCTGGTCCTTAGCTCTGATCTTTAGCTCTGTTCTTTAGCTCTGATCCCTAGCTCTGGTCTTCAGCTCTGGTCCCTAGTTCTGGTCCTTAGCTCTGGTCTTTAGCACTGGTCCCTAGGTCTGGTCTTTAGCTCTGGTTCTTAGCTCTGGCCCCTAGCACTGGTCCATAGCTCTGGTCCTTAGCTCTGGTCTTTAACTCTGGTCTTTAGCCCTGGTCACTAGCTCTGGTTTTTAGCTCTGATCCCTAGCTTTAATCTTTAGCTCTGGTCCCTAGGTCTGGCCCCTAGCTCTGGTCCCTAGCTGTTGTCTTTAGCTCTGGTCTTTAGCTCAGGTCCTTAGTTCAGGTCCATAGTTCAGGTCCATAGCTCTGGTCCCTAGCTCTGGTCCTTAGCTCTGGTCTTTAGCTCTGGCCCCTAGCTCTGGTCTTTAGCTCTGGTCCTTAGCTCTGGCCCTAGCTCTGGTCCTTAGCTTGGGTCCTTAACTCTGACCCTTAGCTCTGGTCCCCGGGTCTGGTCCCTAGCTTTGGTCTTTAGCTCTGGTCCTTAGTTCAGGTCCCTAGTTCTGATCTTTAGCTCAGGTCCCTAGTTCTGGTCTGTAGCTCTGGTCCTTATCTCTGGCCCTTAGCCCTGGTCCTTAGCTCTGGTCTTTAGCTCTGGTCCCTAACTCTGGTCTTCAGTTCTGGTCACTAGTTCTGGTCCTTAGCTCTGGTCTTTAGCTCTGGTCCCTAGGTCTGGTCTTTAGCTCTGGTTCTTAGCTCTGGCCCCTAGCACTGGTCTTTAGCTCTGGTCCTTAGCTTTGGTCTTTAACTCAGGTCTTTAGCTCTGGTCTCTAGCTCTGGTTTTTAGCTCTGATCCCTAGCTTTAATCTTTAGCTCTGGTCCCTAGCTGTTGTCTTTAGCTCTGGTCCTTAGCTCTGGTCCCTAGCTCTGGTCCTTAGCTCTGGTTAAAGAGAGAGATAAAGACCAGAGCTAGGGACCAGAGCTAAAGTCCAGAGATAAAGACCAGAGCTAAGGACCAGAGCAATTGACGAGCGCTAAGGACCAGAGCTTAAATACCAGAGCTTAAAGACCATAGCTTAAAGACCAGAGCTAAGGACCAGAGCTAAAGACCAGAGCTAGGGACCAGAGCTAAGGACCAGAGTTAAAGACCAGAGCTAACACACATGCTCAGGCGGGTATGGCCAATAGCCAATCACAGCCCTTATTTGGCACCACTAGGAACTATTTTCATGCTTGTGTTGCTCCCCAACTCTTTTTACATTTCAATGTGGCTCATGGATAAAAAGGGTTGGGGACCCTGTTCATGTCTTCAATCCTATTCCTTGGTTTGACTTTTATCTAGGAATTCCTAGCCTGTGCCAGTCCAGAACTCAAGTCTATTATTTGGCCTTTGACCTGCCTACCACCTGCCCTGACAATTGGTCCATAATTTGGACTTGCCAGTCCACCTATCAATGGCTTTTATGTCTACCTTTCAGGAGGACTGAATTAATCACTATTATACTGATTATGGTCATTATTCGAGCTATACACAACTGGTTCCATGTGACAGTCAGACATCTAGTAGACCCCCATAGCTTAAAGACCAGAGCTAAGGACCAGAGCTAAAGACCAGAGCTAGGGACCAGAGCTAAGGACCAGAGTTAGAGACCAGAGCTAACACACATGCGCAGGCGGGTATGGGGGGCAGAGGGTGGGTTGCAGCCGGAATGGGGGACTGGAGGGGGGTTGCAGCTTGGGGGCAGAGGGCGCACATGTATAACCCCACCAGGCCTCAGTAACAACCAGTTACATCATTATTTCTGTGCATGTAATTAACTCCACCTCTCCAATTTTGCCTGCCAAGCTCCATGCATTTGCAAACAAACGGAGGAAGTTTCTACTTCCCTCTGAAATTTACATTATTCATTGGGTAGAGTTGAGTTTCTAGCAGTAGGATCTCCTTAGCAGATATACTATGTGCCCACTTATACTCCTTGAACCCATTCTAATGCTACATCCCTTTCTACACAAGCTTCCCTGTAATGCACTAACTCATCCGCACCCTTAGTTTAAACTCTCCTCCAGCCTCTAAACAATTCTTAGAGGCATCAAAGCAGGTGATTATTTTTGAGTTCCTGGAGGCAAGTTTTGGTGCATAAAAATCAGTTGTACTGCCAAACAGAACCTCCTGTATATAGGAGCTACCAATAGCCAATCACAGCCCTTATTTGGCACCACTAGGAACTATTTTCATGCTTGTGTTGCTCCCCAACTCTTTTTACATTTCAATGTGGCTCATGGATAAAAAGGGTTGGGGACCCCTGTTCATGTCTTCATTCCTATTCCTTGGTTTGACTTTTATCTAGGAATTCCTAGCCTGTGCCAGTCCAGAACTCAAGTCTATTATTTGGCCTTTGACCTGCCTACCACCTGCCCTGACAATTGGTCCATAATTTGGACTTGCCAGTCCACCTATCAATGCCTTTTGTGTCTACCTTTCAGGAGGACTGAATTCATGACTATTATACTGATATGGTCATTATTCGAGCTATACACAACTGGTTCCATGTGACAGTCAGACATCTAGTAGACCCCCAATGTATTGTTCTCCTGTATTAAATTCCCATTGCATTTTCTCTTTCCTATATAATGGTTGTACATATTAAAAAATAAAATACATTCTAATCAATTCAAAATTGATACTGTTTTAATTGTGGTTCTGAGAGTCTCTCGGAAATAATTGAAACACACCAGCTAGGTATAAGCAAAGGTTGTATTACATACATAGAATGAAAAAGAAGTACATCACCGAGTGAGTAAAAGAGCAAAGCTCTCCTCTCTGCAATCCAGACTGGGAGATACCGAACCTCCCGCAGAGTGAAGTCCCTCAAATGGTCCCAAAAAAGGTCCTGTGGCTGCACGCGTTAACCCCACAAGTGAATCTCAACTGACCAAATGGTGCCCCCCAGTTTATATATGCTCTAAATCACTAAGCTCATTTAGAGGCTTAGTCAATAACTCATAATAAGCTCATTTAGTGATTTAGTCAATGATTTGATTAATAACAGATCTTGCTTCCCATGCGCTCATCAGGATTTGGCCTGACTCCCAACAAGCACATCCGAAGCAAAGATCTTATCTTAGTTAACTGGTAGCTGAATAGCGTATTGTGCCCCTATCTATAATAAAGAAGAGTCTGATAAGGGCTACAGAAATCCTAAGCATATTAGATAATACATATAAGAATATCCAGAATAAAGAACAGGTATTATGTCATCGAGTTTATTCCTTCCCATGATTTCTCTTGCACAACGCTTCATTATACAGAATTATAGATTATAAAACTGCCTTGTATACTATGATACAAAGCTTTGTTATACACAATTATACGTCATAAAGTTGTCTTTTTACACTATATTGGGCTCAACATACGACATTGGGCTCAACAGTAGAACAG